>NC_090392.1:33436799-34061602 GCF_036365525.1 Heterodontus francisci | reverse complement strand
CCTGGTTAGGTCTTCACGCTGTTTTGCCTCTAAGTGCAAAAGCCTATTGTCTAATTTTCCTAGCCATTCTGCATTCGCTAATCTGACAGATGGAGGTTCAATCTGAGACTTTCCCAGGCCTGCTTCTGCCTCTCCTCACTATCCTTTTCCTTCTCAACAGTCCCGATTATCTGACATACCTATACTGGCTTATCCTTCTCCCTGCGGTAATATTGCTTTAGCATATTGATCTGACACAACCACTTCTTCCAGCGATCAGGGGTGTCAATCAAGTAATCTACCTTACCCACTCTTTTGATCACTTTAAATGGGCCACTGAACCGTGTTTTTAATGGTTCTCCCTGTAATGGTAACAATACTAATACTTCATCCCTGGTTGAAAATCACAGGCTTTTGCAGTCTTATCTGCCCATTTTTTTATATTGGCTTGGGATGCTTTAAGGTGTTCCTGAGCCACACCGCAAGCTTTTGTGAGCCTTTCCCGGAACACAGTTACATAGTCTAGTATCGAAGATTTATTCTTTTCTTCCAAGAATCTGTCTTTTATAAGTTTTAGAGGACCTCTTACTTCATGTCCATAAAATTCAAAAGGACTGAAGCCTGTCGACTCATTCAGTGAGTCTCTGGTGGCAAATAAAAGTCTAGTCCTTTATCCCAGTCATGTGGATATTCGTGACAGTATATTCTCATCATTGTTTTGAGAGTTTGGTGAAATCTCTAGAAAGTTCCCTGTGACTGTGGGTGATATGCTGAAGATTTCAACTGTCTAATTCCCAAATTGCCCAAGACTTCCTGAAATATCCTAGAAATGAAATTAGAACCTTGATCTGATTGAACTTCAAGTGGTAATCCATATCTCGTAAAGAATTGGGTTAAACTTTCTACTACTATTCTAGTAGTAATTGTCCTCAAAGGAATGGCCTCTGGAAATTGAGTCGCCATATCCATGATAGTAAGTATGTATTGATGTCCCGTTTTTGTTTTTGGCAAGGGTCCTACATAGTCTACTGAAACTCCACTAAATGATTCCTCTATCACTGGTGTGAGAACTAGTGGTGTCGGTTTTATGGTACGTTGTGGTTTTCCCACCATTTGACATGTATGGCATGTCTTACAAAATTGTAGAGAGATACAGCACTGAAACAGGCCCTTCAGCCCACCAAGTCTGTGCTGACCAACAACCACCCATTTATACTAATCCTACATTAATCCCATATTCCCTACCACCAATCTACACTAGGAGCAATTTACAATGGCCAATTTACCTAACAACCTGCAACTCTTTGGCTGTGCAAGGAAACCAGAGCACCCAGTGGAAACCCACACAGTTATCGGAAGAACTTGCAAACTCTGCACAGGCAGTACCCAGAATTGAACCCAGGTTGCTGGAGCTGTGAGGCTGCAGTGCTAACCACTGTGCCACCCTACACATCCTTTGTAAGATCTGGCCAGAAATAATGTTGGCTTATGGATGATTCGGTTTTCCGAATTCCCCTATGTCCTGCAAAAGGAATGTCATGTGCTAACCTTAATAATCCTTGGCAACATTTAGGTGGTAATCTACCTTAGTTCACCTACCTCGGCTCAACTATCACCAGTAACCTGTCTCTAGATACAGAAATCAACAAGCGCATGGGAAAGGCTTCCACTGCTATGTCCAGACTGGCCAAGACAGTGTGGGAAAATGACGCACTGACACGGAACACAAAGGTCCGAATGTATCAAGCCTGTGTCCTCAGTACCTTGCTCTATGGCAGCGAGGCCTGGACAACGTATGTCAGCTGAGAGTGACGTCTCAATTCATTCCATCTTCGCTGCCTCCGGAGAATACTTGGCATCAGGTGGCAGGACCGTATCTCCAACACAGAAGTCCTCGAGGCAGCCAACATCCCCAGCTTATACACATAACTGAGTCAGCGGTGCTTGAGATGGCTTGGCCATGTGAGCCGCATGGAAGATGGCAGGATCCCCAAGGATACGTTGTACAGCGAGCTCGCCACTGGTATCAGACCCACCAGACGTCCATGTCTCCGCTTCAAAGATGTCTGCAAACGCGACATGAAGTCCTGTGACATTGATCACAAGTTGTGGGAGTCAGTTGCCAGTGTTCGCCAGAGCTGGCGGGCAGTCATTAAGGCGGGGCTAAAGTGTGGCGAGTCGAAGAGACTTAGCAGTTGGCAGGAAAAAAGACAAAAGCGCAAGGGGAGAGCCAACTGTGTAACAGCCCCGACAATCACATTTTTCTGCAGCACCTGTGGAAGAGCCTGTCACTCTAGAATTGGCCTTTATAGCCACTCCAGGCGCTGCTTCACAAACCACTGACCACCTCCAGGCGCTTACCCATTGTCTCCCGAGACAAGGAGGCCAAAGATTTCGTTGGTACCATTATCTGTTCAACAACTGTCCAGCCTTCGTTGGCAGGTCTATGAGGCGATCTCCATTTCCTCCTCAAACTCCGTTTGCCATACAATAGTCTTCCGGAATTCCTTTTGCCTCAGCTTCTGTTAGAGCCGTCGGTTCTATTTGGTATATCTCTGGATCAGCTTACTGTGCTGCAATGATAGATGATCTGTTAAACATCTCATTTGGATTATCTAACTCCCCAAATAAGGTTTCAGATACTTGGCTATATATTTCATTTTCATTTAATTTAACTGAATTAACATGGAGTAACACTTGATTAATTTATAAGTCTATAAACTAAAGACTAAAGCAGTTTAAAAAAAAACTAAAGACCAGTCGGAAATTTAAATAACAAATTAAAATCTAATTATATAAAATAGAGATGCAGGGCCAGGTGATGTACCTGCATGAGGAGGGAGCTGGTGGACCTCATTGTGGTTCCTGGTGAACACATCTATAGCAAGTGTTGGCTGCTCGAGGAACTCCGGCTCAGAGTTGATGAGCTTAAGTCTGAGCTTCGGACACTGCGACACATCAGGGAGGGGGAGAGTTACCTGGACACTGTGTTTCAGGAGGCAGTCACACCCCTTAGATTAACTACCGTGAATTTGGCCAGTGGTCAGGGACAGGAAGGTGTGACTATGAGTGAGGCAGGTAGAGAGATCCAGGAGGTAGTGCTGCAGGAGACTCAGCCCCTGTCCTTGTCCAACAGGTTCGAGATTCTTGCTCCCTGTGTGGACGAGAGCAGGGACTGTAGGGAGGATGAGCAAACTGACCATAGAACCGTGGTACAGGAAGCTATTCAAGTGGGGGGAGGAAAGAGAAATGTAGTCATAATCAGGGATAGTATAGCTAGGGACATAGACACTGTTCTCTGTGGCCAGGATCGAGAGTCCCAAAGGCTGCGTTGCCTACCTGGTGCCAGGGTTCGGGATATCTCATTTGGGCTGCAGAGGAACTTGAAGTGGGAGGGGAAAGATCCAGTTGTCGTGGTCCACGTAGGTACCAACGATATAGGTAGAGCAAGGTTAGAGGTTCTGCTGAGAGAATATGAGCAGCTAGGGGCTAAATTAAAAAGCAGAACCAAAAAGGTAATAATCTCCGGATTACTACCTGAGCCACGAGCAAACTGGCAAAGGATCAATAAGATCAAAGATTGGTGTGGGAGAAATGGGTTTGAATTCATGGGACATTGGCACCAGTACTGGGGAAGGAGGGAGCCGTTCCGATGGGACGGGCTCTACCTGAATCATGCTGGGACCAGAGTCCTGGCGAATTGCATAACTAGGGCTGTAGATAGGGCTTTAAACTAAATAGTGGGGGGGGGGGGGGGGGAGGGTTCAGTTGCATGGAAAAAACAGGAAGTTAAAGGAGAAGGTAGGAGTGCAGGTTAGTGGTGAGGCTGATTGTTACCAAACTGTATACTGGTTAAACTAGAAGAGAGAAATAATAAACAGGCGAATAAAGCATCAGTCCTGGGGGCCAGGTTAGGGAGTATAGTCCAAATAAGAGTTCTATATACAAATGCACGGAATGTAAGGAATAAACTAGATGAACTGCAGGTTCAAGTTCAAATGGAAAATTATGATGTGGTGGCCATTGCGGAGACATGGCTGCAGGATGGTCGAGACAGGGAACTAAATATACCTGGTTATAAAGTTTACAGGAGGGAGAGGGAAAATGGCAGAGGGGTGGAGTAGCCTTACTGATTAGAAATAATATCACCTCATTGGTGAAGGAGGATATAATGAGGGGAAAGCATCCAGTGGAGATCTTATGGGTGGAATTGAGGAACAGAAAAGGATCTAAAACTGTAATAGGTGTTGTGTATAGACCCCCTTGGTAGCAGTTCTGAGGTGTTAGATTGTATAAATGCACAAATTAGGCAAGTGTGTAACTAAGGCAGAGTAGTATTAATGGGGGATTTTAAATTACACATAGTTTGGGAGAGGCAGACTAGCACCTGTCAGAAAGGTAGTGAATTTCTGGAATGTGTCCGGGATAGTTTCCTTCAGCAATATGTCCGAGATGTAACAAGGGGACAGGCAATATTAGATTTAGTTATGAGTAATGAGCCAAATTTAATTAGTAGTCTAACTGTGCGTGAATATTTATCAAAAAGTGATCACAACATGATCGAATTCAAGGTAGCGTTTGAAAGTGAAAAGCACGAATCAGCTACTAGAATTTTAGACTTGGGTAAGGCTGACTTTACCAGGATGAGACAGAGACTGTCCATGGTAAACTGGGTAGATCTGTTAATGGGTCAAACGACTGAAGAACAGTGGAGAATATTTAAAGAAACATTTAACGAAATAGACAGCGAGTATAAACCCCCGAGAGGAAAAAGCTCCACTTCACAGAAAAAAACAGCCATGGACAACTAAAGAGATTAGGGATAACATAAAACAAAAAGAAATGGCTTACAAAAATGCAAAACGCAGCACAGATCCGGCTGAATGGGATCGATACAAAGACCAGCAAAGGATCACAAAGCAGCTTATTAGAGCTACTAAAAGAAATTCTGAAAGGAAACTTGCAAGGGACATCAAAATCAATAAGAAGAAATTTTACAGTGACATAAAGGGAAAACGGGTGGTCAAGAGCAATGTGGGCCCACTAAAAGCTGAAACTGGAGATATTGTCATTGATAATGGGGAAATGGCAGACATGTTGAACAATTACTTTGCCTCAGTATTTACAGTTGAAAAGGAGGATAACTTGCCGGAAGTCCCGAAAAAATTAAAAGCCGATAGGGGACAGGGACTGAATACAATTAACGTAAATAAAATACCAGTAACAAGGAAATTAATGGAACTAAAGAATGAGAAATCCCCAGGACCTGACGGTTTCCATCCGAGGGTGTTAAAGGAAGTAGGGGAGCTCATTGTAGATGCCCTAACTATAGTCTTTCAGAGTTCCCTAGATTCAGGAGTGGTCCCTCTGGATTGGAAAGTTGCACATGTCACTCCGCTTTTTAAGAAGAGTGAAAGGGGGAATCAAGGAAATTACAGACTAGTTAGCCTGACATCTGTGGTGGGCAAGTTGTTGGAGTCTATAATCAGATGAATTTTAATGTGGGCAAGTGTGAGATTATCTATTTTGGACCAAAAAAGGATAGAGCAGGGTTTCTTTCTAAATGGGAAGAGGTTAAGTACAGTGGATGTCCAAAGAGACTTGGGGTTCAGGTGCATAGATCTTTAAAATGCCACGAGCAAGTGCAGAAAATAATCAAAACGGCTAATGGAATGCTCGCCTTTATATCCAGAGGAGTGGAGTATAAAGACACAGAGGTTATGCTGCAGCTGTACAAAACCCTAGTTAGACCCCACTTGGAGTACAGTGAGCAGTTCTGGGCACCACACCTTAGGAAGGATATATTGGCCTTGGAGGGAGTGCAACGTAGGTTTACAAGAATGATACCTGGACTATAGGGGCTAAGTTACGAGAAGAGATTATACAAATTAGGCCTGTTTTCGCTAGAATTTAGAAGGTTAAGGGGTCGAAGTCTTCAAGATATTAACAGGAAAAGACAGGCTAGATAAAGATAAACTATTTCCACTGGTTGGAGATTCTAAAACTAGGGGGCATAGTCTAAAAATTAGGACCAGATTGTTCATGAGAGATGTTAAGAAGCACTTCTTCACGCAAAGGGTAGTAGAGTTTTTGAACTCTCTCCCACAAACAGCAGTTGAAGCTAGAACAGTTTTTAATTTTAAATCTGAGTTAGATAGATTTTTGTTAAGCAAAGATATTAAGGGATATGGGCCAAAGGCAGGTATATGGAGTTAGGCCGCGGATCAGCCATGATCTCATTGCATGGTGGGACAGGCTCGAGGGGCTGAATGGCCTACTCCTCTTCCTATCTTCCTATGTTCCTATATTTGTGGTGCCCCTTTTACCTCTGACTATGGATCCTGTTTAACCACACACGCAGGAAATATTCCCGGAACTTGTTCCTGTAATTGCTCTGTTTCCTTAATTTCACTTAGTTCCTCTGTAATTATAGGACCCAGCCAAATTATTTCCTAGGAGGAGATGTTTCGGAAAAATATGAAAAAAGGAAAAGGCGGTAGGGTAGCTTTCTTAATAAAGGAAGGGATCAGTCAGTGGTGAGTAGTGATGTAGGTGCAATAGATCGTAATGTGGAATCAGTTTGGGTGGAAATAAGGAATAGCACGGGGAAGAAGTCATGGGTGGGAGTCATCTATAGGCCTCACTATAGGACAAAGTATAAATCGGGAAATAATGGAGGCATGTAAGAAGGACTCTACAATTGTTATGGGTGATTTTAATCTACATATTGATTGGACAAATCAGATTGGCAGAGTTAACATGGAAGACAAATTTGTAGAGTGCATCAGGGATTGCTACTTAGAGCAATAGGTTGCAGAAACTACCTGGGAACAGGCTATTTTAGATCTAGTAATGTGTAATGAGGTAGGATTAATAAAAGATATCATAGTAAATGATCCTCTAGGGGTTAGCGGTCACAACATGGTAGAATTTCAAATTCAGTTTGAGGGCGAGCAACTCGGGTCTCAAACCAGTGTCCTCAACTTAAACAAAGGCAATTACTGAGGTATGAAGAAAGAGTTGTCTAAAGCGGGCTGGGAAAATAGACTAAGGGGAAGGTCAGTGGATGAGCAGTGGCAGACATTTAAGCAGATATTTCATAACGCTCAGCAAAAATTTATCCCGGTCAAAAAGAAGGACTCAATGAGAAGGATGAACCGCCCATGGTTAACAAAGGCAGTCAAGGAGAGTATCCAATCAAAAACTTAGGCATACAAAGTGGCAAAAACTAGTGGTAGGCCAGAGGATTTGGAATTTTTTAGGAACCAGCAGCGGATGACTAAAAAGCTAATAAAGAGGGAGAAAATTGATTATGAAAGTAAATTGCCAAGAAATATAAAAGCAAACAGCAAGAGCTGCTACGGGTATATAAAAAGAGAATAGCTAAAGTGAGCGTGGGACCCTTGGAGGATGTGACTGGAGAACTGATAATGGCAAACACAGAAATAGCAGATAATTTAAACAAATATTTTGCATCGGTCTTCATGGTGGAGGACACTATAAACATCCCACAGATATCAGATAAGCAAAGAGCTAATGGGAGGAAAGATCTTGTAACAGTCTCTATCACGAGGGACAAAGTATTTGACAAACTAATGGGACTAAAGGCAGACAAGTCGACAGGACCTGATGGCCTACATCCAAGGGTTTTCAAGGATGTGGCTGCAAAGATAGTGGAGGCATTGGTCATAATGTTCCAGAACACACTGGATTCGGGGAGGGTCCCAGCGGATTGGAAAACCGCTAATGTGACACCCATGTTCAAGAAAGGAGGGAGACAAAAAGCAGGAAACTATAGGCCAGTCAGCCTAACATTGGTCATTGGGAAAATGCTAGAGTCCATTATTTAGGAAGAAATAGCAGGACATTTAGAAAAGCTTCATGCAATCAAACAGAGTCAACATGGTTTTGTGAAAGTGAAATCATGTTTGACAAATTTGCTACAGTTCTTTGAGGATATAGCAAGCAGAGTTGATAAAGGGGAACTGGTATATGTAGGATTTCCAGAAGGCATTCAATAAGGTACCACAGGTGCTGAGGGCAGCACAGTGGCGCAGTGGTTAGCACCGCAGCCTCACAGCTCCAGTGACCTGGGTTCAATGCTGGGTACTGCCTATGTGGAGTTTGCAAGTTCTCCCTGTGATTGTGTGTGTTTTTGCCGGGTGCTCTGGTTTCCTCCCACAGCCAAAGACTTGCAGGTTGATAGGTAAATTGGCCATTATAAATTGCCCTTAGTATAGGTAGGTGGTAGGGGAATTGTGGGGATGTCGTAGGAATATGGGGTTAATGTAGGATTAGTATAAATGGGTGGTTGTTGGTCGGCACAGACTCGGTGGGCTGAAGGGCCTGTTTCAGTGCTGTATCTTGAAATAAAAGATTATTGCACAAGATAGGAGCTCACAGTATTGGGGGTAATGTATTAGCATGGATTGAGGATTGGTTAATTCACAGAAGACAGAGTTAGGATGAATGGGTCTTTTTCAGGTTGGAAAGACATAACTAGTGGAGTGACACAAGGATCCGTCCTAGGGCCTCAATTATTTACTATCAATATTAATGACTTGGAGCAGGGGGCAGAGTGCAATATATCCAAATTTGCTGACATTACAAAAATAGGTGGGAGGGCATGTTGTGATGAGGACATAAAGAATCTGCAAGAGGATCTAGATAGGTTGAGTGAGTGGGAAAAAACTTGGCAGATAGATTTTAATGTCAGAAAGTGTGAGGTCATGCACTTTGATAGAAGAATCAAAAGGCAGACTATTATTTAAATGGAGAGAGACTCCAAAAAAGTGCAGCACAGAGGGATCTAGGTGTTCTTGTGCATGAAACACAAAAAGTTAGCATGCAGGTGCAGTAAGTAATTAAGAAGGCAAATGGAATTTTGACCTTTATTACTAGGAGGTTGCAGTTGAGAAATAGGGAAGTCTTGTTACAACTGTACAGAGTGTTGGTGAGGCTGCACCTGGAGTACTGCGTACAGTTTTGATCCCGGTATTTAAGAAAGGATATACTGGCATTGGAGGCAGTTCAAAAGAGAATCACTAGGCTGATTCCTGGGATGAAGGGGTTGACTTATCAAGAACGGCTAAACAGGTTAGGTCTTTATGCATTAGAGTTTAGAAGAATGACGGGTGATCTTATTGAAACGTACAAGATTCTGAGGGGGCTTGACAGGGTAGATGTTGAGAAGATGTTTCCACTCGTGAGGGAATCTCGAATTAGGGGACATAGTTACAGAATAAGGGGACACTCATTTAAAACTGAGATGCGAAGAAATTTCTTCTCTCAGAGGGTGGTGAATGTCTGGAATTCTCTACCCCAGAGAGTTATGGAGGCTAGATCACTGAAAGTATTTAAAGAGGAGGTAGATAGATTTTTGAAATATCGGGGAGTTGAGGGCTATGAGGAGCTGGCATGAAAGTGGAGTTGAGGTCTGGGGCAGATGAGCCATGATCTTATTGAACGTTGGGGCAGGTTTGAGGTGCTGAATGGCCTACTCCTGCTCCAATTTCTTATGCTCTTATGTTTTTTAAAGTTCCAAACTGAAACCATCACCTTCCTGACACAGGTCACATGTCCAGTTATAAATACTCTCTTGTCACTCAAAGAGGTGGTGGCGTAGTGGTATTATCATTGGACTAGTAACCCAGAAACCAGGGTATTGATCTGGAGACATGGGTTCAAATCCCAGCACAGCAGAAGGTGGAATTTGAATTTATTTAATAATTCTGGAATTATAAAGCAAGCTAATGAAGGCCATGAAACCATTGTTGATTGTTGTAAAAACCCATTTGGTTCAGTAATGTCCTTTAGGGAAGGAAATCTGCTGTCCTGACCTGGTCTGGCCTACATGTGACTCCAGACCTACAGCAATGTGGTTGACTCTTACATGCCCTAAGAAATGGCCCAGCAAGCCACTCAGTTGTACCTAACTGCTACAAAGTCAATAAAAAGGAATGAAACCGGACGGACCACCCTGCATCAACTGAGGGACCAGAAACGACTATGGCAAACCCAGCCCTGTGGACCCTGCAAAGTTCTCCTTACGAACATCTGGGGACTTGTGCCAAAGTTGGGAGAGCTGTCCCACAGATCAGTCAAGCAACAGCCTGACATAGTCATACTCACGGAATCATACCTTACAGACAATGTTCCAGACACTGCAATCACTATGCCTGGGCATGTCCTGTCCCACCGGCAGGACAGACCCAGCAGAGGTGGCGGGACAGTGGTCGACAGTAGGGAGGGAGTTGCCCTGGGAGTCCTCAACATTGACTCCGGATCCCATGAAGTCTCATGGCATCAGGTCAAACAGGGCAAGGTAACCTCCTACGGATTACCACCTACCGCCCTCCCTCAGCTGATGAGTCAGTACTCCTCCATGTTGAACACCATTTGGAGGAAGCACTGAGGGTGGCAAGGGCAGAAAATGTACTCGGCGGTGGGGACTTCAATGTCCATCACCAAGAATGGCTTGGTAGCACCACTACTGACCGAACTGGCCGAGTACTAAAGGACATAGCTGCTAGACTGGTTCTGCGGCAGGTGGTGAGAGAACTAACAAGAGGGAAAAACATACTTGACCTTGTCCTTGCCAATCTGCCTGCCGCAGATGCTTCTGTCCATGACGGTATTGGTCGGAGTGACCACCGCACAGTCCTTGTTGAGATGAAGTCCAACTTTCACATTGAGGATACCCTCGATCGTGTTGTGTGGCACTATCACCGGCCTAAATGGGATAGATTTCAAACAGAACTAGCAATGCAAAACTGGGCATCCATGAGGAATTGTGGGCCATAAGCAGCAGCAGAATTGTACTCAACCACAATCTGTAACCTCATGGCCCAGCATGTCCCCCACTCTACCATTACCATCAAGCCAGGAGACCAACCCTGGTTCAATGAAGAGTGCAGGAGGGCATGCCAGGGGCAGCACCAGGCATACCACAAAATGAGGTGTCAACCTGGTGAAGTTACAACCCAGGACTACTTGAATGCCAAACTGCATAAGCAGCAAGCAATAGACAGAGCTAAGCGATCCCAGAACCAACGGATCAGATCTAAGCTCTGCAGCCCTGCCACATCCAGCCATGAATGGTGGTGGACAAATAAACAACTAACTGGAGGCGGTGGCTCCACAAATATCCCCATCCTCAATGATGTGGGACCCCAGCACATCAGTGCGAAAGATAAGGCTGAAGCATTTGCAACAACCTTTAGCCAGAAGTGCCGAGTTGATGATCCATCTCGGCCCCCTCCTGAAGTCCCCAGCATTACAGATGCCAAACTTCAGCCAATTCGATTCACTCCGCATGATATCGAGAAATGACTGAAGGCACTGGATACTGCAAAGGCTATGGGTCCTGCCAATATTCGGCAATAGTACTGAAGACCTGTGCTCCAGAACTTGCTGCACCCCGAGCCAAGCTGTTCCAGTATAGCTACAACACTGGCATCAACCCGGCAATGTGGAAAATTGTTCAGATATGTCCTGTACACAAAAAGCAGGACAAGTCCAACCCGACCAATTACTGCCCCATCAGTCTACTCTCAATCATCAGTAAAGTGATGGAAGGTGTCATCAACAGTGTCATCAAGCAGCACTTGCTTAGCAATAACCTGCTCAGTGATGCTCAGTTTGGGTTCCGCCAGGGCCACTCAGCTCCTGACCTCATCACAGTCTTGGTTCAAACATGGACAAAAGAGCTGAACTCAAGAGGTGAGAGTGAGAGTGACTGCCCTTGACATCAAGGCAGCATTTGACCGAGTATGGCATCAAGGAGCCCTAGCAAAACTGGAGTCAATGGGAATCAGGGGGAACACTCTCTGCTGGTTGAAGTCATATCTAGCGCAAAGGAAGATGGCTGTGGTTGTTGGAGGTCAGTCATCAGAGCTCCAGGACATCACTGCAGGAGTTCCTCAGGGTAGTGTCCTCGGCCCAACCATCTTCAGCTTCTTAATCAATGACCTTCCTTCAATCATTCGGTCAGAAGTGGGGATGTTCGCTGATTATTGCACAATGTTCAGCACCATTCGCGACTCCTCAAATACTGAAACAGTCTGTGTAGAAATGCAGCAAGACCAGGACAATATCCAGGCTTGGGCTGATAAGTGGCAAGTAACATTTGTACCACACAAGTGCCAGGCAATGACCATCTCCAACAAGAGAGAATCTAACCATCTCCCCTTGACATTCACTGGCATTACCATCGCTGAATTCCCACTATCAACATCCTAGGGGCTACCATTGACCAGAAACTGAACTGGAGTAGCCATATAAATACCGTGGCTACAAGAGCAGGTCAGAGGCTAGGAATCCTGCGGCGAGTAACTCACCTCCTGACTCCCCAAAGCCTGTCCACAATCTACAAGGCACAAGTCAGGAGTGTGATGAAATACTCTCCACTTGCCTGGATGGGTGCAGCTCCAACAACACTCAAGAAGCTCGACACCATCCAAGACAAAGCAGCCCACTTGATTGGCACACCATCCACAAACATTCACTCCCTCCACCACTGACGCACAGTGGCAGCAGTGTGTACCATCTACAAGATGCACTGCAGCAACGCACCAAGGCTCCTTAGACAGCACCTTCCAAACCCGCGACCTCTACCACCTTGAAGGACAAGAGCAGCAGATGCAAGGGAACATCACGACCTGCATGTTCCCGTCCAAGTCACACACCATCCTGACTTGGAACTATATCGCCATTCCTTCACTGTCGCTGGGTCAAAATCCTGGAACTCCCTTCCTAACAGCACTGTGGGTGTACCTACCCCACATGGACTGCAGCCGTTCAAGAAGGCAGCTCACCACCACCTTCTCAAGGGCAATTAGGGATGGGCAATAAATGCTGGCCCGGCTAGTGACGCCCACATCCCATGAATGAATTAAAAAAAAGTAGCTTTGAGGTCAAACCCCTTTTATGGTTTCCTTGAAATTACATGCTTTCCTGTCCTTTTACAAGTTCAGATCCTGTTTGAATTTCCTTTCAAAACATCCACAGAGTTCAGCTTTTTTTGCAGGTGTCTCAATGTCCACAGAAAATCCTTTTTCAGTTTTTTAAAAAACACAGATTCTTAAGTTTTCATAAAAAAACAAAATCCTTGTAACACCTCCGTCCTTGGCAAAATGAAATACCATTTTTGAATGTGTTTTATTACAATGTAAAAGAAACAGAGTTGAAAACATTTTAAACACATTTTCGCACTCAGGCCCCAATTCACTCTACTTGTGGTTAACACAATTTTGTTTTGTACCATCTTTACTCATGTAACTCAACAAAGTTAAATTCATGACAAAGCATCTGCGATAACATTGTTTGCTCCCGAAATGTGTACAATCTTTAAGTGATAAGGCTGTAACAGTAAACGCCATTGGAATATTTTGGAATTTTTCCACAAAGGTTATTCCAATCAGCCAATTGCAACCTTCCAAACATAGCCTCCCAGTTGTTTCATGTGTTCCTTTCAAGTGTCCCTATAGATCAGCACCTCAGCAAGGTATACTGCACAGTTAGCAACACTGGACAGTACTAGGTTCGCTCGTCTCTGAAAAGTTTCTCGAGTACCATTAACCTGTGTGGTATCACTTGACACTGAAAAAGACTGTCTGGTGTGACAAAAGCTGATATTTCTTTAGCTCGGGGTGTTAAAGGAACTTTTTTTTAGATTAGAGATACAGCACTGAAACAGGCCCTTCGGCCCACCGAGTCTGTGCCGAACATCAACCACCCATTTATACTAATCCTACACTAATCCCATATTCCTACCAAACATCCCCACCTGTTCCTATATTTCCCTACCACCTACCTATACTAGTGACAATTTATAATGGCCAATTTACCTACCAGCCTGCAAGTCTTTTGGCTTGTGGGAGGAAACCGGAGCACCCAGAGAAAACCCACGCAGATACAGGGAGAACTTGCAAACTCCACACAGGCAGTACCAGGAATCGAACCCAGGTCCCTGGAGCTGTGAGGCTGCGGTGCTAACCACTGCGCCACTGTGCCGCTTGCCAGTACCCCTTTAACAAATCTATCTTTGTAAGAAACATGGCACTGCCCACTCTATCAACAAAGTGTTCCAAGCGAGGAATTGGGTAGGAGTCTGCTTTTGTTACTGCATTGACTTTTCTGTAGTCTATGCAAAGTCTGGTTTAGGCTGCAGCTGCTTTGACTAGGTTCAATTAAGTTGTTTTCCAGCATGTATTGGATTTCTGCTTTACTTGGGCCTGTGCGTCTGGACTTAAGTGGTAAGGATGCTGTTTATAGGAACGGATTCCCCTATACCCACATCATGTGTGGCTAGGTTGTACATCCTGGCTTATCCCTACAGACTCTTTTAAATGCTGTGAGTAGCCTGGTTAGATCTTCTCGTTGTTCTGCACCTAAATACGAAAGCATGTTGTCCAATCTTCCTCTCCATTCTGTATTAGCTAACCAGATAGGAGGAGGTTCAATTTGAGAATTGTCTAGGCCTCCTGCTGCCTCATCCTCACTATCCCTTTCATTCTTAACTGTCTCATTACCTGATATACCTGTACTTGCTTATCCTCCTCCTTGGCATAATATTGCTTTAACATATTGATATGTCACAGCCGATTCTTTTTCCGGCGATCTGGGGTGTCAATCAAATAATTGACCTTACCAATTCTTTTGACCACTTTATACGAACCCGAACTGGCCTTTAATGGTTCACCCTGTAAAGATAATAATACTAATACTTCATCCCCTGGTTGAAATGTTCGGGACTTTGCGTTCTTGTCTGCCCATTTTTTCCATAGTGGTTTGAGATGCTTTAAGGTGTTCCTGAGCCACATTGCAAGCTTTCATGAGCCTTTCCCAGAACATGGACACATAGTCTGGTACAGAAGATTCATCCTTCTCTTCTTTGATTAGTTTTAGAGGACCTCTTATCTCATGTCCGTAAATCAATTCAAAAGGACTAAAACCTGTAAACTCATTCGGTGAATATCTAGTGGCAAATAAAAGAAAGTCGAGCCCTTTATCCCAATCATGGGGATATTCATGACAGTATGCTCTAATCATTGTTTTGAGAGTTTGATGGTACCTTTCTAAAGCTCCCTATATCTGTGGGTGATATGCTGAAGATTTTAACAGTTTGATGCCCAAATTGCCCATAACTTCTTGAAATATCTTAGGCATAAAATTGGTACCTTGATCCGATTGAACTTCAATTGATAATCCATATCTCGTCAAGAATTGGGTTAACTTCTCTACTACTGCTTTAGCAGTTATTGTTCTCAAGGGAATGGCCTCTGGGAATCAAGTAGCCATATCCATGATAGTGAGTATATATTGGTGTCCCGCTTTTGTTTTCACAGTCTACCAACACCCTACTAAATGGTTCCTCAAAACTAGTATGGGAATTAGAGGTGCTGGTTTTATGGCAGGTTGTGGTTTTCCCACCATCTGGCATGTATGGCATGCTTTACAAAACTGCACCACGTCCTTTTTAAGACCAGGCCAGTAATAATGTTGACGTATACGTGATTTGGTCTTCCAAATCCCCATATGTCCTGCTACAGCAATTTCATTTGCCAACTTTAATAATTCCCGGCGATATTTACCTGTCAAACAACCGTCTATTCTTCATTTGCAGGCCTTTGAGGCAGTCTCCATTTCTTCATCAGAACCCCATCTTTAACATAATAGTCTTCTGGAACTCCTTTTGCCTCAGCTTCTGTCAGAGCTGAATGTGCCATTTTATGCAACTCTGGATCAGCTTGTTGTGTTGTGATTAGAGAAGATTTGTTAAACATCTCATTTGGATTTTCTAAATCCCCAAGGCAAGTT
Organism: Heterodontus francisci; assembly: GCF_036365525.1. Taxonomy (NCBI): domain Eukaryota; kingdom Metazoa; phylum Chordata; class Chondrichthyes; order Heterodontiformes; family Heterodontidae; genus Heterodontus; species Heterodontus francisci. The sequence goes on along the minus strand of NC_090392.1, from coordinate 34,045,804 downwards.
TCAGATATTCGGCTATCTGTGGTGCCAATTTTACCTCCAACAATGGAACTTGTTTAGCCATTGCTCGTGTTACTACACACAAAGGAAATATTCCTGGAACTTTTTCCTGTAATTGTTCTGTTTCTTTAACTTCACTTGGTTTTCCTGTGACTACGGGAGAAACTAATACTTTTGCTCTGGCCAAGTCATCCCCGAGGAGTACACCAATTCCATCTACTGGCAAACTATGGACAACTCATACAGTTACTGTCCCAGAAATTAGGTCACACTCTAGGTGCACTCGATACAAAGGTACGGGTATATACTCCCTGCCAATACCCCATGACTAAAATTTTAGCAATCAGTGCGCTCTCTGGTGGAAATGTTATACCTTTCCCCAGCAAAAGAGTTTGGGTTGCACCTGTATCCCTAAGTATAACTGTAGGTTGGCCTGCCTCACTTGAGGGATATGGAGTTACTTTTGCTTTCAACAAGAATTCCCTACAACTTTCAGGTATCTTATTTTCATCCTCTACACTCATTTTGTTTTTTTGTATCTGATATTACATCTGCCGTCAAAGCTACAGCCTGATCTGCTGTACTGTCAGTCAGAGCCTCTTTCTCTGCATTAGCTTTGTGTACCCCAACAATCTCATGGGTTTACCTCACAACTTCAAGCATTCTGAACAAAGATGTCCCACCTAGTGACAATGATAACACTTCGGCTTGCGGACCTCACTTCTACCCTCAGCACCTTCCTTTCTGGCCTGAGGAGGGGATCCTGGGGCATTCCCAGCTGTCCCTTCTTGTACCCGGCTACTTGCCTTCCTTTCACTCTCCCACTTTCTATCCTTCTCGGGTTTGTGAGGGTGACAGCCAAAGGATTTGGGCTTACCCACAAGCTCAAACTCATCAGCTATTTCCGCAGCTTGTGTGGCTTTTGAATCCTTTTGGTTCTCTACATTAGTTCTCTGGTGGGATTGAATTTTTAAGTTCTTCCAAGAGAATCAGTACTCTAAGGCTCTCATATTTGGCATCCATTTTTACTGCCCATATCTAATGATCAAAATTAATTTGCTTTACCCTCCTAAATTGTACATAAGTCTGCCCAGCCAATCTCCAGAAGTTTCAAAACTTCTGACGGTAAGCTTCAGGGACTAATTCATATGCAGCAAGAATAGCCTTTTTTGCCATCTCATAATCTGCAGAAGCCTTTTCAGGAAGCATGGCATAAACTTCACGAGCTCTGCCTATCAACCTGCTTTGCAAACGCAGTGTCCAGCTTTCCTTTGGCCATTTCATTCGTTTGGCAATTTTTAAAAAAGAAATGAAAAATGCCTCTACATCCCTTTCCTCAAACGTAGGGAGAGCCTGTATAAGTTTAAACAGCTTTTCGTGGATCCTGGGCTGGATTCAGATTCTTCCAGACCTGAATTTTCCCTGGAGTCAAGGCCACCCTTTTGTCTTAGTTCCATCTCTTGTAATTTGAATTCCCTTTCTTCTCTACCTTTTTCCAATTCCAGCTTTTTCATTGTCAATTCTTTCTCAGCCTCAAGTTTTTTCAATTTTATTTCTTTTTCTTTTTCCTGTTGAAGCATAAGTTTTTTTTACAATTCTTGTTTCTGCTCAAATTTTTTCAGTTGTAATTGAATTTTAACCAGTTCAACTGCATCACCCTCTGACTTATTGTCTTCGTCTTCCTTCAGTTTCAAATGTTGGGCTACCACTTCAATTATCTCTGCTTTTTTAGCACCAGATTTCAATTCTAACCCCAATTGTGCTGCCAAATCTTTTAGTTTCATCTTGGTTAAAGTTTCCAAGTCACTGAGGGATACATTCTCCTTCTCCAGAAAAGTTGCAGCAGCTGCTAAAGCCATTCCAGTGGTGTAGACTTTACCCTATTACACAAGAAACCTGGTTCTTTTGCTTTCCTCTTTCAATTATCATTACTCCACTTACAATTAAATGTTATCAGCCTTCGTTTTAATCGCGGACGAGCCCCCGATTAATATGCTGTGACCGAGGCGGGAGGAGTGCACTGTTAATTCAGTCCCACCTCTCCATGGGTCACAGTATATCAATAAGTTTTCCCACTTACCGAAGAACAGCGAATCAGATACTCTATTCGTCCCAAGAATAAACACACCGACCAGGTTTCTTTAATCAAGAACAAAATTAACTATTTATTATAAAACCAAGTCTTAACCAATAATGAAGTAAATCTATATATGAAAAGCTCCTTATTTCCCTAGCCCTCATGCACAAACACATTTATCCAAAAAAAAACAGTTAACCGGGGAAAAAGGATTTCGGTTTACAGCTGTTTCATAGGAATAAAAGGAATAACAAAATATTCCTTTTTTGTTATGTCACGTTCTGGTAGGAAGTTCTTCGGTTTGTCTGGGTGTCCCAAAGTCCCAATGGATGCCATTTGAAGACTTTCCAGGCGACATTGATGAACAGTCTGTGATGGGTAGGTGTTCAAGGAAATTCAACTGCAGCAGGCTTCACATAGGTCTTCCATCAGGTGTGCAGCAACAGGTCTTAGGTTTTACAGAAGCAATAGAACAGTAGATTTCTTCAAATTTCAGGATTTCTTAACACACAGGAGACAACAGGAATCACACTTGATGAAAGGATTCTTTGGAGACAGGAGGCAATAAGAATCTGTCACATTTGAAATACAGGGTTCTTCTCAGGCGATGCAGGATTCAGTTTACAGAGAGGTAATACCTTTCTGGTCTTTTCTGATCTCCAGGCAGGTCAGAATCAAATTTCAGAATGCTTGTCCAGACTTACTGGCTTTTAAAGTTTCAAACTGAAACCACAACCTTCCTGACACAGGTCACATGTCCAGTCATAAATGCACTTCTGTCACTCAAAGAGTAACTTTGAGGTCAAACACTTTTCTGGTTTCCTTGAAATTACATGCTTTCCTGTCCTTTTACAAGTTCGGCTTTTTTTGAACTTCCTTTCAAAACATCCATAGAGTTCAGCTTTTTTGCAGGTGTCTCAATGTCCACTGAAAATCCTTTTTTTGAAAAAACAGACTCAAGTTTTAAGGAAAAACAAAATCCTTGTAACACCATCGCAAACAAGAACAAATCTAACCATCTCCCCTTGATGTTCAATGGCATTACCATTGCTGAATCCCCCACTATCAATATCTTGGGGGTTTCCATTGACGAGAAACTGAACTGGACCAGCCACATAAATACCGTGGCTACAACACAGGTCAGAGATTAGGAACTTTGCAGCGAGTAACTCACCTCCTGTATCCCTTATGTCTATCAACCATCTACAAGGCACAAGTCAGGAGTGTGATGTAATACTTTTAGTCGGGTCACTGACCCGAAACGTTAACTCTGCTTCTCTTTCCACAGATGCTGCCAGACCTGCTGAGTGAATCCAGCATTTCTTGTTTTTGTGTGTGATGTAATACTCTCCACTTGCCTGGATGGGTGCAGCTCCAACAACACTCAAGAAGCTCGACACCATCCAGGACAAAGCAGCCCGCTTGATTGGCACCCCATCTACCTTCAACATACACTCCCTCCATCACCGATGCATAGTGGCAGCAGTGTGTACCATCAACAAGATGCACTGCAGCAATTCACCAAGGCTCCTTAGACAGCACCTTCCAAACCCACAACCTCTAGAACAAGGGCAGCAGGTGCATGGGAACACCATCACCTGCAAGTTCCCCTCCAAGCCACACAATTTCCTGACTTGGAACTATATCGCCATTCCTTCACTGTAGCTGGATCAAAATCCTGGAACTCCCTCCCTAATAGCACTGTGGCTGTACCTACACCTCAGGACTGCAGTGGTTCAAGAAGGCAGCTCACCACCACTTTCTCAAGGGCAATTAGGGATGGGCACTAAATGCTGGACAAGCGAGGGGACAGGGGAGGGGAGGGAGAGGGGGGGAGTGGGTGAGGGGGGAGTGGGTGAGGGGGGAGTGGGTGAGGGGGGGAGGCGAGGGGGGAGGCGAGGGGGGTAGGCGAGGAGGGGAGGCGAGGAGGGGAGGCGAGGAGGGGAGGCGAGGAGGGAGGCGAGGGTGGAGGGAAAGGGGAGGGGAGCAGAGGGGAGGGGGAGGTGAGGGGGTGGGGGAGGTGAGGGGGGGGAGGTGGAGAGGGGAGCCGGGGGGGGGGGGGGAGGTGGAGAGGGGAGCGGGAGGGGGGAGGGGATGGGGGAGCGGAGAGGGGAGGTGGAGGGGAGAGGTGGAGGAGAGAGGGAAAGGGGAGGGGAAAGGGGGTGAGGGAAAGGGGAGGGGCTAAAGGGGAGGGGGGAAAGGTCAGGGGGGAAAAGGGAGGGGGGAAAGGGGAGAGGGAAAGGGGAAGGGAGAGGGAAAGGGGAGGGGAGGGGAGAAGCAAAGGGGAGTGGAGAGGGAAAGGGGAGGGGAGAGGGGATGGTGGGGAGAGGGGGGGGAAGGTGGGGAGGGGAGGGAAGGTGGGGGGAAGGTGGGGAGAGTGGGGGGATGGGGGGGAAGGTGGGGAGAGTGGGGGAGGTGAGGAGAGGAGGTGGGGAGGGGGCAGGGGAGGTGGGGGAGGGGGGAGGGAGAGGGGGGATGGGGAGAGGGAGGGGGATGTGGGATGGTGGAGGGGAGGAGAGAGTGGGAGGGAGAGTGGGGGAGGGAGAGGGGTGGAGGAGGGAGGGTGAGGGGGAGGGGGAGGGAGAGGGGGGGTGGGGGGAGCGGGAGGGAGGGGTAGAGGGGGTCTGGGGGTATGGGGGGGAAGTGGGGGGAGGAGGAAATGGGGGAGGGGAGGAGAGAATGGGTGAGGGAGGGGGAGGAGAGAATGGGTGAGGGAGGGGGGAACAAGGAGGGGTGAGGGGAAGGGGTGAGGGGTGAGGGGGGTGGGGAGGGGGCGGGGAGGTGGGGAGGAGGTGGGGAGAGGTGGGGAGAGGGGGGGAGGGAGGGGGACGTGGGGGAGGTGGGGTGAGGGTGATGGAGGGGGAGGTGGGGAGAGGGGTGGGAGGGAGAGGGAGGTGGGGGAGGGAGCGGGGAGAGGGGAGCAGAGGTGGGAGGGAGTGGGGAGAAGCAGCGAGTGGCTATGCGATGGGGGGGGAGAAGTGGCGAAGGGCGTGCAAGTTGCAGGCAGATGGGCGCGGGATGCAGCGGTGAAGAGAAGTGCGGGATCGGGGTAATGTTGGGGGTGGGATGGAGGCGGCATTCGCAGACACTGGGGATTTGAGTTTCATTTGTTTTTGTGATAAATTGAGCAGCACCATCATTTCTACTAGCAGCTCACACAGAAACCCAAATTCAAGGGCACTCTGCTATGTAATTAATAAAAGCCGAATCCAACCCCTGCAGTCACAGGTGAATTCACTGGTGTTTCAGCAATTGGGGTTAATTTCCTCCCAGGCACAGGATATTTAAACAGCCTCTCTCCACTGGGAGAATGTGCTGATTGTGCGTCAGCTGCTTTGAATTTTTAAAGTTTTCACATACTCAGAGTGTTCAAAGCAACTCTTCTAATATCGGAAAAGCTCTGGGTAGGTACAGCATGGGTTAGATACTAGTAAAGTTCCCACTACACTGCTCCCAGCCCATAATGAGCAGGGCTCAGGGAGGTTGGTTGCTAGGCAATGCAGTGATGTCATAAAGCAGCACCATTCAGCCCAGCTGGTCCCCTCCTTGTCCCTTTAAAGATGGAGAGCCGGGACATCCCATCTCAAAACACATCCCACCCTGTTCATACTGAGAATCCCAGGGGAAGGACCAAAGCCCAGAGTGTGGAACAAAAGCCAAAGTGGGGGAGAAGAGGGGAGAACAGGAGTTAAATCAAGGAGTCAGGACTGAGGCACATTAAGCTTCAGTTTTAGAGCATGTAGACTTCAGGAGGGGAAGACTGAGTTCAGTAGTTTTAGGATCCAGCGAAAGAACAAAGAGCAGATGTGGAGGTGGTCTGGATTTCAGCACAGTGAGGATGTAGGGGATGGGAAATTGTTCAGAGCTGTCTGTGCAATAGGTACAAGAGAGGAAATATCAGCGGAGCAATTACTGCAGCAGTGTCCATAAATAGTGAGAGTGAGGGTGGGTGTGAGAGTGGACCATGGACAGCCTGTAAAACTGTCTTAATAATAAAAGCAAAATACTGCAGATGCTGGAAATCTGAAATAAAACAAAAAGTGCTGGAAATACTCAGCAGGTCTGGCAGCATCTGTGGAGAGAGAAGCAGAGTTTTTTTTATTTCCAAAATATACTTTATTCATAGAAATCCGTAAAAAATACATTACCAGTTTCAAGCAGCACCAAAAAATACAAACATTGCAAGGGAGATCAGTTTCCTTCAATACAATCATGAGTTGCCTCACAACCCTTCCATTTCATTTGTTGTGCCAGATGCATTTTTACATTTTACAGCAAACGACAAATTTGCCAATACAGCCCGAGGGGTTTCCTATGGGTCCAGGCCCTCGGTTCAGCTTGGTGAGGGGACCTTACACAGTGGTTTTTCCCCAATGAGCCTTTGCTGTGGCTGCCCCAAGCTTTAGTGCGTCCCTCAGCACGTAGTCCTGGATCTTGGAATGTGCCAGTCTGCAAAATTCGGTCGTGGACAACTCTTTGTGCTGGAAGACCAGCAAGTTTCGGGCAAACCAAAGGGCGTCTTTCACCGAATTGATAGTCCTCCAGCAGCAGTTGATGTTTGTCTCGGTGTGCGTCCCTGGGAACAGCCCGTAGAGCACAGACTCCTGTGTTACAGAGCTGCTTGGGATGAACCTCGACAAAAACCACTGCATCTCTTTCCACACCTGCTTTGCAAAGACACATTCCAGAAGGAGGTGGGCAACTGTCTCTTCCCCACCACAGCCACCGCGGGGGCATTGTGCGGAGGGGATGAGACCTCGGGCTTGCAGGAGGGATCTGACGAGGAGGGCTCTTCTCACCACCAGCCAAGCTACATCTTGGTGCTTGTTTGAAAGTTCTGGTGATGAAGCATTCCGCCAAATGACTTTGGCGGTCTGCTCGGGGAACCATCCGACAGGATCCACCGTCTCCTTTTCCCGTAGGGCCTTGAGGTCATTCCGTGCAGACCACTGCCTGATGGACCGGTGGTCAAAGGTGTTTTCCCGCAGAAACTGCTCCACGAAGGATAGGTGGTATGGCACGGTCCAACTGGATGGAGTGTTCCGCGGCAATGTGACCAGGCCCATCCTTCGCAACACTGGGGACAGATAGAACCTCAGCACATAGTGACACTTGGAGTTTGCGTACTGGAGATCTACACACAGCTTGATGCAGCCGCACACGAAGGTGGTCATCAGGATGACGGCGACGTTGGGTACATTTTTCATGCCGTTATCCAGAGATTTGAACATCGTGTCCCTCCGGACCCGGTCCATTTTAGATCCCCAGATGAAGCGGAAAATGGCTCGGGTGACCGCCACAGTGCAGGAGTGGGGTATGGGCCAGACCTGCGCCACGTACAGCAACAACGTGAGCGCCTCGCACCTGATGACCAGGTTCTTACCCACAATGGAGAGAGATCGCTGCCCCCACATGCTCAACTTGTTTGTACCTTGGCTACTCCCTCCTCCCAGGTTTTGGTGCACGCCCCGGCCCTTCCGAACCATATCCCCAGCACCTTCAGGTAGTCTGACCTGACGGTGAAGGGGACAAAGGATCGTTCAGCCCAGTTCCCAAAGAACATGGCCTCGCTCTTGCCGTGGTTAACTTTGGCTCCTGAGGCCAGTTCGAACTGGTCGCAGATGCTCATCAGTCTGCGCACAGACAGCGGATCCGAGCAGAAGACGGCGACGTCATCCATGTACAGGGAGGTTTTAACCTGAGTGCCTCCGCTGCCTGGGATTGTCACCCCTCTTATGCTCACATCCTTCCTAATAGACTCAGCAAAGGGTTCAATACAGCAAACAAACAAGACCGGGGAGAGAGGACAGTCCTGTCCGACTCCAGATTTGATCGGGAAATCTTCCGATTCCCACCCATTGATTGAGACTGCGCTACTGATGTTTGTGTAGAGCAGTTTGATCCAATTGCAGATTCCCTCCCCAAACCCCATTTTGGAAAGCACGTCCATCATGTAGGTGTGCGATATCCTGTCAAAAGCCTTCTCCTGGTCCAGGCTGATGAGGCAGGTGTCCACCCTCCTGTCCCGTACGTAGGCGATCGTATCCCTGAGTAGCGCGAGACTATCAGAGATCTTCCTGCCGGGTACAGTACAGGTCTGATCAGGGTGAATCACCAACTCCAGAGCAGACTTAAGTCGACTGGCTATGACTTTGGACAGAATCTTGTAGTCAACATTAAGCTGTGAGATGGGCCGCCAATTTCTGATTTCTGCCCTCTCCCCTCTCCCCCTTCCGCTTGTAGATGAGGGTGATGATGCCTTTCCTCATGGATTCTGACATGCTGCCGGCCAGGAGCATACTCTCGTATACTTCCAGCAGGTCTGGGCCGACCCAGTCCCACAGGGCCGAGTACAACTCAACTGGTAAGCCGTCGCTTCCGGGAATTTTACTTGTCTCGAAGGACTCGACGGCCTTTGTCAGCTCGTCCAGAGTTAGCGGCTTGTCCAGTCTCTCCCTCCTGCTGTCATCTAAGACCTCTGTGATAGATGAGAGGAAGGACTGGGAGGCTCTGCTGTCTGTGGGCTTCACGTCATACAGCCCAGCATAAAAGGATTTGCTGATCCTTAGTATGTCAGACTGCGAAGACGTTACCGAGCCATCCTCTTCCTTCAGGCTGCTGATAACAGAGCTCTCTCTCTCTACCTTTTGGAAGAAGTAACGCGAGCACGTCTCATCCTGCTCGATGGAGTGGACTCTGGCCGGAAGATGATCTTGGATGCCTCCGTGGCAAAGAGCGAGGCCTGCTGTCTCTTCACCTCTTGGAGGTCCACCTTGACCTCGACCCCCATCGACTGCAGCCGGAGCAGAGTTTGCATACTTTTCTGGAGTCGGGACATTTCCCTCTGTCTCTCTCTCGCCCTCTGAACACCTTTGTGGATAAAGAACCTCTTGATGTTCTCCTTAATCGCTTCCCACCAGTGAACTGGAGACTCAAAGAGGGGTTTCACTGTCCTCCAACCTTTGTAATCCCTTTTGAGTTCCTCAACGTTCTCTGGGGCTAGCATTGAGCATTGAGCTTCCACGTCCCTCTGCCAACCCGCTGGTCATCCTGTAAGTGACAGTCGGCCAGTAAGAGGCAGTGGTCGGAGAAGAACACCGGCTTGACATCGGTGGATCCGACCGTGACAGCACGGGACACAAACAGGAAGTCAATCCTGGAACGGGCAGACCCGTCCGATCTTGACCATGTGTATCTGCGCTGCGCTCCGTCTGCAGGTTTGCTGAAGACGTCGTGCAGTTTGGCATCTTTAACTGTTTCTATTAGGAATCTGGACGTAGCGTCCAGTTTGCTGTCATCACTGCCGGATTGTCCAGTCGCATCGATGATGCAGTTGAAGTCACCGCCTAGGATGACCGGCCGGGACGTCGCCAGCAGCAGTGGGAGCTGCTGGAAGACGGTCAGCCGCTCGCTGCGTTGTACCGGGGCGTACACGTTGATCAACCGGAGCGGAGCGTTGTTGTACATCACGTCTGCTACGAGGAGGCGACCGCCCACCACCTCCTTAATTTCGGAGTTGGTGAAGTTACCTCCCCGCAGCAGAATACCCAGGCTGGAGGAACGGAAATCATTACCCCCTGACCAGATCGATGGCCCGTGGGACCACCCTCGCGATCACTGCTTGTAGGTGCTGAGGTGTGGTATTCCACACTCCTGCAGAAACAGTAGGTCGGCTTTGACCTTGGCGAGGTAATCCAAGGTTAAAACACATCGCATAGTGGATTTAATGCTACGCACATTAATGGAAGCAATCCTTACACCCATTTTTTAAAAAGTTGGTTGTTGCTTCCCATACCATTTGTCCTTGCTAGTCCCAGTCCTTCGGGATGTTCCTGCATACCCATAGTGTGCACAAGCTGTTTCATATTAGTTGGGCTCAGAAACCCCTCCTGATTTTTCATGCAGGGTTTGTTCCACAGGGGTGACATCAGGGGGGGGGTGGTCTTGTAGGCAGCAAGGATTGGGTTGTCCTCTGCTGCTTCCCTCTGTTCCTTCTCGAAAACAACACTGCTCCTGGCTTCCAGGAGCTGAGGTGCGCCAGACGTGTCTTTGCTCTAGGTGTCCCGGAGCTGGGATGCGCTGGCCATGTCATTCGGTGTGGTGCTTTGGGGTTGGGGCACGCCGGGCCCATCACAGCTTCCAGTAATGTTTCAGATCAGTGACCCTTCATCAGAAAGGGCAAATAAACTGTGCTTGCTGTGACCAGTTTTCCTTCTGTTAGCACATTAATCTGATAGGAGATCACTTACACATGACCAGCCAGCAGTGTGGAGCCTCCTGAGAGTCCACTCCCTTTACACCCAGTATTTACAGGAGTTGGGACACGGAAAAGAGTCTCAGTAAAATCAGGGAGATATTTGTTCTCACAAACCAACCTCCCAAAAATACTGAGTTATTTCCCCTTCATTTACAGACATGCCGACTACCCGGGTGATTGACGGGAGCTTCAACCAATAGGAAAAAGGGTGTGCGGCTGGAGGGCCAAGCTGGCGGTTGGTCCTCCAACCAATCGGAGAGAATGTGGGGCGAGGCCTGTGGCACTGAGTGGGCGGGGCTGAGATTGGATCTCCCTCGTTGGCTGAAACTCTATCATTTTGAAAGCTGATTTGTCTCAAACTCCAGCAACAAACTGGCCCTTTCTGTTGTGGTTTTAAACAGCTGAAACCCTTTGGGTGTGGAGCAAACATTTCAACATTTGTTAGTGAAATGGATTAATTCAGGACAGACAGCAGGGATTATTTGAGGGAATAACACAGTGTAGTGAGAAAGGAAATGCAGTGGATGTTGTGTAGATGGATTGTCAAAAGGTGTTTGATAAAGTGCTGGACAGGAGGCTTGTTGATAAAATTAAATCTCATGGTATTAAAGGGAGTGGGGCAGCGTGGATAGGAAGTTGGGTAAAGGGCAGAAAACAGAGAGTCGTGGTTAATGGATGTTCTTCACACTGGAGAGATGGAAACAGTGCCCCGAGCTTGATCTCGGTGTTTCCAGTCCCGACTGACCCCTTACATCACTATCTCCTCACTTTTATACCCTGTAGTGATCCAGTTCTGGCACCTGACTCTATTTTCTCTGCTGGGTTTTGGCAGGAAGTGAGGAAAAGACAGCTGGAACATCTCTAACCTGTGATTTACAAGGACACATTCCCTGGTTCCCAGCAGTTACCTTTCTTCAGTAATTTTCTCATTATCCCTAAACTTGCCTACTGTTAATTCTGTTATTTCTTACAGTTTCACAATTATAGCTATAAACGCCACACATTATAATCTAATTTATTCCTCACTCTGGTTTCAGTTTATGTTGTGGTTAATAACAGAGAAACACTGTCCTTTCCCCTGATCTGATTAGAGGTTTAATTAATCGATTCTGTGGAATGGAATGTCTTATCAGTGTTGCTATGGCAACCTGTCTGCAGTGAAGCACTGGTTTGAGTTTTGAACTCAGACTAAACTTTTCCATCCCATTATATTTTGTATCAGACATTTGATGCCAATGTATTTTAGCCATGTTATGTCAAAAAGGGAGAACAAGTTGATAAAGTGGTTAAAAAGCACATGGGATCCCGGGTTTTATAATTAGGGGTATGAAGTACAAAAGAACAGAGGTCGTGTAAACCTGTACAAATCATTGGTTAGGCTGCAGTTAGAATATTGGGTCAAGTTTTGGGGATCTTACACCAGTGAGGATATCAAGGCCATGGAGAGGGTGCAGAAGAGATTCACTGAGATGATGACAGGGAAGAGAGGCTTTAATTATCAGGAGAGATTTGAGTGTGAAATGATGCATTTGGGGAGGTAAAACAAGGTAAAGGAATGCACAACTAATGGGAAAATACTGAGAAGTGTAGAGGAAGTGAGGGACCTTGGAGTGAATGTCCACAGATCCCTGAAGTTAGGACAGGTCGATAAGGTGGTTAAGATGACATATGGAATCCTTTATTAGCTGAAGTATAGAATACAAGAGCAGGGAGTTTATGCTGGAACTGTATAAATCACTGGTTAGGCCACAACTTGAATACTGTTTGCAGTTCTGGTCACCTCATTACAGAAAGGATGTAACTGCACTAGAGAGGAGATTTACGAGAATGTTGCCAGGACTGGAAAAATGCAGCTATGAGGAAAGATTGGATAGACTTGGGTTGTTCTCCTTGGAACAGAGAAGGCTGAGGGAAGATCTGATTGAAATGTACAAAATTTTGAGCCGCCTGGAGAGTGGAGGTGAAGGGTCTATTCACCTCAGCAGAGAGGTCAGTGACGAGGGGGCATAGATTTAAAGTGATTGGTAGAACAATTAGAGGGGAGATGAGGAAAGACTTTTTCACCCAGAGAGTGGTCGGGGTCTGTAACTCGCTGCCTGAAAGGGTAGTTGAGGCAGAAACCCTCAACTCATTCAAAAGGAGTCTCGATATGCACCTCAAGTGCCGTAATCTGCAGGGCGACGGACCAAATGCTGGAAGGTGGGATTAGGATAGGTGGATCGTTTTTCAGCCGGCACAGACACGATGGGCCAAGTGGCCTCTTTCTGTGCCTTAAACTTTCTCTGATTCTATGAAACTGGGGCTCTTTTCATTAGAACAAAGCGTCATTGGAGATCTGAGGGAGGCTTTCAAATTTCATCAGGTCAATGAGAAAAGACTATTTCCACCATTTGGTGAGTCAATAACTGGAGGACATCAAATTCAAATCAACACCAAAGGAATCAGACCCAGGGATGAAATATCGAGCAGATTGTACAGAAATAAATGAGATAATCACTGTCCCTCTGGATGTGTCCAGGGGAGAAACTGATGGGTTTAACTTTAGGTTAAATGTTGTTTTCATCAAGGTAATAGATGCAAGTGCCAAGGAATGGGGCATTCTGAGCACTGAGTGTCTGCTTGAAGCATTCTCCAGTCAGATACATCATGGGTTAGATAAAGAATCAAGCTCTCTCTACACAATTCGCATCAAACACCTCCATGGCAGATACACAGGTGTGTTACCGATACCTTCCCTGGATACAAAGACTAGGAGAGGCTCTCTGGAATGTATGGGAAGCGGGGACTTGTCCATGAGAATAGCCGAAGGTCTGAGAACTGAAATAATCTAGAGTAATGATGAGGTGTTTGTCATGGCTCAGTGCTTATATTCTCATCTGAGTCAGTAGGTTGTGGATTCAAATCCACACACAGAGACTTGAGCATAAAATCTAGGCTGATATTACAATGCAGTACTGAGGGAGCACTGCACTGGCAGAGGTCCTGCCTTTCAGATGACACCTTCAACCAAGACCACAGCTGTCCTCTCAGACGGATGAAAACATTCCCATAAAGTTATTTTGAAGAGCAGGGATGTTCTCCCCGGTGCTACCAATATTTATCCCTCAACCAACATCACTAAAAATTATGTGCTCATAGCCACCTTTCTGTTTGTGGGACTTTGCTGTGCACAATATTCCTGCCGTATTTCCAACATTAAAAGGACTTGCATCTATATAGCACTTTTCATGACTTCAGAATGTTCCAAAGTATTTTACAGTCAATGAAGTATTTTTGAAGTGTTATCACTGTTGTAATGTAGGAAACACAGCAGCCAATTTGCACACAGCAAGATCCCACAAACAGCAATGTCATAATGACCAGATCATCTGTTTTACTGATGTCGATGATGGGATAAATATTGGCCAGGACACTGGGGATAACACCCCTGCTCTTCTTTGAAATAGTGCCACAGGATATTTTACATCCATCTGAGGGGGAAGATAGGGCATCAGTTTAACATCTGAAGGAAGGACCTCTGACCGTGCAGCACTCCCTCAGTACTGCACTGGAGTGTCATCCTTGATTTTTGTGCTCACGTCCTGGAGAAAACTTGAAGCCACAACCTTCTGACTCCGCGGTGAGAGTGCTACCCACTGAGTCACAGCTGCCAAAAGCACAGAGTACACATCAAAAGAATTTCATTAACTGTAAAGCACAGTGGGGCACCCTGAAGTCATGAAAGGCACTATACAAATACAAGACTTCAGTTAACAAAGGAAAAAAGGCCCAAAAATGGAAGTCAGTAACACATCAGCCTCCTCTTTTCTTTAGAGAAATCAAGGACTCGATCACTGTGATTGATACAAAGCTGACTTATTTATCATATATCCAGAATATTAATCCCTGTAACTGGGCTGGAGTTTATCAACTGAAATAAACCCAAACTGTCAGAATGTACAAGGTTCAGCCCTGGATGTGATTAATAGCAGCAATAACAGCAGTATCTGACCCCTGCAGTCACTTGAGAACTTGCTGGTGTGTCAGCAGGTCAGATGACTGAGTGAAGCCCTTCCCACACTCGGAGCGGATAAAGGGCCTCTCCCCAGTGTGAGTGCGCTGGTGAGTCAACAGGGTGGATGACTGAGTGAATCCCTTCCCACACATACAGCAGGTGAACGGCCTCTCCTCAGTGTGAACTCGCTGGTGTGTCAGCAGGTTGGTTAACTGAACAAATCCCTTCCCACACACGGAGCAGGTGAACAGCCTCGCCCCAGCGTGAAATCGGTGTGTCAGCAGATCATTTTTGCATTTAAAGCTCTTCTCACATTCAGAACATACAAAATATCTCTCATCAGAGTGAACAATTTGGTGTCTCAGGAGACAGAATGACCGACTGAATCCCTTCCCACAGACGGAGCAGATGAATGGCCTCTCCCCAGTGTGAACTCGCTGGTGTGTCAGCAGGTCGGATGACTGAGTGAATCCCTTCCCACACACAGAGCAAGTAAATGGCTTCTCCCCAGCGTGAACGCGCTGGTGTGTCAGCAAGCGTGATGAACGAGTGAATGCATTCCCACAGACTGAGCACCTGAATGACCTCTCCCCATTGTGACTGCATTGGTGAATTTCCAGGTGGGTTGGGCAATTGAATCCCTTCCCACAGTCCCATGGTTTCTCTATGGCGAGTGTGTCCTGGTGTCTCTCCAGTTTGAATTATCAGCTGAAACGTCATCCACACACACACAACACGTGAATGGGGTGATGTTTGTCAAGCTGTGTAACTGGTTAAAGCTCTTTCCACAGTCAGTGCACTGGAACACTCTCACTCGGGTGTGTGTGTCTCAGTGCTTTTTCAATCACACTGATGCTTGAAATCTTTTCCCACAAACATAACAGGCAAAATTTCTCCTTCCACATTCAAAGGCCGATGATGTTCAAGTGCTGATCAAGTGAATGTCAGATCTTGATTTGATGTTTGGTTTGAGTTTCCCCATCTGTAAATCCTCTCCTTCTAATACCTTGTAAAAAAAAAGGTCACAAAAGTCATCACTAAGTACAGGATAGAAATTCAGGACAGACAATTCTAGTTTCTATGGAGAATTCTTTCCTCTCTTGTTCCCCTCAAACATGTGGTCCATTCAAACGAAAAGCCAAAATCAGCAACAAAGTCCCAACAGAAGCAAAGGGAATCTTCTCAACTAAACCAGAATGTTGTTACCAGTATATTACATTATGATCCACGTGGAGATCAAGAAACCAAATGACTGCAATAAAAAAGATGGATAAGATTTCACTTTGTAGTTTTTACTTCATTAAACCAAAATTAACATAACTTAAACATGAATTACCAGTATATCAGTATATTTTAGTCAAGATATTACAAATTACATATTCACTATCAGAATCAACAAAGATGGATCTCATGGATTTACTGGGCAGTCCTTTCAGCAAATTACAGTCACAGATTTCTTTAAAACTCTGAAATTCCTCAGGTGGTTGAGATCCTGTCTTCCAAGATGCAGCCACAAATCCTGACTGACAGCAGTTTCACTTTAATCCTGAACTCCACAAGTACAGTCTTCACCAAAAGAAAAATGACGTACTTCTCCAGAACCTTCTCACGACAGGCTTGGATTCCCAGTGTTATCTTTATCCGTGCCCTTCAGTGACAACCCGCTGCACTGTATGGCTGTGTCTGGTTAATCAGTTTCTCTAAATAACAGAAGCTGCTCCTAAATCCAGTCTTCACTTTCTTCAACCTGCCTGTAAAAAAAAACTTCCAGCTGTCTGAGCTTGGATGGCACCGTCTCACTCTTCTATCCATTTCCAACCAGTTTTATTTACCACAGCAACCTGAAGCATTTGTTTTCAATTTCTGTTTGGACATTCTGTTCCAAAAAAAAACATCTTTGGAAACCAGGGTCAGTGCACCTGCCAGAGCATTCGATAAGCCATCTGTTCAGATAACAGTTTGCACATGTTTCCCCGTGGATCCTGCAGACTACACATTCCATCACACTTCTCTCCTTGGGAAAGAGAAAGCTTTACCATCGTAAAGTTTTCTTTACAACAGTTCAAAATTATAAATGTTTTAACAAATAGCTTATTGCATTCTGTACAGGAAACATTTTTATATTCCGCAATTATACATTTCGTATTCACAAAATCATAAGGACTTAACCAATAACAAAACCAAGTAAACATGACAATTAGGATTAGCAGGATTCAAACATCATGCAATTATCACAACTCAGAGACTTTCTTCTCTCTTACACCCCTGTTTTAAACTCTGGGCAGAGCATCAGCAATTACATTGCTTTCCCCTGCAACCTGCACAATCTTCAGTGTAAATGGCTGTAACATCAAACTCCAGCGAAACAGCCTGAGGTTCTTTGTTCTGAACATTTCTACAAACACAAGTTGGTTGAGGTCTGTATAAACTAGTACCTCCCTCTGTCTAGTTGTTACGTATATCTCAAACTGTTGAAGAACCAGTACAAGACTTAAAGCACTCAATGGTCGAGTACTTTCTTTAATGCTCATTAAGCTTCCTCAAGAAGTAACTAATGGGCAATTCCATACCAGATCATCATCACCACTCCTACCCCTACAACACTGATGTCAATAGCCACCTTAACTGGCTTACTGAAATGAATAAAAGGGGCTGTAACAACATGGATACAAAATTGGCTGAGTGACAGGAAACAGAGAGTGATGTTTCATGGATGCTTTTCAGACTGGAAGGAGGCTTGTAGTGGAATCCCCCAGGAGTCAGTGTTGGGACCCTTTCTGTTTTGGATATATATTAATGATCTAGACCTTGATGTACAGAGCATAATTTCAAAATTTGCAGATGATGCAAAACTTGGAAATATTGTGAACTGTAAGGAGGATTGTGTAGAACTTCAAAAGGACATAGACAGGTTGGTGGAATGGGGGGACAAGTGACAGATGAAATTTAATGCAAAAAAGTGTGAAATGATTCATTTTGGTAGGAAGAATGCGGAAAGACAATATAAAATAAAGGGTGCAATTCTAAAGGGGTTGCAGGAGCAGAGAAACCTGGGTGTATATGTGCATAAATCATTGAAGGTGACAGGACAGGTTGAGAGAGCAAATAATAGAGCATGCAGTATCCAAGGCTTCATTAATAGGAGCATTTGGTACAAAAGCAAGTAAGTTATGTTAAACTTGTATAGAACACTGATTCGGTCTCAGCTGGAATATTGTGTCCAGTTCAGGGCGCCACAATTTAGGAAAGATGTGAAGAGAGTGCAGAAACGAGAATGGTTCCAGCTATGAGGAACTTCAGTTATGTGGATAGATTGGCTTAGTTGGGACTGCTTTCTTTGACAAGAAAGTTGAAAGGACATTTGACAGAGGTATTTAAAATCATGAGGGGTCTGGACAGAGTAGAGAAGGAAGAACTGTTACCATCGGTGGAGGGCTCGGAACAAGAGGGCACAGATTTAAGATAACTGGCAAAAGAAGCAATGGCAACACGAGGAAAAACTTTTCATGCAACGAATGGTTAGGATCTGGAATGCGCTACCTGAAAGTGTGGTGGACGCAGGTTCAATGGAAGCATTCAAGAGGGAATTGGATTGTTATCTGAAAAGGAAGAACATGCAGGGCAAAGAGGAGAAGGCAGGGGAATGGCACTAGGTAAACTCTTTTTCAGAGAACCAGCACTGACACATCAGGCCGAATGGTCGCCATCTGTGCTATTACATTGTGATTCTAAAAATCTGTGGCTGCAAGAACTGGCTCCTTTATCAAAACTTTGGATCAGAAATTGGCTAGCTGAAAGAAGACAGAGGGTGGTGGTTGATGGCAAATGTTCATCCTGGAGTTTAGTTACTAGTGGTGTACCGCAAGGATCTGTTTTGGGGCCACTGCTGTTTGTCATTTTTATAAATGACCTGGAAAAGGGTGTAGAAGGGTGGGTTAGTAAATTTGCAGATGACACTAAGGTCGGTGGAGTTGTGGATAGTGCCAAAGGATGTTGTAGGGTACAGAGGGACATAGATAGGCTGCAGAGCTGGGCTGAGAGATGGCAAATGGAGTTTAATGCGGAAAAGTGCGAGGTGATTCACTTTGGAAGGAGTAACAGGAATGCAGAGTACTGGGCTAATGGGAAGATTCTTGGTAGTGTAGATGAACAGAGAGATCTTGGTGTCCAGGTGCACAAATCCCTGAAGGTTGCTACCCAGGTTAATAGGGCTGTTAAGAAGGCATATGGTGTGTTAGCTTTTATTAGTAGGGGGATCGAGTTTCGGAGCCACGAGGTCATGCTGCAGCTGTACAAAACTCTGGTGAGACCGCACCTGGCGTATTGCGTGCAGTTCTGGTCACCGCATTATAGGAAGGATGTGGAAGCTATGGAAAGGGTGCAGAGGAGATTTACTAGGATGTTGCCTGGTATGGAGGGAAGGTCTTACGAGGAAAGGCTGAGGGACTTGAGGTTGTTTTCGTTGGAGAGAAGGAGGAGGAGAGGTGACTTAATAGAGACATATAAGATAACCAGAGGGTTAGATAGGGTGGATAGAGAGCGTCTTTTTCCTCGGATGGTGATGGCAAACACGAGGGGACATAGCTTTAAGTTGAGGGGTGATAGATATAGGACAGATGTGAGAGGTAGTTTCTTTACTCAGAGAGTAGTAGGGGCATGGAACGCCCTGCCTGCAGCAGTAGTAGATTCGCCAACTTTAAGGGCATTTAAGTGGTCATTGGATAGACATATGGATAAAAATGGAATAGTGTAGGTCAGATGGTTTCACAGGTCGGCGCAACATCGAGGGCCGAAGGGCCTGTACTGCGCTGTAATGTTCTAATTCTAATTCTAAAAAAAAAATGGCCTTTAACTTCTCAAATGCTATTTGGCATGACACTGACCATACAAACTTCACGTTTTTCTTTGAATAAATTTGTCAATGGGGTGACTACTGTGCTGAAATTAGGGACAAATTTCCTGTAGAATCCATACATACTCAGAAATTGTAACACTACTTCTTTTGGCTTGGTACAGACAAGTCAATTAACACCTGAACCTTGGCATCTCGTGGTACCACTTGGCCTTGACCCACAATATGTCCTAATTAAGTGACTTTGACCTTGGTAAACTCATTCTTTGTCAGGATTATGACAAGGTTAACTTTGGCCAACTTGTCAAATGGAGATCTCAAATGCCTGGCATGATCACTCCTAATGTCGCTGTACACAACACAATTATTCAGCTGAGCAATCTCTTGATTGGCTAATATTTGAAATGTAGCCAGTGCATTTTTCATACCAAATGGCCTGACTTTACATTGGAACAGACCATCTGGTATCACAAAGCAGAAAGTTCTTTGGCTTGGTCGGTCAAGGGGACTTGCTAATATCCCTTAAGTAAAATCATTCTTGCTAACAAAGGCCGATTTGCCCAACCTATCAATACAATCCTTCAGCCTTGGGATTGGATAGGAGTCTGTCTTAGTTACCACATTAACCTTTTGGTAAGCTATACAAAATCTTTGGGAACTGTCTGGCTTCGGTAGCAGAACAATGGGAATCTCCAACTACTTTGATTGGATTCAATTATATCATTCACATTTATTGAACCTCTTCCCTGACTTTGGCTAATTTGCTGGGATTGAGTCCGGAGGGGTTTTGTTTAATTTGTTTTGCTTCCCATACACCAACCTCATGAATGGCCTGAGAAGTACGACCTAGCTTATCTACGCAGAACACCACCACCTGAAAGTTCCCCTCCAATTCACACACCATCCTGACTTGGAACTATATCTCTGTTCCTTCAATGTCGCTGGATCAAAATCCTGGAACTCCCTTCTGAATAGTACTATAGGTGTACCTACCCATCATGGACTGCAGCGGTTCAAGAAGGCATCTCACCACCACCACTTTTTCATGGGCAATTCGGGCTGGGCAATAAATGCTGGCCTGGCCAGCGACGCCCACATCCCCATAAACCAAAAAACAAACAAACAGGCTCATATTCCCTCAATAGGTCAGCTATGTCTTTCCTCTGTGGCTCAGTTAGCACCACATCCAGATCCCCCAACACCTTTGTGTTTGCCAGCTTCACCGCAGGAGGTTCAATCTGAGAACTCTCAGTCTCAAATTCATTATCTGGTTCATCACGTGAACCAGTATCACCAACGACATTCTCTAACAGCTGTGCTACATCTTCTGGCTGAATACACTCATGATCACAGTTCACATCGCTGAGTTTTCTTTTGATACAGTAGGGCCCACTAAACCTAACTTGCAATGGTTCACTAGGCAGAAGTAACAAGACTACCAGCTTATTCCCAGGATGAAAACTATGTGCCTCAGCTGTTCTGTCTGCTTGGGCTTTCATCACCTGCTGAGAAGCCTTGAGATGTTCTCTGGCCACCTCAAGATCATGAGAGCCTTTCTCGGACCTTTGAAACATAATCTAGGAAGGTTGTTTCTTCCTCTGGTGCCAAAAATCTCCTCTTAATGAGTGTAAGGGGGCCCCTAACCTCATGCCCACAGAACAATTCAAAGGGACTGAAACCAGTAAGCTCATTTGACGTGCCCCTGGTTGTGAATAACAAAAATGATATCCCTTTATTCAAATCCTGGGGATACTCAAAACAATAAACCCTAATCATACTCTCTAGGGTTTGGTGATTCCTCTTCAAAGCATGTTGTGACTGCGGCTGATAAGCAGATGATCTGAGCTGCTTCACTCCCAAATTACACATGACCTCCTGAAATACACCTACAATTGACCCTTGGTCAGACTGAATTTCTTTTGGAAACCCACATCTAGTGAAAAGCTGAACCAACTCCTCAATCACAACTCTCACTGTGACCTTCTTCAATGGTGCCACCTCTGAAGATCAAGTGGACAAATCCATGATGGTCAAGAGATACCTATGATCCGACTTAGTGTTAGGCAAGGGTCCAACACAATCCACAAGAACCTGCTAAATGGTTCATCAAATGCAGATATCAGTATTAATGGGGCTGGCTTAATTGAAGGCTGCGGCTTCCCAACTATCTGACATCTCTTACAGAAGTCAGTCACATCCTTATGCATCTTCAACCAGTAAAAATGCATCATTACCATAGCCTGAGTCTTCCGAATACCCAAATGACTTGCAACTGGAATCTCATGGGCAATTCTCAAAATTTCACTGTGGTAGAACGGAGGGAACACAATTTGATGAACTACAGCACAATCCTCATCAGTGGGCCTCTGGGAAGGTCTCCACTTCCTCATTAAAATGTCATTCTTAACGTAACAACGCTCAGGGACCTTTTCAGCTTCTGCCTCAGAACAAACCATCTGAGACAAGATCCTCAGATCAGGGTCTTCCTGTTGTGCCTCAACCAAGGAAGATCTGCTAAACAATTCCCCATTGGAGCCTTTAACATCAACATCCCCATCCAAATACTTGAAAAAGGTTTCAGCCAACCAAACATCTGAATATTCCTCCACAACAACTGAATCCATCTCCTCTTGTAAGCTTGGGACTCAGTCACAACACAATCCGGAAATATTCCAGGAAATTCTTCCTGCAAAACCTCAGTTTCAGCAGCCTCAGCTGGCTTCTCCAACACCACTGGAGACACCAATACCTTATCCCCAGCCAATTCACATCCTAGCATAAAATCCGACCCTTCAATGGGCAAACTAGGGATGACACGGACAGTAACAGGTCCAGTGACTAAGCCATATTTTAAAATCAACCCTATATAAGGGAACGGGTAAATAATTTCCATCAATACCTGAATTAACAGCTTTGCATTCAGCAAGCTACTAGGGGGAAATTCAGGTCACCTGCTAACTACAGTGAATGTGCCACCCCTGTATCTCTGGAGATAACAACCGATTTGCCTGCCTTACTGGACAAGGGATACTTCATCAAACTGAAAACTTCTGCAACCTGATTCACTCTATCAGTGAATGGGGGAAAAACTACATGCTTGCTGCGATTGTTACCCACTAGGACAGTATTTCCTGGGGGACACCATTTGACTATACAAATGTAATGAGCTTGTTTTTCATTTCCAACACTCAGCCTTCATATGCCCCTTTCTGACAAAAATAGCATGTTGGTCCCCTCAAACCAAACTTGTCCTCTGGACTTTCTCTTTTATTAACCTGAACAGTGTCTGTGTCTTTACCTTTGCCATCTTTCTCAAACTTCCTATATTTCCAATTTCTCTGAAAGTTTCCAAACTGAGGCCGGTGACTACTGCTTTTGTGAATCAAGTCATAATCATCTACCATTACTGCAGCATCCCTTCTTTTACCAACTTTATGTTCCTCCAGGTAGGACCTTAATCCCAAAGGGACACTATTTTTGAATTCTTCCATTAAAACTACTTCCTAAGACTCTCAAAATCTTGTGCAACCTTCATCGATCTAGACCATGAAACACCATTTCCTTCTCCCTAGCAAATTCCACATATGTCAGACCCTGTTTTTTAAAATTTCTGTCTATAGGTCTCTGGTATCAACTCATAGGCATTGAGAACAGCAGTCTTTATCATAGTTTCGTCAATGATCATTTGAAAGGAATGAATACACCTCCACAGCTTTCCCTATAAAAACACTATGTAGGAGCATTGGCCAAGATGATCAACTAGGTCAACTCTGATCAATGGCAATTTTCTAGAAGGACACAAAGTACATTTCTACTTCCTCTTCACTAAATTTGGGTCCAAACGTATATTTTTTGTCAAATCAAAACTACGAGGACTTTGCTCCGAGTTATCTTCATCTTTCATCTTCAATTCACATTCACCATCTTTGAGCCTTTCCTTTTTCAATTCCAGGTCTAAATCAAATTTTTGCATTTCATGTTCTCTTTCTTCCCTTTCCAATTTCACCTTCCCTATTTCGAATTGTCTTTGTCTTTTTCTTATCGCATCTTCTCTCTTTCTGGCTCAGTTTTGGCTAGTTTTACTTGAACACGAGCTGGAACATCCTTTTCTTTCTCAAGTTTCAGGTGAGGAGCCAATTCTTCAATGATCTCCACCTTCCCAGATAGCAGCCAGTTACCTCGCTCCTCTGGGCCTGTCCCTGCGGGGTAAACATGGGGCCGGTGGGCTCCCATTTGGGGCCTCAGGCTGACCCCAGGTGTTTATGAAGCTTCCCAGCCCACCCACGGCTCCAATCTTCCCCTGCGTCCACCATTTCCTCGTGCCTCCCGAGCCGCCTATTTCGACTCAGTCCATCTCCACCACCTGCATTGCGCATGCTTAGAGGACATTCCGCTCCCATACCGGTGCACTGGACTCTTGTAGTCATTAACAGGGGACTTTATGACCCTCAAGGAGTCCTGGGTAATTAACCTTCCATTGAAAACTCCAATTGTTGGATGGATAATTATTTCCGCGTCATCCTATCAAGACTGGGGCCGGAGAAGCAATCAACAAAATTACTCAAATAATTATACAGAATCTCAGGCCATCAATGATGGTGCAAAGTACAACAGAACTTCTGCTCTTTACCCACATTCGGACTCAGGAATTAGAGAATGTTTTCGCAATTTGCAGATGACATCAATTTGGATGGTAGAAATAATAATGTGGAGGACTGCACTGAAATCCAGGAAGATATAAACAGGCTGGCAGACTGGCAGATGAAAAGGAAATGAAATTCAACATAGTGAAATGTGAGCTGCTTCATTTTGGGAGGGGGATAAGGAGGCCAGTTTTTTTTGTCATAAAACCATAGAAAAATTATGACACGGAAGGAGGCCATTCGGCCCATCATGTCTGCGGCAGCTTAAAAAAAAACTAGCCGCCCAATATAATCCCACCTTCCAGCACCTGGTCCATAGCCTTGCAGGTTACAGCACTTCAGGTGCAGGTCCAGGTACTTTTGAGGGTTGAGGGGTTCTGTCTCCACCACTGCTCGGGTTCTACAGAGGCCAGGGGTGGATTAATGCTCAGGTTTACAGGGCCCACGGGTAAATTAATGCTCGGATTTACAGGGCCCAGTAATGGGTTAATGCTCAGGTTTACAGAGCCCAGGGGTGAATTAATGCTTGGGTTTACAGGGCCCAGGAATGGGTTAATGCTCGTGTTTACAGGGCCCAGATGTGGATAAATGCTTGGCTTTACAGGGCCTGCGGTGAACTAATGAAAGGTCTCGCTCTAAGTTTTAGACTGTGCCCGCGAGTACTGGATTCCCCAACCAGCAGAAATAGTTTCTCTATCTACCCTCAGTTCCAATTAATATCTTGAAAACTTTGATCAAAGCACCCCTTAATCTTTTAAACTCCAGAGAATACAACCCTCAGTGAGTTGATGCATTCTGGCAGAAGAAATAAAGAGAGGCAATAAAGAAATAAGAAATTTACAAATGGATATGGATAGGTTAGGTGAATGGGCCAAAATTGGGCAGATGGAGTTTAACGTGGATAAGTGTGAGGTTATCCATCTTGGTCGGAAGAATAGAAAGGCAAATTATAATCTAAATGGAGAGAAACTTCAGAATGCTTCGGTGCAGAGGGATTCGGGTGCCCTCATGCATGAATCGCAGAAAACTAGTTTGCAGGTGCAGCAGGTAATAAGGAAGGCAAATGGAATTTTGGTATTTATTGCTAAAGGAATAGAGTATAAAAGTAGGGAGGTGTTACTGCAACTGTACAAGGCATTAGTGAGACCGCACCTGGAGTATTGCATACAGTTTTGGTCCCCTTACTTGAGTGGGGGGGGGGGGGGGGGTGGATGTAGTTGCATTGGAGGCAGTTCAGAGGAGGTTCACTAGATTGATGCCAGAGATGAGGGGTTTGTCTTATGAAGAGAGATTGAGCAGGTTAGGCCTTTACTCTCTAGAGTTTAGAAGAATGAGAGGAGATATGGTATATATGATCAAGGGGATTGACAAAGTAGACGTAGAGAGGATGTTTCCTCTGGTGGGACAATCTAGAACGAGAGGTCATAGTTTTAGGATAAGGGGCAGCAGATTTAAAACAGAGATGAGGAGAAATTACTTCTCTCAAAGGGTCATGAGTCTGTGGAATAATTTACTAGCCCAGAGTGCAGTGGATGCCAGAACATTGAGTAAATTTAAGGATGAGATAGACAGATTTCTAATTAGTAATGGGTTGAAGGGTTATGGAGAATGAACAGGAAAGTGGAGTGGAGGCCGAGATGAGATCAGTCATGATCGTATTGAATGGCGGAGCAGGCTCGAGGGGCTGAATTGCCTACTCCTGCTCCTAGTTCTTATGCTCTTATAATTAACGACACAGTTGTAAGGAGTGTGCAGGGACAGAAAGACCTAGGAATTCATGTGCATCGATCTTTGAAGGTGGCAGGAAATACTGAGAGAGTAGTTGGAAAATCATTTGGGATCCTGCCTTCATAGATAGAGATATTGATTGCAAAAGCAGAGATATTTTGACGAATATTTATAAAGCTCTGAAGCCCCAATTGGAGTGTTGCAACCTGTTCTGGTCACCACACTTCAGGAAGGGTGTGAGTGTCTGTAGGCGGGTGCAGAGGAGATTTACCTGAATGGTTCCAGGGATAAGGGAATATAGCTACAAGATTAGGCTGGAAAAGCTGGGGTTATTCTCCTTGGAGCAAAGGAGATTGAGGGGAGATCTGATAGAGATTTACAAGATTATGACAGGCTTACAGAAGATAAGCAAAGAAAAGCTGTTCTCATTAGCTGATCATACAAGTACCAGGGGACACAGATTAATTTTTGGGCAAGAGATAGAAGGGGGATACAGGAGGGATGTGAGGAAGAACTTTTTTTATGCAGCGAGTATTAATGACCTGGAACTCGCTGCCTACGAGGATGGTGGAAGTGGAGATGATCAATGATTTCAAAAGGAAATTAGATGGGCACTTGAGGGAAATAAACTTGTAGGACTGTGGGGATAGAGCAGGGGAATGGGACTGACTGGATTGCTCTACAGAGAGCTGGCATGGAACCAAAAAGCTGAATGTCCTCCTTCTGTTCTGTAACGACTCTGACTCATTTGTGTAATCTCCCGTCGTAATTTAACCCTTGGAGTCCAGACATCATTCAGGTAAATCTGCACGGCACTCCCTCTAACGCCAGTGTATCCTTCTTAAGGTGTATGCCCAGAAACAAACTGTATTCCAGGTGTGGTCTAACCAGGGCATTATTTATCTCAGTGCTTGACCAGTTACGTTGATACGTGAAATCTTTTCCCAAAGACAGAAAAAACAAACTTTTTTCCTCAACGTTCAAAGGCCGATGATGTTCAGATGCCAATGAATCGAGTCGCTCTGTCACAACTTGATGGGAGGTTCGGTTTGAGTTTCCTGTCTGCAAATCCTCCCGTTCTACACATCTGTAAAATGAGTTTATAAAAGCCATCGCAATCAGCCTGGGATAGAGATTCATGGCTATAATCTTACCTTCAGAAAGCGGCCGCTCTTAGAGGCTGGGGGCGGGGGAAGAACGTAAAATGGGGGGTCATGGCATCGGATCAGGCAACATCATGACGCCGGAACGCCATTTTTCGCACGTCAGATGGCAGGTGAATTGGGAGTTCCACTAACCATCCGATTAAAAGCAATTAAGGTCCAACTAAGGTAATTAAAGCAAAGAAATTCAATTTTACATGGCTCTTGCCATTTAACAGGATGTGCACGGGCCACACAGGGGGGGCAAGGCCTCAGCAGGTTTAAATAAGCAGCAATGGTTCTGTTGATGAAGGGAACGGAGGTTAGTGGGTCCTGTGAGTTTGAGGCTTTCAGGTAAAGGGGAGATAAAGTGCAGGGCTGAAACTGCTGTCTTACTCAGGCCCACTTCAGCAACTGTTCCTCCGGGCAGGGCCATATCTGAGGAGGTTCCTCTCAGCAATCACTGCAAAGCTCTCCACATTAGGTATTTGGTGCACTGTTGCCATGAGCATTTTCCATTCTGAAGGTGGCTCCTCCAGCAAGGAAGAGATCCGGAGGAGGAGGGAGGGGCCGGCAGGCAGCCAAGGACAACAGTGACCTGCTGGTCACCTGCAGGTGCAGCCTGGTGATGGGGGAGAGGCAGAAGGCCACAGAGTGGACCGGGCACTAATACCTGCGAGGAGACGAGGCTACCCAGTAGGCAGGGTGTATTGGCAGTGGTAATCCTTCCTCCAGATGTCAGAGCTCCAGTGTCATTGAAGACTGTGCCTTTCCCGAGATATTGTGTCAGCTCTATGTGAAATGATGGCAGCAGAGGTCAGCTCCAATTGCGTTGCTGGCCATTCAATGCCAGTGGCTCTAAAGATCACAGTTGCCCTGAACTTCTACACCTCGAGCTCGTTCCAGGTTAACACTGGAGACATGTGTGGCATCTTCCAATTGCTGCACATCACTGCATCAAGGTGTAACTGATGCCCACTTCAGGAGGGCCAACCAATACATCAAGTTTACAACTGATGCAGACAGTCAGGCCAAGAGAGCCACAGGCTTCAGGGCCTTGACTGGATACCCCATGGTCCAAGGAGTCATTGACTGCACACAGGTGACCTTCAGGGCTCCTGCCGGCCAGCCTTCATAAACCGGAATGGATATCACTCTCAATGTCCAACTCGTCTGTGACCATCGCAAAAGTATATTGCAGCTGTGTGCTTGTCACAATGCTTACATTCGCCAGCACTCTCAGGTGCCACTGCTTTTCAATCCCACGAATTAGGAGCAGGAGTAGGCCACTTGGTCCCTCAAGCCTGCTCCGCCATTCAATAAGGTCATGGCTGAACTGATTACTCCACATTTCCACCTACACGCGATAACCTTTCACCCTCTTGATTATCAAGAATCTATCTACCTCTGCCTTCAAAATATTCAAAGACTCTGCTTCTACTGCCTTTTGAGGAAGAGAATTCCAAAGACGCTCGTCCCTCAGAGAAGAAATTTCTCCTTATCTCTGTCTTAAATGGGTGACCCCTAGTTCTAGATTCTCCCACAAGGAGAAACATCCTTTCCACATCCACCCTGTCAAGACACCTCAGGATCTTATATGTTTCAATCAAGTCGTCTCTTACTCTTCTAAATTCTAGCAAACCTTCTCTGTACTGCCTCCAACGCATTTACATCCTTCCTTAAATAAGGAGACCAGTACTGTACACAGTACTCCGGATGTGGTCTCAACAATGCCCTGTATAGCCGATGTGTAACCTCCCTACTTTTGTATTCAATTCCCCTCACAATAAACAATAACATTCTATTAGCTTAGGATACTTGATGACAGGGGTTACCTGAAGGGATGGCTGATGACAGCAGTGTAGAACCCTCGGACTGAGGCAGAGGCCACGTGAAGACCAGAGTCACCAATGAGCAGACCATCGGTCTGTTTAAGATGAGATTTAGGTGCCTGGACCACTCGGGTGGTGCCCTTCCGTATCCACCACCAAGGGCATCTCGGATAGTGGTTGTCTGGTGTCCCGTGCATAACCTGGTGTTGTAGAAGGGGTGGCCCTGGCTGAAGACTTGGTAGAGCACAAGGCATCCTCAGATGAGGAGGGCGAGGGGGTTGACGAAGAGGAGGCACAGCTACATGTCCAGGCTGGGGAACCACTTGGAGGGGTCTCAAGTTTTGGGTGCCAGGGAGGTTCAGGAAGCTCCTGAAGGGCAGAACATCAGTCATCTAGTCTGGCAACGACAGACATTTCAATCTCACTGCAGGCTGTCACGTCTGCTGGAACCCCATAACCACTCACCCATTAGAGCACAGTGCTTTGTGATGATCCATCTTGTCAGCTCGCACACCATGGTCCACTGCTGCAAATCCCCACCTCCCCTACCACCCCGCAACCCCCACCGCCCTGAGTCTCCAAATCATGCACAAACACATAACTTAGACAGTCATAAGAAAGAGACATTTAATCAAGGTTCAGCAAACTGGTCCGGATGGGATCTATCCCAAGTTACTGAGGGAAGCAAGAGAGGAAATAGCTGGGGCCTTAACAGATATCTTTGCAGCATCCTTAAACACGGGTGAGGTCCCGGAGGACTGGAGAATTGCTAATGTTGTCCCCTTGTTTAAGAAGGGTAGCAGGGATAATCCAGGTAATTATAGACCGGTGAGTCTGACGTCAGTGGTAGGGAAGCTGCTGGAGAAGATACTGAGGGATAGGATCTATTCCCATTTGGAAGAAAATGGGCTTATCAGTGATAGGCAACATGGTTTTGTACAGGGAAGGTCATGTCTTACCAACTTAATAGAATTCTTTGAGGAAGTGACAAAGTTGATTGATGAGGGAAGGGCTGGAGATGTCATATACATGGACTTCAGTAAGGCGTTTGATAAGGTTCCCCATGGTAGGCTGATGGAGAAAGTGAAGTCGCATGGGGTCCAGGGTGTACTAGCTAGATGGATAAAGAACTGGCTGGGCAACAGGAGACAGAGAGTAGCAGTGGAAGGGAGTTTCTCAAAATGGAGACGTCTGACCAGTGGTGTTCCACAGGGATCCGTGCTGGGACCACTGTTGTTTGTGATATACATAAATGATTTGGAGGAAAGTATAGGTGGTCTGATTAGCAAGTTTGCAGATGACACTAAGATTGGTGGAGTAGCAGATAGTGAAGGGGACTGTCAGAGAATACAGTAGAATATAGATAGATTGGAGAGTTGGGCAGAGAAATGGCAGATGGAGTTCAATCAGGGCAAATGCGAGGTGATGCATTTTGGAAGATCCAATTCAAGAGTGAACTATACAGTAAATGGAAAAGTCCTGGGGAAAATTGATGTCCAGAGAGATTTGGGTGTTCAGGTCCACTGTTCCCTGAAGGTGGCAACGCAGGTCAATAGAGTGGTCAAGAAGGCATACGGCATGCTTTCCTTCATCGGACGAGGTATTGAGTACAAGGGTTGGCAGGTCATGTTACAGTTGTATAAGACTTTGGTACGGCCACATTTGGAATACTGCGTGCAGTTCTGGATGCCACATTACCAAAAGGATGTAGATGCTTTGGAGAGGGTGCAGAGGAGGTTCACCAGGATGTTGCCTGGTATGGAGGGCGCTAGCTATGAAGAGAGGTTGAGTAGATTAGGATTATTTTCATTAGCAAGACGGAGGTTGAGGGGGGACCTGATTGAGGTGTACAAAATCATGAGAGGTATAGACAGGGTGGATAGCAAGAAGCTTTTTCCCCCAGAGTGGGGGGATTCAATTACTAGGGGTCACGAGTTCAAAGTGAGAGGGGAAAAGTTTAGGGGGGATATGCGTGGAAAGTTCTTTACGCAGAGGGTGGTAGGTGCCTGGAACACGTTGCCAGCGGAGGTGGTAGACGCGGGCACGATAGCGTCTTTTAAGATGTATCTAGACAGATACATGAATGGGCAGGAAGCAAAGAGATACAGACCCTTAGAAAATAGGCAACATGTTTAGATAGAGGATCTGGATCAGCGCAGGCTTGGAGGGCCGAAGGGCCTGTTCCTGTGCTATAATTTTCTTTGTTCTTTGTTTAGACTAATCAGAAATCCACATAAATCAAAAATCACACCCGTGAAGCCCAAGTGGTGTTACTGATTTCTTAAAACTTTTGAATGCTCCTGCGTGTTGTTTCCCCCTTCACCACCAGCTGCGGTACAGACAGACTGATCGGCCTGCCCCTTGGCTTGGGATGACCGTGGCAGCCGTCCTCTGGCTGCCTGAACCCATGAGGGCCAGGCATAATGAGGTGCTCCTGAGAAGTCTCAGGAGCCCCCTCTGTCCTCCTGTCAAATTGAGCTGCTAGTATCACTGGCATGGGGCTGAAGAATCACTGTCTGCATCACACGGACCCTGAGAGGAGCCCCCAGATGCAGACTGCTGTTGCGCATCTGCTATCACTAGACACACTTGGACCTCCCTGCTGACCTGAGAAGGATGAGAATCTGGAGTAGACTCCAGGTGCCTCGTCCCTCTTCGCATTGATACTGAAGCATAGAACTCATCAACACTGCGATGGTGTGCAAGGCTGCGCACATCTCCGCTAACCATTGGTTGGTCTGCTGGATCCGGTCCTCCATAAGAGTCGCCAATCTCTCCATGGAGGAAGTCAGATGCTCAGGAAAGAGGAAAATGGCAGCTCAAGGCCTGGTGAACTCGTCTACTGTCCGAGCCCGAGTGCACATACTCTCTGGTATCTCCGCCAGATCTTCGCGCACCTCATGCTGTACCTGCATCTGCCACCTAACGGACATCGCCAGACGTACGTCATCAGCCTGGGGCTCAGCACAGGCCTGGCCTCCGAGTATCAGAACTCAGACACAGTCACCTCGGTGGGACAAAGCATGGAGATTCAGTCTTGACTGAAACTGCCTCCGACAGCTGGTCCGGCACTTGTGCAGTTCTAGAACCAGGTTGTGACCCCGAATCTCTACGCACGCTTTGCCCCACCGAGGTGGCTGTGTCTGAGCTACTGATCGATGTGGGTCAAGGATGTGTCGCTGTACCCTCTTGAGGTCCCCTCCTCCTCCTCAGAGGTGGTCCGATGTCTCCCAGAGATGTTGCCCGGCCATTGTTGGGATTCCCCTGCGGCAGAAAACAGAAAGATCAGGTCTGTGCGACACTCCGGACTGAAGGATATTTCTTTGGCTACAGCTTGGCCACATGTCTATGACTTTGAACATGTGACCAACCTTCATGATCGTCTGTTACTTCACCCCCTATGACTATAACCTTAGGAACTCACCCTCCTTACCAGGTGCTCCAACCTCACCTTCCTTGATTAACCGGCCTCCGGCGTCACCAGCCAGTTGCAGTGCCTCCTTCTCCACAGGTGTCAGTATTGCCAGCATCGGAATGCCGCCACCAGTCTGTGTCCTATCCCGAGAATTCTGGGCCCTCTTCTCCTGTGGAGACACGAGAATCATTTCAGTTATCGGACCTGAGAGACTCAGGGCTCTTGCTGTGTGCTGCAATTGTCATGCCAGTGTTAGAGTGGCACCTGTCTTTTGTGGGTCAGATGTGCCAGGCACATGCCCAATGACAGAGCTACCGCTATTCCATCCATCTAGAGGGCTTCCACTTTTCAACATCCACATCTGCGTACCTACCCATCTGATAACACACCAACTGAGACCGAGATAAAAACAGAAAGTGCTGGAAATACTCAGCAGAGAGAGAAACAGAGTTAATGTTTCAGGTCTGTAACCTTTCATCAGAACGGGGATTGAGGTTTGCCACTCACCCTGGCAGTGTGAAGAAGGTTGTTCACCCACTTGCAGCACTGGATCCAGGTTCTCCGAACAACCCCACAGCTGCTGACCTCCTCCGCAACCTCCATCCAGCCTTTCCAGGTAAGCTGGGGAGGTTTCCTCCTTCCGTCTTCTGGGAAGACCTCCCGCCTTGCTTCAGCAGCCTTCCTAAAGTGTGGCGACCAGAACTAGACGCAATACTGCAGTTGGGGGGTAACTTGAACTTTATAAAGGTTCAGTAGAACTTCCCTGCTTTTGTACTCAATGGCTTTATTTAATAGGGGTCTTAGTTGAGCACTTATAAGCAAACACTCAATGAGACTAGTGGACAGTTTTGGGTCAGGAGCTACATGTTTGTAATCCATTTGATCTGCACAATAAATGTGAAACCGAGTAAATATAGGCTCCAGCATTATCCTTCCATAATAAGCTTTCTGGAAATTAACACTGTTATTCGGCATATATTGCTTTTTTCATTTGTTCATGGAATGTGGGTATCGCTGGTTAGGTCAGCATTTATTGCGCATCCGTAATTGCCCTTGAGGTGGTGGTGGTGAGCTGCCTTCTTGAACCGCTGCAGTACATGTGGGGTAGGTACACCCGCAGTGCTGTTAGGAAGGGAGTTCCAGGATTTTGACCCAGTGACAGTGAAGGAACAGCGATATCGTTCCAAGTCAGGATGGTGTGTGGTTTGGAGGGGAACTTGCAGGTGGTGGTGTTCCCATGCAGCTGCTGCCCTTGTCCTTCTAGGTGGTAGAGGTCGTGGGTTTGGAAGGTGCTGAGGAGCCTTGGTGCATTGCATCTTGTAGATTGTACACACTGCTGCCACTGTGCGTCAGTGGTGGAGGGACTGAATGTTTGTGGATGGGGTGCCAATCAAGCGAGCTGCTTTGTCTTGGATGGTGTCGAGTTTCTTGAGTGTTGTTGGAGCTGCACCCATCCAGGCAAGTGGAGAGTATTCTATCACACTCCTGACTTGTGCCTTGTAGATTGTGGACAGGCTTTGGGGAGTCAGGAGGCGAGTTACACGTCGCAGGATTGCTAGCCTCTGTACTGCTCTAGTAGCCATGGTATTTATATGGCTACTCCAATTCAGTTTCTGGTCAATGGTAACCCCCAGGATGTTGACAGTGGGGGATTCAGCGATCATAATGCCATTGAATAGTAACATAGGAGCAGGAGTAGGGCATTCAGCCCATCGAGCTTGCCCCGCCATCCAATACATTCATGGCTGATCAGCCACGTCAATGCCTTTTTCCCCCACACTATATCCTCATATCCCTTTATATCATTAGTTTTTAGAAATGTCAATCTCTGCTTAAATATACTCAATGACTGAGCTTCCAGAGCCCTCTGAGGTAGAGAATTCCAAGGATTCACAACCCTCTGAGTAAAGACATTTCTCATCTCTGTTCTAAATGGCTTCGCCCTTATTTTGAAGTTGTGTCCCCGGTTCTAAACTCCCCAACCAGGGGAAACATCTTATCTACATCTACCCTGTCTATCCCTTTAAGTATTTTATAGGTTTCAATGAGATCACCTCCCATTCTTCGAAACTCCAGAGAATACAGGCCCAGTTTCCCCAATTTCTCCTCATAGGAAAGTCCTGCCATCCTGGGAACAAGTATGGTGACCCTTTGTTGCACTCCCGCTATGGCAATAATATCCTTCCCAAGGTAAGGGGACCAAAACAGCACACACTATTCCAGGTGCAGTCTAATCAAGGTTCTATACAATTGAAGCAAGACCTCACTACTCCTGTACTCAAATCCTCTTGCAATGAAGGCCAACATATCATTTGCCTTCTTAATTGCTTGCTGCCCCTACCTGCATTCAGGACTGAGATGAGGAGAAATTTCTTCACCCAGAGAGTGGTGAACCTGTGGAATTTGCTATCACAGAACGCAGTTGAGGCCAAAACATTGTATGTTTTCAAGAAGGAGTTAGGTATCGCTCTTGGGTTTAAAGGGATCAAAGGATATGGGGCGAAAGCGGGAACAGGTTACTGAGTTGGATGATCAGCCATGATCATAATGAATGGCGGAGCAGGCTCGAAGGGCCGAATGGCCTACTCCTGCTCCTATTTTCTGTGTTTCTATATTTCTATGACTTAACAAGGACTCCCAGGTTCCTTTGTACATCTACACTTGCTAATCCCTTAGCATTTAAGTAATACTCTGCACATCTATTCCACCTACCAAAGTGGATAACCTCACATTTTTCCACCATATATTCCATCTGCCAGATTCTTGCCCACTCACCAAGTCTGTCCAAATCCCATTGAAACCGCTTTGCATCTTCCTCAGAACAGAAATTCCCACTTAGTTTTGTGTGATCCGTGAACTTGGAAATATTACATTTGGTCCCCACAATGTATATAATGATTTGGATGTGAACAGCTGGGGCCCAAGCACTGATCCCTATGGTACGCCACAAGTCACAGCCTGCCAACGTGAGAATGACTCGTTTATTCCTACTGTTTGCTTTATGCCTGTTAACCAATCCTTAATCCATGTCAGTATCTTACCTCCTATCCCATGTGCTTTAATTTTGCTAACCAAACTCCTGTGGGGGACTTTTTCAAAAGGCTTCTGAAAATCCAAGTATACCACGTCCAGCAACTCCCCTTTATCAATTTTGTTAGTAACGTCCTCAAAAAACTCCAACAGATTCGTCAAACATGATTTCTCATTCATAAATCCATGTTGACTATGCCCAGATATACCAAGTGTCCATTTACCACATCCTTCAGAATAGATTCTAGCATTTTCCCAACCACAGGTCTATAATTCCCTGTTTTCTCTTAAATAGTGGGAAGACATTTGCTATTTTCCAATCTGCAGGAACCATTCCAAAATCTCAAGAATTTTGGAAGATGATCACCAATGCAGCCACTATCTCCATAGCTCCCTCTTTCACATTTCTGCAAGAGCTCACAAACCAGTTTAAGCTAGCTATCTAATTATCTAGTTACAGCTACGCTCAGAGTGTTTGTATAACTCAGACTGTTTAAAACTGCAAGAAACCTAACTTACAGCTTATCTGAAAGAGGAATTTCAATTAATTGCTAAATTTAAACAAAACAATAGCTAGTCTTGAGACATTAACCCTTAAAATCCACTCACTTTCAAACACCCTTCTTCACACCCAGTGCAATGTCAAGGGGAGATGGTTAGCTCTTATCTGGTGGACATGATTAGATTCTCTCTTGTTGGAGATGGTCATTGCCTGGCACTCGTATGGTGCAAATGTTACTTGCCACTTATCAGCCTCAGCCTGGATATTGTCCAGGTTTTGCTGCATTTCTACACAGACTGCTTCAGTATCTGAAGAGTCGCAAATGGCAAACATCCCCACTTCTGGCCTTATGATTGAAGGTAGGTCATTGATGAAGCAACTGAAGATTGTTGGGCCGAGGCCACTACCATGAGGAATTCCAGCAGTGATGTCCTGGAGCTGAGATGATTGACTTCAAACAACCACAAGCATCTTCCTTTGTGCGAGGTATGACTCCAAACAGCAGAGAGTTTCCCTCCGATTCCTATTGACTCCAGTTTTACCAGGGCTGCGTGATGCCATTATCGGTCAAATGCTGCCTTGATATCAATGGCAGTCACTCTCATCTCACCTCTTTTGTCCATGTTTGAACCAAGGCTGTAAGGAGGTCAGGAGTGGCCCTGGCGGAACCCAAACTGAGCATCACTAAGCATGTTATTGCTAAGCAAGTGCTGCTTGATGGCACTGTCGACGACCCCTTCCATCACTTTACTGCTGATTGAGAGTAGACTGATGGATGGTAATTGGTCGGGTTTTTGTGTACAGGACATACCTGGACAATTTTCCACATTGCCGGGTAGATGCCAGTGTTGTAGCTGTACTGTAACAGCTTGGCTAGGGGCGTGACAAGTTCTGGATCACAGGTCTTCAGTACTATTGCCAGAATGTTGTTAGACCCAATAGCCTTTGCAGTATCCAGTGCCTTCAGTCGTTTCTTGATATCATTTGTGGAGTGAATTGAATTGGCTGAAGACTGGCATCTGGAAAACTGGGGACTTCAGGAGGAGGCCGAGATGGATCATCCACTCAGCACTTCTGGCAGAAGGAATAACTTCTCGCTATTCCTTCTGCCAAAATGCATCACCTCACTCTTGCCAGTATTAAATTCCATCTGCCACCTGTCTGGTAGCCTATCTAGGTCATGCTGCCGGCAGTTCATGTCAGCTTCACTGTTTGCTGCACCTCCAAGTTTGGAAATTTTAAGATTCTACTCTGTATTCCAAGAGCCAAGTCATTTATATATAGTAAAAAAAAAAAGTGGCCCCAGCACTAACCATTGGTGAACACCACTCTCTAACATCCTCCAGTCTAAAGAACAACCATTTACGATGACTTACTGTTTTCTGACCTGAAGCCAATTTTTTTTATCCAATTGGGCACTAACCCTAAAATTCAATGAGCCTTAATTTTGTTAAGCAGCCTTTTATGTGGTACCTTATCAAATGCTTTTGTAAAATCCATATAAACAACATCCACCGCATTCCCTTCATCAACCTTCCGTTACTTCATCAAAAAAAAGTTCAATTAGATTACACAAACCTTTCATAAATCCGTGCTGGCTATCCTTATTTAACCCAAACCACTCTAAGTGTCTATTGATATTTTCCTCTTCTGCCTCCGTTTCTACCGATATTTTGTCAGATTCCATTTCCTTAGTGAACATTGATACAAAGTATTCATTAAGTATATTAGTCATGCCCTGCACCTCTAAGCATATATTACCCTCTTTGCCCCCAATAGGCCCCACTCCACCTCTTACTACCCGCTTACTATTTACGTCAGCAGTAGATCTTTGGGTTCCCTTTAATGTTGACTGCCGTTCTATTTTCATATTGTCTCTTTGCCAGTCTTATTTTCCTCTTCACCTCCCATCTCAACTTATTGTATATAGCCTAGCTCTCACTTGATGAGTTCACCTGGTATGCATCATACACCCTTTTTTTTTGTTTCCTCAGAATCTCTATCTACCTCTTCTTCCAAGGAGCCTTGTTCTTGGCTCCCCCTACCTTTCACCCTTGTTGCAATGTACCGAGCCTGTACCTGAAGCAACTCCTCCTTAAAAATAACCCACTGTTTCAATACAGCTCTTCCTGTCAGTCTTAGGTTCCATTCTACCCTAGCTAAATCCCTTCTCATCGCATTGAAATTAGCCCTCTTCCAATCTAGACACCTGAGCACAGACAAGACCACCGAAGAGGCAGGAAGACAGTGTGACACACCCACCCCAACATGGTTTCCACAAATCCTGGACCTACACACTGCTGTTTTAATCAGGCCCAAGAGCAGGTCCAGGAAAAGATCCTCCGACTTACCCACCACCGCTCCCCTCTCCATACCGAGTGACCAAAGGTGAGGAGCGTGTGACTAAACTGTAAATAAAAAGCAGGCACTTGAGCTAACTATACAGGGTCTGTAAACTCTCACACTGAATACTTACATGGCACATAGACTCTTCTAGGCTGCAAACATCCCATGCAGTCTGGGTGGGTGAAACTACTTAAAACCCTGTTGTCCAGGATGCTTCATTTCCAGCGCGCTAGGACCCGGGTGGGAACAAAGACCCCGAAGCCACGCCCACTCAATGGCCACAGAAACGCCCAAGATGCTGAACAGTGCTCACGCTCCTCTGGGCTCTTATTTGGGGCCTCCGGCCTACTCCAGGTGTTTATGAAACTCCCCAGCCCACCCACGGCTCCAGTTCCTCCCCTGCGCCCACAATCTCCTCCCGCCTCAGTCTGTCAGTGTTTTTCGGTTTTTGTTCCCGGATATTCCGGGTCTCCCTTCAATGGGGGAACTGAATCCCTCCTTTTAATTTATTATTAGTTTCAAACTGGGCCTATCACCGGGAGAAGCCCCGCAGCTGCCAGTCCTTCGGTGCAAACGCAAAACCTGGAACTTTTTATTCGGGACTTACGGCCTACACCTGGTGTTTCTGAAGCTTCCCGCCGACTCTCACCCGCTGCAAAAGTGTCCACAGCTGAGACCCACGGAGCTGATCACTGACTGCGCATGCTCCAGATGCAGGGCAGCACTGCGCCTGCGCCATAATCCTGTACCATGAATAGGGCACATTCACCACCGCTAAGAATGCTGGGTTGAGTGAGATACAGAATGTTTCCACTTGTGGGAAAGAAGAACTGCAGGCCATCGACATCAGATAGTCACCAAGAAATCCAATAGGAAATTCAGAAGAAACTTATTTACCTCAGAGAATAGGGAGAATGTGGAACTCAGAATTGCTACAGCTCATCATGTCTGTGTTGGCTTTCTGATGGAACAATTTACCGAGTGCCACTCCCCCACCTTCTTCCTATAGCCCTGCATATTTTTCCGTTTCAGATATTCCCTCTTGAATCCTCAATTGAACCTGACTCCATCGCACTCTATCAGTGTATTCCAGATCCTAACCACTCGGTGTGTGAAAAGTTTTTCCTATGATGCCATTGCTTCTTTTGCCAATTACCTTAAATCTGTACCCCTTGTTCTCGATCCTTTCATGAGTGAGAACAATTTCTCCCCGTCTACCCCCTTCATGATTTTGAACACCTCTATCAAATCTCTCAACTTTCCCTTCTCCAAGGAAAAGAGTCCCAACTTCTGAAATCTATCCACATTCTAATAACTGAAGTTCCTCATCCCTGGAACCATTGCCCTGAATCTTTTCTGCACTCTCTCGAATGGCTTCACATCTTTCCTAAAGTGTGGTGTCCACACCTTGTAAAGCTACATCCAGGTTCCCATCCCCCTGCCAAGTTAGTTTAAGCCCTCCCAACAGCACTGGCAAACTGCCCCATGTGGACAATGCACTCGCTACCACAGGGAGTGGTTGAAGGAAAGAGTATAGATGTATTTAAGGGGAGGCTAGACAAACATCTGCGGGAGAAAGGAATAGAAGGTTACAATGATAGATTTAGATGAGGAAAGATGGGAGGAAGCTCGAGTGGAACATAAACGTCTGCATGGACTGGTTGGACCGAACGGATTGTTTTTGTGCCACATATCCTGTTCTAACGAAAGTGAACAATCTCAGCCAGAATGTTCGGCGTGGTAGAATATGCTCTATCTTCATCAGAATGGCCACAGTGCGGGCAGGAACCCGCCCCCGGAGACCGCCTGTCTGTGCAGAGCATGCGCGGTGCGACTCCAGGAAGCTGAGCGCAGGCGAGTGCAACCTCAGCAACACCGAGCATCAGCGTTTCTCAGGCCCCGAATCAGAGCTGCTGTACCCGGGGGACGTGCGGCGAGGACCGGGGTAGTGGGAGGCTGGTGGTGAAACCATAAACCATTAAGCCGATGATGCAGCCCCTCCCCCATTCTACCCACCACTTCCCGGTTTCTTCACCCATTTTCACCAAGTTCGACTCGCAACAAAGGACAGGACTGATGTCACCCAGAATGCCCCGCGCCTGGCCCTGGAAAGCATGCGCACTCTGAGTATGGGGAAATCAGCGTGCTGATAGAGTGGTTTCTAGGATGCAGAGAATTGTGGGAACTGTGGCCGCCATCGGCTGCCGGTAAGTTTTTGCAGGCCGACGGAAGGTCAACGACCTGTTTCTCCCTCAACAGATCTTGCCTGACCTGCTGAGTATTTCCAGCATTTTCTCTTTTTATTTCCGATTTCCAGCATCCGCAGTATTTTGCTTTTCTTTTATTGCAGGCGTTGCTCACGGAACCTAGTCTAGAAACACAGATTATAAATTCCAAAAAAAGCTTGTTATGGAAGAATGATGCTGGAGCCTATATTCACTCAGTTTCACATTTATTGTACAGCGTAAAATGATTATAAACACGTAGCTCCTTACTCGAAAACCCTCCACCAGTCTCAATGAGTTTCTGTGATTGCTTGAGGCCACAATTAAGACTTTTATATATTTTATAAACAATTGATACACAATTAACACATTAACAACAGACAGATCAATTAAGAACTGGTTTGAATCAGGATGGGCGTTGGATGCAGAAGTCGGTCCCTGGCCTCCTTTGTAGGTCTTTTTTGTTGCATCAGTTTGAGCTGGGATGGAAATGGAGGAGAAGCTGTGGGATTTAACCCACAACAATTTCTGATGTGAGTGTGATAAGGGAGAGAGATTTTAGGGAAGATTAGGTTGCTAAACAGACTCTGCCCCAACAATGTAAAAGTGTATTGTTTTAGGAACAAATATTTCTGCAGAACATGTTAATGCATTATAAATATAAATTTTAAAAAGATAATTCTTATGATGTGGGCATTGCTAGTAAGTCTGGCGTACATTGCCAGTCCCCAGTTGCTCTTTGAAAAGGTGATTATCGGCCTCCTTGAACCGCTGCAGTCGGTGCGCTGAAGGTGCACCCACAATGCAAGGAGCTGCAAGATTTTGAACAAGTGATGATGAAGGAATGGTGATATATATTCAAGTCCATATGGGGTCGTCTTGGAGGTGATGATTTCCCATGCAGCCACTTTCCTTGTCTTTCTCGGTGGTGGAAGTTGCGGGTTTTGGAGGTTCTGTCAATGTTCTGGTTGATTTGCACACATATGAAATCCCTTTCCACACATCATTACCCCCCACCCCTTATTCTTTCTCCTCCCACAGAGGCCAGAGTCTTGACAGGTTCCCTTCCCTGAAGGACAGCAATGAGCCAGTTGGGTTTATATGACAATCCAGCAGCATTCATGGTCACTTTTTCCTAATGCCGGCCACACAAATTACCAGATTAATTCAGCTCCATTTCACAACCTGCCTTTGTGGTTTGTGGGTTTTGGGGGGGGGGGTGGGGGTAAATGAATTTGTCAGGGGGATGGGATATAGAGTAGAGGTACAGTAGGGGGTGATGCACAGTCAAATATAAAAGAGAAATTGAGTCAGTCTGGAAGGCAGAGCAAATATAGACCTGTTAAGGCACAAGTGAAAAATGCAAGGCTGGATTTCATCTATTTTAATGCAAGAAGTCTTACGAGGAAGGCAGATGAATTGAGAGCAATGATTAGCACATGGGATTGTGATATTATTGCTATCACAGAGACATCGTTGAGGGAGGGGCAGGACTGGCAGCTCAATATTCCAGGGTATAGAATCTACAGGTAAGACGGGAAGGGGTAAAAGAGCAGGTGGCATTGCACTGTTGATCAAGGAGTCAATTACAGCAGTAAAAAGGGATGATATCTTAGAAGATACCTCAAATGAGGCCATATGGGTAGAACTTAAAAACAAATAGGGGGCAATCATTTGGCTGGGAGTGTACTACAAGCCTCCAAACAGTCAGAGAGAGATAGAGGAGCAGATATGTAGGCAAATCTCAGAAAGGTATAAAAATAATAGGGTAACAATAGTAGGGGATTTCAACTTACCCAATATCAACTGGGATAGTCTTAGTGCAAAGGGCTTAAAGGGGGCAGAATTCTTAAAATGCATACAGGCGAGCTTTTTGAGCCAGTATGTAGAAAGTCCTGCAAGAGAAAGGGCAGAACTGGACCTAATCCTGGGGAATGAAGCTGGACAAGTGGTAGAAGTGTCAGTGGGCTTTGAGCAGCTACTTGTAGTGTTGGGGGTACTTAAAAAAGTAATTAGGAGAGCGAAGAGGGGACATGAAAAAACACTGGCAGGCAAGATAAAGAAAATCCTAAAGCATTTTATAAGCATATTAAAGACAAGAAGATAACCAGGGAAAGAGTAGGGTCCATTAGGGACCAAAGTGGCAATCTTTGTGTGGAGCTGGAGGACATAGGTGAGGTTTTAAATGATTACTTTTCATCTTTGTTCACTATGGAGAAAGACGATGTAGGTGTCGAGATCAGGGAGGGGGATTGTGATATACTTGAACATATTAGCATCGAAAGGGAGGAAGTATTAGCTGTTATAGCGGGCTTAAAAGTGGATAAATCCCCAGGCCCAGATGAGATGTATCCCAGGCTGCTATGTGAGGCTAGGGAGGAGATAGCAGGGGCTCTGACACAAATTTTCAAATCCTCTCTGGCCACAGGAGAGGTACCAGAGGATTGGAGGACAGCGAATGTGGTACCATTATTCAAGAAGGGTAGCAGGGATAAACAGGGTAATTACAGGCCAGTGAGTCTAACATCAGTGGTTGGGAAAATATTGGAAAAAATTCTGAGAGACAAGATTAATCTCCACTTGGAGAGGCAGGGATTAATCAGGGATAGTCAGCATGGCTTTGTCGGGGGGGATCGTGTCCAACTAACTTGACTGAATTTTTTAAGGTGGTGACTAGATGTGTAGATGAGGGTAAAGCAGTTGATGTAGTCTACATGGACTTCAGGAAGGCTTTTGATAAGGTCCTGCATGGGAGATTGGTTAAGAAGGTAAGAGCCCATGGGATCTAGGGCAATTTGTCAAGTTGGATCCAAAATTGGCTTAGTGGCAGGAGGCAGAGGGTAATGGTCGAAGGTTGTTTTTGAGAGTGCAAGCCTGTGACCAGTGGTGTACCACAGGTATCTGTGCTGGGACCCTTACTGTTTGTACTGTACATTAATGATTTAGACGTGAATATAGGAGGTATGATCAGTAAGTTCACAGATGACACGAAAATTGGTGGTGTGATAAATACTGACGAGGAAAGCCTTAGATTACAGGACGATATAGATTGGCTGGTAAGATGGGCAGAGCAGTGGCAAATGGAATTTAATCCTGAGAAGTGTGAGGTGATGCATTTTGGCAGAACTAACAAGGCAAGGGAATATACAATGGATGGTAGGACACTAGGAAGTACAGAGGGTCAGAGGGACCTTGGTGTACTTGTCCATAGATCACTGAAGGCAGCAGCACAGGTAGATAAGGTGGTTCGGAAGGCATATGGGATACTTGCCTTTATTAGCCAAGGCACAGAATATAAGAGCAGGGAGATTATGATGGAGCTGTATAAAATGCTAGTTAGGCCACAGCTGGTTTACTGTGTACACTTCTGGGCACCAGACTATCGGAAGCATGTGATTGCACTGGAGAGGGTGCAGAGGAGATTCACCAGGATTTTGCCTGGGCTGGAGCAGTTCAGCTATGGAGAGAGACTGAAAAGGGTTGGGTTGTTTTCCTTAGAGCAGAGAAGACTGAGGGGGGACCTGATTGAGGTATACAAAATTATGAGGGGCATTGATAGGTTAGATAGGAAGAAACCTTTTCCCTTAGAGGAGGGGTCAATAACCAGGGGGTATAGATTTAAGGTAAAGGGTAGGAGGTTTAGAGGGGATTTGAGAAAAAAGTTTTCACCCAGAGGGTGGTTGGAATCTGGAATGCACTGCCTGAAGAGGTGGTAGAGGCAGGAACCCTCACAACATTTAAGAAGTATTTAGATGAGCAATCGAAATGCC
Source organism: Heterodontus francisci (assembly GCF_036365525.1). Taxonomy (NCBI): domain Eukaryota; kingdom Metazoa; phylum Chordata; class Chondrichthyes; order Heterodontiformes; family Heterodontidae; genus Heterodontus; species Heterodontus francisci. The sequence continues at coordinate 34,001,994 of NC_090392.1, read as the reverse complement.
ATAGCATACAAGGCTGCAGGCCAAGTGCTGGAAAATGGGATTAGAATAGTTAGGTGCTTAATGGCTGGCACAGACACGATGGGCCGAAGGGCCTGTTTCTGTGCTGTATAACTCTATGACTCTAAACTGCTGACAAGTCAACTTCCCCATATTCGTTGATAATGTTAATGGTTCTCTCTCTTCAGGTGTTGTCCCTCTCTCCTTCATCACATCACCTCCAAAAACAAACCCTTGACCACAACTTTTTGCAAACTTAAGACCCCATTTCCAACCTCCCTTTCCTCTCCTTGAATGTGTTGTCACCTCCCAAATCTGTGTCCCTGTTTGAATCCCTCCAATCAGATTTCCACCCCTGCCACAGTCCCGAAACAGCTCTTTAAGAGACAAAAGACATCCTATGTGACTGTGACAAAAGTTCTCAACCTGTCTTCAGCTTTTGACATGGTTGACCAAACCAACCTCCTCCAATGCCTCTCTATTGTCGTCCAGCAGGATGGGACTGAACTCACCTGGTTCCACTCTTACCTATCTAATCATAGCCAGAGTATCATTTGCAATGGTTTCTCTTCCCACTCCTGCACAGTTACCTCTGGTGTTCCCCATGGATCTATCCTCAGCCACCTTCTATTTCCCATCTATATGCTACTCTTCAGTGACATCATCCAGAATTGCAGTGTCCATTTCACATGTACTCTGACAACATCTAGCTCTACCTCACCACCACCTCTCTCAATTCCTCCACTTTTGCTAAGTTATCGGAGTGCTTGTCTGATAAACTGTGGTGGATGAGCAGAAATTTCTTCCAATTAAATATTGGGAAGACTGAAGCCATTGACTTCATTCCCTACTGTAGCCTCCGTTCCCTACCTATTGACTCTATCCCTCTCCCTGGCAGCTGTGTGAGACTGAACCAGACTGTTCACAACCTTGATGTCATATTTGCATGTCAGATGTGGCTCAGTTGTTGTACTCTCACCTCTGAGACAAAAGGTTCTGGGTTCAAGTCCCATTTGTGGAATTGAGCACAGAAATCAAGGCTGACAATCCAGCACGGTACTGAGGGAGTACTGCACTGTTGGAGGTGCCATCTTTCAGATGAGATGTTAAACTGAGGCCCTGTCTGTCCTCTCAGGTGAATGTAAAAGATCCCATGGTACTATTTTGAAGAGCAGCAGAGGATTATTCCCGTGGCCTGGCCAATCTTTATCTTTCAATCAAAAGCACAAAAACAGATGATCATTATCACATTGTTGTTTGTGGGAGTTTTCTATGTGCAAATTGGCTGCTGCATTTCCTACATTACAAAAGTGACTACACTAAAAAGTCTGTCATTCCAGGAAAAGCCTGTGGAATCCTCTTGGAAGGTAAGTTTAAAAGTTGCAGGCATGTTTGCTGGTTGACTTACACTTGCTGGGTAGCTAAAGTCCTCTGGCAGTCAACATTTCAGTTTGAAGATGGTGCTGGTATTTCTTAGTACAATTCTCACAGCTGGAGGAGTTGTTTAAAAAGGCACTCTGTTATTTCTCTGCTACATTTGGTTGCCAACTCGTCTTAGCTGGAATTGATTTCTCTCTCTCAGCCTTGTACTGGAATTCAAGATGGCTTTTGATGTTCTTTCTGTGGCTTGAGAACTCAGACTGATCTCTTGATGATTGGCATTCTGATGATTTGATAATTGACGACCCCCTTGTTCTCCAGAAAAGTTGCGTTTAAAGGTGAATTCAAAGTGTTAGTTTTGCCCATGTGAGTTTAGGGGCTGGATATTATAAGCTTGCTGCTGATCTTGGCCTGCCACGGCTATTTAAATGAGCTGCCACGCTGCACGGTGGCTCTTTGGCAAGTTTCAAAAATGGGGGTGGGCTGCATGCCAAGGAGCTGCCGCGATCTCAAGTGCGGCAGCTCATTTAAATAGTCGGGGTGCCCCCCGCCCCCCCTCAACGATCACGTGGAGGGGATGGTTTGTCCATCCCCAGCAATGGCGTTAGCTGCCTGCGCGCAGGTGCTGATGCTATTTTTAAAGGGCTATCAACCCTACAGCTTATTTAAATATTTAAAGATATATGCACTAAAATTAAAGGAATACATTTATTTTGCCCTTCTCCCACCCTCCAAAACACTTACACTTACCAACTGTGCAAAGTTTAAACTACAACCCTTCCCACCATCCCCTACACCCATGACCTTAATTTGACCGCCCCCCCCTGCCCCACCACAGTGATAAACTTACCTCCTCCCCCCCCCTCCCAACCTGTGTTGCCCATTGTTTCCCCAGACAGGGATCCAAAGGTGTTGGAGTGGCGGGCCATCAACAGACGACGTGAGCATATTCAAATTAATTAATTTAATTGCTTTGAATATTAGAATTGTGGTCCCATCGCCCAGTGGCGAGGAGGCCGCCATAGTGCCTCCCAGCACCGGGAGGATTGGGCCAGGCCCTGCCGGCATCGAGGTCCATGTCGGGCCTCATCCGGGGCCATCTTCAGGCAGCCCTCCCCCCCCCCCCCTCCACAGATCCCAACGTCGAGGGCTTCTTAAAATCCAGCCGTAGGTTTTGGTTCCTGAAGGGCTATATCAGGGTTGCCCAACCTTGTCAGTACCAAACATATCTTCCCCTCCCTTCCCGTCAGCAGTCCGAAGGGATCATTCCATCCGCAACACCCTTGTCCACTCCTCCATTACCCCCACCACCTCGTCCCCTTCCCACGGCACCTTCCCCTGCAATCGCAGGAGGTGTGATACCTGCCCATTTACCTCCTCTCTCCTCATTATCCAAGGACCCAAACACTCCTTTCAGGTGAAGCAGCGATTTACTTGTACTTCTTTCAATGTAGTATACCGTATTTGCTGCTCACAATGTGGTCTCCTGTACACTGGGGACACCAAATGCAGATTGGGTGACCGCTTTGCGGAATACCTCCGCTCAGTCCATAAGCATGACCCTGAGCTTCCGGTTGCTGGCCATTCCAACAACCCGCCCCCACTGCTCTCAAGCTCACATCTCTGTCCTGGGCTTGCTGCAGTGTTCCAGTGAACATCAACGCAAGCTCGAGGAACAGCATCTCATTTACCGATTAGGCACACTACAGCCTACCAGACTGAACATTGAGTTCAATAATTTCAGAGCATGAAGGACCCCTCCCCTCCCCTCTTTTTATGTTTAGTTATTTTTTCTTTTTTATTTGGTTATTTTATTTTAGTTTTATTTTAGTTTGGTTAGTTTGTTTCTACTATGCCTACCCACTGTTTCTGTTTATTTTTAAAATTTTAATCTTTGTGCTTGTCGTGCTTTGTGCTTTACAGTCTATTCACACCCTCTCTGTACGAACGCTTTGTCTTTCAGCATACCATTAACATATTGTTTGCCTTTGTTCCATGACCTTCTGGTCAGTTATTCTCTTTGACCTTGTCCTATCAACACCTTCTCTTTTGTTATCTCTTGCCCCACCCCCGCTTTACTTGCTTAAAACCTTTTACATTTCTAATGTTTGTCAGTTCTGAAGAAGGGTCACTGACCTGAAACATTAACTCTGCTTCTCTCTCCACAGATGCTGCCAGACCTGCTGAGTATTTACAGCATTTCTTGTTTTTATTGTCCAACCTTTTCATGTTTTTGTCTTACATGGGGGCTGGTGAGACAATTTCGGAAAGATAAAGGCATGAAAAATTATCTTACTATTCATCAAAATCATAAAAATTGTGCATTTTTGTGAAAAAGTTTTACACGAGAAGATTAATTTATTGACTTACTTTCTCATCACGATGTTGGATTCTGATTTAGTGAGATACCTGGTATTTTTTGCTTGCAGAAGTAGTTAATGTTTGCCCGCACACTTCTTGTACCAATGCTGAGTATTCTGGATAGATGCCCATCTATCAGGAGTGATCTTGATCACTCTCTCTCCCGATCTCTGTCTCTTCCTATGTCCCCTCCCCCCCCCCATTTCTGTGCTGTCCGCGGTCTCTGTATCCTACCCCTATGTCCTCTCTCTGTCTCCGTCACCTCTGTCTGTCTCTCTCCTCTGTTCCCCCCCTCTCTCTGCCCCGAGTCTCTCTCTCTCTCTGTCCCCCCACTTCCACCACTCTCTCTCTCTGTCCCCCTCTCTCTTTCCGCCCTATGTTCTCCCCCCCCCCCCCCTTCCTCTCTGCCTCCCACTCTCTCTGTCCCCTCGTTCTCTTTTAACAGTCTTATCTACTTGTCCTGTCACTTTCAAAGACTTTTGTACATACACCCCAGGTCTTTTTGTTCCTGCACTCCCTTTAATAATGCACTATTTAGTTTATACTGTGTCTCCTCAATCTTGCTACCAAAATGCATTACTGACTGGCTTTGAATATTCAGATAGTGTGAATGGTGATAAATGAACACAAGAACACAAAACAATAAAGAGAAAGAAAATAAATTGTGAGAATAAACGAGCAAGAAATATAAAAACAGACAGTAAGAGCTTCTATAAGTATATAAAAAAGAAGGGAGTAGCTCGAGTCAGCATTGTTCACTTAGAGGATGAGACTGGGGAATTAATAATGGGTAAAAAGGAAATGACAGAGACTTTGAACAAATATTTTGTATCTGTCTGCATGGTAGAAGACACTAAAAGCACCCCAAGAATAGCAGAAAACTGGGGGGCAAACGGGAGGTAGGAACTTAAAACAATCATAATCACCAGAAAAGTAGTACCGGGCAAACTCATGGGACTAAAGTCTGAAAAATCCCCTGGACCCCATGGCCTGCATCCTAGGGTCTGAAAAGAAGTGACTGCAGAGATAGTGGATGCATTGGTTGTAATCTTCCAAAGTTCCCTAGATTCCAGAAAGGTTCCTGTAGATTGGAAAACCACAAATGTAACACTCCTATTCAAGAAAGGAGGGAGACAGAAAGCAGGAAACTATAGGCCAGTTAGCCTAACGCCTGTCATTGGAATCCATTATTAAGGAAGTAGTAGCAGGGTATTTAGAATATCATAATGTAATCAGGCAGTGTCAACATTGTTTTATGAAAGGAGAATTGTGCTGGAAAAAAGTTTGTAGAGTTCTTTGAGGATGTAACAAGCAGGGTGAATAAAGGAGAACCAGTAGATGTAGTGTATTTGGATTTCCAAAAGGCTTTGATAAGGTGCCACGTAAATAGTTACTGCACAAGATAGGAGCCCATGGTGTTGGGGATAATATATTAGCATGGATAGAAAATTGGCTAATTAACAGCAGAGAGTCAAGATAAATGGCTCTTCTGCAGGTTGGCAAGGTGTAACTCATGGAGTGCCACAGGAATCCGTGCTGAGGCCTCAACTATTTACAATCTATATTCATGACTTAGATGAAGAGAACAAGTGTGTAGCCAAATCTGCTGACAATATAAAGCTCGGTGTGAAAGCAAGTTGTGAGGAGGACAGAAATATGCTGCAAAGGGATATAGATATGTTAAGAGAGTGGGCAAAAATTTGGCAGATGGGGTATAATGTGGGAAAATGTGAGATTATCCGCTTGGTAGTTAGAATAGAAAAACAAAATATTATTTAAATGGAGAGAGACTACAAAATGCTGTGGTACAGAGGGAACTGGGGTCCTCATATGTGAATCACAAAAAGTTAGCATGCAGGGACAGCAAGTAATTAGGAAGGCAAATGGAATGTTGGTCTTTATTGCAAGAGGGATGGAGTATAAAAGTAAGAACCTCTGCTACAACTTTACAGGATGTTAATGAGACCACAACAGAGTGCTGTGTATAATTTTTGTCTCCTTATTTAAGGAGTGATATACTTGCATTGGGGGTAGTTCAGAGAAGGTTCACTAGGTTGGTTCTTGGGATGAAGGGCTTGTCTCATGAAGAACAGTTGAAGAATGAGAGGTGATCTTATTGAAACATGTAAGATTCTGAGGGGGCTTGACAGGGTAGATGCTGAGAGGGTGTTTCCCCTCATGGGGAATCTAGAATTAGGAGGATAGTTTCATAATAAAGGAATATCCCATTTTTGACAGTGATGAGGAGGAATTATCTCTGCCAGAGGGTCATGAATCTTTGGAATTCTCTATGCCAGAGAGCAGTGGAGGCAGAGTCATTTAATATATTTAAAGCTGAGATACAGAAATGCTGGAAATACTCAGCAGGTCTGGCAGCATCTGTGAAAAGAGAAGCAGAGTTAACGTTTCTTCCGAAGAAGGGTCACTGACCCGAAACGTTAACTCTGCTTCTCTTTTCACAGATGCTGCCAGACCTGCTGAGTGGTTCCAGCATTTCTTGTTTTTATTATTAAGTATTGGTGTTGTTACCATTACAGGGGGAACCATTAAAAGCATGGTTCAGTGGCCCATATAGAGTGATCAAGAGTGGGCAAGGTAGATTACTTGATTGACACCCCTGATAGCCGGGAAGAACCGGTTGCGTTACATCAATACGTTACAGCAATATTTAGGGGCGGCACAGTGGCGCAGTGGTTAGCACTGCAGCCTCACAGCTCCAGCGACCTGGGTTCAATTCTGGGTACTGCCTGTGTGGAGTTTGCAAGTTCTCCCTGTGTCTGCGTGGGTTTTCTCCGGGTGCTCCGGTTTCCTCCCACAGCCAAAAAAAGACTTGCAGGTTGGTAGGTAAATTGGCCATTATAAATTGCCCCTAGTATAGGTAGCTGGTAGGGAAATATAGGGACAGATGGGGATGTGGTAGGGATATGGAATTAGTGCAGGATTAGTATAAATGGGTGGTTGATGGTCGGCACAGACTCGGTGGGCCGAAGGGCCTGTTTCAGTGCTGTATCTCTAAAAAAACTAAAAAAAAAATATTATCGAAGGGAGGAGGATAGGCTTGTACAGGTATATCAGGTAATCGGGACTATTGAGAAGGAAAAGGATAGTGAGGATGAGGCAGGAGGAGGCCTGGACAATTTTCAGATTGAACCTCCAACTATCAGGTTAGTGAATACAAAATGGCTAGGAAAATTGCACAACATGCTTTTTCACCTGGAGGCAGAACAATGTGAAGACCTAACCAAGCTTTTCACAACATTTAAAAGAGTCTGTAGAGATAAGCCAGATATAGGGGAATCCGTTCCTTTAAAAACAACATCCTTACCACTAAAGTCCGGACAAACAGGCCTAAGTAAAAGCAGAAATCCAGTACATGCTGGCAAATAACATGATCGAGCTGGAGTTCACCAATAGTTCTAGTACCTAAATCTGACAGGTCAACCCGATTTTATATAGACTCCAGAAAAGTCAATGCAGTTACGAAGGCAGACTCCTACCCAATTCCACGTTTAGAAGACTATATCGACAGAGTGCGCAGTGCTAGGTTTGTTACGAAGATTGACTTGTTAAATGGATACTGGCAAGTTCCTCTGATTCCTCAAGCCAAAGCTTGTCTTACACCTGAATGTCATTATCAGTGTCTGGTGATGCCACTCAGGCTAAAAAATGCCACAGCTACTTTTCAAAGATTAGTGAATCAGGTGGTAGCCAGTGTTCCCAACTGTGTATCTCGATGAAATAATAATATACAGTAACACTCAGTAAGAACACAAACCAGCTAAAAATTCTGTTTAAAAAGTTAAAAGCACTGGATTTAGTAATAAATCTGGCAAAAAGCAAATTTGGAAAAGTTAGAATAACTTACGTCAGACACATAGTGGGGCAAGGACAAGTATTGCCAAAAGGGCAAAGGTACAAGCCTTAGTAGACTTCCCCATCCCTAAATCTAAACAGGAAATAATGAGGTTTTTAGGGATGTGCGGTTTTTACAGGAAATTTGTATGGAATGTTAGCACTGTGGCTGCTCAATTAACCGATTTGCACAAAAAAAAACAAAAGTAGTATGGTCAGATGAATGCCAGTCAGCTTTTGAAAAGCTGAAGGCAATCTTAACTAATGAACCAGTGTTGGCTGCTCCAAATTTTGCTAAACCTTTCAAATTAGCAATCGATGCCAGCGACCTGGGGGTTGGTGCAGTCCTATTGCAGGATGACGAATCGGGCATAGAGAAGCCAGTCGGGTACTTTTCAAGAAAACTAAATTGCCATCAAAAAAAGTATTCCACTATGGAAAATGAAACATTAGGACTTTTGCTGGCTCCCAAACATTTCGAAGTATATGTCTGCCAAGAATATAAAGAAACACTAATATACACTGACAATAATGTTTTCAGAAAAATTTAAAAACCAAAATGCTCGAATATTTAGATGGAGTTTGTTGTTACAGCCTTATTTGAAAATTGTACTTTTTTCAGGGAAAAACAATGTTATCGCCGATGCTTTGTCACGAATTTAACCATGTTAAATTATATGGATGGCGATGGCATAAAGAAAATTCTGTAAATTATCAGTAAAGTGAATGGGGGCATGAATGTGAAGTTTATTTCCAGTTTCTATTTTTTGTATTGTAATGAAATGCATTTTAAGAATGGAATTTCATTTTGCCAAGGGCAGAGGTGTCACGGAACTATTTATTTTTGTCTAAAATAAAAGCAAAATACTGCGGATGCTGTAAATCTGAAATAAAAACAAGAAATGCTGGAAATACTCAGCAGGTCTGGCAGCATCTGTGGAAAGAGAAGCAGAGTTAACGTTTCAGGGTAGTGACCCTTCTTCGGTTCCGAATTGTTGTATTGCATTTGAATGCATATGAAGAAAAGACTTACATCAAATTTGTGTGGAGACTGATTTTTACACTAGGATACCTCACCCATCAAGAACATAACCCACAAAGACTAACAACCCAGTTATTTATTTATTCTGAAACTGGTTAATGTTGATTTTCGAGTGTGTGAGAGAATGGGGGACCTAGGTTAAAATAAGTTATAAAAGGTCTTTAGACCTAGGTTTATCTTAATTGTGTTTAATAAATAGTTAATTTGTTGTTTTCTAAAGGTACCTGGTTTGGTCTGTTTTATTCTGGGGTTACTAGAGTGTTGAATTTAGTTGTTCACTGGTTGGGTGGAAAAATTTTAATAATATGCTGTGACTTATGGAGTGATGGGACTGAATTGACAGCGCATTGCTCCCACCATGATCTTAACACCCTCAACTCATTTAAAAGATATCTGGATATGCAACTCAAGTGCCGTAACCTGTAGGGCTACGGACCAACTGCTGGAAGGTGGGATTAGGCTAGGTGGCTCATTTTCTGGCTGGCATAGACATGATGGGTCAAGCAGCCTTTTTCTGTTCTGTAAACTTCCCATGATTCTATAGGTTCACTGGACCGAGGCTCGCTAGGTCACAGCACACACCATTAATCATCAGAATAAGGAGACCACCCAGAAAACTATGAATAGGAATCTTCAGCTGAACATGTCACTCATTCATAAAGGGAGAGTAGGGGGTCAGACAGTTAAAGGCAAAGACACAGCTTCACCCTACTGTATGTTTCTTATTTTTTGTTAGTTACACAAGAAATAGGATGAGTAGGCCATTCGGCTCCTTGATCCTGCTCCGCCATTTAATAAGATCATGGCTGCTCTGATTGTGGCTGTAACTCCACTTTCCAGCCTGCTCCCCCAATAATCCTCGATTCCCTTGTAGATCACAGTGCTACTGCTTGCCTGTGGGATTGAAGTAGATATTTAAAAGGGACAGTATATGGGAAGCATACATCAATAAAACAAGGAATTGATGGAAACATGTTACCGGTTCTTCATTATCTACAGATCAAATGTCTGTTGCATAAATTGTATCACTAATTAACAGTCTATGAACTCCTCAATCTGCTATTTAATGCAGACTTTAAACAATTTATTTTAAAAGAGGCATTGAAATGGTCGACTCAGATTTCTCAAACACATCAAACCTTTGTAGGATCATTGAGTAATTTTTAGACTGGAAACTTAAACCTGTTGTTTCACTTTGAGTCAGAAACAGATCACAGTTTTACACCAATGTCTGATTTGTCAGCACGTTTCCAGCATTCACTGTTGTTCTTCCTGACTCTAAACACAGTTGTAAAGGAGCCTTTTTTTCCTTGCTTAGGAGCTCTGAACCATGGAAGAAAGTGGCTGTAACACATTTCGTACAGGCCTCAGGATTAACCCACACGGGGACTTTGCTTTCAACAAAGAGAGATGATAAAGACCAAAGTACTGTTTATCCCTCTCAGTGTTGCCCTGAAGGACTGTTTTCAGGCTGAAGTTCAGTTCTTGCTGTACGATCCTCCCCAGATTGTCCTTTCTGAGCTCTAGTCAGTTAAACACTCAGGTGAGAAAGTGAAATAGCTACAACAATATGTTTAAAATAAAGCTGATATTTCAGTTTCCCATAATATTGAACTCCAGCCCAGTTACAGGCGTTATTAACATGAGCAGAAACAAACCTCAACTGTCTGATAGCATGGTAGAGGCAGAAACTCTCATAACTTTTTAAAAATACTTGGATATGCACTTGAAGTGCCGTAACCTACAAGGTACGGGCCAACAGCTGGAAAGCGGGATTAGGTTATATGGTTACTTGTTGGCCAGCATGGACATGATGGGCCAAATGGCCTGCTTCTGTGCTGTAAATTTCCATGATTGTAGGATTTGTGTGCCAGAATGAACATGGCTCAGTCTTGGATGTAATTAACATAAGCAATAACAGCAGAACCCAATCCCTACAGTCACTTGTGAACTCGCTGGTGTCTCAGCAGGTGGGATGAACAAGTGAATCCCTTCCCACACAAGGAGCAGATAAATGGCCTCTCTCCAGTGTGAACTCGCTGGTGTCTCAGCAGGTTGGATGAACAAGTGAATCCTTTCCCACAGACAGAGCAGGTGAACGGCCTCTCCCTAGTGTGAACTCGTTGGTGGATCAACAGGCTCTGTGAATTAGTGAATTTCTTTGCACACATGGAGCAGGTGAACGGTTTCTCCCCTGTGTGCACTCGCTGGTGTGTTAGCAAATGATTTTTGCTTTTAAAGCTTTTCTCACAGTCAGAACAGTTAAATGGTCTTTTATCACTGTGAACAAGTTGGTGTGTTGTGAGCTGGGATGAATGAGCAAACCCCTTCCCACACACAGAGCAGGTGAACGGCCTCTCCCCAGTGTGACTCCGCTCATGTACAGTAAGATCAGCTAATCGCCTGAAACCAGTCCCGCAGTGAGAGCACCTGAATGGTCTCTCGTCAGTGTGAACACGTTGATGTAATGTCAGTTCCCCAGAACTTTTATAGCACTTCCCACACTCTGGACACTTAAAGGGTTTCTCGTCAGTGTGAACTCGCTGATGCTTCAGCAGGGCAGAGAAATGAGTGCATCCCTTGCCACAGACAGAGCAGGTGAACGGCCTCTCCCCGGTGTGAATGCGCTGGTGAATTTCCAGCTCAAATGGGTAATTGAATCCCTTTCCACAGTCCCCACATTTACACGGTTTCTCCCTGGTGTGGCTGCGCTTGTGTCTAGACAGACCAGATGAATGGCTGAAGCCTCGTCCACACACAGAACACGTATACGGTTTGTGAACAGTGCTTTTCCCTTCCATTTTCAATGGTCGATGATATTCACATCCTGATGAAGTGAATGACTGTCAGATCTTGAAGTGATGTTTGGTTTGAGCTCGCCATCTATGAATCCTCCCCTTCTAATACCTGTAAAATGAATTCAAAACAGGGAAAAGGGAGCATGAGAGAGAACAAAAAAAACAAAAACATGTGAAATTGAGCTGAATGAATCTGGTAATCTTTGGGGCCGGTGCTCGAAAAAGTGACCAAGGAAACTGCCAGACTGTTGTAAAAATCCAACTGGCTCACAGCCCTTCAAACTGTTACTGTTAGAATCACCATCTATTCGGACAGCTCCTTTAGTTGCAATTCCCTCACAGAATATCTACCGCTCTGACAAAAACACGGTTTCTCCATAGCAGAAAGGAAACTGCTCACCCACCACTCCGAATGCCCAATCATCTAGGATATTGCTGGTAAGTGTCCAGGACAAATTGCTATGGGTAAGGTGAAGATACAACAGGAGCAGGAGTGAGTGAAGAGGGTGACGGTAATAATCAGGCGACTTACTCACCAGGAAAGCTGCTATGGAGAGGATTCAATGGGATTCACCCAAAGAACAATCACTGGCACCGGTATAACAGACTCCAGTTATACCTGATTTAAAAACTTGTCAGGACACTGACCCAGATGTGACTATTGCCAAAGAGGCCGTACACCACGGGAAAGACTTCCCCTCGTCTCTCTCACCAAGTAAGGACTCACTCATCCTACATGAGGGTTTGTATCACAAGAATGGCTCGAACTTGACTTGGCTCACACTTTATGCCTTAGAAAATAATTAATTTTGTTTATGCATCAAACTGGGGGCATGTTTCTGTTTCTCGAGTTCTCGATATGTTACATAATTATTACTGGTGGCCGATGATGCACCGGGCTGTGCAGCACCACCTGAACCTATGTCTCATCTGTGCCCAAATGAATCCAGTCCTCAACAACTTGTATTTATATAGCGTCTTTAACATCATAAAGCATCCCAAGGCACTTCACAGGAATGTTATAAAGCAAAATCTGACACCAAGCCGCGTAAGGTGACATTAGGTCAGGTGACCAAAAGCTTGGTCAAAAAGGGAGGTTTAAAGGAGCATCTTAAAGGAAGAAAGCGGGGTAGAGAGGCAGAGTGGTTTAGAGAGGGAATTCCAGAGCTTAGGGTCCAGACAGCTGAAAGGACTGCCACAAGTGGTGGAGCAATTAAAATCAGTGATGAACAAGATGTCAGAATTAGATGAGCACAGATACCTACATAAGAGCATGAGAAATAGGAGCAGGAATAGACCACTCGGCCCCTCAAGTCTGCTCCGCCATTCAATACGATCATGGCTGATCTTCTGACTCAACTCCACTTTCCCGCCCACTCTCCATATCCCTTGATTCTGTGAAAGACCAAAAATATGTCTATCTCAGCTTTAAATATATTGCACAATGGAGCATCCACAACCCTCTAGGCTGAAGAAATTTCTCCTCATCTCGGTCCTAAACGATTGGCATTTTATACTGAGGCTGTGCCTCCCCCAACCCCCTGTTGTAGATTCCTCAGCCAGGGGAAACAATCTCTCAGTGTCTAACCTGTCAAGCCCCTTCAAAATCTTGTACGTTTCAATCAGATTACCTCTCATTCTTCTAAATTCCAGAGACTATAGGCCCAATTTACTCAGCCTCTCATCACAGGACAACCTTCTCATGCCAGGGACCAATCTAGCGAACCTTTGCTGTACTGCCTCCGAAGCAAGTATATCCTTCCTTAAATATATAGACCAAAACTGCACATAGTATTCCAGATGCGGTCTCACCAAAGCCCTGTACAATTGTAGCAAAACTTCCTTATTCTTGTACTCCATTTGTCACAAGTGTTTTTTGTTGAAAGTTGGGAATTCTGTGTGTTTTTGAAAGCTGGCAAAAGGGATTTTCTGTCAACACTGAATGCTGGCACTTGGTGTTTGAAGTGTGCAGACTGCAAGACCTGTTTCCAAGCAACCAGGAAGATTTAGGACTCTTGAAAACATTTAGTTTCATTTTGGGTTGAGTTCAGTTGCTGCTGGAGACCTGCCAGAAAGAAAGCCCAGACACTCTTTCTCTTGAAAATAATTCCTGTATCAAGTGAAATTTTAACTGTCTCATCAAATGTATGGGAGCTAAAACCTTTGTTGCTGTATCTGCCTGGAAAGAGAGAAAAACCCAGAAAAGTGTTACCACTCTCTGCAAAAGAAGTCTTACATCTCTTCGAAAGAAATTCTATATTTAATGTGTGGTTTTGACCTGCCTGAAGAGAGGGAAAGACCCAGGAAAAGAGGAGTTGCTACACTCTGTGGAGGAACATTGCTTTGGAGAGAGGAAGCCTTGTATTTCGGGTGTGGCACATTACTATTGCCTCCAGTCTCTCAAGAATCCCTGCCTCAAGAGTGATTCCTGTTGCCTTTTGTGTTTTGGGAGACCTTGAAATCTCAAGAAAGCTTCAATTGCTAGACTGCTACTTCAAAATTCAAGTAGATCTGTTGCTGCACCCCTGATGTCTGACTTGTCTGACACCTGCTGCAGACGAATTGCCTTCCCATCACAGACTGTTCATTAATCTCGCCTGGAGAGACTTGGAATGGCATTTGACTATTTTACTCTGGGACACCTCACTGATCCGGAAATATCCTACCAGACCATGACAACCAATTATTTTATTATTCCTAAGAAAATGTTGTAAAATCGGTTATTAGAATAGTGGGACTGAATTAACAGTGCATTACTCCCGCCTTGTAATAAAGGCCAACATTCCATTTGCCTTCTAAATTGCTTGCTCTACCTGCATGCTAACTTTTTGTGTTCCTTGTACAAGTACACACAAGTCCCTCCAACCATCAACATTTGCAATTTCCACATCTTTTGAAAAATATTCTGCTTTTCTATTCTTACTATCAAAGTGAATAAACTCACACTTGCCCACATTATACTCCATCTGCCACCTTGTTGCCCACTCACTTAACCTGTCTATATCTCTTTGCAGCCTCTTTCTGTCCTCCTCACAGCTTGCATTCCCACTCTTGGTCTCTTCATCAAAGTCATCAATATAGACTGCAAATATTTGAGGCCCTAACTGGTGCAGTTATTCGATTTTTTTCCCGATTAGATGCATGTAATTAATTTGAAAAAGATTTTGAACTACAAGCAATCTTGTTAAATATTAAAGGCCTTGAACAGGAATCATACCCTGGCCACTGTAGAGATAGCATCGAATTCAAAACAGTAGACTGTTAACACAGTGCAAGCTTATCAACTTGTTTACATTTCTTACCTTTGCTCTTTTTACTCAGGGGGTTGTAGGGCTGGAGGAGATTACAGAGATAGGGAAGGACTTGGAGGGATTTGAAAAAAAGGATAGCAACTTTAAAACTGAGACATGACGTAACCAGGAGCCAATGTCGGCCAGTGAGCACAGGGGTGATAGGAGAACGGACTTAGCATCAGGAAGGATATAGGCAGCAGAGTTTTGGATGACCTCAAGTTTACAGAGTATAAATTGTGGGAGGCCGGCCATGCTTGCATTGGTTATAGTCAAGGTTTCAGCAGATGTGCTGAGGCAGGAGTGGAGTCGGGCGATGTTACCTGGCTGGAAATAGGTGGTCTGAGTAATGGTGTGGATATGTGGTTGGAAGCTCATCTCAGGGTCAAACGTGTTACAAACAGTCTGATTCAGCCTCAGATAGTTGCCAGGAAGAGATGAAGTCTGTAGCGAGGGAGCAGAGTTTGTAGCAGGAACGGAGGAGAACATAAATAGGAGCTGGAGTAGGCCACACATCTCTTTGAACCTGCTCAGCCATCTAGTAAGATTGTGGCTAATTTGATCTTGGTCAACTCCACTTTTCTGCCTGTTTACCATAACCTTCGACTCCTCTACAGTTCAAAAATTTGTCTGTCTCAGCCTTGAATATATTCAACGACTCAGCCTCCGCAGCTCTCTGGGGTAAAGAATTCCAAAGATTAACAACCCTCAGAGAAGAAATTCCTCCTCATCTTTGTCTTAAATGGGCAACCCCTTATTCTGAAACTATGCCCCCCTTGTTTTAGATTCCTTCACAAGGGAAACATCCTCTCAGTATCTACCATCTCAAGCCCCCTCAGAATCTTATGTACTTTAATAAGATCATCTCTCATTCTTGTA
This sequence comes from Heterodontus francisci, assembly GCF_036365525.1. Taxonomy (NCBI): domain Eukaryota; kingdom Metazoa; phylum Chordata; class Chondrichthyes; order Heterodontiformes; family Heterodontidae; genus Heterodontus; species Heterodontus francisci. The sequence goes on along the minus strand of NC_090392.1, from coordinate 33,986,395 downwards.
AACACCAATGCATATAGGCCCAAACTGATCAACCTTTCCTCTTAAGACAATCCCTTTATCCCAGGAATCAACCTAGTGAACCTTCTATCAACTGCCTCCAATGCAAGTACATCCCTTCTTAAATAAGGAGACCAAAACTGTACACACTACTCTAGGTGTGGTCTCACCAATGCCCTGTACAGTTGTAGCAAGACTTCGCTACTTTTATACTCTATCCCCCTTGGAATAAAGGCCAACATTTCATTTGCCTTCTTAATTACTTGCTGTACCAGCATGCTAACTTATTGTGTTTTATGTATGAGGACAACCAGATCTCTCTGCACCGTAGCATTTTGTAGTCTCTCCCCATTTAGATAATATTTTGCTTTTCTATTTTTCCTTCCAAATTATACTCCCACATTATACTCCATCTACCAAATTTTTGCCCACTCATTTAACCCATCTGTATCCCTTTGCAGACTGTGTCATCCTTACAACTTACTTTCCCATCTATCTTTTGTATCGTCAGCAAATTTGACTACAACAAACTCGGTCCCTTCATCCAAGTCATTCGTATACGTAGTAAACAGTTGAGGGCCCAGCACCGATCCCTACGGCACTCCACTGGTTACAGTTTGCCAACCTGAAAATGACCCATTATCCCAATTCCCCATTTCCTGTTTGTTAGCCAATCCTCTATCTATGCTATTACCCCCAACACCATGAGCTCTTATCTTGTGTCGTAATCTTTTATGCGGCACATTATCAAATGCCTTTTGGAAATCCAAATACAGTACATCTACTGGTTCCCCTTTATCCACCTTGCTCGGTACATCCCTGAAGAATTCCAATAAATTTTTCGAACACAATTTCCCTTTCATACAACTCTGTTGACTCAATCACAGAGATGTTACAGCACAGGAGGCCATCCGGCCCGTCGTGTCTGCGCTGGCTGTCCGCAAAACCAATTTACCTTCTCCCTGTAGCCCTACACATTCTTCCTTTTCAGATACAATCCAATTCACTCCTGAATGCTTCGACTGAACATGCCGCCACCACACTCTCAGGCAGTGCATTCCAGATCCTAACCATTCACTGCGTGAAAAGGCTTTTCCTCATGTCACCATTGTTTTTTTTGCCAATTTCATTAAATCTGTGTCCTCTTTGTTCTCAATCCTTCCACCAATGGGAATAGTTTCTCCCTATTTACTCTGAACCCCTCATGATTTTGAACATCTCTGTTAAAACTCTTCTCAACCTTCTCTTCTCCAAGGAAAACAGTCCTACCTTCTCGAATCCATCCACACAACTGAAGTTCCTCATCCCTGGAACCATTCTCAATCTTTTCTGCACTCTCTCCAATGCCCTTACATCTTTCCTAAAGTGTGGTACCCAGAACTGGACACAATATGCCAGTTGAGGCCGGACTAGTGCTCTATACAAGTTTAACATAATTTCCTTGCTTCTGTATTTTATGCCTCAATTAATGAAACCTAGGATGCTGTATGCTCTATTAACCGCACTCTCAACCTGTTTTGCCACCTTCAATGATTTATGCACATATACACCCTGGTCCCTCTGCTCCTGAACCCCCTTTAGAATTGTGCCCTGCTTGATTGTATTATGATTTTCTAAATGTCCTGCTACTACTTTCTTAATGATGGATTGCAGCTTGTTCCCAATGACAGATGTTAGGTTAACTGTTCTACAGTTTCCTGCCCTCTGGCTCCCTCCTTTCTTGAATAGGGGTGTTAGATTTGCAGATTTCCAATATGCTGAAACCTTTAAAGAATCTGGGAAATTTTGGAAGATTACAACCAATGCATCTACCATCTCTCATTAGAGTAATTTACGACATAGGAGGCGGCCATTCGGTCCACTGAGTCCATGCTGGCTCTCCATCGAGCAATCCAGTCAGTTCCACTCACCCACTCGATCCCCGTAGCCCTGCAAATTTATTTTCTTCAAGTGTCTCTACAGTCACTTCTTTTCAGACCTTAGGATGCAGGCCATCAGGTCCAGCAGACATGTCAGCCTTCAGTCCCATTAGTTTTCCGAGTACTTTTTCTCTGTGATAGTTTTAAGTTCCTCCCTCCCTTTTCCCCCGACTTTCTGCTATTCCTATAGCGTGTTCTACCATGAAGACAGCTGCAAAATATTTCTTCAACATCTCTTGTTTCCCATTATTAATTCCCCAGTCCCATCCTCGAAGCAGCCGTTTACTTTAGCTACTCTCTTACTTTTCATTTGCTTGTAGAACAAAGAACAGTACAGCACAGGAACAGGCCATTCGGCCCTCCAAGCCTGCGCCGATCATGATGCCTGTCTAAACTAAAACCTTCTGCACTTCCGGGGTCTGTATCCCTCTATTCCCATCCTATTCATGTATTTGTCAAGATGCCTCTTAAACGTCGCTATCGTACCTGCTTCCACCACCTCCCCTGGCAGCAAGTTCCAGGCACTCACCACCCTCTGTGTAATAAACTTGCCTCGCACATCCCCTCTAAACTTTGCCCCTCGCACCTTAAACCTATGTCCCTTGGTAATTGACTCTTCCACCCTGGGAAAAAGCTTCTGACTATCCACTCTGTCCATGCCGCTCATAACTTTGTAAACCTTTATCAGGTCGCTCCTTTACCTCCGTCGTTCCAGTGAAAACAATCTGAGTTTATCCAACCTGTCCTCATAGGTAATACCCTCCAGACCAGGCAATATCCTGGTAAACCTCTTCTGTACCCTCTCCAAAGACTCCACATCCTTCTGGTAGTGTGGCAACCAGAATTGTACACAATATTCCAAGAGTGGCCTAACTAAGGTTCTGTACAGCTGCAGCAAGACTTGCCAATTTTTATACTCTATGCCCCGAATGATGAAGGCAAGCATGCCGTACACCTTCTTGACTACCTTTTCCACCTACGTTGCCACTTGCAGTGATCTGTGGACCTGTACGCCCAGATCTCTCTGCCTGTCAATACTACTAAGGGTTCTGCCATTTACTGTGTACTTCCCATCTGTATTAGACCTTCCAAAATGCATTATCTCACATTTGTCCGGATTAAACTCCATCTGCCATTTCTCCGCCCAAGTCTCCAACCGATCTATATCCTGCTGTATCCTCTGACAATCCTCATCACTATCCGCAACTCCACCAACCTTTGTGTCGTCCGCAGACTTACTAATCAGACCAGTTACATTTTCCTCCAAATCATTTATATATACTACAAACAGCAAAGGTCCCAGCACTGATCCCTGCGGAACACCACTAGTCACAGCCCTCCATTCAGAAAAGCACCCTTCCACTGATACCCTCTGTCTTCTATGACCAAGCCAGTTCTACATCCATTTTGCCAGCTCACCTCTGATCCCATGTGACTTCACCTTTTGTACCAGTCTGCCATGAGAGACCTTGTCAAAGGCTTTACTGAAGTCCATGTAGACAACATCCACTGCCCTTCCTTCATCAATCATCTTCGTCACTTCCTCAAAATACTCGATCAAGTTAGTGTGACACGACCTCCCTTTCACAAAACCATGCTGCCTCTCGCTAATAAGTCCATTTGTTTCCAAATGGGAGTAAATCCTGTCCCGAAGAATCCTCTCCAATAAATTTCCCTACCACTGACCTAAGGCTCACCAGTCTGTAATTTCCTGGATTATCCTTGCTACCCTTCTTAAACAAGTGAACAACATTGGCTATTCTCTATAATAAGCTCTTATTGTCTTCTTGCTAGTTTACTCTAATAATCTATTTTCTCCCTCTATTATTTTAGTCATTCTTTTGCTGTCCAAGTCAGGATGGTGTGTCTTAATGTGTCCAGCTGATCTTACACTTCTAGGGTGATGGGGGTTTTGGGTTTGGAAGGTTCTATCAAAGAAACCTTGTCTTTAGTAGATATGAAGTCCCTCTCCTTTTCCCCCTCCCCTCCTCTCACACTTCCCCACTCCCCCACCCCTCCCATGGGGACTGCAGTCCTATGTAAGTCCAGACCTGGCGGCAGGTTCCCTTCCCTGAAGGCATTAGCGAACCATTTTGTCAATCCAGCAGCTTTCATGGTCACTTTTTCCTAGTGCTGGCCACACAAATTACCAGATTTATTCAGCTCAATTTCACAACTGGTCTTTACATTTTTGTGGGTTCTCTTTCACTGCCTTCTCCTGTTTTAAATTCATTTCACAGATTAGAAGGGGAGAATTTGCAGGCTGGAAGCTCAAACCAAACATCACATCCAGATCTGACACAGTGACTTGATTCATCAGGAACAGCATATCAGAGGCCTTTGAATATGGAGGCAAACAACCCTGTTCAGTGTGGAGAAGTTGTACACGTGATGTATGTGGGCGAGGCTTCAGTCAATCATCTGATCTTTTGAAACACAAGCGCAGTCACACAGCGGAGAAGGCGTGGAAATGTGGGGATTGTGGGAAGGAATTCAATTATCCATCTGAGCTGGAAACTCATTGGTGCAGTCACACGGGAGAAAGGCCATTCACCTGCTCCATGTGTGGAAAGGGAATTAATGCTTTATCAAACCTTCTGTCACACTAATGACCTCACAGTGATTAGAGAATATTTAAATATTTCGAATGTAAGAAGAGCTTTAAAAACACAAGGGATTTGTTGAAATACCAGCTGTTCACCTGTTCTCTATGTGGAAAGGGATTTAACTGATATCCAATCTGCTGAGATACCTGCAACATCACAAGTGACTGCATGGATTGGATTCTGCTGTTAATCACATCCAGGACTGAACCATGTTCAATCCGACAGTCAGTGTATATATCTGCTGATATTAATAATCCCCATAACTGGGGTGGAATTTAATACTCTGGCAATCTATTTTCTTTACTTTGTAACCTTTACGCTTCAAAAAGTCTCTCCCTTTGGGTTATGCCCAAGGTTTTGTGGGATGAAACCAAACAGTGATTTACATGTACTTGCTGAATTTATTATATTGTATTCACCACACTGTTGTGCAGACCGCATCATGAGCAGAGACCAAACACAGATTGGGTGATCACTTTAACCTGAGTTTCCGGTAAATTGTTATTTTAACTCTTTGTCCCACTCCCATTCTGTCCTTGGCCTCCTGCACTGTTCCAATGAAGCTCAATGGGAGCTCGAGGAACAGCAGCTCATCTTTCGATGAGGCACTCTACAACCTTCCAGACCCAACAATGAGTTCAGCAGTTTCTGTACCAACAGAGAGTTGTCGGAATCTGGAACAATTCACTTGAAAGGATGGTGGACCCTGATTCTATCAGTAATTTGAAAAGGGAATTGACAGGTATTTGAGAATGAGGAACTGACAGGGTTACAAACAATGTGTGTGGTACTAAGCACAACTGCTCTTTCAAAAAGCCAGCACAAGCACAAAGGGTTGAATGGCCTCCCTCTGTGTTGTAAGTTTCTGTGATTTGAGGAATTGGCCATTTAGCCCCGAAAGCCTGAGATCATGGCTGATCTGTGACCTAACTCTATAAACCTGCCTTTGCCCCATATCCCTTAATACCTTTGGTTAACAAAAGATGATCAATCTCCAATTTAAAATAAACATTGTTCTAGTATGAACTGCTGTTTGTGGAAGAGTTCCAAACTTCTACCTCCCTTTGTGTGCAGAAGTGTTTCCTAATTTCACTCCTGAAAGACCTGGCTCTAGGTTTAGACTATCCCCCTAGTCCTAGATTCCACAACTAGTGGAAATAATTTCTCACCAACAGTTCTAAATAATATCTTGAAAACTTTGATCAAATCACCCTTGATCTTCTAAATTCCAGTCTGACGATGCATTTTGGCAGAAGGGATAGAGAGGGGCAATATTAATCAATGGCACAGTTCTCAAGAGTGTGCAGAGACAGAGGGACCTGGGGTTCATTCACATAGATTTTTCAGAGTGAAAGGACATACTAAGGGAGTGGTGAGCAAAGCATATGGATCTCAGGCTTCATAAATAGAAATATTTAGTACTTTTTTTAATCTTCCAAAGGATCTGGGTGTCGCTGGCACGGCCAGCATTTGCCACCCATCCCTAATTGCCCTTGAGGAGGTGGTAGTGAATCGCCTTCTTGAAACATTGAAACACTGCGGTCCATGTGGTATAGGTAAACTCACAGTGCTGTCAGCGAGTTCCAGGTTTATGACCCAGTAACAGTCAAGGAGCAGTGATATAGTTCCATGTCAGAATGGTGTGTGGCTTAGAGGGGAACTTGCAGGTGGTGGTGTTCCGACGCATCTGCTGTCCTTGTCCTTCTATGTGGTAGAGATCGTGGGTTTAGGAACATAGGAACAGGAGTAGGCCATTCAGCCCATTGAGCCTGCCCCTCTATTCAATCCGATCATGGCTGATCAGCCTTTTTCCCCCCCACACTATCCTCATTTCCCGCCATGTGTTTGGTATTTAGAAATCTGTCAATTTCTGCTTTAAACATACTCAATGACTGAGCTTCCACAGCCCTCTGGGGTACAGAATTCCAAAGATTCACCACCCTCTGAGTAAAGAAATTTCTACTCATCTCTGTCCTAAATGGCTTCCCCTTATTTTGAAATTGTGTCCCTCTGGTTCTAGACTCCCCAACCAGGGGAAACATCTTAGCTGCATCTCACCTGTCTATCCCTTTTAAGTATTTTGTAGGTTTCAATGAGATCTCATTGTTCGAAACTCTAGAGAATACAGGCACAGTTTCCTTAATCTCTCTTCCGAGCACAGTCCTGCCATTCCAGAAACAAGTCTGGTGAAGCTTCGTTGCACTCCCTCTATGGCAATAATATCCTTGCTAAGGTAAGGGGACCAAAACTGCACACAATACTCCAGGTATGGTCTAACCAAGGTTCTATACTAAAATCCTCTTGCGATAAAGGCCAACATACCATTAGCCTTCTTAACTGCTTGCTGCACCTGCATGTTAGCTTTCAGTGACTTATTGACAAGGACAACCAAGTCCCTTTGTACATTTATACTTTCTAATCTCTTATCACTTAAGAAATACTCTGCACATCTATTCCTCCTACCAAAGTGGATAACCTTACATTTTTTGACATTATATTCCATCTGCCACATTCTTGCCCACTCACCAAGTCTGTCCAAATTCCCTTGAAGCCACTTTGCATCTTCCTAACACATATTCCCACCAATTTTGTGTCATCTGCGAACTTGGAAATACTACAGTTGGTCCCCACATCCAAATCATTGATATATATTGTGAACAGCTGCGGCCCAAGCACTGATCCCTGCGGTACTCCACTAGTCACAGCCTGCCAATGCGAGAATGACCCGTTTATTCCTACTCTGTTTTCTACCTGTTAACTAATCCTTAATCCATACCAGTATATTACTCCCTACCCCAGGTGCTTTAATTTTACTAACCAACCTCCTGTGGGGTATTTACCAAAGCCCTTTGAAAATCCAAGCATACCACGTCCACCGACTCCACTTGATCAATTCTGTGAGTAACATCCTCAAAAAACTCCAAAAGATTCGTCAAACATGATTTCCCATTCATAAATCCATGTTGACTGGGCCCAAACAGATCATCATTATCCAAGTGTCCATTTATCACATCCTTTAGAATAGATTCTAGCATTTTCCCAATGACCGATGTAAGGCTAACAGTTCTGTAATTCCCTGTTGTCTCTTCCTCCTTTTTAAATAGCGGGGTGACATTTGCTATTTTCCAATCTGCAGGAACTGCTCCAAGATCTACTGAATTTTGGAAGATGATCACCAATGCACCCACTATCTCTGTAGCTACTTCTTTCAACATTCTGTGATGTATTAGGCACTGGGGACTTATTAACCTTCAGCCCCATTAATTTCTCCAATACAACCTTTTTACTAATACCAATTTCCTTCAATTCATCATTCCCCTTAATCCCTAGAATCTCTCATTCTGAAAGATTTCTTGTATCTTCCTTCGTGAAGACAGACAGAAAGTAATCATTTGGCTTCTCTGCCATTTCTCTATCCCCCCATTATAAATTATTTTGACTTCAGCCACTAGAAACGGGCTCTACTCATTAAGAGGGCTGTAGCAGGTCACAGGGATATGGTGTGGTGAGGTCATGGAAGGAATTGAACAAAACCATGAGAATTTTAAAGGCCACCAGGCATCTCCTCCTGTACAGAATGTGGCTCACTGGTAACAGAAAGGATGTTTCTTTAACTAATAAATGCGCAGCAAGGAAAGAGTTTCTCCCTCTAAATATCACAAAGGGATACATAATGAGGCGGAAATCAATCTCGAACTGACAGCGGAGAGGGAAATGAATGACCTTTAAACGTTTGGTCCACTTGGCAGTGAAACATCTGAAACTCAGAATAGGAATTGCAGGAAAAAATAGTGACAAATGTGAAACGGTTTTGTTGATCAAAGAAACACTGATTTAAATTTGAAAGGATAAATTGTTTGCCAGGGGTTCACATTGACTCACCTCAGTTTGCAGCCCTCAAAGCCCACGATTGCTGACAGAAGCCGCTGCTCCCTCGGCTCGTCCGGCCTCTGAGCTTCTTCCTGTTATTTCCCAGGACAATCAATCAGCTCTCGGCAACATGACCCTGCCAGAGGGAGTTCAAGGACTCAGAGGAAGAAAACAAATAAGGCCATAAATTTGAGATAGGAAATACAATTATATAAAAACAATTATTATAATTAATGTTAATATATGCACGATGGGCAGGTGGTTGAGAGGCGCCTTTGTACTGGTCAGTGACGGATGGAGCCGGCGAGGAGGCTTCCTAAACACTGAGTGTAGACCGTAAACTCCGATTAATAAACTGCAGCTCCCGGATTTACACCAAGCGGGGCTTCTCCCGGTAACAGGCCCAGATCACTGATTGAGCGGGGCTTCATTCTGTTCCCAACTGCTCCCGGTGCCTAGGAGAGGAAACCATTGGTCCACTGGGGTCACGTGTGTCCACCGGAGCAACAGCTGCGGGGCTTCTCACGGGGACAGCCCCGGGTTAACGGCCGCCATCCTTATTAGGGGGCAATGTACAGTAGGGCGCATGCGCGGTTATCCGGGCACGGGAACAATAAATGGGCGGGGCTTCAGGTTCCAGTTTCATTCGGAGCTGTGGTGCTGAAGAACCTTTTGAAGCGGGTGAGACTCGGCGGGAGGCAGGGGAGGAATGGAACCAGCGGGAAGGTTTCAGAAACAGTTGGTGTAGACGCAAGCCCCGAATAAGAAGCTCCAAGTCCCGCGTTTACACTCTGAGGCTTTTGCCCGGGAATAGGTTCAAGTCAGCGACCGCCATCTTGGTTGAGTGGAGTACAGAGCGCATGCGCGGCCATCATGGCGACGCAACAGAGTGGGCGGGGCTTCAGGCTTCAAGTGACCAGGAGAGAAAATCATTGACTCATTGATTTTATTCCCACTCTGCACATTGAGGCTGGAGAATTGAACCCAGCCAGAGGGAGGGAGAGAGGAAACTGGCAGTGGTGGAAAGAAATGGTGCAGATGAAGACATGGATTTGGATTTTAGCACAGGGAGGAGGGAGAGTGTGCAGAACAGGGATTTACTGGTTTGGGGGAAACGAGAGGAAAACATGTTCCAAATAAACTAGAATTGTCTGTTAATTTCTATCTTGTACTTAGTGATGACTTTTGTAACCTCCTTCTACAGGGGATTAGAAGAGGAGGATTTGCAGACTGGAAACTCAAACCAAACATTACATCAGATTCTGACAGTCACCCGATTCATCAGGACCTGAACATCATCGGCCTTTGAATGTGGAAGGAGAAATGTTTGTCTGTTCTGTCTGTGGGAAAAGATTTCAAACAACAGTGTGACTGGAAATGCATTGAGACACACACACCCGAGTGAGAGTGTTCCAGTCCGTTGACTGTAGAAAGAACTTTAACCAGTTGCACAGCCTGAAAAACAGAGCATCATTCACAGTGGGGAGAAAATGAACATGTGTACAATGTGTGGATGAGGCTTCAACTGATCCAACCTGGAGGGGCACGAGGACACCCACAGCTCGGAGAAACCATGGAAATGTGGCGATTGTGGGAAGGGATTCAATTACCCATCCCAGCTGGAAACTCATCGACGCAGTCATACTGGAGAGAGGCCATTCACCTGCTCTGTGTGTGGGAAGGGATTCACTAATGCATCCATCCTGCTGACACACCAGCAAGTTCACACTGGGGAGAGGCCATTCACCTGCTCCATCTGTGGAAATGGATTTGCGAAATCATCCACCCTCACTGAACACCAGCGAGTTCACACTGGAGAGAGACCATTCACTTGCTCTCACTGTGGGAAGAGGTTCGGGCGTTCATCCAACCTCTATCAACACAAGCGTGTTCACACTGGGGAGAGACCATTCACCTGCTCCTTGTGTGGGAAGGGATTCACTTGTTTAACCAACCTCACATCACATCAACTTGTTCACACTGAGAATCGACCTTTTCAATGTTCTGACTGTGATTCCAGCTTTAAAAGTACAAGGGATCTGCTGAAACACCAACGCAGTCACACTGGGGAGAGACCATTCATTTGCTCCGTGTGTGGGAAGGGATTCACTCACTCATCTAACCTGCTGACACACCAGCGAGTTCACACTGGGGAGAAGCCGTTCACCTGCTCCAAGTGTGGAAAGCGATTCTGTCGCTCGTCCAGTCTTCTGAGTCACCAGCGAGTTCATATGGGGAGGATCCGTTCACCTGCACTGTTTGTCGGAAAGGATTCGCTCAGTCATCCACCCTGCTGAGACGCCAGTGAGTTCACACGTAAGAGTACAGGGGTTCTGCTGTTATTGCTACTGTTAATCACATCAGGTGAGGTTTGTTTCTGCTGATAAACTCCAGCCCAGTTATTGGGATTATTAATATTTTGATACCTGTCAAATAAATCAGCTTTGTGTCAAATACAGTGTGTTGGATATTTGACTTCTCCAGGATAAGAGGAGACACATTGCTGTAACCAACTGCTTCATTTCTGGGCCTTTTCTCTTTTTTAACTCCAGATTATTTCAGTTCCCCTTAACTCTTAATTCCCTGAGGCACCAAATATCTGTTTATCCCAGCCTTAAATATATTATCAGTATATATCAGTGATTCCCCGCAGCCGTGGCAGACATATAATTCAAAATGTTGAACAGCTTGTAAGCCCAGGGTTTCTTTTTTAACTGTCGAGTATGTCTTTTGGTGTCGATTTAGCTTTTTTGGAAAAGTATCCCACTGGCCTTTCTAAGCCCAATTCATCATCTTGTAACAGGACTGCACCGACTGCTGGTCACTGGCATCACTTGCTACCTTCAAGGGCTTTGTGAAATTTGGAGCAGCCATTGATCAAAACTGCTTTCAGCCTCTCCAAAGATGCTTGGCATTCCCCTGACCACACTACCTTGGCTTTCAGTTGCAGCAAATCTGTCAGTGGAGCAGCTATAGTGCTGAAATTTGGTACAAACTTGCAGTAGAAAACTACACACCCCCCAAAAACCTCATGATCTCTCATTTAGTCTTAAGGGTAGGGAACTCCACCAATTGATACAAGGTGTTCAGGCAAGTTAGGAAAAGAAAAAAGGGGGAGAGGTGGCGGTATTGATTAAAGAGAGCATTGTAGTGCTGAAGAAAAAGGATGTCCCAGAGGGGTTGAGGACAGAATCAATTTGGCTAGAGCAAAGGAACAAAAAAGGTGCGGTTACGTTGCTCGGTGTTGTCTATAGACCACCAGCTAGTGGGAAGGACGTGGAGGAACAAATTTGCAAGGAAATTACAGAGAGGTGCAAAATTTATAGGGTAGTTATAATGGGGGACTTTAATTATCCAAACATAGACTGGGATAGTAGTAGTGCAAAGGCCAATGAGTGGTAAGAGTTCTGAGATGTGCTCAGGAAAATATTCGACAGCAGTATGTTGCTAGCCCAACAAGAAAGGAAATACTGCTAGACCTGGTTGTTGGGTATGAGGTGGGTCAAGTATCAGTAGGACAGCATTTGGAGGACTGTGATCATTATATCATGTTTAGGCTAACTATAGAAAAGGAAAAAGAACCATCTAGAAGTAAGAATTAACTGGGGAAAAGCCAACTTCAATGGGGTTAGAATGGAGCTGGGGCGAATAAATTGGAGTCAAAAGTTGGCAGGAAAACCAATAGCTGAACAATGGGCTGCCGTCAAAGAAGAGATAGTTCGGGCACAGTCAAGGTTTGTTCTCTTGAAGGGGAAAGGTAAGGCAAACAAATCCAGGGCTCCCTAGATGACAAAAGAGATAGAGATTAAGATAAAGAAGAAAAAGTGTGCTTATGACAGATGCCAGGTAGAAAATACTACTGAAAACCAGGCTGAATATAGAAGTTCCAGAAGGGAAGTTTTAAAAAAAAAACAAATAAAAGAAACCGAGAGACCATGAAAAGAGATTAGCAGCTAGCACTAAAGGAAATCCCAAAGTTTTCTGGACATAAAATAGTAAAAGGAGGAGTGGGGCCGATTAGGAACCAAAAAGGGGATTTACACATGGAGGCAGAGGGCATTGCTGAGGTATTAAATGAATATTTTACATCTGTCTTTACCAAGGAAGAAGATGCAACCCAGGCAATGGTGAAAGAGGAGGTAAATCTGACACTAGAAGGGTTTAAAATTGATAGAGGATGTATTAGAAGGCTTAAAGTGGATAAGACCCCAGGACCAGATGAGATGCATCCAAGGATACTGAGGGAATTGAGATTGGAAATCGTGGAGGCACTGGCCATAATTTTTCAGTCTTCCTTAGACCTGGGTGGTGCCAGAGTATTGGAGAGTTGCAATCGTTACACCTTGTTCAAAAAAGGGTGCAAAGATAAGCTCCGGAACTACAGGCAGTTAGTTTAACTTCAGTGGTGGACAAAATTAATAGTCACATGGACAAATGTGTCACTGAGCAGGTTATTGCAAAGCAAGTGCCGCTTGTTGGCACTGTTAATGACCCCTTCCGTCACTTTACTGATGATTGAGAGTAGGCTGATGGGGCAGTAATTGGCCAGATTGGACTCGTCCTGCTTTTTATGGACAGGGCATACCTGGGCAATTTTGCACATTGACGGGTATTGCTTAGCAATAACCTGCTCATTGACGCTCAGTTTGGGTTCCCCTCAGGGCCACTCATCTCCTGACCTCATTACAGTCTTGCTTCAAACATGGACAAAAGAGCTGAACTCCAGAGGTGAGGTGAGTGTGACTGCCCTTGAAATCAAGGCAGCATTTGACCGAGTATGACATCAAGGAGCCCTAGTAAAACTGGAGTCAATGGTAATCGGGGGGGAAAACTCTCCGCTGGCTGGAGTCATATCTAGCGCAAAGGAAGATGGTTGTGGTTATTGAAGGCCAATCATCTGAGCTCCAGGACATCGCTGCAGAAGTTCCTCAGGGTAGTGTCCTAGGTCCAATCATCTTCAGCTGCTTCTTCAATGACCTTCCTTCAATCATCAGGTCAGAATTGAGGATGTTCGCCAATGTGTGTGCAATGTTGAGCACCATTCGCAACTCTTCAGCTACTGAAACAGTCGGTGTAGAAATGCAGCAAGACCTGGGCAATATCCAGGCTTGGGCTGATAAGTGGCAAATAACATCTGCGCTACACAAGTGCCAGACATAACCGTCTCCAACAAGAGAGAAACTAACCATCTCCCCTTGACATTCAAGGGCATTACAATCGCTGAATCCCCCAGTATCAACATCCTGGAGATTACCATTGACCAGAAACTGAACTGGAGTAGCCATATAAATACTGTGGCTACAAGAGCAGGTCAAAGGCTAGGAATCCTGCGGCGAGTAACTCACTTCCTGACTCCCCAAATCCTAGACAGTTAGGAGTGTGAGGGAATACCTTCTGCTTACCTGGATGGGTGCAGCTCCAACAACACTCGAAGCTCGACATCATCCAGGACAAAGCGGCCCACTTAATTGGCACCCCATCCGCAAACATTCACTCTCTCTACCACCGACGCACAGTGGTGGCAGTGTGTACCATCTACAAGATGCACTGCAGCAATGCACCAAGGCTCCTTCGACAGCACCTTCCAAACCCGTGTCCTCTACCACCTAGAAGGGCGAGAGCAGCAGATGCAGGGGAACATCACCACCTGCAAGTTCCCCTCCAAGCCGCACGCCACCCTAATTTGGAACTATATCACCATTCCTTCACTGTTGCTGGATCAAAATCATGGAACTCCCTTCCTACAAGCATTATGGGTGTACCTACCCGACATGGACGGCAGCAGTTCAAGAAGGCAGCTCACCGCCACCTTCTCAAGGGCAATTGGGGATGGGCAATAAATACTGGCCTAGCCAGCGACGCCCACATCCCATGAATAAATTTTTTAAAAAATCATCCCCTTGTTGGAATGTTCAGGTCTTGGCATGCTTGTCTGCCCATTTCTTCATGGTTGTTTGAGAAGCTTTAAGGTGTTCCTGTGCCACTCTGCGGGCTCTCGTGAGCTGCTCCTGGAACATGGATACATAATCTAACACGGAAGACTTGTCCCTCTGTTCTCACAACTTTTCTTTGATTAGTTTTAGAGGACCTCTTGCCTCATGTCCATAAACTAATTCAAAAGGACTAAAACCGGTAGACTCATTCGGTGAATTACTAGTGGCAAACAGAAGAAATTCCAGCTCTTTATCCCAATTATGTGGATATTCATGACGATATGCCCTTATCATTGTTTTGAGGGTCTGATTGTACCCTTCTAAAGCCCCTTGTGCATGTGGGTCGGATGCTCAGGACTTCAACTATGTTGCACCCAGATTTCTCATAATTGCCTAAGAAACTTTAGACAAAAAATTGGAAACCTGATCTGACTGGATCTCAACTGGTAATCCATATTGAGTGAAGAACTGGGTTAACTTCTCTATCACTGCCTTAGCAGAAATTGTTCTCAAGGGAATGGCCTTTGGGAACCAAATAGCCATATCCATAATAGTGAGTACTGAAGGGGTTAAGTAGAAACAAGTTGAGTTTTAGAAAAGCATTTCAGCAGAATTTCAGAATTTAACAAACATGCTGCTATGGTAAAGAGCAGGATTAGGAAGCGAAGGTTGGAGCTGGGGCCTCAAGGCCACTGTTTCCATAGAATCTTGGTGTAATGGGAAACAAAGAAATAATAAGTTTAGAATGGAGCCATCTGGTATGTGTATTGATAAGGCGGAGGATGTGTTCATTGGAATGTGTAATCAATCATCCGTTGTTTGAACACATTGTATGATAAGAACGGTATATAAGTTCGTGCTTCTGAATGTAAAGTCCGAGTATTACCTCGGAATATCTGAGGTGGTGTCTTTCCTTGCGTACGCTTGAATAAATCAATTGAACCTGTACCTGAGTCTACTCGTGTGGTGATTTGAGTTATCCCACAACAGTACATATTGGTGTTTTCAGGAAAAAGGTCCCACACAGTCCAACACCCAACTAAAGGGTTCCCCAAAATCTGGTATGGGAATTAGAGGTGCCGATTTTATTGAAGGCTTACCCACAATCTGGTACATATGGCATGTTTTACAAAACTGCACCGTGTCCTTGTGAAGACCTGGCCCGTAAAAATGTTGACTTGCATGTAGTTGGGTCTTGCGGATCCCCACATGTCCCGCCATAGGAAATTTATGGGCTATCCTTAATATTTCCTGGCGATGCTAGGACTGTGTCACTATCTGATGCACCACTGTCCATTCTTCATCTGAAGGTCTGTGTGGAAGTCTCCACTTCCTCATCAGATCCCATTTTTAATAGGCTGCGTTTGCTGACTACGCAACCACTAGGTGGCACAGTACTTGCACATGCACAAATGCAGACTCTTCAACTGGAGTGTCAGTGTCTGCGATGTTCAGGCAGCTGCCAGGCGCTGCTCAATTTATCACAGGAAATGCTTATGGCTAGATCGTTCTAGCAAACTAACCTTACATTAAGTTGGATGGGAGCCCAGTATTGTGCTTTGTAGTTATAGGATACTAAATGTAATCCTCAAAACCATTTAATATTCCATTAATCCTATTAAATACAAAAGGAATTTTATGATTGAATTTCCATTGGACAATAGTGAATTGTCATCCCGATCGAAAATCGGGAAAATTATAAAATGTGCTGCCAATTCGTTATTGTGATTCATTTCTATGACTGACCAGTACTGATTTCACAAGAACGTAGCTACTAGCTCCCACCCCACTGGCTACTCTTTCTCTTTTTCCCCCCCCCCCCCCCGGCAACTCGCTTTCTCCCCCTCCTCTCTACTGGCCGCTACCCACCCTACCCCAACCCCCACAGCCACTCGCTCCAGACCTTGTTGCTCCCCCCCCCCCCCCCACTCCCCTGGAGCGAGTGGTCGAGAGGAGGAAAGCGGCACAGCCTGGAGACAGCAGCTGGACGGGGGTGGCGGGGGGAGGGGAAGCGAAGCGAGGAACAATCGGCCAGGGGAGTGGGGTGTAGCAGCGAGGTCTGGAGCGAGCAGCTGAGAGGAAGAAGTGTCGCGGCCTGAAGCGAGTTGCCGAGGGCGGGAGAGCAGCCAGTGAGGCGGGAGCGAGTGACGGGTATCGAGCTCCAGCCTCAAGGTCTCCCCTACAGCTGAGTGGGGGGCTGGATACCCAATGATGCTTTATCGCGCATGCGCGAAGATGGACCAGGCACGGATATGCGATGATGTCATCCCGCGCACGTGCCACTTAGTCCTGGCAAGTTGTAGCTACGCATGCGCACAGCTTGGCGCACTCCGATGACCTCAGTGGGCCGCTGCATTGTCAGGAGTCACTTTGTTTAGTAGCATCAGCTTCGGTTTGAGCCGATTGCGCCACTTTACTTAACTCTATTAGAAAAGACTTACTGAACATTTCCATCGGATTATCCAAATCCCCAAAGAAAGTTTCAGATATTCATCTATCTATCTGGGGTTCCAATTTGACCTCTAACAATGGAACTTGTTTAGCCATTGCTCGGGTCACTAAACATGAAGGAAAAATTCCTGGAACTTTTTCCTGCAATTGCTCTATCTCCTTGACTTCAGTTGGTATTTCCATGACTACTGGAGAAGTTACTACCTTCGCTCCAGCCAAATCATTCCCCAGGAGTAACTCAACTCCATGGACTCCTACGGTTACTGTTCCAGACATCAGGCCACACTCCAGGTGCACCCGATCCAAAGGTACGGGTATATACTCCCCATTGATACCATTCACTAAAAACTTGGCATTCAATGCGCTCTCTGGTGGAAAAGTCATGCCTTTTCCCAGCAAAAGAATGATTCCTGTATCCCTAAGTATAACTATAGGTTTACCTGCTTCACTTGAGGAATAAGGAGTTACTTTTCGTTTTGACCAGAATTTCCTATAACTCTCAGGTATCTTGTTCATGTCCCCCGCACTCAAAGTGGTTTTGTACTTGGCCCTACAGCTGCAGTCAGAGCTGCAGCTTGACCTGTCATACTCTTGGTCTGGGCGCCTTTCTCTGCATTGGCCTTGTGTACCCCAATAAGCCCCATGGGTTTACCCCGTAACTTCCAGCAATCTGTGCAAAGGTGTCCCACCTTGTAGCAATGGAAACACTTACTCCTCCGGACCTCACTCCCAACATCAGCATTTTCTTGCCTGAGGAGGAGATCCTGGTACGTTCCCAGCTGTCCCTTCTTGTCCCTGGCTACTTGCCTTCCTTTCACCCTCCCATCTTCTATCCTTCTCGGGTTTGTGGGGATGATGGGAAAAGGATTTGGGCTTGTAGACAAGCTCGTAATCATCAGTGATCTCAGCTGCCTGTCTGGCTGTTGAAACCTTCTGGTTCTCTACATGGGTTCTTACTAATGGAGGATGTGAATTTTTAAATTCCTCCAGGAGAATTATTTCCCTAAAGGTCTCATACTTGGCCTCTACCTTTAGTGCCCGCATCCAACGATCAAAGTTAATTTGCTTTACCCTCTCAAATTCTATATAATTTTGCCCAGGCTGTTTCTGGCGGTTCTGAAATTTCTGCCAGTAAGCTTCAGGGACCAACTCATAAGCGGCGAGAATCACCTTTTTTTGCTATCTCATAATCTGCAGAAGCCTCCTCAAAAAGCATGGCATAAACTTCTGCCTACCAGAGCTCTGCCTACCAACCTCCTTTGTATGAGCAGTGTCCAGTTTTCTATCAGCCATCTCATCTGTTTCACTATCTTTTCAAAAGGAATGAAAAATGCCTCTACATCCCTTTCCTCAAACTTCAGGAGGGCTTGTACAAATTTAAACAGTCCCCCACTGGGTCCTGGTTGCAATCAGATTCTTCTCCATCAGAACTTTCCCTTGAGTCATGGCCACCCTGTTGTTTTAGTTCCAGCCATTTAAGCTGGTATGTCCTTTCTCTCTCCTTTCCTTCCCTTTATTTTTCTCTTTCTCTTGCCCTTTCTCCCTCCCGCCGCTCTGCTTGCTCCCTTCGAAATGCTTTTTTTCTTTTTCCTCTCTCTGAAATTCTAGCTCGAACTTCTTCCTGTCCAACTGAACCTGTGCCAGTGTTACCTTGTCTTCTTCCGATTCTACTCGTCCCTCTGATTCTTTCACTTCAATCTCAGCTGTCTGGCCACTAGTCCCTGACTTTCAGGTCTCCTAGCTCTTGGTCGATTATCTACCTTCAAGTGCTCTGCCACACTTAACAGCTCGTCAGCAGAAAATGCCTTTAAAGAATCACAATCTATTCCAGATTGCTGCATAAATCCCCTTGCATCAAAAGTAGTGTAAGATTATTAGGTTACTAAAAGTTACTAACCCGCATACTAATTGTTAAAATCCAGCTATTATAAACCAACAACTAATTTATTATCATAAACTAACATTTAGATTTATCAGAACCCTTCTTTGTAGTATGGTTAAAGTGGAAAAACTTAGGAAATAGGGCACAGTATAGACAAGATGTCAAGGCTGAGGGATTCTGGGAGATTATGTCAATTTTTAAAATGCTTACATGCAGTAAAAGGGTGAGACCTTGATAGCAGACAGTGAAAACAGTTTCTGCTTGGATTTGCCTTGTAATGAGATAAGGAACCTCGAAATGTAAAAGCATTGAGATAAAGTAGTCAACACAAAGGGGTACAACTTGCGCAAATTTGAAAGGTTAGCAACCATCCATGTGCTCCTTGCTCACACTGGCCACAAAATTCAGTTCTACAGCACCAGTAGTTTTGACACTACAGGGGCCATTTTTGGTACCAAATAGGTGAACACTACGCATGCTCACTTGTGGCACAGCCTCTTCCTGGCACCATTTTGATGAGGTCAGTAGCGTGTGCATTAGGAGCATGCGCCGCAAGAAGGGAGAGCAGGTAGATCATGATGCCAGTCAGCGTGTGACGCTGATTTGACACGAATATTGCCATTTCCAACCTTGATGCTCGGGCTAATGCCCTCTCTTAAACACACAGCTGAATATGCATTTAGCAGTAGGAAGGGTCCCATCAGAGCTATTTAAAGTGATTGTCAACTTTGCTCAGGTTAGTTACTGATTGATTTCTACTGGCTCTGTCTGAGTTTGTAGAAGTGCTCTTGAGATTTTACTGCCATTTAAAGTTGGTGAAGTTGACAGGGTATGGTGTTGTAAGTGGTGAAGGCCTTGGTTCTGACTTCAAGGGTTCTGGGCAGACCACTGGCTTCCAGTCATGGGTTAAAAAAAAGAACAAAGAACAATACAGCACAGGAACAGGCCATTCGGCCCTCCAAGCCTGCGCCGATCTTGATGCCTGTCTAAACTAAAACCTTCTGCACTTCCAGGGTCTGTATCCCTCTATTCCCATCCTATTCATGTACTTGTCAAGATGTCTCTTAAACGTCGCTATCGTACCTGCTTCCACCACCTCCCCCGGCAGCAAGTTCCAGGCACTCACCACCCTCTGTGTGAAAAACTTGCCTCGCACATCCCGTCTAAACTTTGCCCCTCGCACCTTACACCTATGTCCCCTAGTAACTGACTCTTCCACCCTGGGAAAAAGCTTCTGACTATCCACTCTGTCCATGCCACTCATAACTTTGTAAACCTTTATCAGGTCGCCCCTCCACCTCCGTCGTTCCAGTGAAAACAATCCGAGTTTATCCAACCTCTCCTCATAGCTAATACCCTCCAGACCAGGCAATATCCTGGTAAACCTCTTCTGTACCCTCTCCAAAGACTCCACATCCGTCTGGTAGTGTGGCGACCAGAATTGTACGCAATATTCCAAGTGTGGCCTATCTAAGGTTCTGTACAGCTGCAGCATGACTTGCCAATTTTTATACTCTATGCCTCAACCGATGAAGGCAAGCATGCCGTATGCCTTCTTGACTACCTTATCCACCTGCGTTGCCACTTTCAGTGATCTGTGGACCTGTACGCCCAGATCTCTCTGCCTGTCAATACTCCTAAGGGTTCTGTCATTTACTGTATACTTCCCACCTGCATTAGACCTTCTAAAATGCATTACCTCACATTTGTCCGGATTAAACTCCATCTGCCATTTTTCTGCCCAAGTCTCCAACCGATCTATAATCCTGCTGTATCCTCTGACAATCCTCATCACTATCCACAACTCCGCCAACCTTTGTGTCGTCCGCAAACTTACTAATCAGACCAGTAAGTTTCCATCCTCCTTGGCCTGCAGCATGACCAGGAGAATGAGCAGAGGCAACATGGAGGAGGACTAGCTGCTGCAAGAAGGAAGAGGAGGAGGGGGAAGAGGGGCACTCAACAGGAGGCCTTATCAACCTCGAGTCTTCTGGGAGCATTTCTCTTACTTCAACCTAATCCAGGATCAGCGTGTGCGACCTCTCCGTTTTCGGAAGGAGGTGCTCACAGAAATCTGCCACTTCTTGCAACCAGGCCTACAGCCTCAGAGCAGGGCAAGGATGGTGCTGCCAGTGACTGTGAAGGCGACCGTGGCCCTGAATTTCTTCATGTGAGGATCCTTTCAGTCTGAAACAGGCAACGTCGCTGAACATCTCCCAGTTTGCTGTCCGCTGCTGCACAAGTGAGGTGATGGACACTATTTGGGCTCGATTTTACCAGCTTCCTCCCCCCCCCGATTTGAGGGTCGTGGTTACGGGTCCCAGAAAATATCTCCGGGAGAGGCCTGCCACGGGCCTCAACACCAGGAAAGCACCGCCCCATAGTGCCAGCGGCGGCGAGGCCTCGTGTTGGCCCTACGGCCGCTCAGTGACAGGAACCTCATATGTTAATTTATTTTAATTACATGAAAAAGTACTTACCTCATCGCGATGGCTATTCCACTGCGATATTCCAGCTGGTTGCCGGAACTCCCGCACCTTCGGATCTCTGTTTGGAGATCCAAGGCGGAACATTGGTTGGGAGGAGGGGTGCTGGTAAGTTTTCAGGGTGAGGGGGAATGGGGAAAACCATTGCGATTGGTGGAGGGGATGGTAGGAAGGGGTTGAAGGCTAAAATGAATAAATTTTGGGGGTAAAGGTCAGGATCAAGAAGTTATTTTTTTTGGGAGAGAGGGAAATTCATAAGCTGTTTACTCATTGGTGGTGGTGGGAGAGGGGACTGAAGCTTTGAATAATTTTTTTAGTTTAATTTTTAAAATTATGTAACTTTAAAAATTTAAATGATTCGGAATGACCTGAGGCCCTTTAAAAATCGCGCCGACTAAAGGCCGGCTCGGGTCTGCAAATGAAACCCGATCCGAGCCCGATAGAAACACATCCGACCCGGGCCTGACCCAGCCTGAGTCCTTTCATTTTCTTTCCCACACCCAACCCGACCCGACCTCTGGTTCAGTTAACCTAGCTTCCGTTTTTCACTTGTTAAACTTGTGCAAACAAGCAACAAAAACTGTAACTGGACTTGAAAGATTGTTTAAAAAGTACATTAAAATTGGAGCATTAAATCCTCTGTGCCATCGGGGGCAGGCAGTGTGCCCCGGAAATGCAAATGAGTTGCCACGCTAAATATCACAGCTGCTCCGCGGGGCAAATCCCGCGTGTGCGCCCCGCCGCTTTTGAAGTCCTCTGCCAAGATCGATGGCGATCTGTAAAAAATCCAGCCTTTATGTCGGGAGGGACCAGAGAGAAGCAGCGGAGCAGGCATGTGGCTTCACCAGGATGTCAGGGTTCCCTATGGTGCAAGATGTCACTGATTGCAGACACGTTGCTTTGTTGTGTCGCATCCAACGGAGATGTAACGTAACCACAAAGGGTTCCACTCTCTGAATGTGCAGTTGGTATGTGACCACACTCAGCAGATCATGCTGATAAATGCCTGGTTTCTTGGCAGTAGGTCATGATGTCTTTATTCTGCATCAATCTGCTGGGTCACCATGTCAAACCAGAGGGTGGTTGCTGGGCGATAAGGGCTATCCACTGACCACCTGGCTTATGACATTGTTGTGCAACCCATGCACATGTGGGCAGGATGCATATAATGAAAGCCATGTTTTCCATATGAAACATCATAAAGCAGGTACTCAAACAATGGCTCTACTGCCTGGACCACTTTGGAGGAGTCTTCGCCATAGAATGTGCTATGATTAGTCATGGTCTGCTGCTTACTGCACACCCTCACCATCATTAGGGCACAGCCCTTTCCACGAGGGATCAGACGAGCAGTGGAGCAGGAGGAAGGCAGGAGGCAAACAACACATCCTTCCGGGCTGTCCGGGATCGCCTCATCCGACTGCGGTACCAGTGAGCGCAACCCCAATTCCCCATTCACCACTCTCCCACACCTTACTGACCATCACAGTGTCCTCTTGGAAATAGTGAGGAAATAAAAGCCACCACAAAACGACCATTACAAACTTATCAAGCAAAACATCTAATATTCCAAAAAAAAGAATGGGCGGCACAGTGGTGCAGTGGTTAACACCGCAGCCTCATAGCTCCAGCGACCTGGGTTCGGTTCTGGGTACTGCCTGTCTGGAGTTTGCAAGTTCTCCCTGTGACTATGTGGGTTTCCGCCGGGTGCTCTGGTTTCTTCCCACCACCAAGGACTTGCAGGTTGATAGGTAAATTGGCCATTGTAAATTGCCCCTAGTGTAGGTAGGTGGTAGGGAATATGGGATTAATGTAGGATTAGTATAAATGGGTGGTTGATGGTCGGCACAGACTCGGTGGGCCGAAGGGCTGTTTCAGTGCTGTATCTCTCTAAGACTCTATGATCACCCTTGTGCATTCCTTCAGTGCCAGTATTGCAGGTTCTTAGCCTTTCCTAGTGCTCCTACACATTGCTACCCCTGTGGCTGCAGCATGGCTGGTGGAAAGCTGCTGACTTTCACTGGGGGAGACTGCAGATGGTCTTGGAGGACACTCTCAAGCATCTCTGGGTCCAGAAGGCCCAGTTTCAGACTGCACTATCTTGGTATGGGCAGTGGCTGTCTGGCAGATAGGCAACAGCAAGGGCACTGGAGGAGTGGCAGTGGTGAAAAGCCATACATATGTACATAGGAACATACATATGAAATAGGAGCAACAGTAGACCATTTGATAAAACCATGGCTGATCAGAATGTGGCCTCAACTCCACTTTTCTGTCTGCCCTCCATTACACTTGACTCCCTTGTCTATCAAGAATCTATCTAACTTCATCTTGAATATATTCAATGATCCAGCCTCTACTGTTCTCTGAGGAAGCAAATTCCAAGGACTGACAGCCCTCAGAGAAAACATTTCTCCTCATCTCTATCTTAAATGAGGGACCCCTTATTTTTGAACTGTGTCCCCAAGTTCTAGTCTCACCCACAAGTGGAAACATCCTTCTTGCATCCACCCTTAGGGTGTTGGAAGGGGCCAAGTTGGAATTGGACTCCTCTATGCTCCTTGACAGTGGCCACAGGCTCTATAACAGGCCGAACGGAGGCGGGAAGCCAATTAAGCAGCCTATTAAAAACAAAACATGCTGGAAAACACTCAGCAGAACAGACAGCATCAGTGGAGGGAGAAATAGATTTTATGTTTCAGGTCAATACCCTATCATCTGGACTGGAAGAAGTTAGAAATTTAACAGTTTTTAAGCAACTACAGATCCAGGGAGAAGGGGTGAGGGAAGAGGAGGAAAAATACAAGGAAAAGTCTATGATAGGGTGGAGGGTAGGAAT
Source organism: Heterodontus francisci (assembly GCF_036365525.1). NCBI lineage: Eukaryota > Metazoa > Chordata > Chondrichthyes > Heterodontiformes > Heterodontidae > Heterodontus > Heterodontus francisci. The sequence goes on along the minus strand of NC_090392.1, from coordinate 33,962,412 downwards.
AGGTTAAATTATTGGAAGGAGCGTTGGGGTCAGAGGTGGATCGGGAAGAATTTTGGTATCGAAGAGTTGTTGAAGCTTGTGATCCTTGACACCTGAAAAGAAGAAACAAGTTTTTTGTTAAAGTGCCAGATGAAGAAAAGGATGAAATGGGACTGTGGACCAGAACAACTTTGAAATAAAGTGAGAGTTCATATTGCTGATGTCTTACCTATTCAGCCATCCCCAGGAGATGTCGAGGTTTTTGTCTGTAATAAAAGCAAAATACTGCGGAAATCTGAAATGAAAACAAGAAATGCTGGAAATACTCAGCAGGTCTGGCAGCATCTGTGGAGAGAGAAGCAGAGTTAACATTTCAGGTCAGTGACCCTTCTTCAGAACTAGCAAATATTAGAAATGTGAAAGGTTATAAGCAAGTAAAGCGGGGATGGGGAAAGAGAGAACAGAGGAGAAGGTGTAAATAGGACAAGGTCACAGAATAGCTGACCAGAAGGTCGTGGAGCAAAGGCAATCAATATGTTAATGGTGTGTTGAAAAACAAAACATTGGTACAGATAGGGTGTTAATGGACTGAAAATTGAACAGCAGCAAGTACAAACATGAAAAAAAAACAGTGGGTAAGCAAACTGAACAAACTAAGATGAAATAAAATAAAGTAAACACAAAAAAAAAGGAAAAAGAAAAAAATGCTAAAAATAAAAGTAAAATGGGGTGCCCTCATGCTCTGAAATTATTGAACTCTGTGTTCAATCCAGCAGGTTGTAGTGTGCCTAATCGGTAAATGAGATGTTGTTCCTTGAGCTTGTGTTGATGTTCACTGGAACACTGCAGCAATCCCAGGACAGAGATGTGAGCAGGGGGGAGTGTTGAAATGGCAAGCAACCGGACGCTCGGGGTCCTGCTTGCGGACTGAGCGGAGATGTTCCGCAAAACGGTCACCCAGTCTGTGCTTGGTCTCCCCAATGTAGAGGAGACCACATTGTGAGCAGCGAATACAGTATACTACATTGAAAGAAGTACAAGTAAATCGCTGCTTCACCTGAAAGGAGTGTTTTGGGCCTGGGATAGTGAGGAGCGAGGAGGTAAATGGGCAGGTATTACATCTCTTGTGATTGCAGAGAACGTGCCATGGGAAGGGGACGAGGTGGTAGGGGTAATGGAGGAGTGGACCAGGATGTCACGGAGGGAACGATCCCTTCAGAATGTTGACAGGGGAAGGGAGAGGAAGATGCGTTTGGTAGTGGCATCATGCTGGAGGTGGCAGAAATGGCGGAGGATGATCCTTTGGATATGGAGGCTGATGGGGTGGAAGGTGAGGACAAGGGGAACCCTGTCGCGGTTCTGGGAGGGAGGGGAAGGGGTGAGGGTAGAGGTGCGGGAAATGGGCCAGACACGGTTGAGGACCCTGTCAACCACAATGGGGGGGAATCATCGGTTGAGGAAAAAGGAAGACATATCAGAAGCGCTGTCATGGAAGGTAGCATCATCAGAGCAGATGTGTCGGAGACGGAGAAACTGGGAGAATGGAATGGAGTCCTTACAGGAGGCAGGGTGTGACGAAGTGTAGTCGAGGTAGCTGTGGGAGTCAGTGGGCTTATAATGGATATTAGTAGACAGCCTATCCCCAGAGATGGAGATAGAGAAGTCGAGGAAGGGAAGTGTCGGAGATGAACCATGTAAAGGTGAGAGAAGGGTGAAAATTAGAAGAAATTAGAAGGTTTTTGTCTGTGTTGTTCCCCTCCTGGGTTTAAATGTCTCTCTGGAGACTGAAGCTATCTGTTTAAGAATATATTTTGTATCGTGTATGTTAAATGTTAAGCACGCACTTGCTACTTGTAAAGAGGCATCTACACTTTTCAGTTACTGGCTGTGTGCAATGTTACAGATTTGCAGCAAACTGGGAATTGGAGCACACCTTTTGTATGAGACTCATCATAACCAAAAACCTCAAATATAATGGCATTGTCGGTGATACAGAATCCTTTGTGCAAGGCGCTGTTTTTATAGTACTCTATAGATTCCAAGTAGGGACTCAATTTATTGACCTGAATCCCAGACTACACTGTTGTTTTAAAAAGAGCTGTTGTCCATCAAAAGGTAAATATTATTTTCTTTGCGAACAGATCAATGCCAGAAATGATATCATGAGTGCGTTATTTGGCCATTTCTTCACCAGTGGTGAATCTTGTGTCCAACAATTCACAGCACAAATTTATAACATAGATATGAAAGTAATACTTACAGGTTTGCTTTTTTTCCCTTCAGGTAGTTGATTAAAAGCAGATGTTAAATTAATTCAGCATGTTCTGCTATATCAATGCGAGAAATGGAAATTATTCTAAAGTTCAAATTTCCATTAACTGGACAATCTAGCTCACTATATGGATAGAAGGTGCTGTCATTTTTAAAGCATTGAAAGCAGTGATTTTGTATCTCCTCATTCACACTGAAAACAACAGTTCACTGGTTGGCTACACTTCAGGAAGGAGGTGAGGGTCCTTGAGAGGGTGTAGAGCAGATTTACCAGAATGGTTCCAGGGATGGAGAATTTTAGTACAAGGTTAGGTTGGAAAAACTGTGTTTGTTCTCCTTAGAACAAAAGAGATTAAGGGGAGATTTAATAGAAGGGTACAAGATCATGGTAGGCTTAGATAAGTTAGACAGGAAAAAAAAACTATTCCCATTAACAAATGGTAGAAGGACTAGGAGACACAGATTGAAAGTTTTGGACAAAAGATGCAGGGGAAATATGAGGAAGCACCTTCTTTACACAGTGGGTGGTAATGACCTGGAACTCGCTGCCCACAAGGGTGGTGGAAGTGGAGATGATCAATGACTTCGAGAGGAAGTTGGATGGCCACCTGAGAGAAATAGACTTGCAGGGCTATGGGGATTGAGCCGGGGACTGTGACTGACTGCATAGCTCTGTGGAGAGCCGAAATGGATGTCGATGAGCCGAATGGCTTTCTCCTGTGCTGTAAATAACTCTATAACTCGAAGGCCCACCTGACCTGATTTTCAAGAGGGCCTCGAAATAGGTGGTCAGTGCACTTGTCTGCAACAGTATTTCAGTTGGTGCCCTATGCTGTTTGTAGGACCCAGCGCAATTTCCTAGTATCAGCGGGCAGACACACACGTGGAATGACACACCGCCCAGTATTACTGGGCATACAGCGGCCTAACCAGCTATGCCTAAAGCACCCACTGGAGGCTGCTCCCAAAACAGCAATGAAAAAGAGGTGGTTTTGATTTTTGATGGGCTTGGAGATGCAATTGTGCAATTTTACAGGATCTATATAGGCATAATATAGGCTTGGCATTAATCCTCATGTTTTCATCATTTTAAGAAATGCCCTTGGATATGGCCCAGTGCAGGCTTTTTATTTGAATATTTGTTTCAAAAAAATGCCTCTCCCGAACTGAAATCAAAAAATGCCCTCAATGTCGGCGGGACAATCTGATGTTGATTCCAATCCAGCCTGGGCTAATGGGATGACTGTCTGCTCTGCTGACTGGAATGGTCTGAAGGGAAATGAGTGTGGGTGGTCTTAGTTTAGCTTTTAGGCGGAATGGGCTCAAAGCAGAAAATCTCCCCCTTAAATCAGCGGTAAATCGGGAATGTCACTCAGCAGTAAATATTGCCATTCTAATTTTGGGCTGAAGCACTTTGGGGCTTTACTTTACATTCAGCTGTGTTATATCTGACCTGGGAGCAGTCAATCCTGGCACTGGGTGGAAAGAATGGAAAGTACTCCTTTCAGTTTACATTTTGAGTAAAATTAAATTAAATTACTTTTTACTTCAAAGTACCTGACTTACTGGTCAGAGCTACAACCTTCACCTCATTCTTGAGGTTCAAATAATAAGGCTCAGTGTGGGAAACTGGGAATAGAAGCTGAGCAATGCAGTGCCATAAATCAATTGCCAGCCTCAGACTATATAATGGTTCCAATTGGAAGACCACTTACTGTCAGGTCAAAGCAAGTGAGTATGGTGAATGCTCAAATGTTAAGGCTTGTCCTTGAGTATTCCTTTCAGTTAATATTGCTGCTGTCATTTTGCGTTGTATCTATGATCTTGAATATTTTGTCCAATAACACTTTAGAAGTATTTTTCTCTTAACACTCTTGTTCAGTGTCTATGCATCATACTGAGTTTAGGACCTGGAGTGGATGCAGGACTATCTTAACCGGTGTTGATCTGCTCCTTTCCCATAAAGTCACTTACATTTTCCATTGTTTTTACGTCACTTACATTGGTCGGAAGTGGATTCAGGTGGAACAGCCAGAAAAGTCTGTGCCCGGCTTTATGAGTAGAAGCAGATTATTCCCACTGGACATTGACCTCCGTCATATCCCAACAAGGAGCCAAAAAACTGATGGCAGTTGAGACTTTCGGGAAGATGTTACCACTGGATAAATTTCTCCCCATCATATAGAACATAGAACATAGAACATAGAACAGTACAGCACAGTACAGGCCCTTCGGCCCACAATGTTGTGCCGACCCTTTAACCTACTCTAAGATCAAACTACCTACATACCCTTAATTCTACTATCATCCATGTACCTATCCAAGAGTCGCTTAAATGTCCCGCATGTATCTGCTTCTACTACCACCGCTGGCAGTGCATTCCACGCACCCACCACTCTCTGTGTAAAGAACCTACCTCTGACATCTCCCCGAAACCTTCCTCCAATCACCTTAAAATTATGCCCCCTGGTGATAGCCCTTTCTGCCCTGGGAAAAAGTCTCTGGCTATCCACTCTATCTATGCCTCTCATCATCTTGTACCCCTCTATCAAGTCACCTCTCTTCCTTCTTCGCTCCAATGAGAAAAGCCCTAGCTCCCTCAACCTTTCTTCACAAGACATGCCCTCCAGTCCAGGCAGCATCCTGGTCAATCTCCTCTGCACCCTCTCTAAAGCTTCCACATCCTTCCTATAATGAGGCGACCAGAACTGAACACAATATTCCAAGTGTGGTCTAACCAGGGCTTTATAGAGCTGCAGCATAACCTCGCGGCTCTTAAACTCAATCCCCCTGTTAATGAAAGCCAACACCCCATACGCCTTCTTAACAACCCTATCAACCTAGGTGGCAACTTTGAGGGATCTATGGACATGGACCCCAAGATCCCTCTGTTCCTCCACACTGCCAAGAATCCTGTCTTTAAGCCTGTATTCTACATTCAAATTCTACCTTCCAAAATGAATCACTTCACACTTTTCCAGGTTGAACTCCATCTGCCACTTCTCAGCCCAGCTCTGCATCCTGTCAATGTCCCGTTGCAACTTACAACAGCCCTCCACACTATCCACAACTCCAGCAACCTTTGTGTCATCGGCAAACTTGCTAACCCTGCATTGCACTTCCTCATCCAAGTCATTTATAAAAATCACAAAGAGCAGAGGTCCCAGAACAGATCTCTGCGGAACACCACTGGTCACCGAGCTCCAGGCTGAATACTTTCCATCTACTACCATCTGTCTTCTATGGGCCAGCCAATTCTGTATCCCATGCCTCCTTACTTTCTGAATGAGCCTACCATGGGGAACCTTATCAAACGCCTTGCTAAAATCCATATACACCACATCCACTGCTCTTCCTTCATCAATGTGTTTTGTCACATCCTCAAAGAATTCAATAAGGCTTGTGAGGCATGACATGCTTTTCCAAATAATCATAAATCCTGTCTTTCAGAATCCTCTCCAATAATTTGCCCACCACCGACGTAAGACTGACTGGTCTGTAATTCCCAGGGTTATCCCCATTCCCTTTCTTGAACAAGGGAATAACATTTGCCACCCTCCAATCATCTGGTACTACTCCAGTGGACAGTGAGGATGCAAAGATCATCGCCAAAGGCGCGGCAATCTCTTCCCTCGCTTCCCTTAATATCCTTGGGTATATTCCGTCTGGCCCCGGGGACTTATCTATCCTCATGTCTTTCAAAATTTCCAGCACATCCTCCTTCTTAACATCAACCTGTTTGAGCATATCAGCCTGTTTCACGCTGTCCTCACAAACGACCAGGTCCCTCTCACTAGTGAATACTGAAGCAAAGTATTCATTTAGGACCTCCCCTACCTCCTCCGACTCCAGGTACACGTTCCCTCCACTATCCCTGATCGGCCCTACCCTCACTCTGGCCATCCTCTTGTTCCTCACATAAGTGTAGAACGCCTTGGGATTTTCCTTAATCCAACTGGAGGACAAGACACATGACCCTCAGCATCTCTTGCACTCATTTGCATCCGTGTCTACTAAGACTGAAAACCAGTTAAGCCTCACATGGATGTAAGCTATACTCAAAAACAATGAGACAAGACCTTTCTCAGACTTCTTATCTCCAAATAACCTCCATTACAAGGGAATGTAAACCACCCTCATTCTTTAGAATGGGGCCATCATCAAGGCCCAGCTAGGACTGAAACCTGAAGTCACATGGGCAAAGTCAACCCTTGTAAAATTCAGCTTACAAGGTAATTGTTTTGAGGAACAAAAGGGAGTCTTTTCAGGACAGGACTAGAGACAACAGCACGAGTGTGGTCTGTCCTACCCAAAGCCTATTGACAGAAATTCAGAAACACTAGGAAAAGGCTCACCTAGACATACATTGAATTTGAAAGAATTAAACACGTGGCTTTCGATCGCTGGATCTGATGTCTCAAGCTAGACCCTTGCTATGAAAATCTGAGAGAGGAGATTCCAATAGAAGAATTTAAAAATAGCATCCCAGTTGACATAATCCATATTGAGGAGTAAAGAACTGCAAGGGTGAGAGAAGCTGCAGTAATGGCCGATGACTATGAATTAACACACAGACCTCTAACTCAAAATAAACTTGGGTATAGTAACTCTTACAGGCTAGGGAGACATAGGATGGAGGTAGATGAAGCAGAAATGGGCTTAAGAGAAAGAGAGTAAGGAAGGAAAAACCATCTCCAAATTTTAAAAGAAGGAACCAAGATGGTAAACCAGTAGGGGCACGCCTGATTGTTTTTAGTTTGGAAAATCTGGCCATCTCGAGGCAGATTGTTGGTATGGATGACAGTCAAGACAGTGTCTGTAGCTATGAAGTTGGTGAGCAAATGTGCTAATGTAGGTATTCTGATCCAGTGCTACAAGCACTTTTTGCAAAATGGAAAAAATGGCTTTTGTTTTTTGTAGCCCAGGCACCAGGCAGAGAGAGAACCATCCTCAGGGATACTGGTGGTCTTCAAACACTACTTGTAGCAAAGTTTACAGTAATGCCACCCAAAAGCAGAATAAATACCACGGTATTGGTAAAAGGGCTTACTGGTAAGTGCTTGAAGGTTCCCTTAGTTAAAGTCCCTTACTTATAGAGTAAGTTAGTCACTGGGGTAGTGACGTTTGGGGTCATTCAGAGCATACCAATGCAGGACCTATTGTTGGGCAATGACTTGGTAGGAAGCACAGTATTGTATCCAGAGGGTCCAGAGCTGTCCACGAAGATTAGGGAAACTGAGGGGAACAAGTAAAATTCAGCACAGCTGCAGAGAGCTGAAGAAGTCCCAAAATAAGGCTAAAGGAAAGCCTAGAAAATAAATAGGCCAAGGTAGAGTGAGTAGAATATAACAAAGTCTGGACAGTCAGTAGAACCTAGAGGCTGAGACCGAGCCAGAGGAAAGTAAAGGAGCTGAGACAGAAACTGCAGAGGTAGAAACCTTCACTCCAGATTTAAATAGAGACAAGGAAAGTTCACAAACAGGCAAGTTGAGTGAGCATGGGGGAAGTTGGACAGCCACCTGTGAGCAGTAGTGTCCTAGAGGACATTGGGAAGATTGGGGAAAAGCTCACCCCCTGAAGTAAAGGAAAAAGGGAAGGTAACATACCCTAAGGTAAACAGCACTTGGGAAAGTCACAAGAAAACTAAAGGTAGGGTCAGTGCAGATATACCCACTGAAGACTCAAAGGGTCAGGTTCCAAATCCAAAGCTAACCGAACACTGCAAATCAGATTCAGAATCCACTTAGTAGGACAACGCGTAGAAGGAGAACCCAGACGCCTCACAGGGGTTAAAGAATAACTTATCACCTACTGTTACCCTCGAGGTAAGAATTTTCAATGTGCCAGAACCTGAACTATTAAAGCCATGTGATGTGGAAGCAGCAGTTAAGGGGTTACAGGCAGTGCAATTTGCAAACAGCCAGGAACAATGCCATAATGGGAATTTGCATATTACAAACCTTGGACCAGAACAAATGTCTTTCCAGCAGTCTCCCAAAGTACTGCAAACAGATGCTAAAGAAATCCAACCCCATTCGACACCACATAACTGGGATTTAAAAGTGGGAAAGGGATAGAATGCACCAAATTTCCTAATCAAAACCCTTAAACCTCAATGTCTGAAAGACATGCAATTATAATTGTGTCCCAAAGAAGATGGGCAGCAGTGGCGCAGTGGTTAGCACCACAGCCTCACAGCTCCAGCGACCCGGGTTCAGTTCTGGGTACTGCCTGTGCGGACTTTGCAAGTTCTTCCTGTGACCGTGTGGGTTTCTGCCGGGTGCTCAGGTTTCCTCCCACAGCCAAAGACTTGCAGGTTGATAGGTAAATTGGCCATTGTAAATTGCCCCTAGTGTAGGTAGGTGGTAGGAGAATTGTGGGGATGTGGTAGGGAATACGGGATTAATGTAGGATTAGTATATATGGGTGGTTGTTGGTCGGCACAGACTTGTTGGGCCGAAGGGCCTGTTTCAGTGCTGTATCTCAAAAAAAAGACTTTTTTATGTCCCCTTCTAGCTCTCCTAAGTCCATTCTTCAGTTCCTTCCTGGCTACCTTGTAACCCTCTAGAGCCCTGTCAGATCCTTGCTTCCTCAACCTTAAGCTTCCTTCTTCCTCTTGACTAGCTGTTCCACATCTCTTGTCATCCAAGGTTCCTTCACCCTACCATCCCTTCCTTGCCTCATCGGGACAAACCTATCCAGCAGTCGCAGCAAGTGCTTCCTAAACAACTTCCACATTTCTGTCATGCATTTCCCTGAGAACATCTGTTCCCAATTTAAGCTCCCCAGTTCCTGCCTAATATCATTGTAATTCCCCCTCCCACAATTAAAAATTTTCCCATCCCGTCTGCTCCTATCCCTCTCCATGACTATAGTAAAGGTCAAGGAGTTGTGATCACTATCACCGAAATGCTCTCCCACCGAGAGATCTGTCACCAGGCCTGGTTCGTTGCCAAGCACCAAATTCAATAAAGCCTCCCCTCTAGTCGGCCTATCTACATATTGAGTCAGGAAACTTTCCTGGACACACCTGACAAAAACTGCTCCATCCAAACTATTTGCACTAAGGAGGTTCCAATCAATATTAGGGAAGTTGAAGTCACTCATGACAACAACCCTGTTACTTCTGCACCTTTCCAAAATCTGCCTCCCAATCTGTTCCTCGTGTTTCTGATGCTATTGGGGGGTCTATAGAAAACTCCCAATAAAGTGACTGCTCCTTTCCTGTTTCTGACTTCCACCCATAATGACTCAGTAGACAAACCCTCCTCGACGACCTCCCTTTCTACAGCTGTGATACTATCCCTGATTAGCAATGCCACTCCCCCACCTCTTTTACCTCCCTCCCTATTCCTTTTGAAACATCTAAACCCCGGAACATCCAACATCCATTCCTGCCCCTGTGATATCCAAGTCTCCGTAATGGCCACAACATCGTAGCTCCAAGTACTGATCCATGCTCTAAGTTCATCACCCTTATTCCTGACACTTCTTGCATTAAAATAGACACACTTCAACCCATCATACTGGCTGCAACTTTGCCCTGTCAACTGTCTAACCTTCCTCGCAGACTCTCTGCACTCTGTATCTGCCTGTTCAACAGCTACCCCATCCACTGATCCATAGCTCCGGTTCCCATCCCCCTGCCAAACTAGTTTAAACCCTCCCGAAGAGCTCTAGCAAACCTCCCGCCCAGGATATTGGTGCCCCTCCTGTTCAGATGCAACCCGTCCTTCTTGTACAGGTCCCAACTTCCCCAGAAGGTATCCCAATGATCCACATATCTGAAGCCCTCCCTCCTACACCAGCTCTGTAGCCACGTGTTCAGCTGCACTCTCTCTCTGTTTCTAGCCTCACTAGCACGTGGCACCGGTATCAATCCTGAGATTACTACTCTGCTCGTCCTGCCTTTTAGCTTCCAACCTAAGTCCCTATATTTGCTTTTCAGGTCCTCATCCCTTTTCCTAGCTATGTCATTGGTATCGATGTGTACCACGACTTCTGGCTGCTCCCCCTCCCCCTTAAGAATCCTGTAGACTCGATCTGAGACATCCCTGACCCTGGCACCCGGGAGGCAACATACCATCCGGGAGTCTCGTTCGCAACCACAGAATCTCCTGTCTGTTCCTCTAACCATTGAATCTCCTATCACTATCACTCTCCTATTCTCCCCCCTTCCCTTCTGAGCCACAGAGCCAGGCTCAGTGCCAGAGACCTGGCCGCTGTGGCTTTCCCCTGGTAGGTCCTCCTCCCCAACCGTATCCAGAACGGTATACTTACTATTGAGGGTAACGGCCACATGGGATCCCTGCACTGTGCGCCTAATCCCTTTCCCTCCCCTGACGGTCACCCAGCTACCTTTATCCTGTAACTCAGGTGTCACTACTTCCCTATAACTGCTCTCTATCACCCCCTCAGCCTCCTGAATGAACCATGTACAATAAACATCCAGCATAAGTAACTAACCCATGTCGGGCAGTGGGCAGGAAGAGGATACATGGTTAAGCAGTGAAGAGAACAGCGGCGAGCATCCTAACCTTTTACCATAAAATAGCATGATGGGTCGACTTGGTCGAGCTCACATTAGCAATAGGCTACTGGAATCTCATTGATGAGGCCTGAATCTAAATTCAATCTAACCTGTCAATCATCTTTGATTGACTAATTGTTCACAGCTGGTAGATTCACTCGCTGTCAGCCAGATTGTTTGATGAAGCATTTTTCCACCTGTCGAGGTGGAAGGATGCTGTTAGGAAGTACTTATACATCCCTGTTACTATCTCAAATTGGCCTTGACAAAACTGAGTTAAACAAAGCTCAGATCCTGTCCTACCACCACTAGATTGCCGAGATTCAAACTTATAACCCTCCCCCATAGACTTGCCATACAGTCGCAGGCATGATAGTAAAAATCTGGAATTCTCTCCCCCAAGAAGCTTTTGAGGATGGGAGGTTAATTAAAAATTTCAAAACTGTGATTGATAGATTTTTGTTAGGCAATTGTATTAAGGGATATGGAACTAGGCAGGTGGATGGAGTTAGGCTACATATCAGCCATGATCTAATTGAATGGCAGAACAGGCTCAAGGGGCTAAATGGCCTCCTCCTATTCCTATGTTCCTAGCTCATATTCCAAAGTCGACCTCCTGCTCTTTCAAATGTGCCAACCCCAATGACCGAGTGGGTAAGCACCACCATGTAATGTGCCTCCAAACCATATACATTGGGCAAGCTCTAGCTTTAATTGCTGGTTTGTGCTAGGTCAACTTGGCTAACATGAGGAGGTTACAGTTACTATCAGCTTCCTCAGGCTAAGGAGATGCAATATCAGCCATGGCTCCTGTTGCTTTTAGCTACCTAGCAATCGATCATGAGAAAGGTAAGCTTGTTGATGCTGGGTGAGGATTAGATAGGACTTAGTCCTCACTGTCCAAGCTCAGATGGGAAGAATGATCAATTGGGAAGGGATATTAGAGGATTCCTGGTAGCTCTGCGACCGGACGCTAACAGAAATCACTAGTTTCAGGAGAACAGGCAATAAATCAAAGAAGGAAATAAATGTGCTGATTCAAAGAGTGATGTTTACAGGAGGTGAAGGGCCGGAAATCACAGTTTTCATTCTGGATGGAAAATCATGGGCTACAGGCTCACAATTCCTAAACTGTGCCCTCCAGGATTGCTGCTCCTTGCCGGAAGTGTCTAAGGATGGAATTAGCCCTAAAATGTTCCCACCGAAATAAACTGCAATGGGTTGAGTCCATGCTCCTGCTGCTCATTATAGACACACAGACTGTTAGAGGAGTGAAAGTATCCTGGGCAGTGGACATCGGCTATTATCCGGGTTAATAAGAAACAAGTCGAATCTTATAAAAACAAATGGAATTGATCCAGGATAAATACAGCACAATAACAGATCATTCAGCCCAACTGGTCTATGCCAGTGTTTATGTTCCACATGAGCCTCCTCCTACCCGACTTCATCTAACCCCCATCAGCATATCCTTCTATTCCTTTCTCCCGCATATACTTATCTAGCTTCCCCTTAAATGAGTCCAAGGAATTTGCCTCAACTATTCCATGTGATAGAAATTTCCACATTCAAACCACTCTTTGGGTAAAGACGTTTCTTCTAAATTCCCTATTGGATTTATTATTAACTATATTGTATTTAGGTTCCCTAGTTTTGATCTCTCCCATAAGTGGAAACATCTTCCCTACTTTTACCCCATCAGACCCCTTCATAATCTTAAACGATCTCTATCATGTTACCCCTCATTCACTCTTTCTAGAGAAAAGAACCCCAGCCTGTTCAATCTTCCCTGATAGTTATAACCTCTCAGTTTCGGTATAATACTTGTTAAATCTTTTTTGCGCCTTCTCGTGTCTCTATATCCTGTGATCCAACCGAAATTCTGGACATGTTTATCTTAATTTCTCTGCTTTTCAATTCTGTCACTCTAGGAATGAACTCCAGTGTTTTGTTTGAATTTTTGATGGTTTTGTTAACCTGCATTGCTAATTTTAATCATTTGTTATTCTGTCCCCCTAATTCCCATTGCTCTGTTATGCCATTTGGGCTTTTATTTTCCCAGTTTATGAGGCTGCCTTATTGCTCCTACCAAAATGCATACTTTGGATTTATTTTCTACATTATATAGGATAGATGCCATTGCCCTTAATTAGTGGCTTAATTGATTGCTGGGGTTGTAAATGACAGGCCACCTGCCAGAGTAGGTGTCAGGTCAGTGGGTAACATTATCATCTGAGTTAGAAGATTGTGGGTTCAAGTCCCACTCCAGGGGCTTGAGAACAAAAATCTAGGATGACACTGCAGTGCAGTACTAAGGTAATGCTGCACTGTCAGAAGTGCTGTCCTTGGAATTAAATGTTAAACTAAGGCCCTCTCTGCCGTCCCAGGTGGACATAAAAGACCCCATGGCACTATTTTGAAGAAGAGCAGGTGAGTTCTCTCTCGTGTCTTGGCCAATATTTATCCCTCAACCAATATCCGGGATAAGGAACTTCAGTTTTGTAGATCAGTTGGAAAAGCTGGGGCTGTTCTCCTTGGAGAAGAGAAGATTAAGAGGAGATTTGATAGAGGTGTTCAAAATCGTGAGGGGTCTGGACAGAGTAGGTCGGGAGAAACTGTTCCCATTGGAAGAAGGATCCAGAACCAGAGGACACCGATTTAAGGTGATTGACAAAAGTAGCAATGTTGACATGAGGAAGAAACTTTTTACGTAGCGAGTGGCTAGGATCTGAATGCTCTGCCCGAGAGTCTGGTTGAGGCAGATTCAATCATGGCTTTCAAAATGGAATTCAATAATTAGCTGAATAGAAAAAAATTGCAGGGCTCGGGGAAAAGGCAGGGGTTTGGGACTGGGTGAGTTTCTCTTTCAGAGAGCTGGCACGGACACGACGGGCCAAATGGCTTCCTGTGCTGTAACCATTCTATGATTCTATTGCTAAAAACAGATTATCTGGTCATTACTCATTGCTGTTTGTGGACCTTGCTATGCCCAAAATGGCAGTCACATTTCCTACATGACAACAGTGCCAACACTTCAAAAGTACTTCATTGGTTGTAAAGCATTTCAGGATGTCCTGAGGTAGCATTTCACTACATCTCCAATAGCAAATTCACTTTGTCACATTCTGCACATAATGCTTGGTGTTGTTCCTCTCCCTGGCTCTTAGTCCTCTCACTACAAAAACATGGAGCTAACACAGAAAGATAATGGAACAAAGCTCAGCTTTGTAACATTTTACTAACTTAGCAACATCTGGATGAAATTGAAATACCATTTGTTGCAAATATGAAATGAATAGGACCAATGTTAAATTATTACAACAAACATACTATACCAGAGGAGCATCTTCAAATATTTCAAATGTTGATAGTGTGTAGAGTACCAGAAAACAGAAGAACCATCTTAATCCTTTTTGTTCTGCCTATAGAATAGGCAAGACTAAAGAGCACCAAATAACATTTACAGAATGAGACAAATTGCAAGGTGCGGGAAACAGTGTGGGAAAGTGATTAACAGCTAGGAAATTAAAAGTTGAAGAAATATGGACAGATGTATAAAACATACCAAACTGATGGACCTGGAAGTGGTGCTGTGGGATATTGTCATCTGAAAGGTTAGGAAGCTTGTATCAAATTCCTATGTCTGTTATTTGAACAGAAGCATTACCTCCCTTATTTTAGACTATTAAGTATGCTTGTGATGACATTGCTGACTGTGATTTCCAGGCTATAGTTGTGTATTTGACCGTGGCCCAGGAATTCTCCACTTGTTTCGGAGCTCTGGAGATGGACACTACCCACCACAACTGTGCAAGAGCGTTGTGAAGACCAACCTGACCAATGGGTTTCCTGAGCTATGTGGAACTCACCAGCATCAACAAGGCAAGAGCACATTGATCAATGAAACTGATCAGCTTGAAAGGCTTTAAACAGTGAAACTGCATAGCTGCTGGCCTGTCTATGGGAAAGGCTTGTGCTCACAGCACTTGTTCTGAGATCGTGCTTTCACTGCTTCACGGATGATTTCCAAGTTTTTGGAAGTCATTTTAGCTACCTTGGACTTTCCTCAGCTTGGTCTGATTGTCCCTGCTGTCATCTTCAATGCAGTATGGAAGCAGCTGGTGCAGCTCTACCTTAGACCTCTGATGAGGAACAAGAGGAGCAGCACCAGCAGTAGCATCAGCTGCCTTCTCCTCAGCTACATGTCACTTCACAGGACAGAGGGGATGGACACAGAGATCTAGCTCGAAGGAGGCAATACCCCCAATACAGGGTCTACAGGTAGAGGATCAACATTCTCAATGTGTCTGAGCACTGCTGCCTCATGAGGCTCAGGCTTTCACAGGAAGTCATTACTGACATCTGCAGCCTCCTGGAGCAAGACCTCCTTCAGTGTGGGCTTGGTGGGGCACAGTGGCCATCAGGGTGGCCATTAATGGAGGGCCACACCCAGTTCTCTGCCTCTCCCTGGAGTTGTGCGCTCTCTCCTGCCAGGAAAGAAAGCAGAGAGTTATGAGTGTGAGAAATGGAATGTCCAGAGAGGAGGAAATGACACCAATTGTGGAGGGTAACTGTGAGGCATGCGTGTGAGATGTCAATAAGCTGAGGGTGTGCAAATATTGGCTGTTCACCTGGGGATGTGAGTTGCCTGGTGAGAGAGGAACAAGTGGAGCTGCTTAGGTGTGTTGGTCTGAGAAGTGCTGTGCAGGAGAATGCTGCGGAAGTCAGAATGCAGGGGTTGGCTCTTGAAAGTGGGATACCACTCACCCTTATGTAGTCATGGAACCTCTTGGGGTACTGTGTCCAGGTTTGAGGGACCACACTGCTGCTGCTCACTTCCTCGAACACTTCCATCCACACCTGCTTGTTTTCCTTGGGAAACATCACCTCAGTTCAGCTCCTCAGTTCCCACAGCAGGACCTCCAGGGAAGAGAGTCAGATACCTGGGGTGGTGGGAAGGGAGGTGGGTGTGGTGCAGCCTTCCCGCCTCTCCTTTCCATTCTAGTTGTTGCTGCAGCCTCAGGAAACTGAATTCAGCCACCCTGACTGCGGCTGGGGTCCCTCTAACTAGAAATCTTTCCATTGATAGGTGGAGCTCGCCATCACGCTCGCTCTCTGTGATTGGTCGGAAACCCAGAATGGGATGCTGATTCCGTGCTGAAGTTAAAGAGCCACAGCAAAGCCCACTGAGAAAACAAACAGGTTCCCGACCTGCTGCTGCCCGCACCCCCCCCACCCCCACCCTTACTGTGAGTGGGTCTGTTATATAAAAGTTACACCCTTTGTGCTAAAGTTCTGCAAAGGGGCTTTAACCTGCATCTGCTGACTCCAATAGTGTGACCAATGAGCCAAACTAACACCTGTTCAGTGCTTAACACTTGTAGTTCGAACAGTGTGAAGTGATTCATTTGGCAGGAAGAATGCGAAGAGATAATATAAAATAAAGGGTGCAATTCTAAAGGGGGTGCAGGAGCAGAGGGACCTGGGTGTATATGTGCATAAATCATTGAAGGTGGCAGGGCAAGTTGAGAGAGTGGTTAATAGAGTATGCAACAGGGTGACACAGTAGTGCAGTGGTTAGCACCACAGCCTCACAGCTCCAGCAACCCGGGTTTGGTTCTGGATACTGCCTGTGCGGAGTTTGCAAGTTCTCCCTGTTACTGCGTGGGTTTCCTCCGGGTGCTCCAGTTTCCTCCCACATGCCAAAGACTTGTTGGTTGATAGGTAAATTGGCCATTGTAAAAAAAAAATTGCCCTAGTGTAGGTAGGTGGTAGGAAAATGGAGGGAAGGTGGGGATGTGAGAGGGAAAATGGGATTAATGTAGGATTAGTATAAATGGGTGGTTGATGGTCAGCATGGACTTGGTGGGCCGAAGGGCCTGTTTCGGTGCTATATGTCTCTATGACTCTAACTTCATTAATAGGGTCATCAAGTACAACGAAAGGAAGTTACGTTAAACGTGTATAAAACACTGGTCCAGCCTCAACTGGAGTATTGTGTCCAGTTCTGAATGCCACACTTTAGAAAAGATATGAATGCATTGGGAAAGAGTGCAGAAAAGATTCAAGAGAATGGTTTCAGGGATGAGGAACTTCAGTTACATGGATAGATTGGAGAAGTTGGGACTGTTTTTTTTGAAGAAGAAAAGGTTGAGAGCAGATTTGATAGAGGTATTCAAAATCATGAGGGGTCTGGACCAGGTGGATACCTAAGGAAATATTGTTCCCATTGGTTCCAACATTTGGTTCTTAATGAGACTCACTTTTTCAATCGCCCCTCCCCTCTCCCCCCCCCCCGGCCGCTCGCTGCTGCCTTCCCTCAGCCACAGGCTCCGCACCACCCCCGACATCCCCACCCCCCCCAATAAGTGCTTCCACCCTTCAGCCACTCGCCTTCGCCACTTCGGCTGCCACCTCTCCCCCTCAGTTGCTCACTCCAGGACTCAGTGCTTCCCCCCCCCCCCCCCCACCCCACCCCCAACCTCGGCCGCTTGTTCCCAGCCTCACTGATCCACCCCTCCCCTCTGCCGATCGTTCCTCGTCATGCCGCCCAAAGAAGCGACGGGGAACGAGCCACCGAAGTGCAAGGCAGGGAGCGAGGGCTGATGGGGCAATGTGGGAGTGAGTGGTCAAGAGGAGAAAAATGGTGTGACCTGGAGCGAGTTGCCCAGGGAGGTGTTAAGCGGGGAGCGAGTGGCCAAGGAGGGGATGCGACGAGGCCGGGAGTGAAAAGCTGAGGGAAGGCAGCAGTGAGGTGGGAGTGGGGGGGGGGGGGGGCGGGGGCGAGTGGAGAGAAAACAGGTGCAGCTGGGAGTGGAGAGGACTAGCACAATGGCAGGAAGGAATGAGGTACTGTTGGAGGTGGAATGGAGGTGGCAATCGTAACCATTGAGGGGATTTGGGTTTAATTAGCTCAATTAGATAAATTGAACAGCACCATCTTCATTACTAACCTCTGCTTGAGACAGTGATGTTTCAGTGGATCAGGCTGCATTTGCGCATGTGCTAGTACTGCACCACCTAGTGGTTGTGTTGTCAGCAAACGCAGCCTAAAAAGTTACTTGTAAGATTTTTCCATTAAAAGCCAAATGTAAGGTGCCAACCGATGGAATTAATATTTCCCCTTTGGCATATAGGGTTTTCATGATAATAGACATTTCTAAATTTATTATGCGGGTGGATCTCCCAAAGCATTGGTCATGGTGAGTATGGACATAGAGTAGTAGTTTAAGTGTTGCGATGAAGGACAGTGAAGTAAGTGGATAGTGGTAATAAGTGGACAATGAGGAAGTGTCTTCTGATTGGTTCTGGGAAAATTTGGCCAAGATTTTTTTATTAAAGCCTGCTTGTTAAAGCAAACAACTGCAGATATAGTAAATCAGAAATAAACACAAACTGCTGGAAGCACTCCGATCAGGCTGTAAAGAGAGGAAGGTACGGTTAATGTTTAGGTTGCAGACTTTGATCAAAACCCTCCTAGGGTTGCCAGCTCTGACTGGGGGTATTACTGGAGACTTCATCACATGACCTCCCATCTCAAATCATTTCACCCCTATACTCTCACCACTGATCCATCCTCCAAGTGCACTGCCTTTCCAAGCCAATTAGAAAGCAATCATAACTCTGTTACACAATTTGACTGTCAGTCAAACACCTCTCTCCCCCATCCCCAATATTTTTATAATTACTAAATGTGTCAAAAAATGCAAAAACTCCATGAGTTTTCCACCAGGTTGCTTGTAGCATTGTCCCAGAGATTTTTATTTTTTTTTATTTAGAGATACAGCACTGAAACAGGCCCTTCGGCCCACCGAGTCTGTGCCGACCATCAACCACCCATTTATACTAATCCTACACTAATCCCATATTCCTATCACATCCCCACCTGTCCCTATATTCTCCTACCACCTACCTATACTAGGGGCAATTTATAAAGGCCAATTTACCTATCAACCTGCAAGTCTTTTGTTGGTGGGAGGAAACCGGAGCACCCGGAGGAAACCCACGCGGTCACAGGGAAAACTTGCAAACTCCACACAGGCAGTACCCAGAACTGAACCCGGGTCGCTGGAGCTGTGAGGCTGCGGTGCTAACCACTGCACCACTGTGCCGCCCTAATCATCAATTCTTGGAGATCCCAGGACAACCCTGGAAGGTTGCTGTTTCCACTGTTTTTCCTTTTTAAGACATTTTGCTTTCATGTGTCACATACCCTCCAGGTGTTGATTCATTTGGTGTGGAGATGAAACCACTCATGGTGGGCTGGATTTTATATTCCCGCTGCTGGGAGCAGCAGTGGGTGAAGAAAATGGTGGCCCACATGCGGTGGCTCATTTAAATATGCAGAGCAGGCCACGCACCCCCAATCACATGGTGGGGGCGGTCTCAGCGATGCCGTGAATTGCATCAGCTGCTTCTACGCAGATGCTGGCACCATTTTGAAAGTGCTGCCAGAGCTGCCACAAAAAGTGCAGAGTTGAACCTTGTACCTCTCTGCCACTACACCGCAAATAAAATGTCACCCCTTCCCCCCCCCAGAAACTTACATTGCGCAGTTGCCCTCTCCACCCCCCAAACACTTAAACTGCCAAATTTACCTCTCTCCCAGCAACTGCACAAAGTGCAGAGGTCACCCCTTCCCCCACACACCCTCCCCACACTAGAAATGCAGAGTTGACCCCGTCCAACCCCCCTCCCCCACTACACTAAAAATCCTAAGTTCCCCCCCTTCCCCACCTCGGTAGCTCCCCTTTCCCTGGACAGGAAAGTGGATGCACTTGAGTACTGACCGCTGGCAATTGGGCCCGGCAATTCCGTCATCGGGCTCCGTGGTGGGCTGCTGCCACTGCAATCTTCAAGCACCAACCACCCCCACCCACCCCCCACACCCCCCCCCGCCATAGAGCACGATGTCAGGAGCTCAGCAAAATCCTTAGTATTTTAAATCAGGTTACAATGTTAAGTAATAAACTTACATCTTGTTTCAACTCAAGAAAACCTGTCTGATTGGTTCTTTTGTAATTACATTAGAAGAACAAGGTCAAACATTCATGGAGGTGGTAAGCATAACCATCTTCATCAATGTCATCAGAGTCATCAATGCGTACGAACATTTGCCAGCCTGCCAGTATGAACATGTGCATGCGCACGCAGATGTCACCACTCAATTATGTCCTCCTTCCCACCATTCCTACTTCAATTGCCACTTCACCCTGCTCGATCCCCACCACCCGCTTCCTCTTACTCCGCTACTCGCTCCCCCCACCCGCTTCCCCCCAAGTCAGCTACTCGCTCCCCTGCCCGCTTCCTCCCCACTCAGCTACTTGCTCCTGCCACCCGCTTTCCCCCCCCCCCCCCCCCCCCCCCTCAGCTACTCGCTCCCCCTGCCCGCTTCCCCCCACTCAGCTACTCGCTCCTGCCCCACTGGCTGATCTCCCCCCTCGGCCACTCGCTCCAGGCCTTGAAGCAGTGGAAGAGGCTGCATTGGGCATGTGCTTGTACTGCACCACCTAGTGGTTGCATTGTCAGCAAACACAGCCTTGTTTTTAATGAGGTTTTTATGGAATCGTCTCTGAAATTCAAGGTGCTACATGCCCCATGATGACTTCGAATGGCTCACTAACGAGGATCATCTGGCTATTCTACTCAGTTTGCCAAAGCATTGTTCTGGCTGGGCTACTTGTTACACCTTTCATGTCCAGTTCAATCTCCCGGTGTTCCAAATGTAAATTGCAGTGGCCATCTTGACTGCTATTTTTTTTTAAAGTTAACTGGTAGGATTTTTCCATGAAAAGTCAAATGTAAGTTTCCAATCGATGAAGTTAATATTTCCCATTTGCCATGTTGGGTTTTCCTGACATACCTCTTGCCTCCTTGATTCCCATGTTCACTGACTTTAGTCTGTGGCAGGATAGGCAGATGCCCTTCAGCTGCACCTGAGCTGCTACTGGGTCCATCACACCCTGTTCATTCTGTGCCCATTTAAAAACAATTTATTTTGGCACTGTTAAACCTAAATCTCACCTTGAAACCTTTTGGATATTATTTATCACAGTGGTGCAGTGGCTAGCACCACAGCCTCACAGCTCCAGCAACCCGGGTTAGGTTCTGGGTACTGCATGTGTGGAGTTTGCAAGTTCTCCCTGTGACCGCGTGGATTTCCTCCGGGTGCTCCAGTTTCTTCCCACATGCCAAAGACTTGCGGGTTGATAGGTAAATTGGCCATTGTAAAACTTGCCCCTAGTGTAGGTAATGGTAGGAGAACTGAGGGAAAAAGTGGGGATGTGAGAGGGAAAATGGGATTAATGTAGTATTAGTATAAATGCGTGGTTGATGGTCGGCGTGGACTCGGTGGGCCGAAGGGCCTGTTTCGGTTCTCTATGTTTGGAACTGCTTTTAAAATTGCTTGGCAGTAATGCTGCCATAAACCTGATGATACAAAGTCCGATGTTACTGCATTTTGGCTGATTCAAAATACAGTTAATTCTCATTTAATTCATTGATAGTGGCACGGGGAATACATTGTTTTTGTGAAGTTGACCATGGCTTAGGTAAATTTAACAGATCCTGCAATGGATTTCAGTTAATGTTCTTTCAATATATTGCTGCTTTACATAACAGAGAAGAGTTCTGGTAATACAGTGTAGATTAAATTCTAGTAATGCATTAACTGAAGCACAGATTTAATTATTCAGGGAGATACAATTGAATGAATGTCCTGGTTACTGCTGGAAATGGCAGTTGTCAGGAGGAAGTGGAGTGCTAAGTGTATGATATAGAAAGATGTCAATAGTGTGGGTTCAATCCCTGTACTGGCACTGGTAGTTTATGGAGACCTGCCTCCTCACCTTGCCCCATGCTATATATCACCAATTGTCTCTGTAATGGGAGGAGATGCCTGTGGTTTTTTGGGACTGTGGCTAGAGCAAGTGTGTGTATATTTATATATATATATATATATATATGTAATACTCGTACATACATGTCTTTCACTGACAGAGGCAGATTAGCGATTCTTGGTAGACCTGTGTATCCATGCCTCCAATTCATTAAGTGGCAAGTATCAGTTTTTATATTATATCAAATGTAATGATTCTTAGATGCCCCCTTCTGACATGATGCAGCAGGTCTATACAGTTTTCTGCCTAAGGTATACACAGGAACAGGAATAGGCTGTTCAGCTCCTCAAAACTGTTCCTTCATTCACTTAGATCATAGCTGATCACCCCTTAATCTTCTGTCTTCAGTTAATACAAGCCAGGTTGATGAAACCTATCCTCAAATGTAACCCTTTTAGCCCCAGTATCAATCTGGTGAATCCGTGCTGCACCCCCTGCAAGGCAAAAATATCCTCCTTGAATTGAATGCAGTGCTGAAGATGTGGTTTCACCAGAGCTTGAAACAACTGTAGCATAACTTTATATTTCAGCCCCCTTGAGATAAAAGACAACATTCCATTAGCATTTAAAATTTTTTTGTACTGTCCACTAGTTTTTAATGATTACTATACATGGACCCTTAAATTTCCTTGCTCATTTACAGTTCCTAGCTTCTCACCATTTATAAAATGATGAGTTTTTGCACAGGCCCAGTATTTGGTAGGGTTCTGTATGCCTGTGTGTTTATCAGCTCCTATATACTGAGATATACATTGAAACCAATACATAGTATTGGATAACTTACAGTGAATTTACCTGTTTTAGTAACATGGCCATTGAGATAAGGCCAACATTGTTTTCGCTTTTTGAATTGCTTTTTGTGTCTGCCTACTGGCTTTTAATTATTTATGTACGTGGACTCTCAAATCTCTCCATTCCTGTACAGCTCCTGATATCTCAATCTTTAGAAAATACTCCAATTGTCTTCATGCGTCCCAAGTGGATGACCTCACACTTGCTCATGTTGAACTCCGGTTGCCATAGTTTTGTCCACTCACTTCATCTGTTTCTGTTCCTTTCCAACTCCCTGCTCCTATCTACACTGCTTAATGTGCCTCCTAACTTAGTGTCATCTGCAAAATGGGATATACAGCTCTCTATTCCAGCAGCCAAGTCATTGATCGATATGGTGAAAAATTGAGTCCCCAGAACACATCTCTGGAAATTTCATTTTGTCACTTTCCATGAATCAGAGTACCGATCTGTGTCCTACCTCCGAAATGATTTCCAGCTTTGATCAAAAGGGTACCTCCAATTCATGCACTGAGTTTTGTTAATAATTTTATGGAATGCCTTCTGGATGCCTATATTGACAACATCCATCGACACTTTCTTATTTACCTTATTAGTGACTTCCTCAGAAAATTGAACTAGATTAATCAGAGATGACTAAAACTTAACAAAACCTTTGACTCTCTTTGATCATCTTATTTGTTCAAATGCTCAGTCGTTCTGTCCCTAATGACAGATTCTAGTAGCTTCCCTACAACTTAAGTGCTATAACCTACAAGGCTACGGGCCTAGAGTGGGAAAGTGGGATTTAGATAGGATAGCGCTTTTCCAGCCAGCACAAACAAGATGGGATGAATGACCTACTTCTGTGCTTTACATTTCTATGATTCTATGACTTTAACTGACATTAAACTGACAGAACTGCAATTGACTGGTTTCCCTCTCCCTCCCTTTTAAATAATGGAATGACATTAGCAAATTTCCAATCGAATGGCACAATTCCCAAATCGAGAGTTTTGAAAGATGACACATAATTCACATGAATTTTCTCCTAATTTTAAAAATTCTTGCACTGTTATAGATTCTTAAGTGAAAAAAACCCCAACAACCTCATAAAATGAATTAGTTTAAAGTGTAATGACTGTTATGTAGGCAGATGCAGAAGCTATTCTGCAGCACCAGTATCTCTCAAATAACAACGTGATGATTAAGCAGTTAATCTGCTTTTTGATGGTTGTGAAATGTTAGCCAGGCCACTGGGAGAACCTCTTGCTATTCTCCAAAAAGAGCCATAGGATCTTTAACGCCCACCTGCGGCTCCGATTTAACATCTTTTTCAAAGGAGGATGTCTTTACTAAAGTAGTATCCTTGCATGGGAGTATCAGACAGGTTATGTAGCCAAACCTGGTATTGTGTTTGAACCAGCAAATGCTGACTTGGAGGACAGTCTGCTATCAATTGAGTCAAGCTGACATGACAGCTTGTGGATGGGAGCTAAACAACCATGTCTGCAACTTTTTTTCTTTTGTGTAAAATAAAATTGTCATGTCTCTGATAATAATCATGATGTGAATGCACAGTATGTGTATAGATTTCTCTCAGCTCTCCACTATGCTGCAAGATTCCTGTCAATTGTGAAGCCAGAGCCTAGGGCTCAAAGTGAAAGTCAGCAGCATGAATACACAAACCGGGCTGGATTTTGCTGAGCTCCCGACATCGGGCTCTGTGGCGGTGGTGGGGAGTTGTGGAGGGTGGGTGGGGGTGGTCGGTGCTTGAAGATTGCAGTGGCAGCAGCCCACCACGGAGCCCGATGACGGAATTGCCGGGCCCAATTGCCGGCGGTCAGTGCTCACGTGCATCCACTTTCCTGTCCAGGGAAAGGGGAGCTACTGAGGTGGGGAAGGGGGGGGTGGGGACTTAGGATTTTTAGTGTAGTGCGGGAGGGAGGTTGGACGGGGTCAACTCTGCATTTCTAGTGTGGGGGAAGGGGTGACCTCTGCACTTTGTGCAGTTGCTGGGGGAGAGGTCAACTTGGCAGTTTAAGTGTTTGGGGGCGGGTGGAGAGGGCAACTGCGCAATGTATGTTTCTGGGGGGTGAAGGGGTGACATTTTATTTGCGGTGTAGTGACAGAGAGGTACATTATGGGCAGCACAGTGGCGCAGTGGTTAGCACCGCAGCCTCACAGCTCCAGCGACCCGGGTTCAATTCTGGGTACTGTCTGTGTGGAGTTTGCAAGTTCTCCCTGTATCTGCGTGGGTTTTCTCCGGGCGCTCCGGTTTCCTCCCACAAGCCAAAAGACTTGCAGGGTAGTAGGTAAATTGGCCTTTATAAATTGCCCCTAGTATAGGTAGGTGGTAGGGAAAATATAGGGACAGGTGGGGATGTGGTAGGAATATGGGATTAGTGTAGGATTAGTATAAATGGGTGGTTGATGGTCGACACAGACTCGGTGGGCCGAAGGGCCTGTTTCAGTGCTGTATCTCTAAACTAAACTAAGGTTCAACTCTGCACTTTTTGTGGCAGCTCTGGCAGCACTTTAAAAATGGTGCCAGCATCTGCGTAGAGGCAGCTGATGCAATTCACGGCATCGCTGAGACCGCCCCCACCATGTGATTGGGGGTGCGTGGCCTGCCCTGCATATTTAAATGAGCCACCGCATGTGCGCCACCATTTTCTTCACCCACTGCTGCTCCCAGCAGCGGGAATATAAAATCCAGTCCACCATGAGTGGTTTCATCTCCACACCAAATGAGTCAACACCTGGAGGGTATGTGACACATGAAAGCAAAATGTCTTCAAAAGGAAAATCAGTGGAAACAGTAAGCAGGTCAGACAGCATCTGAGCACAGTATAGGGTTGCCAACCTTCCAGGGTTGTCCTGGGATCTCCAAGAATTGAAGATTAATCTCTGGGACACTGCTACAAGCAACCTGGGGGAAAAATCCTGGAGTGTTAATTTTTGCATTTTTTTGACACATTTAATAATTATAAAAATATTGGGGATGGGGGAGAGAGCGAAGTGTTTGACTGACAGTCCAATTGTGTAACAGAGTTATGATTGCTTTCTAATTGGCTTGGAAAGTACCCTTTCAGGCAGTGAGTTCCAGACCCCCACCATCCTCTGGGTGAAAAGGTTTTTCCTCATCTCCCCTCTAATTTTCTACCAATCACTTTAAATCTATGCCCCCTCGTCACTGACCTCTCTGCTAAGGTGAATAGACCCTTCACCTCCAATCTATCCAGCCCCTCAAAATTTTGTACATTTCAATCAGATCGCCCCTCAGCCTTCTCTGCCAAGGAGAACAACCCCAGCCTATCCAATCTTTCCTCATAGCTGCATTTTTCCAGTCCTGGCAACATCCTCGTAAATTTCCTCTGTACCCTCTCTAGTGCAATTACATCCTTTCTGTAATGAGGTGACCAGATGAGCTCCCTGGTTCAATGAAGAGTGCAGGAGGGCATGCCAGGAGCAGCACCAGGTATACCTCAAAATGAGGTGTCGACCTGGTGAAGCTACAACCCAGGACGACTTGCATGCCAAACCGCGGAAGCAGCATGCGATAGACAGAGCTAAGCGATCCCATAACCAACGGATCAGATCTAAGCTCTGCAGTCCTGCCACATCCAGCCGTGAATGGTGGTGGACAAATAAACAACTAACTGGAGGCGGTGGCTCCACAAATATCCCCATCGTCAATGATGGGGGAGCTCAGCACATCAGTGCAAAAGATAAGGCTGAAGCATTTGCAACAATCTTCAGCCAGAAGTGCCGAGTTGATGATCCATCTCGGCCTCCTCCTGAAGTCCCCAGCATTATAGATGCCAGACTTCAGCCAATTCGATTCACTCCGCGTGATATCAAGAAACGACTGAAGGCACTGGATACTAAAAGGCAATGGGTCCTGACAATATTCCAGCAATAGTACTGAAGGCCTGTGCTCCAGAACTTGTCGCACCCCTAGCCAAGCTATTCCAGTATAGCAACAACACTGGCATCTACCCGGCAATGTGGAAAATTGCCCAGGTATGTCATGTACACAAGAAGCAGGACAAATCCAACCCAGCCAATTACTGCCCCATCAGTCTACTCTCAATCATCAGCAAAGTGATGGAAGGTATCATCAACAGTGCCATAAAGCAGCACTTGCTTAGCAATAACCTGCTCAGTGATACCCAGTTTGGGTTCCGCCTGGGCCACTCAGCTCCTGACCTCATTACAGCCTTGGTTCAAACATGGTCAAAAGAGCTGAACTCAAGAGGTGAGGTGAGAGTGACTGCCCTTGACATCAAGGCAGCATTTGACTGAGTATGGCATCAAGGAGCCCCAGCAAAACTGGAGTCAATGGGAATCAGGGGGAAGACTCTCTGCTGATTAGAGTCATATCTAGCGCAAAGGAAGATGGCTGTGGTTGTTGGAGGTCAATCATCTGAGCTCCAGGACATCACTGCAGGAGTTCCTCGGGGTAGTGTCTTGGACCCTACCATCTTCAGCGGCTTCATCAATGACCTTCTTTCAATCATAAGGTCAGAAGCGGGGATGTTCGCTGATGATTGCCCAATGTTCAGCACCATTCACAACTCCTCAAATACTGAAGCAGTCCGTGTAGAAATGCAGCAAGACCTGGACAATATCTAGGCTTGGGCTAATAAGTGGCAAGTAACATTTGTGCCACACAAGAGCCAGGCAATGATCATCTCCAACAAGAGAGAATCTAACCATCTCCCCTTGACATTCAATGGCATTACCATTGCTGAATCCCCCACTATCAACATCCTAGGGGCTACCATTGACCAGAAACTGAACTGGAGTAGCCATATAAATACCGTGGCTACAAGAGCAGGTCAGAGGCTAGGAATCCTGCAGCGAGTAACTCACCTCCTGACTCCTCAAAGCCTGTCCACCATCTACAAGGCACAAGTCAGGAGTGTGATGGAATACTCTCCACTTGCCTGGATGGGTGCAGCTCCAGCAACACTCAAGAAGCTCGACACTATCCAGGACAAAGCAGCTCGCTTGATTGGCACCCCATCCACAAACATTCACTCCCTCCACCACTGACGCACAGTGGCAGCAGTGTGTACCATCTACAAGATGCACTGCAGCAACGCACCAAGGCTCCTTAGACACCACCATCCAAACCCGCGACCTCTACCACCTCGAAGGACAAGAGCAGCAAATGCATGGGAACATCACCACCTGCAAGTTCCCATCCAAGCCACACACCATCCTGACTTGGAACTATATCGCTGTTCCTTCACTGTTGCTGGGTCAAAATCCTGGAACTCCCTTGCTAACAGCACTGTGGGTGTACCTACCTCACATGGACTGCAGTGGTTCAAGAAGGCAGCTCACCACCACCTTCTCAAGGGCAATTAGGGATGGGCAAGAAATGCTGGCATTGCCAATGATGCCCACATCCCATGAATGAATAAAAAAAAAGAACTGCACACAGTACTCAAGTTGTGGCCGAACCAATGAGTTATATAGTTCCAGCATTACCTCCCTCCTCTTGTATTCTATATCTCGGCCAATAAAGGAAAGGATTCCATATGCCTTCTTAACCACCTTATTGACCTGTCCTGCTACCTTCAGGGATCTCTGGACATTCACTCCAAAGTCCCTCACTTCCTCCACACCTCTCAGTATTTTCCCAGTAATCTTTATTCCTTTGCCTTGTTTGACCTCCCCAAATGCATCACCTCAACTTCTCCAGGTTGAATTCCACTTGCCACTTTTCTGCCCATCTGACCAGACCACCAATATCTTCCTGCAGCCTACAGCTATCCTCCTCGGTATCTACCACACAGCCAATCTTTGTGTCTTCTGCAAACTTTTTGATCATGCCCCCCTACATTTATTCTAAATGGTTAATATACACCACAAAAAGCAGGGGACCAGTACTGAGCCCTGCGGAACACCACTGGAAACAGCCCTCCAGTCGCTAAAACCCTTTGTTTCCTGCCACTGAGCCAATATTGTATCCACCTTGCTGCATTTCCCTGGATCCCATGGGATTTTATTTTTTTAACCAATCTGCCATGTGGGACCTTGTCAAAAGCCTTGCTTAAATCTATGTAGACCACATCAACTGCACTACCCTCATCTATCTTCCTTGTTACTTCTTCAAAACATTTGATCAAGTTGGTCAAACAAGATCTTCCCTTAACAAATCCATGCTGACTATCTTTGATTAACCAGTGCCTTTCTCAGTGACAATTTATCCTGTCTCTCAGAATAGATTCTAATTATTTGCCCACTACTGAGGTTAGATTGACTGGCCTGTAATTATTCAGTCTATCCTTCACTCCCTTTTTAAACAGAGGTGCAACATTAGCAGTTCTCCAATCCTCTGGCACCACACCTGTATCCAGTGAGGACTGGAAAATGATGGTCAGACCCTCTGCTATTTCCACTCTTGCTTCTCTTAACAGCCTTGGATACATTTCATCTGGCCCTGGTGGTTTATCAACTTTCATGGATGCTAATCCATTCATATTTCTTCTCTCCCTATGTTTATCACATCCAGTACTTCACACTCTTCCTCCTTATCTACCATATCTGCAGCTTCCCCCACTTTTGCGAAGACAGACTCAAAGTATTTCTTAAGAACCGTACCAACATCTTCCGCCCTTACACATAGGTTACCTTTTTGTTCTCCTTAGTTATCTTCTTACTCTTAATGTATTGATCAAACTTCTTTGGGTACACGGTGATTTTGCTTGCCAATATTCTTTCATGCCCTCTTTTTGCTTTCGTAATTTCCTTTTTGATTTCACCCCTCCACTGTCTATACTCCTCTCAGCTTTCTGTAGTATTGAGTTCTCAGTCTCGGACTTATGCTCTCCTTTTCTGCCTTATCTTACCCTGTAGGCTCCTTGATATCCATTGCACTCTAGATTTGCCGCCTCACCCTTTTTCTTTGTGGGAACATGTTTACCCTGAACCCCTTGAATCTCCCCTTTGAATGCCTCCCACTGCTCTGACACTGATTTACCTTCAAGTAGCTGTTTTCAGTCCACTTTCACTGAATGACTCCTCAGTTTAGTAAAATTGGCCTTGCCCCAATTGAGGACTCTAACTCGTGTTCTATCTGTCCTTTTCCATAATTATGTTAAAACTGTCCGAATTATGATCACTACCACCAAAATGCTCTCCCACTGCCACTCCTTCCACCTGCGCATCTTCATTTCCTAAAACTAAGTCTAAAACTGTGCCCTCTTTTGTTGGACTTGCTACGTACTGGGCAGAAAAGTTCTCCTGAATGCACCTCAAGAATTCTGCTCACTCAATTCCTTTCACACTAAAACTATCCCAGTTAATATTGGGGTAATTAAAATCTCACACTATTTTTGCCCTATTGTTCTTGCACTTCTCAGACATTTGCCTGCATATCTGCTCTTCTATCTCCCTCTGACTGTTTGAGGGTTTATAATACACTCCCAGCAGTGTGATTGCCCCTTTTTTGTTAACTCAATCCATATAGCCTCATTTAATGAACCTTCCAACATATCAACCCTCCTCACAGCTGTAATACTTATCTTGACCAAAATTGCCACTCCCCCTCCTTTCTTATCCCCCTCCCTATAGCAGCTGAAAACCCTGTAACCAGGAACGTTGCGCTGCCATTCCTGTCCCTCCTTAAGCCATGTTTCTGTAATAGCTATGATATCATACTGCCATGTGTTTATCTGTGCCCTCAGCTCATCTGCTTTATTTGCTATACTCCTTGCATTGAAATAGATACCCTTGAGCACTGCCAAACTCTTTTTAAAAATTTTCTAACACTCGTTTCCTCTGTCTTCCAGACTCATTCATTAATTTTACGCCTTCCATTTTAATTTCTGATTATGTCCCAGCTGAGTCTACCTTCAAGTCCCCATCCCACTGCCAAACTAGTTTAAACCCTCCCCAACAGCACGAGCAAAATGTCCCGCAAGGAACTCAGTCCCGGCTCTGTTCAGGTGCAACCCGTCCGACCTGTACAGGTCCCATCTCCCCAGAGCCAGTACCAATGTTCCAGGAATCTGAAGCCCTCCCTCCGATCTGCCAAAGTCTCATTTAAACTTCCTGTTGCTGTCTTTTAATTCCCTGCCCATCCCTACAGCTCTTTCAGAATACACACTTTCTCTGACTGTGGCCTCCCTTTGTGTACCATTGGCAACTATGCCAGCAATTGTCTCTGCTTCGCTCTTGAGAATGTTTCTTCCAAACCCCTCTGTCATAACACCTACATCCCTTATCTTAAGATCTTTCTTCCTTAAAATTCCTCTTCTTTTGCATGCTAATTGTAATCTCTCTCTGTCTTTGGCTTGATGTCTGTTTTTCACCAGTCCTTTGAGAAGTGCCTTGGGACATTTTTCTATGTTAAAGATGATTGATATATGCAAGGAGGTGGTGGTGACAGAGTTTGTTGCTTCAGGAAGAGATGTATTTCCTTAATTTTCAATTTTTTTCAAATTATTTATTGCCCATCCCGAGTTGCCCTTGAGAAGGTGGTGGTGAGCTGCCTTCTTGAACCGCTGCAGTTCATGTGGGGTAGGTACACCCACAATGCTGTTAGGAAGGGAGTTCCAGGATTTTGACCCAGCGACGTTGAAGGAACGGCGATTTAGTTCCAAGTCAGGATGGTGTGAGACTTGGAGGGGAGCTTGCAGGTGATGGTGTTCCCACGTCCTGCTGCCCTCGTCCTTCTAGTTGGTAGAAGTCGCGGGTTTGGAAGGTGCTGTCTCAGGAGCCTTGGTGCGTTGCTGCAGTGCATCTTGTAGATGGTACACACTGCTGCCACTGTGCATCAGTGGTGGATGGAGTGAATGTTTGTGGATGGTGTGCCAATCAAGTGGGCTGCTTTGTCCTGGATAGTGTTGAGCTTCTTGAGTGTTCTTGGAGATGCACCCATTTGGGCAAGTGGAGAGTATTCCATCACACTCATGACTTGTGCTTTGTAGATAGTGGACAGGCTTTGAGGAGTCAGGAGGTGAGTTACTCGCCTCAGGATTCCTAGCCTCTGACCTGCCCTTGTAGCCACGGTATTTATATGGCTATTCCATCCTGGTAACCCCCAGGATGTTGAGAGTGGGGGATTCAGCAATGGCAATGCCATTGAATGTCATGGGGAGATGGTTAGATTCTCTCTTGTTGGAGATGGTCATTGCCTGGCACTTGTGTGACGCGAATGTTACTTGCCAGCTATCATCCCAAGCCTGCATATTGTCCAGGTCTTGCTGCATTTCTACACGGATTGCTTCAGTATCTGAGGAGTCGCGAATGGTGCTGAACATTGTGCAATCATCAGCAAACATCCCCACTTCTGACCTTATGATTGAAGGAAGGCACAGTGGCGCAGTGGTTAGCGCCGCAGTTTCACAGCTCCAGCGACCCGGGTTCAGTTCTGGGTCCTGCCTGTGTGGTGTTTGCAAGTTCTCCCTGTGTCTGCTTGGGTTTTCTCCGGGTGTTCTGGTTTCCTCCCACAAGCCAAAAGACTTGCAGGTTGGTAGGTAAATTGGCCATTATAAATTGCCCATAGTATAGGTAGGTGGTAGGGAAATATAGGGAAGGTGGGGATGTGGTAGGAATATGGGATTAGTATAAATGGGTGGTTCATGGTCGGCACAGACTCGGTGGGCTGAAGGGCCTGTTTCAGTGCTGTATCACTAAAACTAAAAAGGTCATTGATGAAGCAGCTGAAGATGGTTGGGCCTAGGACACTACCCTGAGGAACTCCTGCAGCGATGTCCTGGAGCTGAGATGATTGACCTCCAACAACCACAACCATCTTCCTTTGTGCTAGGTGTGACTCAAACCAGCGGAGAGTTTTTCCCGTCGGGCGCCTTGATAACATACTTGGTCAAATGCTGCCTTGATGTCAAGGGCAGTCACTCTCACCTCACCTCTTGTGTTCAGCTCTTTTGTCCATGTTTGAAGCAAGGCTGTAATCAGGTCAGGAGCTGAGTGGCCCTGGAGGAACCCAAACTGAGCCGTTACTGTGCAGGGTATTGCTAAGCAAGTGCCACTTGATGGTACTGTTGATGACACCTTCCATCACTTTACTGATGATGGAGAGTAGGCTGATGGGGTGGTAATTGGCCAGGTTGGATTTCCCCTGCTTTTGTGTACAGGACATATCTGGGTAGTTGCCAGTGTTGTAGCTGTACTAGGGGCACGGTCCACCTATCTTGACTGGATGTGGCAGGACTGCAGAGCTTAGATCTGATCCGTTGGTTGTGGGATCGCTAAGCTCTGTCTATCGCATTCTGCTTCCGCTGTTTGGCATGCAAGTAGGCCTAGGTTGCAGCTTCACCAGGTTGACACGTCATTTTGAGGTATGACTGGCACTGCTCCTGGCATGCCTTCCTGCACTCTTCATTGGTGGTCATTAACCAATTAGGGCAAGAATGTGTTTGACAATACAACCACTAGATGGTGCACTGCTTGCACATGCACAAATGCAGTATCATTGACTGTCAGTGATGTCAGCTGCTTGTAATAAAGATGGTGCTGCTCAATCTTATTATAAAATTATACAGAATAGAAAACAAACTCTGCATTGGCTTCTCTTTCTCGGTCCCTCCCGCCCGACTGCTCGCAAGTTGGTTGGTTGATGTGTGGTAACGTCAGCACACACGTGCATGGATTAATGCTGGCAAGTGTTTGGACGTGCTCAGATGACGTCGGCGATTGCTCTGCATTGTCAGGCGACACTTTGTTAGTGTCACCTAAGAATTGAATAGAAACAGGAATAGGCCATTCAGCCTCTTGAGTTATTCCTCCATAAACTGAAATCATGGTGATCTGTTTCTCATCTGCGTTACCTTCCTTGATTCTGTACCACTTAATACCCTTCTCTAAGACATTACTTTTTTTTTTATTCTTTCATGGGATGTGGGCATCGCTGGTCAGGCCAGCATTTAATGCCCATCCCGAATTGCCCTTGAGAAGGTGGTGGTGAGCTGCCTTCTTGAACCACTGCAGTCCATTTGGAGTAGGTAGACCCACGGTGCTGTTAGGAAGGGAGTTCCAGGATTTTGACCCAGCGACAGTGAAGGAACGGCGATATAGTTCCAAGTCAGGATGGTGTGTGACTTGGAGGGGAACTTGCAGGTGGTGGTGTTCCCATGTATTTGCTGCCCTTGTCCTTCTAGTTGGTAGAGGTCGCGGGTTTGGAAGGTGCTGTCTAAGGAGCCTTGGTGCATTGCTGCAGTGCATCTTGTAGATGGTACACACTGCTGCCACTGTGCGTCGGTGGTGGAGGGAGTGAATGTTTGTAGATGGGGTGCCAATCAAGCGGGCTGCTTTCTCCTGGATGGTGTCGAGCCTCTTGAGTGTTGTTGGAGCTGCACCCATCCAGGCAAGTGGAGAGTATTTCATCACACTCCTGACTTGTGCCTTGTAGATGGTGGACAGACTTTGGGGAGTCAGGAGGTGAGTTACTCGCCTCAGGATTCCTAGCCTCTGACCTGCTCTTGTAGCCATTGGTCGCCTTTTGATCAGCGGTAGCGGTGATAGTGCGAGCCAGGGGGCAGCCGGGAAGGTAAGTTTCACTATAAAGTACTTACCTGGCGATTTGGCGGACGCAGACACAGGGACTGCTGGGTAAGTGAACTTATATATTCGGGCAGTGGCTAAACCCGAAACACAACACGTGTAGTGTCTCCCACCCATCCTCCTCCTCTAACCAAAAAAAAAAGGACTCTAGTGTGGAGGGTTTGGTAAGGTAAGGTTTTCCTTTATTTGTTTTTATTTTCTGTTGTCACTTTAGAGCAGAGGGGATGGAAGCTAGGGCTCCTAGCATGCTCCTCTTGCAGGATGTGGGAGGTAAGGGTCACCACTTGTGTCCCTGCTGACTTCACCTGTGAGAAGTGCACCCAACTCCAGCTCCTCACAGACCGCGTTAGGGAACTGGAGCTGGAGCTGGATGAACTTCGGATCATTCAGGAGGCTGAGGGGGTGATAGAGAGCAGTTATAGGGAAATACTGACACCTAAGTCACAGGATAAAGGTAGCTGGGTGACCGTCAGGGGAGGGAAAGGGAAGAGGCGCACAGTGCAGGGATCCCCTGTGGCTGTTCCCCTCAATAGTAAGTATACTGTTTTGGATACGGTTGGGGGGGGGGGACCTACCAGGGGAAAGTCACATTGGCCAGGTCTCTGGCACTGAGCCTGGCTCTGTGGCTCAGAAGGGAAGGGGGGGAGAATAGGAGAGCGATAGTGATAGGAGATTCAATGGTTAGAGGAACAGACAGGAGATTCTGTGGTCGCGAACGAGACTCCCGGATGGTATGTTGCCTCCCAGGTGCCAGGGTCAGGGATGTCTCGGATCGAGTCTACAGGATTCTTAAGGGGGAGGGGGAGCAGCCAGAAGTCGTGGTACACATCGGTACCAATGACATAGCTAGGAAAAGGGATGAGGACCTGAAATGTGAAAAGAGGAAGTTAGGTTGGAAGCTAAAAGGCAGGACGAGCAGAGTAGTAATCTCAGGATTGATACTGGTGCCACGTGCTAGTGAGGCTAGAAACAGAGAGCAAGTGCTGCTGAACATGTGACTACAGAGCTGGTGTAGGAGGGAGGGCTTCAGATATGTGGATCATTGGGATACCTTCTGGGGAAGGTGGGACCTGTACAAGAAGGACGGGTTACATCTGAACAGGAGGGGCACCAATATCCTGGGCGGGAGGTTTGCTAGAGCTCTTCGGGAGGGTTTAAACTAGTTTGGCAGGGGGATGGGAACCGGAGCTACGGAACAGTGGATGGGGTAGCTGTTGAACAGGCAGATACAGAGTGCAGAGAGTCTGCGAGGAAGGTTAGACAGTTGAAGGGCAAAGTTGCAGCCAGTACGATGGGTTGAAGTCTGTCTATTTTAACGCAAGAAGTGTCAGGAATAAGGGTGATGAACTTAGAGCATGGATCAGTACTTGGAGCTACGATGTTGTGGCCATTACGGAGACTTGGATATCACAGGGGCAGGAATGGATGTTGGATGTTCCGGGGTTTAGATGTTTCAAAAGGAATAGGGAGGGAGGTAAAAGAGGTGGGGGAGTGGCATTGCTAATCAGGGATAGTATCACAACTGCAGAAAGGGAGGTCGTCAAGGAGGGTTTGTCGACTGAGTCATTATGGGTGGAAGTCAGAAACAGGAAAGGAGCAGTCACTTTATTGGGAGTTTTCTATAGACCCCCCAATAGCAACAGAGACACGGAGGAACAGATTGGGAGGCAGATTTTGGAAAGGTGCAGAAGTAACAGGGTTATTGTCATGGGTGACTTCAACTTCCCTAATATTGATTGGAACCTCCTTAGTGCAAATAGTTTGAATGGAGCAGTTTTTGACAGGTGTGTCCAGGAAGGTTTCCTGACTCAATATGTAGATAGGCTGACTAGAGGGGAGGCTATGTTGGATTTGGTGCTTGGCAACGAACCAGGCCAGGTGGCAGATCTCTCGGTGGGAGAGCATTTCGGTGATAGTGATCACAACTCCCTGTCCTTTACTATAGTCATGGAGAGGGATAGCAGCAGACGGGATGGGAAAATATTTAATTGTAGGAGGGGAAATTACAATGCTATTAGGCAGGAACTGGGGAGCTTAAATTAGGAACAGATGTTCTCAGGGAAATGAACGACAGAAATGTGGAGGTTGTTTAGGGAGCACTTGCTGCGACTGCTGGATAGGTTTGTCCCGATGAGGCAAGGAAGGGATGGTAGGCTGAAGGAACCTTGGATGACAAGAGATGTGGAACAGCTAGTCAAGAGGAAGAAGGAAGCTTACTTAAGGTTGAGGAAGCAAGGATCAGACAGGGCTCTAGAGGGTTACAAGGTAGCCAGGAAGGAACTGAAGAATGGACTTAGGAGAGCTAGAAGGGGGCATGAAAAAGCCTTGGGCAGGTTTAAGGAAAATCCCAAGGCGTTCTACACATATGTGAGGAACAAGAGGATGGCCAGAGTGAGGGTAGGGCTGATCAGGGATAGTGGAGGGAACTTGTGCCTGGAGTTGGAGGAGGTAGGGGAGGTCCTAAATGAATACTTTGCTTCAGTATTCACTAGTGAGAGGGACCTTGTCATTTGTGAGGACAGCGTGAAACAGGCTGATATGCTCGAACAGGTTGATGCTGAGAGGGAGGATGTGCTGGAAATTTTGAAAGACATGAGGACAGATAAGTCCCCGGGGCCAGACGGGATATAGCCAAGGATATTACGGGAAGCGAGGGAAGAGATTGCCGCACCTTTGGCGATGATCTTTGCGTCTTCACTGTCCACTGGAGTAGTACCAGATGATTGGAGGGTGGCAAATGTTATTCCCTTGTTCAAGAAAGGGAATAGGGATAACCCTGGGAATTATAGACCAGTCAGTCTTACGTCGGTAGTGGGCAAATCATTGGAGAGGATTCTGAGAGACAGGATTTATGATTATTTGGGAAAGCATAGTTTGATTAGAGACAGTCAGCATGGCTTTGTGAGGAGCAGGTCATGCCTCACAAGCCTTATTGAATTCTTTGAAGATGTGACAAAACACATTGATGAAGGAAGAGCAGTGGATGTGGTGTATATGGATTTTAGCAAGGCATTTGATAAGGTTCCCCATGGTAGGCTCATTCAGAAAGTAAGGAGGCATGGGATACAGGGAAAGTTGGCTGTCTGGATACAGAATTGGCTGGCCCAAAGAAGACAGAGGGTGGTAGTAGATGGAAAGTATTCAGCCTGGAGCTCGTTGACCAGTGTTGTTCCGCAGGGATCTGTTCTGGGACCTCTGCTCTTTGTGATTTTTTTAATGACTTGGGTGAGGAAGTGGAAGGCTGGGTTAGCAAGTTTGCCGATGACACGAAGGTTGCTGGAGTTGTGGATCGTGTGGAAGGCTGTTGTAGGTTGCAATGGGACATTGACAGGATGCAGAGCTGGGCTGAGAAGTGGCAGATGGAGTTCAACCTGGAAAAGTGTGAAGTGATTCATTTTGGAAGGTTGAATTTGAATGTAGAATACAGGCTTAAAGACAGGATTCTTGGTAGTGTGGAGGAACAGAGGGATCTTGGGGTCCATGTCCATAGATTGCTCAAAATTGCCACCCAAGTTGATAGGGTTGTTAAGAAGGCGAATGGTGTGTTGGCTTTCATTAACAGGGGGATTGTGTTTAAGAGCCGCGAGGTTATGCTGCAGCTCTATAAAGCCCTGGTTAGATCACACTTGGAATATTGTGTTCAGTTCTGGTCGCCTCATTATAGGAAGGATGTGGAAGCTTTAGAGAGGGTGCAGAGGAGATTGACCAGGATGCTGCCTGGACTGGAGGGCATGTCCTACGAAGAAAGATTGAGGGTGCGAGGGCTTTTCTCATTGGAACGAAGAAGGATGAGAAGTGACTTGATAGAGGGGTACAAGATGATGAGAGGCATAGATAGAGTGGATAGCCAGAGACTTTTTCCCAGGGCGGAAAGGGCTATCACCAGGGGGCATAATTTTCAGGTGATTGGAGGAAGGTTTTGGGGAGATGTCAGAGGTAGGTTCTTTACACAGAGAGTGGTGGGTGCGTGGAATGCACTGCCAGCGGTGGTAGTAGAAGCAGAAACATTAGGGACATTTAAGCGACTCTTGGATAGGTACATGGATGAGAGTAGAATGAAGGGTATGTAGGTAGTTTGATCTTAGAGTAGGTTAAAGGAAGGGCCTGTACTGTGCTGTACTGTTCTATGTTCTCTGTTCTGTATGGGTACTCCAGTTCAGTTTCTGGTCAATGGTAGCCCCTAGGATGTTGATTGTGGGAGATTTAGCAATGGTAATGCCATTGAATGTCAAGGGAGATGGTTAGATTCTCTCTTGTTGGAGATGGTCATTGCCTGGCACTTGTGTGGCGTGAATGTTACTTGCCACTTATCAGCTCAAGCCTGGTTATTGTCCAGGTCTTGCTGCATTTCTACACGGACTGCTTCAGTATCTGAGGAGTCACAAATGGTGCCGAACATTGTGCAATCATCAGCGAATATCCCCACTTCTGACTTTATGATTAAAGGAAGTTCATTGATGAAGCAGCTGAAGATGGTTGGGCCTCGGACACTACTCTGAGGAACTCCTGCAGTGATGTCCTGGAGCTCAGCTGATTGACCTCCAACAACCACAGTCATCTTCATTTGCGCTCGGTATGACTTCAGCCAGCGAAGCGTTTTCCCCCTGATTCCCATTGACTCCAGTTTTGCTGGGGCTCCTTGATGCCATACTCGGTCAAATGCTGCCTTGATGTCAAGAGCAGTCACTCTCACCTCACCTCTTGAGTTCAGCTCTTTTGTCCATGTTTGAAGCAAGGCTGTAATAATGTCTGGAGCTGAGTGGCCCTGGTGGAATCCAAACTGAGTGTCTTGAGCAGGTTATTGCTAAGCAAGTGCCGCTTGATGGCACTGTTGATGACACCTTCCATCACTTTACTGATGATTGAGAGTAGGCTGATGGGGCAGTAATTGGCCGGGTTGGACTTATCCTGCTTTTTGTGCACAGGACATACCTGAGCAATTTTCCACATTGCAGGGCAGATGCCAGTGTTGTAGCTGTACTGGAACAGCTTGGCTCGGGGCGCGGCATGTTCTGGAGCACAGGTCTTCAGTACTATTGCTGGAATATTGTCAGGGCCCATAGCTTTTGCAGTTTCCAGTGCCTTCATTCGTTTCTTGATATCACGCGGAGTGAATCGAATTGGCTGAAGTCTGACATCTGTGATGCTGGGGACTTCAGGAGGAGGCCGAGATGGATCATCAACTCGGAATTTCTGGCTGAAGATTGTTGCAAATGCTTCAGCCTTATCTTTCGCACTGATGTGCTGGACTCCCCCATCATTGAGGAAGGGGATATTTGTGGAGCCACCTCCTCCAGTTAGTTGTTTAATTGTCCACCACCATTCACGGCTGGATGTGGCAGGACTGCAGAGCTTAGATCTGATCCATTGGTTATGGGATCGCTTAGCTCTGTCTATCGCATGCTGCTTACGCAGTTTGGCACGCAGATAGTCCTGTGTTGTAGCTTCACCAGGTTGACATCTCATTTTGAGGTATGCCTGGTGCTGCCCCTGGCATGTCTTCCTGCACTCTTCATTGAACCAGGGTTGGTCTCCTGGCTTGATGGTAATGGTAGAGTGGGGGATATGCCGGGCCATGAGTTTACAGATTGTGGTTGAGTACAATTCTGCTGCCGCTGATGGCCCACAGCGCCTCATGGATGCCCAGTTTTGCATTGCTAGATCCGTTCAAAATCTATCCTATTCAGCACCGTGATAGTGCCACACAACACGATGGACGGTATCCTCAATGTGAAGGCAGGACTTCGTCTCCACAAGGACTGTGCGGTGGTCACTCCTACCAATACTGTCATGGACAGATGCATCTGCGGCAGGCAGATTGGGGGGGACGAGGTCAAGTATGTTTTCCCCTCTTGTTGGTTCCTTCAACACCTGCCGCATACCCAGTCTAGCAGATATGTCCTTTAGTACTCGGTGAGCTCGGTCAGTAGTGGTGCTACCGAGCCACTCTTGGTGATGGACATTGAAGTCCCCCACCCAGTTTACATTTTGTGCCCTCGCCACCTTCAGTGCTTCCTCCAAGTGCTGTTCAACATGGAGGAGTACTGACTCATCAGCTGAGGGAGGGCGGTAGGTGGTAATCAGCAGGAGGTTTCCTTGTCCATGTTTGACCTGATGCCATGAGAATCCCAAGATTCTGAGCTGTCAGCAAGCCTTTTACTGAGGTAACACCATAATTTGCTGCAAGAGAATAGAATATACAGAGAATTTGATGTTTGTTGCTATAAACGACCAGAATAGTCAACCCCTGAATTTCCTCCTGATCCAGAAAATACAAAAGAAGAGGTTGGCATTGACTAAGAGAAATGGGACGTTTACAAAGTCCGACAGAACAAATATGCAGGTAGTGTAAGTTTTTTGTGTTTGGGAGGACGTTGACTATTCTTGGACCTACACACGCTGGTATTCTTCATCAAGATAGAGAGTTTATTAAGCACAGCGTGGATTTACAATGCAACACTTGACAACAGTAGAGTGCCCTTGGTTCTTGCTTCCTGAGCTGCTGTGACGCAGTCTTCTCTCCTGGTGTTCTGTTGACCGTAGTCTGGTTCTTTCTTCAAATTGGTGCGCATCGATGGTTCTCAACCTCCTTCTTTTATCCTTCTCTGTGGCTTCCTCTGAATCATATTAGTACACATTCCAACATAGCTTAGATGATTAGTTCAGAGTTGATGTCATTATCCAAACCTTGTCTCTGTCTCGGCTTGCAGGTATACACTAACAAATGGTTCCTGTTTACTTTTAACAAGTTATTACAAAAGTTCACAAAGATCACATTTTTACCAGCAGGGGCACAATTGTGGTTGTCATCAGGCATCCTGTCTTATCTCAAGGCCATTTCTGTTATTGTACTACAGCAGACACACTGGCTAGGATTTTATTCTGGCAATGGGGATGTCGTTATCTAGAAAAAGGGTCTCTGAGAACCCTGCTTTGTCTCTTCTCTGGAAGGCCCACGGAATCTAGTGCCAAATAGGCACTTAAGAGGACAGTGGCGGGCCTTCCATGGGATCAAGGACCATAGCAATGGAACTCACGCCCTCAGAGAGCTGCTGGCCAATCAGAGACTGGCAGCTCTTCAAATGAGCTGCGCCAATGCAGAGGTGGTGGCTGCTGCCAGTGGAACACCTACCGAAAGCCCAGGATCAGTGCTGGACCCAGGCTACAGGTAGGTCAGGGAGGAAGGGTTTTGTGGGGTGGGGGGGGGTCACAGGGGAGGTGGGTGTAGTGGGGGGGTCAGTAGCAAGGGCAGGGGCTGACTCTCAGCAGGCCCCCCCCTTCCCGATGCCAGGTCCCTGGTTCCCCACCCCACCCCACCCCAGAGCTGGGAAGCAGCCCGCATGGTTTTTCATGCCGTGCTTCCTGTGAGTTGACAGGGCCGCCTACTGCACAGCTAATGTGGGCTGTGGCGAGATGAGGCCCTTAATTGGGGATTAATTGCCCAGTTAAGGGCCTCATTTGGCAGTGGGGTGGGAAGGCCATTTACCGGCCTTCCCACCCTGGACTAAATTTTGGAAGAGGTGGGAAGGTGCCAGGAACCCCCCCACCCTCCCCCGCCACCATCCAATTTTGTCCTCTCCCTACCTCCAAACCCACCGTGGGGGAGAGCATAAAATTCCCCCCCACTGCGTTTCACAATCTTTACAACACAGCATACAAATATACATTTCATAGCTTAGTCATAATGCAATGCACAGTACAAAGTATAACTATTTTCTGGCTTTATGGTATCATTTCTTAACAGTATCCTACATTAAAATATAGCAGCTCATAAATTCTGCAGCAGATCACAACTTATACAAGTGTGTGTAAGCAATACAGTAAAAACATATTAACATAGCAGTTTATTAACCCCTTAGTTCCTACAACTGGAATAACAGCATGTACTTTATCACAAAATGGCTCCAGTATAGTTTCTCAATCCCTCCATTTTTCAAATTTTCTTCATTACTCTTCTTCTGAACGTGACGTCTGGCTCTATCATTGACATCTCACCCAAGTAACTGTTCTTCCTGTGTGAGCCTTGACTTTGTCTTTGCAAGTTATTTGATGAGGGATATGGGGAGGGAGAAGATGTCTCAAGGTATCAGTCTTGGCTCCGTGGTAGCATGCTGACCTCTGAATTGGAAGGTTGTGGGTTCAAGTCCTACTGTAGAGATTTTAGTGACTAATCTAGGCTGATACTTTAGAACAGGGGTCTGTAGTATAATAGACATTGGGTTGTTACTGGGTGAAATATGTTAATCATGCTGTATACCTCATCACCGGAAGTGATGTAACACCACGTGTGTGGAACCAAACTAGCTGTAGTCAATAAGCATAACAGATTGTTCAGGAGAATCAAAGAAATGCTGATATCACCAGATGTGTTAGCTGACTACAACCCTGAGCTACCCACTATCATCGCTGCAGATGCATCTTCTACAGGACTGGGAGCTGCACTGTTTCAGATACAGCCAGATGGAAAGCACAGAGCAATTCACTGACAGACTGAACAGAGATATGCAGTCAGAGAAAGAAGCATTAGCAACTACATGGGCTTGTGGAAAGTTTGCAAACTGTGTTATTGGTCTTAACTTCAAGATAGAGACAGACCACAAACCATTGGTAACCCTTCTAACTGCATAGGAGTTAGCAAAGGTGCCTCGATGAGTACAAAGATTCAGACTAAGGATGATGAGTTTTGATGCAAAGACTGAGTATGTTTCAGGAAAGCAGCAGATCACAGCAGATGCTTTGTCTTATATCCCAGTTGCAAGACCTTATTGAAGATGAAGAAACCTTTGAATCGATAACAACCACAACCCTATCAGTGACAACTCAGAGACTGAACAAAATCAGAGATGCACAGAGATCTGATGAAGAACGTGCTCAGGTCAGAGAGTATTGGGTTAAAGGATGGCCAACATACGCCACACAATCCTATTCTCAGACAGAACTAAGAACAGAGAGGACATCACAGTGTAGTTGATGATTTACTCATTTGTGACGAGAGATTGGTCATTACGAGAGTTCAGAAACTAGACATACT
Source organism: Heterodontus francisci (assembly GCF_036365525.1). Lineage (NCBI taxonomy): Eukaryota > Metazoa > Chordata > Chondrichthyes > Heterodontiformes > Heterodontidae > Heterodontus > Heterodontus francisci. The sequence goes on along the minus strand of NC_090392.1, from coordinate 33,919,388 downwards.
ATAAAAATTGCACCAAGGATGTTTGGGCATCACAATGTTGAGCCAGGGCAAGAAATTTTGTTTGGCGGCCAGGTCTCTCAAAATCTCTAGAAGAGATGATATCAAGATGTGCTATTCATCACCAGGAGACAAGGGAATCACTGATGTCATCTTCCTTTCCATCAAGACTATGGGAACGTCTTGGGATGGATCCTTTTGAACACAGAGGTAAAATATTCTTGATAGTAGTAGATTATTACTCAAGATGGATAGAAGACAAGCAACTGCAGGGTCACACTTCTGAAGCAGTGATGACATTGTTGAAGGAGATAATTCGCAACTCATGGAATTCCAGACCTTGTAATTTCAGACAATGGACTGTAGTTTGCCAACAATACTTCAAAGTGTTCACAGTATCATATGAATTTGTTCCTACCACCAGTTCACCAGGATAAGCTCAAGCCAATGGTGAAGCCGAAAGAGAAGTGCATACGGTAAAAGCTTTGCTGAAAAAGAACGAGGATGTTCAAATTGTAATTTTGAGCTATCGTTCAACCCACTACAAAATGTGTTTGTGCCATGTGATCTCCTAATGGGAACAAGACTGGAAACTCAACTACCTACTCTCTCTCACACACACACACACACACACACACACACACACACACACACACACACACACGTAAGAGTTGACACGTGGAAGTGAGAGAGACAGAGACAAACAGAGATCATTCCAATGAGAAGTGGAATCACAACAGACGTCACAAAGCACAAAACCTACCAGACATCCAACCAGGAGAGCCAGTTTGGATCAGAGACCAAGATCGTTATGGAGAAGTGATTGAGTAGACACCACACCCAAGGTTATACCTTGTCGAGACAGAGCAAGGTATGCTGAGACGTAATAGATGTGCGTTGGTAGCAATACAGAAGCTGCCTCCTATCTGGGGAAATCAGTTATCTCCAAAATCTAATGGACCAGAGACGCTGTATTCATCCACAAATCCAGAAGATAACCTGAATGATGAACCAGAGTCATCTACCAATTCCACTCTTGTACAGCAGAGTCAGAGACTATAGGACTGGAAACCTCAATCCCTTCAAAAGGATAAGAGGACTCGTTACAGTAGACTTGTGAAATCGCCACAGTGACTGTCTATGTAAAAAATGGAAGTCAGAGATTTGGGCAGAGATGAAATATAATGTGGTTTACTCGACATTTGGTTGTTACTGGGTAAAATATGCTAATCATACCTCATCACAGGAAGTGATGTTACATCATGTGTGTGGAGCCCTCATGTACAGGCTTGGAAAATATAAACCGTAGCAGTAAGACGTGTTTAATAAAGCTCCCGTTTCTTTGAACCCATCTGACTTCAGATATTCTGCACTAGTTTAACAGTAAGCAGTATTTTACAGGGTCAATCTTTTTTTTAACCTGAAGAGCCTTTTAAAAAAATAAAATTCCAATATTTTTTGGCAACAAATAAAAACTATCGGGAACTACAAGACAAAATCTCAGCATGCTAAACCAAATACTTGGCAAATTGGCAAGTGTCTCTGGTAGAATGCATAATTTGCATATTTAATAAATGAAATACATGTATTGAATTTATCTATCAATAGAAAATAATTCAAAATTAAAATAAAAGCAAAAATACTGCAGATGCTGGAAATCTGAAATAAAAACAAGAAATGCTAGAAATATTCAGCAGGTCTGGCAGCATCTGTGGAGAGAGTTCTGATGAAGGGTCACTGACCTGAAACGTTAACTCTGCTTCTCTCTCCACAGATACTTCCAGACCTGCTGAGTATTTCCAGCATTTGTTTTTTTTATTTCAAAATTAAAATAAACCTGACTCTGAATTAGAGTTTTTTTAAAAACTTTTTTTTACTATAATTTTGCAAGCAAAGTCATCTTTACAACAAACTACTACTTACGATGCATAGAATTAAGACCATTCTCAAGATAAAAAAGACTTCTAAAAGCATATTCCAAATAATTTATCATCTCAACCTAATTAGAAACAGTAATGGTCACAACCATAAAACCTGTTCCTTGAACCAAAGGCATTATTTATAACCATGGTGCAGCTATACCATTCAAACAGGTTTATTCAGAGCATGATGATATTTTTCATTAAAATAATCATTTGAAATGCATTGCCTGAGCAAGTGGTGGAGGCAGGTTCAATTGAAGCATCCAAAAGGGAATTAGACAATTATATGAAAAGGAAGAATGTGCAGGATTACAGGGAGAAGGCAGGGGAATGGAACTGAGGGAGTTGCTCTTTCAGAGAGCCGGTGTGGGGTTGGGCTGGATAGCCCAGTGATGGGCTGAATAGCCTCCTTTTGCAGTGTAACAATTCAGTGATTCTGTGAAACTGTAAAGTCCAGCATAATGATTAGTTTTTTATCCCTACACTAAAAACATGGCTCTTACTTTTCTTGACTTAATTTTTTTTTAGGCTTTTTTCATGTTGATGCGATCCAACTGGAAAAGTCTGGGAGCCACAAATGAGATGCTGAAGAGCCACAGACAGCCCCGGTGCTGCAGGTTGCAGACCCCTGCTTTAGTATATGATGGAGGTAGTTCTGCACTGACAGATGCACAGTTTTTTGAGTGACACTAAACAGAGGCCCGGTCTGCCTGGTGAGATGGGCATCAAAGATCCCAAGCCATTATTTGAACGACAGGGGAGTTCTCCCCGGCATCCTGGCCAACATTAATCCTTCAAGAAATTATCTGGTCACTATCACATTACTATTTATTGGAACTTGCTTTACAGTAACTGGTTGCCATATTTCCTATATTCCTGCTGTGACTACGCTACAAAAGTACTTTATTGGCTGTAAAGCACTTTGGGATGTTATGAAGGCTGTTGTGAAATGCATGTCTATCTTTTAAAAGCCACATGTCAGGAAATGTACTCGATCCAGCAGGTCCACATTATGGAGAGTATGAGCAGCAACCCTTGCTGATGTTTTTTTGTCCACCTTTTTCCTGCTCTAACCTAGGGCACTGCGGTTAATTGTACCTTCCCGACCAGTCTGATTGGAATCCACAGATTCCAAGATTGGTATAGGACATATACTTGGCCCCTTCCTTCTCTGAATGGCTCATTGCTGCAATATGGCAGTGCAAAAAGATCCCAAAATTGCACTTGCTGCAATTGTATAGAGCCTTGGTGAGACTGCACCTGGAGTATAATGTACAGCTTTGGCCTCCTTATCTAAGGAAGGATATACTTGCCATAGAGGGAGTGAAACAGAGGTTCACCAGGGATTCCCGGGATGGCAGGATTGTCTTATGAGGGGAGATTGAGGAAACTGGGCTCGTATTCTCTAGAGTTTCGAAGAGGTGATCTCATTGAAACTTACAAAATTCTTACAGGGCTTTGACAAGTTGGGTGTAGATAGGATGTTTGCTCTGGCTGGTGAGTCTAGAACCAGGGAACATAGGGCTGGATTTTACAGACCCCCCGATGTCAGGGGTTGTGGCAGTGGGGGGGGGGGGGGGGCCAGAAAATGCCTCCGTCAGAGGCCTGCCACGGACCTAGCCCAATATTGCCAGCGGCGGTGAGGCCTTGTTGCTCCCCCTATGCTCGGTGGCAGGAGCCAAATCTGCAAATTTTTAAAAATATAAATGAATGAATAAATGACTTACCTGCTCCTGCCATCCATTGCAGGGCGATATTACTGCTGGTGGCCGGCACTTCTGTACTTTCGGATCTCTGTCCAGCTGTGCCCATTATATTGTTAAATTGCCTCTCTTGCATTAACAAATGGTATTCTCCCCATTGTTATGAACCTGTAGTTTTTTTTTTCTTTTCCAGGAATATGTGGTGTGCCTTTAAGGCTAGAAAAGGATCAGTACTGCTTTAAGGCAGCAAGCTCCAGGGACTGTGAGCAAGGAAAGTGCATCTCGGCTGCCCCGTGATACAGCCATACAGACTGGAAGTACCAGCCAGCTTCAAATGTGCAATCTGGTTGCCCTTGGATACAGCCATTCTGAGAACAAGGACAAAGATACAACGTTGCCGCCTGCTTTTTGAAAATTAGCTAAAAACTGGCTTTTGACACAGACAGAGACAGACAGCTGGACCAGCATGAGCGGAACAGAAATCTCTGATAGTTTAATCTGAAGGAAGGTGAATTTTAGACAATTACAATAACAACAATGGAATATGTGCCCTGGTTTTCTTGGCTACTAAGATTTATTTCTTCACAAATATTGTTTCTACTGACAGAAATGTCTAGTCAGTAAAGTCTAAAGGATTACTTTATAGTCTGTCTAACCAGGCTGATCAATTTCACAGTGGATGTAATACAACATGCATACACACACACAGAAACACAGGGCTGAATTTTACTGACCCCACCGCCCCCCAACCCTCCGACATCGGGGGTCGTGGCAGGGGGGGCCTGAAAAGGCCTCCGGGAGAGAGGTGCCATAGACCTCGATGCCAGGAAGGCCTGGCCTGATATTACTTAATACATTCATTAGTCACTTTTACGCTCCCGCCATCTGTCCCGGTGTGATCTTCGTGCCGTTGGCCGGCACTCCCGTGCCTTCGGATCCCTGTCCGGGAAACTGAGGCAGAACACTGGTGGTGAGCGGGGAGGAGCGGGGTCAAAGTTATATCATTGGTGTAAGGGATGGTGGGAAGGGTTATAGTTTAAAGTTATGTTTAAACTCCCAAAGTTCATGGGACAATGCTGGTTGTCCTCAATTGGACACCTCCATGTATATGCCAAACTCTCCAACTGTCAAGCTCTTTTTGTTTTGCATCCTTTACCAACTTACCATCTAACTTGTGAGTAGCTCTTCAAGCTTCTCTATTGTAAGGGCTCCTCCTTCTTGTGGTATTCCTCGCCTGCTCTTTGGTCCTCTCTTTTGTTAAACTATATCCTCTAGAGTTCCTATCCCTTTCTGGACTGCTACTACTCAACCTGTCTCCTACGACCAGACTTCCTCTCGTAAGTTTGTGATCTTTTTCTTGGACTATGATCACCATCAGGCCCACTGTCTGAACCTACACTACCTTTTCTGGCCTTCCACAGTTTTACTTCCTTCTGCCAATCTATAGGTCTGATATCCTGTCCCTTGTCTTGCATATTCAGCCAATGTTTGTGTTTCCCTGTGGCCTTTCCTATCCTTCCGATACGGTGGCTTCCCTCCATTCACTAGCCCCTTCTGTCATATATGTCACTCCAGTCCCAACTTTCGTTAGCTGATCTTCACTATCACTCTCAGTTAGCCTGTTATTTGCCGCAAACTGTTGCTCGCAAAGATCCAACATATGTGTATGCGAAGTACATGGTGCATCATCAGTGTCCATTATTTGTTCAGATTCTGTCAATGTGTAATCAGTGCCAATAAGCCACGAGGAATGTACTCTAACGGTTTGGTTGCCATGTCACAAAATTACTGTTTTGCCATCAGTGCCTATAACTTTTCCTGGGCCTCTCCATTCTTTCTGCCCTTCTCTTTTGTAATACACCATATCCCCAGAATAAAATTGTTTTTAGATGGCCTGATACGATACCTCAAAGCTCTCCTGATTTTTTCTGAAACCCCCGCCTTTATGAATGCTCTTCTCCCTGCATGCATGGCATTCAAATGTTCCACAAAAATGAAGCTAATTGTAGTCCCGTCTAAAGCCGGTGGATGGTCTCACATTTTCGGATTCTTGCCATAAACTAATTGATCGGGGCTGTAGCCCCCAACCATTTGAAGCGTGTTTTTCGCATATACTGCCCACGCCAGAGCAGTTGTCAATTCATAATTTGGCTGGTCAGCTAAAACTTTTTGGGGCATTGTCAATCACGGTGTGATTTCTCTCACAAATCCCATTACTGACAGGACTTTCTGCTGCCGTGTGCATTGCTACAATATTCATCTTTTCACACATACTCCTGAAATCATCATTGACAAATTCTCCTCCATTGCTAGTTAGAAACCGAGCTCCCAGTCCTGTTCCTATTCACCTTTCCATTATCTTGTCCACTATTACTTTTTTGTCTTTACTGTAAATTACTGTTGACAGACTGAATCTAGTTGCTACATCCATAAAGTGTAGAAGAAAATTGTTTGTCTTTATCCCAGACCTTCAAGTCCATCGCTGCAGTTTCATTAAAGTCCCTTGCTAATGGGAGACTCACTATGGGTCATGATGGCATTCTCCTGTATTTATTTTACAGACATTACATTTTTTACTGATATCCTTGATAAGTCTAGTGTAGTCATCATCTATTACACCTTTTAACAGAACCTTCAACCTATGACAAGATGTGCAAACTGTCGATGTAGTTTTGAAATAATTTGCCTTTTCTCCTTTTAATACCTCTTTAACATCGTGCTTAGAGATGTTAGGTCTCACTAAGGGAATACAATAATGTCCCAACTGTAGGAAATCTGTAGCTTTGCAGTTTACAAAGACTTCTCATGTTCCATATCCAAATTCATCTGAGCCTTTTTCGTAGACAGCTTACTTAACAGCAAAGTTATTTCACTGGATACTACATCCATACTAATAAAGTGGTTTACCCCTGCTATTTTACACACAATCACCACTCTTTTTAGTGATTTCAACGTGTTGTCATCCCCAAAACTGAAACAGGTAGAATTGACATATTATTTGACCTTACTTCAGTCTTCCTTACTTAAAGAATCCATGTAACACTGTAACCAGTCCACTCCACATACTGTGGACTGTCTAGTACTGCGCAATTGAACGAATCTGCTGATTACCGGACTGAAGCTTCTCGTGACCAGTACTACTCCTTCTGATTGATCAGTATTGTCATCCTTGCCTTCCAAACCTTCCACGTCATGTGTCATTTCAAAAACCCTGTTATTCCTTTTTGGACAATTCAACGCATAATGATACTTTGAGTCACATCTGAAACACCTGTTGACCACTCCTTGGTTATTCCTGGGGTTCATCCTTCTGCCATAATTATCCAATTCCTGCCATCTGTTATAGCTGCCAAAAGGGTCTCTATCCTCAGTCTTTTTGTTAGTGATTCTTGTCTCATACTGACATATGGGCCCCACATTGACAATGCCTCAAAATGCAGCTAGCATTGTATCCTCCACCTTCCGTGTCACCGCTAAAGAGCCCATCTGTGCCATAAAAGCGGCTGGAAAGGAATGTTTTCCCAAAATATTTTTAAGGCTTCAGACATCTGATCAAAAAGCACAACTCTTTCTTTGAATCTAACTCCGGTTATGACTAAGAGCCTATCCATGTTCGATATCCTAGCACAATCCAACAATTTGAAGGCAAGGACTGATTTAGGAATTTCCAAGTACAAACACTGCAACCTTGCATATAGTCAGTTAAACTCAGTGATATATTCTTCTATGGAAGAACCATCCATTTTTCTAAATTTATCAAAGTCCAACCATGCCTCATAGGCACTCAATAATTCATCTTTCATATAAATTTTATCCATAAATTTTGTAGCAAATCTGTCAGTGGAGCAGCTATAGTGCTAAAATTTTGTACAAACATGCAGTAGAAACCACACAGCTCCAAGAACCTCACGATATCTCACTTAGTCCTAGGGATGGGGAACTCCAACAATGCTGTACTTTCGCTGTTCTTGGTAACATTTGTCCTTGCCCTAATACATGCCTGTGGTAGGTTACTCTGGCTTTTGCAAATTCACTTTTGGCAACGTTTATCACCAAATCAGCTGATTGTAATTTTCTAAACAGAGCTTCTCGTTCCATGTGGTCCTTCCAAGTGTTACTGTAAACAAGCACATCATCAAAGTAAACCACACAATTATGATCACTAGCTACCACTTGATTCATTAGTCTCTGAAAAGTGACTGGGGCATTTTTTAGCCTGAATGACATTACTTGGCATTGGAAAAGACTGTCTGGTGTGACAAAGGCCGATATTTCTTTAGCTCGGTGTATTAAAGGAACCTGCCAATATCCCTTTAACAAATCTATTTTTGTGAGAAATGTGGCACTGCCCACTCTGTCAATACTGTCTTCCAAACAAGGTATTGGGTAGGAGCCTGCTTTTGTTAGCACATTAACCTTTCTGTAGTCTATGCAGAATCTAGTTGAACCATCAGGTTTAGGCTTCAACACCACTGTGGAGCTCCAGCTGCTTTGACTGGCTTCAATTAGGTGGTTTTCCAACATATATTGGATTTCTGCTTTTACCTGGGCCTGTTTCTCTGGACTTAAGCGATAAAGATGCTGTTTATAGGAAAGGATTCCCCTACATCCACATCATTTGTTGCTATGATTTGACATTCTTGTTTGTCCCTACAGACTGTTTTAAATGCTGTGAGTTAGGTCTTCGTGTTGTTCTGCATTTAAATGTGAAAGCATAGTCTCCAATCTCACTAACAATTCAGTATTAGCTAACCAGATAATAGGAGGTTCAATTTGAGAATTGTCCAGGCTTCCTTCTGCCTCATCCTCACTATCCTGTTCATCTTTCACTGTCCTTAGTACCTGACATATCTGTGCTTGTTCATTCTTCTTTTTTTCAATCATTCATGGGATGTGCACATCATCGGCTAGGACAGCATTTATTGCCCATCCCTAATTGCCCTTGAGAAGGTGGTGGTGAGCTGCCTTCTTCAACCACTGCAGTCCATGTGGGGTAGGTACACCCTTAGTGCTGTTAGGATGGGAGTTCCAAATTTGAATCCAACGACAGGAAATGGCAATTATAGTTCCAAATTAGGTTGGTGTGTGTCTTGGAGGGGAACTTGCAGGTGGTGGTGTTACCATGCATCTGCTACCCTTGTCCTTCTAGGTGATAGAGGTCGTGGGTTTGGAAGGTGCTGTCTAAGGAGCCTTGGTTCATTGCTGCAGTGCATCTTGTAGATGGTACACACTGCAGCCACCGTGCGTCGGTGATGGAGGGAGTGAATGTTTGTGGATGGGGTGCCAATCAAGTGGACTGCTTTGACCTGGATGATGTCGAGCTTCTTGAGTGCTGTTGCAGCTGCACCCATCCAGGCAAGTGGAGAGTATTCCATCACACTCCTGGAATACCCAGCACTTGCCTGGATGGGTTCTGTTCCTCCCAATGATATTATTGTTTCAACATATTGATATGACACAGCTGATTCTTTTTCTGGTGATCTGGGGTGTCAATCAAATAATTTACCAATTCTTTTGACCACTTTATATAGACCACTGAACTGTGCTTTCAATGATTCTCCCTGTTAAGGCAGTAATACTAACACCCTTGTAGAAATGTTCGGGTCTTGGCATGCTTGTTTGCCCATTTCTTCATGGTTGTTTGGGAGACTTTAAGGTGTTCCTGAGCCACTTTTCAGGCTCTTGTGAGCCGCTCCTGGAACATGAATACATAATCGAGCACAGAAGATTCATCCCTCTGTTCTAAAAATCTTTCTTTCATTAGTTTTAGAGGACCTCTTATTTGATGTCTATAAACTAATTCAAAAGGACTAAAACCAGTACTCATTAGGTGAATCCCTAGTGGCAAACAAAAGAAATTCTAGCCCTTTATCCCAATCATGGGGATATTCATGACAGTATGTCCTGATCATCGTTTTGAAGGTCTGATGATACCTTTCTAAAGCCCCTTGTGTCTGTGGATGGTATGCCGAAGACTTTAACTGTGTTATACCCAAATTACCCATAACTTCCTGAAAAGTTTTAGACATAAAACTGGAACCTTGATCCGACTGAATCTCAATTGGTAATCCATATCTAACAAAGAACTGGGTTAATTTCTCTATCACTACCCTAGCAGAAATTGTTCTTAAGGGAATAGCTTCTAGGAACCAAGTAGCCATATCCAAGATAGTGAGTATATACTGGTGTCCCGCTTTTGTTTTCTGTAAAGGTCCTACACAGTCTACCAAAACCTTACTAAATGGTTCCTGAAAAACTGGCATGGGAATTGGAGGTGCCAGTTTTATGTCAGGTTGTGGCTTTCCCACAATCTGGCACATTTTACAAAATTGCACCACATCCTTGGAAAAACCTGGCCAGTAAAAATATGGATCTATACGTGATTTTTTCTTCCGGATCCCCACATGTCACGCTATTGTTTTTCATGCACTGTCCTTAATATTTCCTGGTGATACTTGGGCGGTACCACTATCTGGTGAACAACCATCCATTCTTCGTCCGCAGGTCTGTGAGGAGGTCTCCATTTCCTCATCAGAACTCCCTTTGCCTCAGCTTCAGTTCAAGCTGATTGTCCTACTTCATTTAACTCTGTATTGGCTTACTGAGCCTTGATCAGAGAAGATTTATTGAACATTTCCTTCGGATTATCCAAATCCCCAAAGAAAGTTTCAGATATTCAGCTATCTGATTGTGATGTCAATTTTACCTCCGACAATTGAACTTGTTTAGGTCAGGTCACTACACACAAAGGAAAAATTCCTGGAGCCTTTTCCTGCAACTGTTCTGTCTCTTTGATTTCAATTGGTTTTTCCATGACTACCAGAGAAGCTACTACCTTCACTCCAGCCAAATCATTCCCCAGGAGCAGGTCAACTCCGTTTACAGGTAAATTACGGAAAACTCCTAGTTACCGTTCGAGACATTAGGTCAAATTTTTGGTGCACCCAATACAAAGTTACGGTATATACTCCCCGCCAATACCATTCACTAAAACCTTGGCATTCAATGCACTCTCTGGTGGAAAAGGTATGCCTTTCCCCAGCAAAAGAGTTTGGGTGACTCCTGTATCCCTAAGTATAACTATATGTCTACCTGCCTCACTTAAGGAATAAGGAGTTACTTTTTCTTTTGACAAAAATTCCCTATAACTCTCAGGTATCTTGTTCATGACCCCTGCACTCACAGTGGTTTTTGTACTTGGCGTTTCAACTGCTGTCAGAGCTTCAGCCTGATAGTCATACTCTCAGTCAGGGCCCCTTCCTCTGCATTGGCCTTGTGTACCCCAATAAGTCCCATGGATTTACCCCGCAACTTTAAGCATTCTGCATGAAGTTGTCTCACCTTGTGGCAACGGTAACAATTAGGCTTGCGAACCTCACTTCCACCTTCAGTATCTTCCTTTCTGGCCTGAAGTGGAGATCCCTGGGTGTTCCCAGCTGTCCCTTCTTGTCCCCAGCTACTTGCCTTCCTTTCACCCACCCACTTTCTTGGGCCTGTGGTGGTGATGGACAAAGGGTTTGGCTTCTAAACAAGCTTGTAATCATCAACAATTTCCACTGCCTGTCTGGCTGTTGAAACTTTCTAGTTCTCTACATGGGTTCTTACTAACGGAGGAGTGAACTTTAAAATTCTTCCAGGAGAATTATTTCCCTAAGGTGCTCAAACAAGGCCTCTACCTTTACTGCCCAGATCCAACAATCAAAATTAATTTGAGGAGTTGAACACGTGGCTGCAGGGATGGTGTAGGAGGGAGGGTTTTGGTTTCCTGGATAATTGGGGCTCTTTCTGGGGTAGGTGGGACCTCTACAAACAGGATGGTCTTCACCTGAAACAGAGGGATACCAATATCCTGGGGGGGAGATTTGCTAGTGCTCTTCAGGGGGGTTTAAACTAATTCAGCAGGGGAATGGGAACCTAAATTGTAGTTCCAGTGTACAGGATGTTGAGAGTAGTAAGGTCAGGGATAAGGTGACAAGGACGCAAGAGGGCACTGGCAAGCAAGAACTTGGTTTAAAGTGTGTCTACTTCAACGCCAGGAGCATCCGGAATAAGGTGGGTGAGCTTGCAGCATGGGTTGGTACCTGGGATCTCGATGTTGTGGCCATTTCGGAGACATGGGTAGAGCAGGGGCAGGAATGGATGTTGCAGGTTCCGGGATTTAGATGTTTCAGTAAGAACAGAGAAGATGGTAAAAGGGTGGGGGGGGGGGTGGCATTGTTAATCAAGGAGAGTATTACGGCGGCAGAAAGGACGTTTGAGGACTCGTCTACTGAGGTAGTATGGGCCGAGGTTAGAAACAGGAGAGGAGAGGTCACCCTGTTGGGAGTTTTCTATAGACCTCCGAATAGTTCTAGAGATGTAGAGGAAAGGATAGCGAAGATGATTCTCGACAGGAGCGAGAGTAACAGGGTAGTTGTTATGGGGGACTTTAACTTTCCAAATATTGACTGGAAATACTATAGTTCGAGTACTTTAGATGGGTCTGTTTTTGTCCAGTGTGTGCAGGAGGGTTTTCTGACACAGTATGTAGACAGGCCAACCAGGGGCGATGCCACATTGGATTTGGTACTGGGTAATGAACCCGGCCAGGTGTTAGATTTAGATGTAGGTGAGCACTTTTGTGATAGTGATCACAATTTGGTTAGGTTTACCTTAGCGATGGGCAGGGACAGGTATATACCGCAGGGCAAGAATTATAGCTGGGGGAAAGGAAATTATGATGCGATTAGGCAAGATTTAGGATGCGTAGGATGGTGAAGGAAACTGCAGGGGATGGGCACAATCGAAATGTGGAGCTTATTCAAGGAGCAGCTACTGCGTGTCCTTGATAAGTATGTACCTGTCAGGCAGGGAGGAAGTTGTCGAGCAAGGGAGCCGTGGTTTACTAAAGAAGTTGAAGCGCTTGTCAAGAGGAAGAAGAAGGCTTATGTTAGGATGAGACGTGAAGGCTCAGTTAGGGCGCTTGAGAGTCAGTTGTCCCTTTTTGATTTGGCGTCCCAAATATGCATAGACAGCTGTCATTAGGATCTTACTGGAACAGTTCTTTTCAGGCGATGTTGAAGATCTGTTTGGCAGGTTTTCCAGGTGAAATGTGGCATCAGGGGTTTCTGGCAGACCTTTCAAGAGGAATGCAGCATCAATTTCTCTATTTCTTATACTCACTTCAAAGAACTTCTCAAAGAGATGGAAAAACTCACAGGCTTTTCAAAGAGATGGAAAAGGCTGAGCTGAGATGACTGCTCTCTTTTAAAACTCCTTTCAGAACACTGTCCAAACCCCACTGACTGTCCAAAGTGAAACCAAGAACAATCTCAAGAGTCAAGCCTCCTGACCCCTATAAATCTTGAGCTGTCACTTCTCGGTAAACATCTCCCCCAAGTCAAAAAACCTTTGCTAGGTATTTATCCAAAGACAGGTGACTTCCAGTAAGGGTTGTTTACAAACCACATCCAAAAGACCTTCCAATGACCCCTATCAATGATCCCAGTGAAAAAACATTCCATGGAATCCTGTTCAGTTTTCCCAAATAAAACAATGTCCATAACTCTAAAATACATGAGTCCTCAAAAATAAAATACTTAACAAAAAATATAGAAGAACTGTTATAACATTCTGCAAATCAAACTCCTGAAGTGTAGCATGACTGTGCAGTTTAACGTTCTAGGCAGGTTCCTATGACCTTTCATAGTGCGATGTTTCAGTAATATAGTGGTTGTTGCATTTGCCTCACTTGCGAAAGGTCCACTTTTCGAAAGCAGGTTGAAACACTTTCAAAACTTGTTCAGTTAAGTATGAGGAAAAATTCACATTTGCTGTGAAATGTCACCTCATAACTAACCAATGGGTGAGGACATCCCCATTCTCAATGATGGGTGGAGCCCAGCAGCTCAGTCTGGAAGACCAGGCTGAAGCATTTGCAACGATCTTCAGCCTGAAGTGCCGAGTGGATGATCCATCTTGTCCTACTTCTGAGCACCCCAACATCTCAGATATCAGACTTCAGAGAATCATATTCACTGCATATATCAAGAAGTGGCTGAAAGCTCTGGATACTGCAAAGGCGACTCTCTGTTTCATTCCCTCAGCAAATTATGTATCCACGCTGCACTGGTCCTTTAATTCCATCCACTTTAATTTTTCTAACAAGTTGATTATGTGGTACTTCACCAAGTGCCTTTTGAAAGTCCACATACACAATATCAACCATACCACCACTACTCTCATCAACTTTCCTCATTACTACATCAAAGAACACATTTCATAAGTTTTCAGGATATTCCTTACTTGTAAGCCTGGAAGGCAAAGGTAGATTATGTTTGACAACTATGTTCAAAGGGAAATGGTTGGGTAGCTTAGTTGGTGAAAGTACAGCGTTAACAATGTCGAGGTTATGGGTTCAATCCCATTGTGAACTTTTTTTTTTGCTCCACAGGTGTTTCCGGATCTGTGGAGTGTTTCCAGCATTTTCCCAATAATTCCATGTCCAGCACCGGCTGCAGTTTGCTTTTTATTTATTCACAGTGTATTACTGCCTTTGTATTATCAAAATGGATAAATAAATTGTAGAGGTCGGGAATTGTGCTGAGTATAAGTTTGAGTATTGGTGAGTCACGGCAGAATTCTCGCTTCTCACAGTGGAGACATGGGTTGGATTCCTGGCCAATGCTAATTGGATATTCTACTAAAGCAGCTCAAAAAAACATACCTGAAATTATACAAAGCTTTAAGTACAAGCTGACAGTAATAAATAACAAATTTGAACCGCCACCTAGTTGGAGAGTGGAGCCTTAATCCAGCACCTTTGACCGCTTGACCACGCTGCAACAATGGAATAAGGTCTAGATTTGGTTTACTGTGCATGTACATGAATGTACAGAGCTTGCTAAATAAGGTTGGTGAGCAGCAGGCACAGAATCCCCAGCCTTAAACCGCACGACCATGCTAACACAGCTTCACTTGTGATCCTGATGACTGGTAATTGAAAGTGAGTTTTCTTGCTGTGTGCCTTCTGAGTTCAGGGCTTTGTAATGAGAATGAAGGAAATAAGAGAGCTTTCCGAGTTATGTTCCCAGGACAATGTGGTCAAGAGGTTAAGTCGGCAGATCACAAATCCATTGTGCCCTAAAAGCATGGTTTTGAATTCTCTCCTGAACATTATTGCATTTAAGACTCAATGTGTTTTTCCTTTTTTCATGGCACACAAGAGTCCTGCATCTGAGTCCCATCCTTCCCCAAGCCGCAGTGGGGGAGTTATGCATTACTGCCTTACCCTGTTTGCTCAAATCTGCAAAGCCATAATTTCCACCCAAATTGTTCCTTGCATGGAGGTGCAGAGAGTGTAATATCTGAGCTGCATGAAGTATCAAAGTGGATAATTACGTCCTGGTGAAAGGAATATCTCTCCACAGATTCTGCCTGACCTGCTGAATGTTTCCGGCATTGTCTGTTTTTAATTTTATGCTTTCATGATAGCAGTTTTTTTTGACTTACCTCAAGGGTGCAGCTCCAGGCACTACTTTTCTGTGCTCTTCTCACACATGTTTGCTCTTTATTTTCTGCACATGCTGTAAAGTCAGTGTTTCCACACACATTGGCCTACACCAGGGCTTTCAAAAACCTTCTCTCATGGTTTCAGGGAGTCTATGGGTTTCAGGGAGTCTATGTGTTTCTTAGTGAATTTGCAAGGGCACGTGGATCACAGTGATTGTGAGGGAATATAAAGGATTAATATGTTATCCAAGGGATCTGAAGACTATACGTGTGTACCAGTAAGACTATATCAAAGAGACAGAGGCAGAACATAGTAGAGAAGATCATGAGCTTACAGAGAATCAAAGCATCTAAGGAATGCTCAGGATATATAAAAGTAGGCAAGGAATGCTCAGGAGTTATCGGAGATGGTTACGGACATTGAGGTAGTATCAGAGACGATAAGGAACACTCAGGACAAATCAGAGAGGGTAAGGGACACTCAAAACATATCAGATAGAGTACATTATGCTCGTGATATATCAGAGAATGTAAAGGACACTTACGCACCCGAACTGCTGAGCTCAGTCCCTTTGGTACGGAAGCTTTAAGTATAACATAATTGAGGCATTTAAGATTTAATGGATTGATAGAGTGAAACTATCTGATTGTGGAGTTTTGAACAAGGAGGGATAACTAGAAATAATAAAGTACTCGACACACACTGGAACAATCCAGGAAAAATCAGGATTGGGATAAGGACACTCAGGTATGCACAGGATAAACTCACAGATAATGGCAGTGAAATGACCGTAATATTGAATAATTAATTTACCTCCATATTTACTAGGGACACTAACAGGGTGGACATGATGTTAGAAGACAAGATCAGCAAAATGAAGGTATTGAAGATAAAAAGGGAGAGTTTGTTGACAGTGTAATAAACTACAGAAGATAAAACATCTGTGCTCAATGGTGCAAGGGAGGAGATGGCAGAGGCACGATATATATATATATAGAGAGAGAGAGAGAGAATTGCATTTATATAGCGCCTTTCATGATATCAGGACATCCTAAGGTGCTTTACAGCCAATGAAGTGCATTTAAATGTTGTCACTATTGTAAATTAAGAATCATGGCAACCAATTTGCGCACAGCAAGATACCACCAACAGCAATGTAATAATGACCAGATAATCTGTTTTCTTTTCAAGTGATGAAGGGTCACTGACCTGAAATGTTAACTCTGCTTCTGTCTCCACAGATGCTGCCAGACCTGCTGAGTATTTCCAGCATTTCTTGTTTTTATTTCAGATTTCCAGCATCTGCAGTATTTTGCTTTTATTCTTTTTAAGTGATGCTGATTAAGAGATAAATGACAAACTGTCACTTCTCACCATTTTTACAAGAGACAGACAATGATACTGGTTTTAGAAACTGGGCTGGACAGGTAGATCACAGATAGATTTTAAAATATTTCACTCTGATGACTTAGAATCGGGCAACGCCTTTTTCTGTTCAGTAAAGAGAGACCGGCAGGGGGCTCCCAGACACAGTTCAGGCTGGGACCGGCAGCTCTCCACTGGTAGTGGCTGGATTAGGGAGTAGGGATCCTGAGCTGTGGTTGAGGTGGTTTGGCTGCTGCTGCTTCCACCTCTCACTCCGAGAGCCCCGGCGGTGATCTGTACCGATCTCACTCCCAGGGTTGGGTTTTATCTTCTCAGTGTGGACCTCATGGTGCAGCAGTAACGTGTCTCATTCCGGATAGAAACCATGTGTTAAAGTCACGTTGGAGGTCACAGATTTTCCACAGGAACTGGTTCCTGCACTCTAACTGCACCACTGAGAAAGGAAGGGATTTAGTGATGTGCCAAAAGGGGACCCGATGGGATTTCAACCCCCCAGAGACTGGAAACTTAATCCAGCACTTTAGACTGCTCAGCCACACTGCCACAATGCTGCAGCCTTGGCTGTCGAACTGTTGATTGTTGATTAAAAGGTGCTTTTCTTCAGAATTATCCTATGCATCGAGGTCTTTACATCGAAAAAATTGAAATGAAACGAATTTCGAAACGGTAGTGGTATCGTCACTGTATGAATAACTCAGAGGCCCAGGGTATTCTGGGGATATGGGTTTGAATCCTACCACAGCAGAAGGTAGATTTTGAATTCAATTAATACAAATCTGGAATTTAAAAAGCTAGTCCAACGGTGACCATGAAAACATTGTTAATTGTTGTAAAAACCCATCTGATTCACTAAGGTCCTTCCTTACCTTTCTGAATTTGCCATCCTTACCTGGTCTAGCCTACATATGGCTCTAGACCCACAGCAAGGTGGTTAACTCTGAAATGACCACTCAGTTGCTACAAAATCAATGCCACCTGGCATCGACCTAGGCACTGGAAACGACCATGGCAAACCCAGCCCTGTCGGACCCTGCAAAGTCCTCCTTACTAACATCTGGGGGCTTGTGCCAAGGTTGGGAGAGCTGTCCCACAGACTAGTCAAGCAACAGTCTGACTAGATCATACTCAGTGAATCATACCTTGCAGACAATGTCCCAGACACTGCCTTCACTATCCCCGGGTATGTCCTATTCCACCAGCAGGACCGACCCAGAAGAGGTGGCGCAGTGGTTTACAGGCAGGAGGGAGTTGCCCTGGGAGTCCTCAACATTGACCCCATGAACTCTCAATGCATCAGGTCAAACTATATGCAAAGAAATCTTGCCAACTACCTCAGCTGATGAATCAGTATTCCTCCATGTTGAACACCACTTGGAGGAAGCACTGAGCGTGGCAAGGGCGCAGAATGTACTCTAGGTGGGGGACTTCAATGTGCAACACCAAGAGGGCTCAGTAGCACCATTGCTGGCCAAGTCTTAAAGGACATAGCTGCTAGACTGGGTCTGTGGCAGGTGGTAGGGAAAAACATACTTGATCTCGTCCTCACCAAACTGCCTGTTGCAGATGCATTAGTCCATGACAGTATTGGTAGGAATGACCACCGCACAGTCCTTGTGGAGACAAAGTCCCGCCTTCACATTGAGGATACCCTCCATCGTATTGTGTGGCACTACCACAGTGCTAAATGGGATAGATTTCGAACAGATCTAGCAATGCAAAACTGGGCATCCATGACGTGTGGTGGGCCATTAGCAGCAGATTTGTACTCAACCACAATCTGTAACCTCATGGTCCAGCATATCCCCCACTCTACCAGTACCATCAAGCCAGTGGAACAACCCTGGTTCAATGAAGAGTGCAGGAGGGCTTACCAGGAGCAGCAGCAGGCATACCTCAAAATGAGGTGTCAACCTGGTGAACACAGGACTACTTGCGTGCCAAACTGCGTAAGCAGCATGTGATAGACAGAACAAAGTGATCCCACAATCAACGGATCAGATCTAAGCTCTGCAGTCCTGCCACATCCAGTTGTGAATGCTGGTGGACAATAAAATAACTGACAGGTTGAGGAGGCTCCACAAATATCCCCATCCTCAATGATAGGGGAGCCCAGCACATCAGTGCAAAAGATAAGGCTGAAGAATTTGCAACGATCTTCAGCCAGAACTGCTGAGTGGACGATCAATTTCGGCCTGCTCCTGAAGTTTCCAGCATCACAGATGCCAGTCTTCAGTCAATTTGATTAACTCCACTTGATATCAAGAAACGACTGAAGGATACTGTAAAGGCTATGGGCCCTGACAACGTTCTGGCAATAGTACTGAAGACCTGTGCTCCAGAACTAGCCGTGCCCCAAGCCAAGCTCTTCCAGTACAGCTACAACACTGGCATCTACCCTGAAATGTCGAAAATTGCCCAGGTTATGTCCTGTACACAAAAAGCAGGACAAATCCAATTGGGCCAATTACCGCCTCATCAGTCTACTCTCTTTCTTGATATCACGTGGAATCAAATTGGCTGAAGACTGGTATCTGTGATGCTGGGGACTTCAGCAGCAGGTCTAGATGGATCATCGGTAAAGTGATGGAAGGTGTCATCAACAGTGCTATTAAGCGGCACTTGCATAGCAATAACCTGTTCAGTGACGCTCAGCTCCTGACCTTACAGCCTTGGCTCAAACGTGGACAAAAGAGCTGAACTCAAGAGATGAGGTGAGAATGACTGCCATTGACAACAAGGCAGCATTTAACCGAGTATAGCATCAAGGAGCCCTAGCAAAACTGGAGTCAATGGGAATCAGGGTAAAACTCTCTGCTGGTTGGAGTCATACCTAGCGCAAAGGAAGACGGTTCTGGTTGTTATAAGTCAATCATCTCAGCTCCAGGACATCACTGCAGGAGTTCTTCAGGGTAGTGTCCGAGGCCCAACCATCTTCAGTTGCTTCATCAATGACCTTCCCTCAATCATAAGGTCAGAATGGGGATGTTTGCTGATGATTGCACAATGTTCAGCACCATTCGTGACTCCTCAGATACTGAAGCAGTCCGTGTAGAAATGCAGCAAGAACTGGACAATATCCAGTGGCAAGTAACATTCAAACCACACAAGTGCCAGGCAATGACTAACTCCAACAGGAGAGAAAATCTAACCACTTCCCCCTGATATTCAATGGCATTACGATCGCTGAAACCCCCACTATCAACATCCTGGGTGCTACCATTGACGAGAAACTGAATTCGACCAGCCATATAAATACCATGGCTACAAGAGCAGGTCAGAGGCTAGGAATCCTGTGGCGAATAACTCACCTTCTGACTCCCCAAAGCATGTCCACCATCTACAAAGCAACAAGTCAGGAGCGTGAATGGATACTCTCCACTTGCCTGAATGGGTGCAGCTCCAACAACACTCAAGAAGCTCGACACCATCCAGGACAAAGCAGCTTGCTTGATTGGCACCCACAAACATTCACACCCTCCACCACTGACACACAGTGGCAGCAATGTGTACCATCTACAAGATGCACTGCAGCAATGCACCAAGGCTCCTTAGACAGCATCTTCCAAACCCGTGACCTCTACCGCCTAGAAGGACAAGGGCAGCAGATGCATGGGAAGACCAGAACCTGCAAGTTCCTCTCCCAGCCACACACCATCTTGACTTGGAACTATATCGCCATTCCTTTACTGTCACAGGGTCAAAATCCTGGAACTCTCTTCCCAACAGCAATGCGGGTGTACCTACCCCACATGGTGTGCAGAGGTTCAAGAAGGCGGCTCAGTACCACCTTCTCAAGGGCAATTAGAGATGGGCAATAAATGCTGTCCTAGTCAGCGATGCCCACATCCCATGAACGGATAAAGAACAAAGAACAGTACAGCACAGGAACAGGCTATTCGGCCCTCCAAGCCTGCACCGATCTTGATGCCTGCCTAAACTAAAACATTCTGCACTTCCGGGGACCGTATCCCTCTATTCCCATCCTATTCATGTATTTGTCAAGATGCGTCTTAAACGTCGCTATCGTACCTGCTTCCACCACCTCCCCCGGCAGCAAGTTCCAGGCACTCACCACCCTCTGTGCAAAGAACTTGCCTCGCACATCCCCTCTAAACTTTGCCCCTCACCATAAACCTATGTCCCCCAGTAACTGACTCTTCCACCCTGGGTAAAAGCTTCTGACTATCCACTCTGTCCATGCCGCTCATAACTTTGTAAACCTCTATCATGTCGCCCCTCCACCTCCGTCGTTCCAGTGAAAACAATCCGAGTTTATCCAACCTCTCCTCATAGCTAATGCCCTCCAGACCAGGCAACATCCTGGTAAACCTCTTCTGTACCCTCTCCAAAGCCTCCACGTCCTTCTGGTAGTGTGGCGACCAGAATTGCATGCAATATTCCAAGTGTGGCCTAACTAAAGTTCTGTACAGCTGCAGCATGACTTGCCAATTTTTATACTCTATGCCCTGACCGATGAAGGCAAGCATGCCGTATGCCTTCTTGACTACCTTATCCACCTGCGTTGCCACTTTCAGTGACCTGTGGACCTGTACGCCCAGATCTCTCTGCCTGTCAATACTCCTAAGGGTTCTGCCATTTACTGTATATTTCCAACCTGTATTAGACCTTCCAAAATGCATTACCTCACATTTGTCCAGATTAAACTCCATCTGCCATTTCTCCGCCCAAGTCTCCAACCGATCGATATCCTGCTGTATCCTCTGACAATCCTCATCACTATCCGCAACTCCACCAACCTTTGTGTCGTCTGCAAACTTACTAATCAGACCAGCTATATTTTCCTCCAAATCATTTATATATACGACAAAGAGCAAAGGTCCCAGCACTGATCCCTGCGGAACACCACTAGTCACATCCCTCCATTCAGAAAAGCACCCTTCCACTGCTACCCTCTGTCTTGTATGACTGAGCCAGTTCTGTATCCATCTTGCCAGCTCACCTCTGATCCCGTGTGACTTCACCTTTTGTACCAGTCTGCCATGAGGGACCCTGTCAAAGGCTTTATTGAAGTCCAAATAGATAACATCCACTGCCCTTCCTTCATCAATCATCTTTGTCACTTCCTCAAAAAACTCAATCAAATTAGTGAGACATGACCTCCCCTTCACAAAACCATGCTGCCTCTCGCTAATAGGTTTGTTTGTTTCCAAATGGGAGTAAATCCTGTCGCGAAGAATCCTCTCTAATAATTTCCCTACCACTGACGGAAGGCTCACCGGCCTATAATTTCCTGGATTATCCTTGCTACCCTTCTTAAACAAAGGAACAACATTGGCTATTCTCCAGTCCTCTGGGACCTCACCTGTAGCCAATGAGGATGCAAAGACTTCTGTCAAGGCCCCAGCAATTTCTTCCCTTGCCTCCCTCAGTATTCTGGGGTAGATCCCATCAGGCTCTGGGGACTTACCTACCTTAATGCTTTGCAAGACACCCAACACCTCCTCCTTTTTGATAATGAGATGACTGAGACTATCTGCACTCCCTTCCCTCGGCTCATCATCCACCAAGTCCTTCTCTTTGGTGAATATTGATGCAAAGTACTCATTTAGCACCTCGCCCATTTCCTCTGGCTCCACACATAGATTCCCTTCTCTGTCCTTGAGTGGGCCAACCCTTTCCCTAGTTACCCTCTTGCTCTTTATATACGTATAAAAAGCCTTGGGATTTTTCTTAATCCTGTTTGCCAATGACTTTTCATGACCCCTTTTAGCCTTCCTAACTCCTTGCTTAAGTTCCTTCCTACTGTCTTTATATTCCTGAAGGGATTTGTCTGTTCCTAGCCTTCCAGTCCTTACGAATGCTTCCTTTTTCTTTTTGACCCGGCTCACAATATCCCGCATTATCCAAGGTTCCCGAAACTTGCCAAACTTATTCTTCTTCCTCACAAGAACATGCTGGTCCTGGATTCTAATCAACTGACGTTTGAAAGACTCCCACATGTCAGATGTTGATTTACCTTCAAAGAGCCGCCCCCAATCTAAATTCTTCAGTTCCTGCCTAATATTGTTATAATTAGCCTTCCCCCAATTTAGCACCTTCACCCGAGGACTACTCTTATCCTTGTCCACAAGTACCTTAAAACTTATGGAATTATGGTCACTGTTCCCGAAATGCACCCCCACTGAAACTTCGATCACCTGGCCGGGCTCATTCCCCAATACCAGGTCCAGTACGGCCCCATCCCTAGTTGGACTTTCTACATATTGTTTCAAGAAGCCCTCCTGGACGCTCCTTAGAAATTCTGCCCCATCCAAGCCCCTAGCACTAAGTGAGTTCCAGTCAATATAGGGGAAGTTAAAATCACCCACCACTACAACCCTGTTACCTTTCCATGTTTCCAAAATCTGTCTGCATATCTGCTCCTCTACCTCCCGCTGGCTGTTGGGAGGCCAGTAGAAAACCCCCAACATCGTGACTGCACCCTTCCTATTCCTGAGCTCCACCCATATTGCCTCACTGCACGACCCCTCCGAGGTGTCCTCCCGCAGTACAGCTGTGATATTCTCCTTAACCAGTAATGCAACTCCCCCACCCCTTTTACTTCCCCCTCTATCCCGCCTGAAGTTTCTAAATCCTGGAACATTTAGCTGCCGATCCTGTCCTTCCCTCAACCAAGTCTCTGTAATAGCAACAACATCATAGTTCCGAGTACTAATCCAAGCTCTAAGTTCATCTGCCTTACCTGTTATACTTCTCGCATTGAAACAAATGCACTTCAGACCACCAGTCCCGCTGTGCTCCGCAACATCTCCCTGCCTGCTCTTCCTCTTAGTTTTACTGGCCTTATTTACTAGTTCCCCCTCATTTATTTCACTTGCTGTCCTCCTGCTCTGGTTCCCACCCCCCTGCCACACTAGTTTAAACCCTCCCGAGTGACGCTAGCAAACCTTGCAGCCAGATATTTGTGCCCCTCCAGTTTAGATGCAACCCATCCTTCTTATACAGGTCCCATCTGTCCCTGAAGAGATCCCAATGGTCCAGCAGCACAGTGGCACAGTGGTTAGCACCGCAGCCTCACAACTCCAGCGACCCGGGTTCAATTCTGGGTACTGCCTGTGCAGAGTTTGCAAGTTCTCCCTGTGACTGCGTGGGTTTTCGCCGGGTGCTCCTGTTTCCTCCCACAACCAAAAACTTGCAGGTTGCTAGGTAAATTGGCCATTATAAATTGCCCCTAGTATAGGTAGGTGGTAGGGGAATTGAGGGAAGGTGGGGATGTGGTAGGAATATGGGATTAATATAGGATTAGTATAAATGGGTGGTTGATGGTCGGCACAGACTCGGTGGGCCGAAGGGCCTGTTTCAGTGCTGTATCTCTAAATAAAATAAAATGATTAAAAAAAATCTGAAACCCTCCCTTCTACACCAGCTGTTCAGCCATGTGTTTAGCTGCACTATCTTCCTATTTCGAACCTCACTGGCACGTGGCACAGGGAGTAATACCAAGATTACAACCCTCGAGGTCCTGTCTTTTAACTTTCAACCTAACTCCCTAAACTTCCCCTGCAGGACCTCATCACTCTTCCTGCCTATGTCGTTGGTACCGATGTGTACCACAACCTCTGGCTGTTCACCTTCCCCCTTCAAAATGCCCCCTGTCCGTTCAGAGACATCCTTGACCCTGGCACCAGGGAGGCAACATACCATCCTGGAGTCTCTTTCACGTCCACAGAAGCGCCTATCTGTGTCCCTGACTATAGAGTCCCCGATAACTATTGCTCTTCTGCGCTTTGTCCCTCCCTGTTGAACAACAGTGCCAGCCGTGGTGCCACTGCTCTGGCTGCTGCTGTTTTCCCGATAGGCCACCCCCCCCCCAACAGTATCCAAAACGGTATACTTGTGAGAGAGGGGGATAGCCACAGGGGATTCCTGCACTGACTGCCTGCCCCTTCTAGCGGTTACCCATCTATCTGCCTACACCTTGGGTGTAACCACTTCTCTAAAACTCCTGTCTATGACGTTTTCTGCCACCTGCATGCTCCTAAGTGCATCCAGTTGCCGCTCCAACCGATCCATGCGGTCTGTGAGGAGCTGCAACTGGGTACACTTCCTGCAGATGTAGTTGTCCGGAACGCTGGAAGCATCACAGACCTCCCACATCTCACAGGTGAAGCACTTCACCCCTCTAACTGACATTTCTAGCACTAATTAATAAATTAATTTAAAATAAATACTTATTGAATCCTTACTAAATTGTTATAACTAATTATATGGTCCCTAGTGCTAGATTCCTACTATAAATATTAAATGCTAACTAAATACAGTAATCTCCTCCCTTTGGTTCAGTGACTCTACTTATTAATTAGTTAGTTAGGGTTTTAATCAATTTTTATCAATGTTTTATTTTCAAATTCAGTAAAAAAATTCCCTACCAGCCATCAGGTCACAGCTTTCCTGTGACGTCACTTTCAGTTTTTTTACCAGAGGTAAGTTTTTTATACTTACCGGTCCGGAACTCCGCCCTCCGAGTCTTCTCCCAGTCAGCTGTGCTCTTTGGAAGCTCTCAGCTCTCCTCACTCTGAAAAAAGAAAATGTAGCATGCTCGGCATGGAAATGACTGTATATAGTCACCAACACAGCAGACAGCATGGAAAATGATGATGGCCAAGTTCTTACAAAGGAGAGCGAGCAAGCATTCCACATTGTAAATATTACCAGGTCCATAGATGCAATCACACCACTGGAAGCATTTTCATCCATTGATATTGTGCGTCCTAGGAAGAATGCAAAGCACATATTGAGGGCCACAATTAACATCAGGGCGAGCACTGATATCCTTCCTCTAAGGTTTCTGAAGGATTTGTACCTTTAACATTGGAAGGCAATGGTAGAGCTAAGTTAACTGCATATAATGGATCAGCAATTCACTGCATCGGTACAATAACACTGACATTCAGCTACAAACAATTGGCATGGTCATCACAGGTCTTTTATCTCATTGATACACAAGATCCAGCTATAACAGGCCTATCAGCTTGTAGAAACCTTAAGCTCATTACTACTCATGGAATTGACAAGGTACAGCCAACTGAAGAAACTAGAATCAAATTCAGTGTGAGCTGAGTTAGAACCTACACAGGGAAACACCCACTGGATTTCAAATCCAACACTTTAACCACTCAGTCGTCAGACCTCAGTAAATACTTTTCTCTTTAATTAAATTATCAGTACGGAGCATTAGAGAATTGCCCTGAACATATTCTGGGGATTCATTGTCTTTGAGCCCTGAGTTGTGTTGTATCTCCCAGTTGATGTCTATATGAACATGATGGAATCAGTGAATTTTACAGCACAGAAGGAGGCCTGTCCACCCGCCCAGCCTGGGCCGCTCTGTGAAAGAACTGTCAGTTCAATCCCACAATCCAGCTTTTCCCCATCACCCTGGAAATTAGTCCTCTTCAAGGCCATGACCTTGGCCTTCTGAAAGTTCCTATGGAGTCTGTTTGCACCATCCATTCAGACAATCCGTTCCAGATCTTAACAATCCTCAGTCTGCACAAATTTCCCCTCAAGATTCTTCAGCTTCTTTTGGAACCATTTTCAATTCAGGCCGCGTTTGCTCAATGTCACCGTTAGGTGGCGCAGTACCGGCACATGCGCAAATGCCGCCTCAGCGACTGAAACGTCACCATCTGTGACATCACAAGCAGCTGCCAGTAATAAAGATGGCGCTAATAAAAACAAGAAATGCTGGAACCACTCAGCAGGTCTGGCAGCATCTGTGGAAAGAGAAGCAGAGTTAAGGTTTCGGGTCAGTGACCCTTCTTCGGAACTGACAAATATTAGAAATTAGAAAAGCAAGTGAGCCGGGGGTGGAGCAAGAGATAACAAAGGAGAAGGTGTAGATTGGACCAGGCCACATAGCTGACCAAAAGGTCATGGAGCAAAGGCAAACAATATGTTAATGGTGTGTTGAAAGACAAAGCATTAGTACAGATAAGGTGTTAAAGAACTGAAGATTGAACAGCAGCAAGTACAAACATGAGAAAAAACAGTGAGTAAGCAAACTGAACAAACTAAGACTAAATGAAATAAATGCAAAAAAAAGATTGTAAAAAATGTAAAAAAGAAAAAATAACTAAAAATGAAAGTAAAATGGGGGGCTGTTATGCTCTGAAATTATTGAACTCAATGTTCAGTCCAGCAGGCTGTAGTGTGCCTCATCCGTCAACCAGATGCTGTTCCTCGAGCATGCGTCAATGTGACAGTTGAGAATGTTCTGTTAACAGAAACCAGTGCGCAGTCGCAGTACCAGGGTTTGGCGCATGCGCAGTAGGAGAGATGGCGGTTAAGCAGCTTGTTTTCCGAAACTGCAGCCAGTAATCGGCGGCGGGAGCGATGGAGCCGGCGGCGAGACTTCAGAAAAACCCGCTGTAGGCTTCAATACCCACAATAAGAAGCTACCGGTCCCGCGTGGCTTCTCCTGGTGACAGGCTCGGGTTAATGGCCGCCAGCTTTCCAGCTCATTTGGAGGAACTAAGGTTAATAAACTGTAACATCAAAGGGCAAAGCTTTGAGGGAAATTTGTCATAGTTATAAAGAGGCCTGGGGGAGGGGGGAGCCATTTGGGCCTAAGCACAGGGCAGGAGGTCCACCTTCCTGCACTCCCTGCTTCCACAAAGACTGCCCTTGGACTGGGCCACACCTGGGCAGGGCTGGCTCAAGGTGCAGGAAGCTGCTGGGCTGAGCTGTGGAGTGGGAGGAGTGGGGGGTTTGACTGACAGGCCTGGGGAGGGGGATATCAGGGCAGGTACAAACACTGCTCCCCCTTTTCCACCTGGGATGTTTTACTGGAGTTGTGTTGGTGAGTGTTTCTAAACTCTGTCTCCCTATCCTGGTAATGTAGGTGGATTGTAGGTTGCTGTGAGTGTTGGACTATATTGCCTCTCCTCATTCTTCCTCCATGTCCCATTCCAGGTTCCAGTGGAGATACAGGATGGTTGTTGGGCTCCCATGGGGGGGTCAGAATGAGTAAATAAGGCAGCTAATTCATATCATTTGGCTATATGTGGTAAAGAAACTATAAAGGAGACTTACCTAAATCAAACTAAGATGTCATTCCTCATGGTGAATATATACTGCACTCCCTCTGGTGCCCAGTGGTCGTGAAAGGCCTCAAGCATGCGACTGGACCTGGGACCCCCAGGCACAGACATAGCAGACTGGCTGGAAACCCCCCTGGACTGCCCTCTGCCTGGACCTGTTTGATGGTCAGTTTGCCATGCCCAGGAGCAGTCCCACAAGGTGGTCCCTTGACTTGCTGCCATCTTTCTAGGGGGCAATGTGCAGTAGGGCACGTGAGTAGCCATCCTGGGCCAGGAAGCAGGAGGAGCAAATTTTTATCTTGGACTGACAGTGATGGCTTTTGTAAACTCCTTTTACAGGGGCTTAGAAGAGGAGGCCTTGCAGAGAGGGACCTAGCATCACATCAAGATTTGACAGAGTCATCCAATTCAACGGATCCTGAATATCGGGCTTTGAATGTGGAAGGAAAAAGGTTTGTCTGCTCTGTCTGTGGGGAAAAGATTTCAGATGTCAGTGTGACTGGAAAAGCACTGAGGTACAAGAAACCCTGGTTAGATCACACCTGGAGTCCTCTGCTCAATTCAGGGCACCACACCTTGGGAAGGATATATATTGGCTTTGGAGGGAGTGCAGCACAGATTTACCTGAATGATACTTGGGCTCCAAGGGTTAAATTACAAGCAGAGATTACACAAAAGAGTCTTAGATTCATTATGGCACAGAAGGAGGCCGTTTGGCCTCGAGTCCATGCCAGTTCTCTATTGCAATCCAGTCTGTCCCATTCCCACACTCTGTCCTCTTAGCCCTGCTCGTTTCTTTCCCTCAAGTGCTTATCATTCATTGTCTCCGCTTCCATCACCCTTGGCAGCGAGTTCCAGTACCTGTCATAAAAAAAGTTCTTCCTCACATTCTCCCCCCCGTATGTCTTACCCAAAACCTTAAATCTGTGTCCCCTTGTCCTTGTACTATCATGGGAACAGCTTTTCTTTGTCTACCTTATCTAAATCTGTCATAATCTTATGCATCTCTATCAGTTCTCCCTGCAACTTCCTTTCCTCCAAGGGGAACAACCCCAGCTTCTCCAATCTAACTTGGAGCTAAATACTCTCATACCAGGGGCCATTCTGGTAAATCTCCTCTACCATCACAAAGACCCTCACATTCTTCCTAAAGTGTAATGACCAGAACTGGACACAATATACTAGTTGTGGCCGAATGAGCAATTTATAAAAGTTCAGTGTAACTTCCCTGCTTTTGTACTATATACCGTTATCTTTGAAGCCCAAGATCCCATATGCTTTGCTAACTACACTCTTAATATGTCCTGTCACCTTCAAAGATCTATGCACGTGAATCCCCAGGTCCCCCTGTTCCTGCACACTCTTTAGAACTGTGCCATTAAGGATATATTGCCTCTTCCTATCTCTTCTGCCAAAATACATCACCTCACCATGAGGGTTGCATTCACTTGAATTTAGAAGATTAAAGGTTGATTTGATCAAAATTTTCAAGATATTAATTGGAACTGAAAGGGTAGATAGAGAGAAACTATTTCCACTGGTTGCGGAGTCTAGGACAAGGGGTCATATTGCAAAACCTAGAGCCAGACCTTTCAGGAGTGAAGTTAGGAAACATTTCTACATACAAAGTGTGGTAGAAGTTTGAAACTCTCTTCCACAAACAGCAGTTGATGTGAGATCAATATTAATTTTAAATCTGACATTGATAGATCTTTGTTAACCAAATGTATTAAGGGATATGAGGTAAAGGCGGGTATATAGCGTTAGGTCACAGATCAGCCATGATCTCATTGCACGGTGGAACAGGCTCGAGGGGCTAAATGGCCAATTCCTAGAATCATAGAAACTTACAATACAGGAGGAGGTCATTCAACCCTTTGAAAGAGCTGTCACGCTTAGTCCCACACCCCACTTGTTTGTAATTCTGTAAGTTCCTCATTCTCAAATACCTGTCAACTCCCTTTTAAAATTACTGATAGAATCAGGTTCCACACCTTTCTTCACTCAGAGCTTGGTGAATCTTTGGAATTCTCTACCCCAGAGGGCTGTGGAGGCTCAGTCATTGAGTATGTTCAAGACAGAGATCAGTTGATTTCTAGGTATTAAAGATCTCAATGGATATGGGGAATAGTGCGGGAAAATGGCATTGAGGCAGAAGATCAGGCATGATCTAGTTGAATGGCGGAGCAGGCTCGAAGGGCCGAATGGCCTATTCCTGCTCATATTTCCTATGTTCCTAAACCTTCAGCAGAAGGTTAACTCTGTTTCTGTTAATCTGAGCATTTCCAGCATTTTCTTTTTTTAGTTCAGATTTCCACCATCCGCAGGATTTTGTTTTTGTTTTATTGCAGGTTTAAAAAAAAAGAGGATTCTTGGAATGTGGACATTGCAGGCAAGACGCAGCACATATTGTCAATCACCAGTTTCTCCTCGAGATGGTGATGGCAGCCACTGCCTTGACCTGCTGCAGACTGTGTGGTGAATGCATTCCCGCAATGTAAGGGGTTATAGGATATTGACTCGCTGACAATGAAGGAATGGCAGGCGGTGTCCAAGTCAGGTGATGTGTGTCTTGGAGCTAATGGTTTTAACATGCATCCGCTGCCCTTGTCCTTCTAGGTGGTGGAGGTTGACAGTCTGGGAGATTCTGTCAAAATTCTAGTTGAGTTACAGTATGAAGTCCATCCACTTTGCCCCCCCTCAGCCTTCCTTAGAGGCAGAGTCTTGTGTAAGTCCAGACTGAGTGACAGGTCCCCTTCTCTGAAGGACATTAGTGAACCAGTTGGGTTTTTATGTCAATCCAGCAGTTTTCATAGTTACTTTTTCCGAGTGCCAGTCCCAAAGATTACCAGATTCATTCATCTCCATTTCACAACCTGCATTTGTGTTCTTGTGGTTTCTATCGCACTCCCTATTTCCTGTTTCAAATTCATTTTACAGGGCATTAGAAGGGGAGGATTTCCAGATGGAACAGTCATACTAAACATCATGTCAAGATCTGATGAAGTCAACTGATCTATCAGGATCTGAATATCATCAGCCTTTAATCATGGAAGGAAAAAGCCATATTAACAGAGGGGCGAAACTGTTCATGTGTTCTTTGTGTGGACGAGGCTTCAACCAGTCATCTGGCCTGTCGAGACACAAGCACAGTCACACTGGGGAGAAAGCATGGAAATGTGGGGACTGTGAGAAGGAATTCAATTACCCGTCTGAGCTGGAAATTCATCGGCGCATTCACACTGGGGAGAGGCCGTTCACCTGCAGCGTGTGTGGGAAGGGATTCACTCAGTCATCAGCTCTGCTGGCACATCAGCGCATTCACATTGGGGAGAGGCCATTCACCTGCTCCATGTGTGGTCAGGGATGCTCTCATTTCTCTTCCCTGCGGAGACACCAGCGAGTTCACACTGATGAGAGAAAGTTTAAATGTTCTGACTGTGAAAAGAGCTTTAAAAGCCCACGTGCATTGAGGGAGCACCAGCGCATTCACACCGGTTCCACACCGTTCAGCTGCTGTCACTGTGGGAAGAGGTTTAGAGGATCATCCAACCTGCTGAAACATCAGCGAGTTCACACTGGGGAGAGGCCATTCACTTGCTCCGTGTGTGGTAAGGGATTCACTTGTTCATCCAAGCTGCTGAGACATCGACGAATTCATACCGGGGAGAGGCCATTCACCTGCTCCATGTGCGAGAAGAAATTTGATGATTCATCCGCCCTGCTGAAACACCAGCGAGTACACACTGGGGAGAGACCGTTTACCTGCTCCATGTGTGGGAAGGGATTCACTGATTCATCCGCCCTGCTGAGACACCAGCGAGTTCACACTGATGAGAGACCATTTAAATGTCCAGACTGTGGAAATTGCTATAAAAGTTCCGCTGAACTGATGTCCCATCAACGTGTTCACACTGACGAGAGGCCATTCAGGTGCCCTCACTGCGGGACTGGATTCAGGCACTCGGGCAACCTCACTGTACACCAGCGCATCCACACTGGGGAGAGGCCGTTCACCTGCTCCATGTGTGAGAAGAGATTTGTTGATTCATCCGCCCTGAGGAAACACCAGCGAGTTCACACTGGGGAGTGGATGTTCACCTGCTCTGAGTGTGGGAAGGGATTTACTTGTTCATCACACCTACTGTCACACCAGCAGGTTCACACTGATGAAAGACCTTTTAAATGCCAGGACTGTGGGAATTGCTATAAAAGTTCCCAAGGACTGAAGTCCCATCAACGTGTTCACACTGATGAGAGACCGTTCAGGTGCTCTCACTGCGAGACTGGGTTCAAACGATTATCTGACCTCACTGTACACCAGCGTACTCACAATGGGAAGAGGCCGTTCACCTGCTTTGAGTGTGGGAAGGGATTCACTCAGTCATCCAACTTGCTCACACATCGGCGAGTTCACACTGGGGAGAGGCCATTCACCTGCTCTGTATGTGGGAAAGGATTCACTCAGTCATCCACCTTGCTGAGACACCGGCGGGTGCACACTGACGAGAAACCTTTTTAAAGGTTTTGTTTAAAACCTGTGTGTGTATTTTTTTTTATTCATTCATGGGATGTGGGCGTCGCTGGCTAGGCCAGCATTTATTGCCCATCCCTAACTGCCCTTGAGAAGGTGGTGGTGAGCTGCCTTCTTGAACCTCTACAGTCCATGTGGGGTAGGTACACCCACTGTGCTGTTCGAAAGGGAGTTCCAGGATTTTGACTCAGCGACGGTGAAGGAATGGCAGTATAGTTCCAAGTCAGGATGGTGTATGACTTGGAGAGGAACTTGCAGGTGGTGGTGTTACCATGCATTTGCTGCCCTTGTCCTAGTTGGTAGAGGTCCCCGGTTTGGAAGGTGCTGTTTAGGGGGCCTTGGTGCATTGCTGCAGTGCATCTTGCAGATGGTACACACTGCTGCCACTGTTCATGGTGGAGGCAGTGAATGTTTGTGGATGGTGTGTCAATCAAGCGGGCTGCTTTGTCCTGGATGGTGTCGAGCTTCTTGAGTGTTGTTGGATCTGCACCCATCCAGGCAAGTGGAGAATATTACACCACACTCCTGACTTGTGCCTTATAGATGGTGGATAGGCTTTGGGGAGTCAGGTGATAAGTTACTCACCACAGGATTCCTAGCCTCTGACCTGCTCTTGTAGCCATGGTATTTATATGGCTACTGCAGTTTCTGGTTGATGGTAACCCCTAGGATGTTGATAGTGGGGGATTCAGCGATTGTAATGCCATCGAATGTCAAGGGGAGATGGTTAGATTCTCTCTTGTTGGAGATGGTCATTGCCTGGCACTTGTGTGGCATGAAAGTTACTTGCCACTTATCAGCCCAAGCCTGGATATTGTCCAGACCTTGCTGCATTTCTAAACAGACTTCTTCAGTATCTGAGGAGTCGCGAATGGTGCTGAACATTGTGCAATCATCAGCGAACATCCCCACTTCTGACCTTATGATTGAGGGAAGGTCATTGATGAAGCAGCTGAAGATGATTGACTTCCAACAACCTCAACCATCTTCTTTTGTGCTAGGTATGACTCCAACCAGCAGAGATTTTTCTCCCTGATACTCATTGACTTCAGTTTTGCTAGGGCTCCTTGATGCCATACTTGGTCAAATGCTGCCTTGATGTCAAGGGCAGTCACTCTCGCCTCACCTCTTGAGTTCAGCTCTTTTGTCCATGTTTGAACCAAGGCTGTGATGAGGTCAGGAGCTGAGTGGCCCTGGGGGAACCCAAACTGAGTGTCACTAAGCAGGTTATTGGTAAGCAAGTGCCGCTTGATAGCACTGTCGATGACACCTTCCATCACCTTACTGATGATCGAGAGTAGACTGATGGGACGGTAATTGGCCGGGTTAGACTTGTCCTGCTTTTTGTGTACAGGACATACCTGGGCAATTTTCCACATTGTTGGGTAGATGTCAGTGTTGTAGCTATAGTGGAACAGCTTGGCTAGGGACGCGGCAGGTTTTGGAGCACAGGTCTTCAGTACTGTTGCCGGAATATAGTCAGGGCCCATAGACTTTGCAGTATCCAGTGCCTTCAGTCGTTTCTTGATACCACGCGGAGTGAATCGAATTGGCTGAAGTCTGGCATCTGTGATGCTGGGGACTTCAGGAGGAGGCCAAGATGGATCATCAACTCGGCACTTCTGGCTGAAAATTGTTGCAAATGCCTCAGCCTTATCTTTCGTACTGATGTGCTGGGCTCCCCCATCATTGATGATGGGGATATCTGAGGAGTCACCTCCTGCAGTTAGTTGTTTAATTATCCACCACCATTCTTGGCTGGATGTGGCAGGACTGCAGAGCTTAGATCTGATCCGTTGGTTATGGGATCACTTAGCTCTGTCTGTCGCATGCTGCTTACGCAGTTTGGCACGCAAGTAGTCCTGTGTTTTAGCTTCACCAGGTTGATACCTCATTTTGAAGTATGCCTGCTGTAGCCCCTGGCATACCCTCCTGCACTCTTCATTGTCCCCCAGCGTGATAATGGTAGAGTGGGAGATATGCCGTGCCATGAGGTTACAGATTGTGGTTGAGTACAATTCTGCTGCTGATGGCCCACAGCGCCTCATGGATGCCCAGTTTTGCATTGCTAGATCTGTTCAAAATCTATCCCATTTAGCACGGTGATAGTGCCACACAACGCGATGGAGGGTATCCTCAATATGATGGCAGGACTTTGTCTCCACAGGGAGTGTACAGTGGTCACTCCTACCAATACTGTCATGGACAGATGCATCTGCGGCAGGCAGATAGGTGAGGACGAGGTCAAGTATGTTTTTCCCTCCGTTGGTTCCCTCACCACCTGCCGCAGACCCAGTCTAGCAGCTGTGTCCTTTAGGATTCGGCCAGCTCGGTCAGTAGTCGTGCTACAGAGCCATTCTTGGTGATGGACATTGAAGTCCCCAACCCAGAGTACATTCTGTGCCCTTGCCACCCTCACTGCTTCCTGCAAGTGGTGTTCAACATGGAGGACTACTGATTCATCAGCTGAGGGAAGGTGGTGATCAGCAGGAGGTTTCCTTGCCCATGTTTGACCTGATGCCATGAGACTTCATGGGGTCCAGAGCCGATGTTGAGGACTCCCAGGGCAATTCCCTCCCAACTGTATACCACTGTGCCGCTATAAAAGTTCCCAGGAACTGATGTCCCATCAACGTGTTCACTGCAGGACCGGGTTCAGACAATTATCAGACCTCACTGTACACCAGCGTACTCACACTGGGGAGAGGCCATTCACCTTCTTCAAGTGTGTTAAAGGATTTATTTGTTTATCCCATCTCACTATGCACCAATTTGTTCACACAGATGAGAGCCCTTTTAAGTGTTCTGTTGTGTTTTTCTTTTAACACAAACACACCAACCACACGAGGAGGATTGGTAACTAAAATAAGTGGCTTCTTTATTTGAAGATATGAAACTATGTTTAACAATATTTGGAAGGTTAAGCAACACGTTTGATCTCTGACTGCTCCTAGCTTCTGCTTGATGATTATTTGAGTATATACATCAGTTTTAAACACATTCCTTAAAGGTATACCACAACATTCTGACTGAGAAGAGCTTTAAAAGCAGAAATGATCTGTTTCCGTACCAGCGCAATCATACTGGGGAGAAGCCGTTCACCTGTTCCGAGTGTGGGAAGGGATTCGCTCAGTCATCCAACATGCTGAGACACCAAGTTTCCAGGTGATTACAGGGATTGGATTCTGCTGTTATTGCTGCTGTTAATCACATCCAGGACTGAACCATATTCATTCTGGCAGTGGGGTTTATTATTGATGTCAGTTTCCCTTCTTGGACTGAGCATGTGCCCCACAGCATCTCGCATTCATGTGTGAATAGACCATCATGTCTGCAAACCTTGCTTTATATTTAAATCCACTCAGTAAATGTATTGAACTAAAGATGAACAGGAAACAGATCACAGTCCAATATTGCAGCTCTATAGTGATAGGCGAAAATCCGTTCTTTAGCTCGAGAATGTGGTCATTTAAGCTCTGAATGTTTGTAAGCACCAGCAGACTTCAGTTGTTTGATAGGCTGTTCAAAGTTAATATGTCAGATATTTAAGGAATTACTCTTAAAGTAAATTCTCCAATTTATAACCTCAGACTCCAGTCCCTGCTGTAATTAATACTCAGTATCCATTAGTGCTGAGTTACAGTGAATCACTGAATAACCTGTTTAACCTTTGTTACTTGTTTTATGAAATACTCTTCCTATTCGTGCTCAACTGTTGGATAACTGATTACATTTATGTGTGTTTATACATGTCTATAAAGTGTCTGTGTGCCCATATTTAACTAAGTTGTGATTTGTAATCAATAAATGATGTTTAGGGCATGACTTGTAGTCTGGTATCTTGGTAATTTGTCAAGAAAGATTTAATTCACTCACTCAGCAGCTTGAGAGGGATCAGACTGAGGTTTAATGAACATAAGAAATAGGAGCTGGAGGAGGCCATTTGGCCCTTCGAGCTTGCTCTGCCATTCACCAAGATCATGGCTGATTTTGTACCTCAACTCCACCTTCCCGCACTATCCCCATATCCTTTAATTGCCTTAGTACCCAAAAATGTATCAATCTCTGTCTTAAATATACTCCATGGCTGAGCATCCACAGCTCCCGGGGTTAAGCAAGTCCAAAGATTCACGACCCTTTGAGTGAAGAAATTTCTCCTCATCTCAGTCCTAAATGACCGGTCCCTTATCCTGTGATTGTGACCTGGTGTTCTAGATTCCTCAGCCAGGGGAAACATTTTCTCAGCATTGGTGGGGCGGTGCAGTGGTTAGCACCGCAGCCTCACAGCTCCAGGGACCCGGGTTCGATTCTGGGTACTGCCTGTGTGCGGAGTTTGCAAGTTCGCCCCGTGACCGCGTGGGTTTTCGCCGAGTGCTCCGGTTTCCTCCTACAGCCAAAGACTTGCAGGTGATAGGTAAATTGGCCATTGTAAATTGCCCCGAGTGTAGGTAGGTAGGTGGTAGGGAATATGGGATTACTGTAGGGTTAGTATAAATGGGTGGTTGTTGGTCGGCGCAGACTCGGTGGGCCGAAGGACCTGTTTCAGTGCTGTATCTCTAAATAAAAATAAATAAATAAATCTACCCTGCCAAGTCCCTTAAGACATTATTATGTTTTAGTTAGATCACCTCTCATTCTTCTAAACTCCAGGGAATATAGGTCTAGTCGATTCACTCTCTCCTCATAGGAGGAGATGGATCATAGTGGGGTGCTGTAGCATAGTGGTTATGTTATTGAACTAATAATCAAGAGGCCAGGACTAATGATGCAGCGATGTGAATTCAAATCCCACAACGGCAGTTTGGGGATTTAAACTCAATTAATTAAATAAATCCGGAAAAAGCTAATATATATAATGGTGACCATGAAACTACTGGAGTGTACTAAAACCCCACATGGTTCATTAATTTCCTTTCGGGAAGGAAGTCTGCTGTCCTTAACTGATCTTGCCTATATGTGACTCCAAACCCACAGAAATATGATTGACTTTTAACTGCCCTAGTGGTATTAAACAATTAATTAACATGCAAGATGGCTCCTGGACTGCAAGCTCCCGAGCTGTTCAACTCTATCCATGGCCATCTGCTCCCATTCTTAGTGTTTTCTCCTCCAATCTACCCTCTTAAACTGTTTAAACTCCCCTGGCTCTTTAATCAGTTCATTTTAGCCCTAACTACAAGCTAACAGCTATTTTATGTTACATGGGCCCACTGCCCTCCCCCAGCCACACCTGCTCTTTGTTTTCTCAATGAAATTGATCGCAGTCCGGAGGAAACTGCAAAGTACAGCTGGTGATACTTTGATCTCCGATCCTGCCGTCTTCACCATCCAGAGTGTCCGCGGCCACAGCGTGCGGTAAGTCCGTTGAAGAGAAGAAGGAGCAGCAGGACCCGAGGGAAGCCTTGCGAAAAGGTGCCCTGAACACCCAAAAAGCCACAAACGGCTCCTCGGCCGCAACTTCAAAGCGCCCGCGGGAGATGGCTTGGAGAGCATCTGCAGCGCACTGTCGGCAATGCTGGTACCGGCGCCCGAGGATGTCGCTCACCTCCCGAAGGACGCGGACGAGATTTCCAGGCGTCGATGGTGGGAACTGAGGAAATGGCTTATTACCTGCACCCCCTTTCCCCCCACTTCCCCTTCCCCCCCCCCTTCCAACCCCCTTCCCAGCTCCACTCTCTCAGCTCATTCCCCCCTCGCACCCCCCTCCCCCCTCACAACCCTTTCCCAGCCCCTCCTCGCACCATCTTCCCCCTGCACCCCTCCTTCCGCCTTACAGCTCCCTTCCCAGCTCCCCCTCGCACCCCCTTCCCTCCCCCTCGCACCCCCTCCTCCCACCGGCATCATCCTACACCTGTGTAGGGGCCCTAACAACCCCACTGCCTTGTAGGCGTCTCGGGAGAGACCAAGGCTAAGGGAGTAAACCCGCACAGAAAATCTGGAGCGGAACCCCGTAGGGGGTCATGTGTCACCTTTGGCATGTTTCCGGCAGTTCCTGCAGCCATACCGGTGCCATACGTCGTGCTCTGCACTCCTTTGGACCCCACCAGAAAGGCCGAGAGGGGGGTTTTGACGATTGCGCAACTCTCAACCTCCATACATTCGCCCAGGCATGCACCATGGAGAGATCACTCCATAGTTGCCTCACAGCGACTGAAACAACACGGAAGGCAGCAGTTACGAGTTATATGTCCAGCTAAATTGGCGTAGAGATTGGGCGCCACGGGTTGCCTTTGTCGGTGGGAGAGGTCATCGCACCTCACTGGACAGCTACCGCCCGCCTCAAACCGGGCAGCCCCCGGTCAATAAGGTTCTGTCCTGCCACAGTCCACCTGCTTCAATGGGTGCTTGGAGCTCAGGGTCATTGCCCGAAAGGTGGACTGATACACCGCACCAAACAACACGAAAAAAGGAAAGAAGGTACCAGCCCTTCACTTTGCAAGCTGGAACGTCAGAACTCTGTGTCCTGGTCTGTCAGAAGACCTTACACAAATCAACGATTCTCGGAAGACTGCCATCATTAACAACGAGCTCAGTAGACTCAATGTAGACATTGCAGCACTTCAGGAGACGCGCCTCCCCGCGAGTGGATCTCTAGCAGAGCAAGACTACACCTTCTGCTGGCAGAGCAGGGATCCTGAAGAACCAACACAGCATGGAGTGGGCTTCGCCATCAGAAACTCCTTGCTCAGTATGATAGAGCCTCCTTCAAATGGCTCGGAACGCATACTGTCCATCCGACTGCTCACCGCCTCTGGTCCAGTACACCTACTCAGCATCTGTGCTCCAACACTCCGCTCCCCACTTGAAGCTAGAGACCAGTTCTACGAGCAACTCCATAACATCATTAGCAGCATCCCCAACACCGAACACCTGTTCCTGCTGGGGGACTTTAACGCCAGGGTTGGGGCCATGACTCATGGCCCTCCTGCCTTGGGCGCTATGGCGTTGGATGGATGAATGAGAACGGGCAGAGACTGCTTGAGTTGTGTACCTATCATAACCTCTGCGTCACCAACTTGTTCTTTCACACTCAACCCTGTCACCAGGTTTCATGAAGGCACCCAAGATCGCATCGTTGGCACCAGCTAGACCTCATCGTCACAAGGCGAGCCTCCTTAAACAGTGTTCAAATCACACGCAGCTTCCACAGTGCGGACTGCGACACCGACCACTCCCTGGTGTGCAGCAAGGTTAGACTCAGACCAAAGAAGTTGCATCATTCCAAGCAGAAGGGCCACCCGCGCATCAACACGAGCAGAATTTCTCATCCACAGCTGTTGCAAAAATTTCTAAATTCACTTGTAACAGCTCTTCAAAACACTGCCACAGGGATGCTGAGACTAAGTGGGCCCACATCAGGGACGCCATCGATGAGTCAGCTTTGACCACCTACAGCAAACGTGCGGAGAGAAATGCAGACTGGTTTCAATCTCATAATGAAGAGCTGGAACCTGTCATAGCCGCTAAGCGCATTGCACTGTTGAGCTACAAGAAAGCCCCCAGCGAGTTAACATCCGTAGCACTTAAAGCAGCCAGAAGCACAGCACAAAGAACAGCCAGGCGCTGCGCAAACGACTACTGGCAACACCTATGCAGTCATATTCAGCTGGCCTCAGACACCGGAAACATCAGAGGAATGTATGATGGCATTAAGAGAGCTTTTGGGCCAACCATCAAGAAGATCGCCCCCCACAAATCTAAATCAGGGTACATAATCACTGACCAATGCAAACAAATGGACCACTGGGTTGAGCACTACCTAGAACTGTACTCCAGGGAGAATGTTGTCACTGAGACTGCCCTCAATGCAGCCCAGCCTCTA
Organism: Heterodontus francisci; assembly: GCF_036365525.1. Lineage (NCBI taxonomy): Eukaryota > Metazoa > Chordata > Chondrichthyes > Heterodontiformes > Heterodontidae > Heterodontus > Heterodontus francisci. The sequence continues at coordinate 33,879,470 of NC_090392.1, read as the reverse complement.
CCAGTCATGGATGAGCTGGATATACAGCCAACAAAATCGGAACTCAGTGATGCCATTGATTCTCTAGCCAGCGGAAAAGCCCCTGGGAAGGACAGCATTCCCCCTGAAATAATCAAGAGTGCCAAGCCTGCTATACTCTCAGCACTACATGAACTGCTATGCCTGTGCTGGGACAAGGGAGCAGTACCTCAGGACACCTTTCCCTTTGTTCTCTTCCCCATGTCCCCCTCCCCTTAACTTGCTTAAAGCCTAATCCTTTTCTAACCTTTTCCAGTTCTGATGAAAGATCACAGACCTGAAATGTTAACTCTGTTTCTCTCTCCACAGATGCTGCCTGATCTGCTGCGTAATTCCAGCACTTGCTGTTTTATTTCAGCTTTTACACCGAGAACTCAGTGGCACAGTGGCTCAGTGATTAGCACCGCAGCCTCACAGCTCCAGCTACTCGGGTTCAATTCTGGGTACTGCCTGTGTGGAGTTTGCAAGTTCTCCCTGTGTAGCGTGGGTTTCCTCCGGGTGCTCCGGTTTCCTCCCACATGCCAAAGACTTGCAGGTTGATAGGTAAATTGGCCATTATAAATTGCCCCTCGTATAGGTAGGTGGTAGGGAAATATAGGGACAGGTGGGGATGTGGTAGGAAAATGGAATTAGTGTAGGATTAGTATAAATGGGTGGTTGATGGTCGGCACAGACTCGGTGGGCCGAAGGGCCTGTTTCAGTGCTGTATCTCTAAATAAAAAAAATAAAATACTACAGAAAGCCGAGATGAATATAGAAAGTTGAGGGGTGACGTCAAAAAGGAAATTCGGAAAGCAAAGATAGGGCATGAAAGAATATTGCCAAGCCAAATCAAGGTGACCCCAAAGATGTTTTTATCAAATATTAAGAGTAAGAGGATAACTAAGGAGAGAGTAGGGCCCATAAAAGACCAAAAAGGTGGGGGCAGAAGATGTTGGTATGGTTCTTAATGAATACTTTGTGTCTCTCTTCACAAAAGAGGGGAACAGTGCAAATATTGTAGTTAAGGAGGAGGAGTGTGAAGTATTGGATGTGATAAACATAGGGAGAGAGGAGGTATTAATGGGATTAGCATCCTTGAAAGTTGATAAATCACCAAGGCCAGATGAAATGTATCCAAGGCTGTTAAAAGAAGGAAGAGAGGAAATAGCAGAGGGTCTGACCATCATTTTCCAGTCCTTACTGGATACAGGTGTGCTGCCGGTGGATTGGAGAATTGCTAACGTTGCACCTCTGTTTAAAAAGGGAGCGAAGGATAGACTGAATAATTACAGGCCAGTCAATCTAACCTCAGTAGTGGGCAAATTATTGGAATCTATTCTGAGAGACAGGATAAACTGTCATTTAGAAAGGCACAGGTTAATCAAGGATAGTTAGCATGGATTTGTTAAGGGAAGATCTTGTTTGACCAACTTGATCGAATTTTTTGAAGAAGTAACCAGGAAGATAGATGAGGGTAGTGCAGTTGATGTTGTCTACATGGATTATATCAAGGCTTTTGACAAGGTCCCACATGGCAGGCTGGTTTAAAAAAAATAAAATCCCATGGGATCCAGGGAAATGCAGCAAGGTGGATACAAAATTGGCTCAGTGGCAGGAAACAAAGGGTAATTGTTGACGGCTGTTTTAATGACTGGAGGGCTGTTTCCAGTGGCGTTCTGCAGGGCTCAGTACTGGGTCCCCTGCTTTTTGTGGTGTATATTAATGATTTGGACGCAAATGTAGGGGGCATGATCAAGAAGTTTGCGGACGACATAAAAATTGACCGTGTGTTAGATAGTGAGGAGGATAGCTGTAGGCTGCAGGAAGATATTGATGGTCTGGTCAGATGGCCAGAAAAGTGGCAAATGGAATTCAACTCGAATAGTTCGAGTACTTTAGATGGGTCTGTTTTTGTCCAGTGTGTGCAGGAGGGTTTTCTGACACAGTATGTGGACAGGCCAACCAGGGGCGATGCCACATTGGATTTGGTACTGGGTAATGAACCCGACCAGGTGTTCGATTTAGATGTAGGTGAGCACTTTGGCGATAGTGATCACAATTCGGTTAGGTTTACCTTAGCGATGGGCAGGGACAGGTATATACCGCAGGGCAAGAATTATAGCTGGGGGAAAGGAAATTATGACGCGATTAGGCAAGATTTAGGATGTGTAGGATGGGGAAGGAAACTGCAGGGGATGGGCACAAACGAAATGTGGAGCTTATTCAAGGAGCAGCTAATGCGTGTCCTTGATAAGTATGTACCTGTCAGGCAGGGAGGAAGTTGTCGAGCAAGGGAGCCGTGGTTTACTCAAGAAGTTGAAGCGCTTGTCAAGAGGAAGAGGGCGGCTTATGTTAGGATGAGACGTGAAGGCTCAGTTAGGGCGCTTGAGAGTTACAAGCTAGCCAGGAAGGATCTAAAGGGAGGGCTAAGAAGAGCAAGGAGAGGACACGAGAAGTCATTGGCGGATAGGATCAAAGAAAACCCTAAGGCTTTCTATAGGTATATCAGGAATAAACGAATGATAAGAGTTAGAACAGGGCCAATCAAGGATAGTAGTGGGAAGTTGTGTGCGGAATCAGAGGAGATAGGGGAAGCGTTAAATGAATATTTTTCGTCAGTATTTACAGTAGAGAAAGAAAATGTTGCCGAGGAGATTACTGAGATACAGCCTACTAGGCTAGATGGGATTGAGATTCACAAGGAGGAGGTGTTAGCAATTTTGGAAAGAGTGAAAATAGATAAGTCCCCTGGGCCAGATGGGATTTATCCTAGGATTCTCTGGGAAGCTAGGGAGGAGATTGCAGAGCCGTTGTTGTTGATCTTTAAGTCGTCATTGTCGACAGGAGTAATGCCGGAGGACTGGAGGATAGCAAATGTTGTCCCCTTGTTCAAGAAGGGGAGTAGAGACAGCCCTGGTAATTATAGACCTGTGAGCCTTACTTCGGTTGTGGGTAAAATGTTGGAAAAGGTTATAAGAGACAGGATTTATAATCATCTTGAAAAGAATAAGTTGATTTGCGATAGTCAGCACGGTTTTGTGAAAGGTAGGTCGTGCCTCACAAACCTTATTGAGTTTTTCGAGAAGGTGACCAAACAGGTGGATGAGGGTAAAGCCGTGGATGTGGTGTATATGGATTTCAGTAAGGCGTTTGATAAGGTTCCCCACGGTAGGCTATTGCAGAAAATACGGAAGTATGGGGTTGAAGGTGATTTAGAGCTTTGGATCAGAAATTGGCTAGCTGAAAGAAGACAGAGGGTGGTGGTTGATGGCAAATGTTCATCCTGGAGTTTAGTTACTAGTGGTGTACCGCAAGGTTCTGTTTTGGGGCCACTGCTGTTTGTCATTTTTATAAACGACCTGGATGAGGGTGTAGAAGGGTGGGTTAGTAAATTTGCGGATGACACGAAGGTCGGTGGAGTTGTGGATAGTGTCGAAGGGTGTTGTAGGGTACAGAGGGACATAGATAGGCTGCAGAGCTGGGCTGAGAGATGGCAAATGGAGTTTAATGCGGAGAAGTGTGAGGTGATTCACTTTGGAAGGAGTAACAGCAATGCAGAGTACTGGGCTAATGGGAAGATTCTTGGTAGTGTAGATGAGCAGAGAGATCTTGGTATCCAGGTACATAAATCCCTGAAAGTTGCTACCCAGGTTAATAGGGCTGTTAAGAAGGCATATGGTGTGTTAGCCTTTATTAGTAGGGGATTCGAGTTTCAGAGCCACGGGGTCATGATGCAGCTGTACAAAACTCTGGTGAGGCCGCACCTGGAGTATTGCGTGCAGTTCTGGTCACCGCATTATAGGAAGGATGTCGAAGCTTTGGAAAGGGTGCAGAGGAGATTTACTAGGATGTTGCCTGGTATGGAAGGAAGGTCTTACGAGGAAAGGCTGAGGGACTTGGGGTTGTTTTCGTTAGAGAGAAGGAGGAGGAGAGGTGACTTAATAGAGACATACAAGATAATCAGAGGGTTAGATAGGGTGGATAGTGAGAGTCTTTTTCCTCGGATGAGGATGGCAAACACGAGGGGACATAGCTTTAAGTTGAGGGGTGAAAGATATAGGACAGATGTCAGAGGTAGTTTCTTTACGCAGAGAGTAGTAGGGGCGTGGAACGCCCTGCCTGCAACAGTAGTAGACTCGCCAACTTTAAGGGCATTTAAGTGGTCATTGGATAGACATATGGATGTAAATGGAATAGTGTAGGTCAGATGATCGGCGCAACATCGAGGGCCGAAGGGCCTGTACTGCGCTGTAATATTCTAAAAAAAAACCTGGAGAAGTGATGCATTTGGGGAGGTCAATAAAAGCAAAGGAATACACGATTAATGGGAAATTACTGACAAGTGTAAAGGAAGTAAGGGACCTTGGGGTGAATGTCCACAGATCCCTGAAGGTAGCAGGACTGGTCAATAAGGTGGTTAAGAAGGCATATGGAATCCTTTCCTTTATTAGCCGAGGTATAGAATACAACATCGGGGAGGTTATGCTGGAACTGTATAACTCATTGGTTAGGCCACAACTTGAGTACTGTGTGCAGTTCTGGTCACCTCATTACAGAAAAGATATAATTGCACTAGAGAGGCTACAGAGGAGATTTATGAGGATGTTGCCAGGACTGGAAAATACAGCTATGAGGAAAGATTGGATAGGTTGGAATTGTTTTCCTTGGAACAGGGAAGGCTGAGGGGAGATCTGATTGAAATTACAAAATTTTGAGGGGCCTGGATAGCGTGGAGGTGAAGGGTCTATTCGCCTTAGCAGAGAGGTCAGTGACGAGGGGGCATAGATTTAAAGTGATTGGTAGAAAAATTAGAGGGGAGAGGAGGAAAACCTTTTACACCCAGAGGGTGGTGATGGTCTGGAACTTACTGCCTGAAAGGGTAGTTGAGGCAGAGACCCTCAGCTCACTCAAAAGTAGTCTGGATATGCACCTCAAGTGCCGTAATCTGCAGGGCTACGGACCAAATGCTGGAAGGTGGGTTTAGAATAGGTGGATCGTTTTTCGGCTGGCATGGACATGATCAGGTACCTATTGCCCTCCTCAGCTGAATCAGTACTCCGACATGTGGACAAAAGCAGTGAGAGTAGTAAGGACACAAATTGTACTCTGAGTGGGGGATTTCATAGCCATCGCAAAGAATTGCTCTATGGTACCATTATTGAATTACCATGCAGGCCGAGTACTGAAGTACATAACTGCCAGACTGGGCCTGCGACAGGGTGGTGGGAAAATCAAAGCATGGGGAAAACCTAATGGACCTCATCCTCACCAATCTACCTGTCGTTGATGCATATAGCCATGTCAGAATTGGTAGGAGTGACTACTCCACAGTCCTTGTGGTGACAAAGTGCTGGCCTTGCATTGAAGACACTCTCTAGCGTGTTGTATGGCACTGTTACCCTGCTAGGCAGGATAGAATCAGAACAGACTTAGCAGCTCAAACTAGGCATCCATGAGGCAGTGTGGGTTATCAGCAGCAACAAAATTGTATGGATGTGGGTTGTAACTTTAAACATGATAATGAGGCTGTGAACCTCATTGCCATTCAGGTTTTCAATGTTAACTGTTGTCGTCCATGTTTCCCGAGTGTCAGGAAACCCAGCAGCGTCATCACAATGAGGACATAGGTGAATTCAGGAGTGAGTGCCTTTATCGCCACCTCCAGGTACCTGCCTGAGGAACCTCAGAGATCGGGCTACCCCCAACGACCTTGCCCATGAGGCCTCTAATCCTACCACGAGGTTTTTGATCCCCCTATTTTTGGGGTCCGAAGTCTGATCTCCCACAACCTGAGGTACCTGCACACCCTTCCCCTCCGCCTCGAGGCCTCCAATTTCCCCCAGGCCTGCATTCCTCCACCCCGAGGCCTCCAATCTCCAACCCAGGCCTCCAATTTCCCCCAGGCCTACATTCCCCCTCCCCGAGACATCTGATTTCCCACCTTCATGGCTGCAATCCCGCCCACCACGACGAATCTGGCCTCCTTTACCTTAGGCCCTCGACCTCATCACTGGGATCAACAGCCTACCCAATCAAGCCCCTGTCTCCCCCCATGATCGACAACTCTGATGGACCCCCTCCTCCAAGCAGCCCACCCTTCTTCTCCTCCCAGTCAACCCCCTACTGATTGACTGCCCCCCCCCATTTTCCCCTGATAGATGCATCCCTGTTCGATCTCCCAATCAATACCCCTCCTCCAGCTCACATTCGACCATAGCCTGATCGATTCACCCCTTTGTTCGACCCCCCTCCCCCCCACCCCACCAATCAACCCCAACTCCCTGGCGTAGATTTATCTTCATGGAGCAGCTGTCTGTCTGCTGGAGGCCAGGCCTATCAATCAGACTGGCCTCTGTGCAGGGAACTGATCAGTGAGGTCACTGACATACTGTCGAGATAAACTCCTGTCAGCCTTTTCATTTTTTTAAACACTCACTCAGGGCGTTTTGACCCGTGAATTTCAGGAGAACAAATTGATGACTCAATCAAAAGCTTGTTCTGCTTAATGGGGTTAGTTTATTTCCACGCACAATTCGAGATTTAAAACTGGCACATATTTAAAATGATTACTGGAAAATCAAAATGGTTACAGAAGATGATTATAGATTTAACAGATTGAGAAAGAAAAGAAAATAATAAAAAAACAAAACTGCTTTCTTTGTGCCCAGCAAATGAATGCTTTAACTGGGAGTCGGAGAGGCATCGGACCTGTGAGGAAACAGCCCGGAGTGGGAGACTATAAATTGGAGCTGAGGTTCGAGGCCCACACTTACCTGGGAGTCGGAGAGGGACAGAATGGGAGCTCCTTGGAATCAGTGCGCACTGAGTTTGAAAAAGTCTGTGACGTCACAGCAAAGTTGCAAACTGATTGGTTGGTGAGTATCTGGTGTAAGTGTCTGTTTGTAAAGAGCTTGACACCTTCAATACTTTTAGGAAAGGTGGGTTAATAATTGGATTATAGAAAAAGGTAGAAGAAAGGTAAAAGTTTGTATTTCTTTTTGAACTCTTAAGTACCTACCCTATACACACAAAAGGAGCTGATTGGTGAGTAATTTTACTTTCTACTTTCTAGTCTCCAGTTTAATGTAAATAATCTGAAAGCAAGCTGCTGGCATGGCCGGAGAGCTCAGCTGTGTGGAATGCCCATCTTGTAGGGAGTCGTGGATGCTTCACATGGTCTAGACAATCACGTGCAGGAAGTGTCTCACAGAATCACAGAATAATACAGTGCAGAAGAGGCCCTTTGGCCCATCGAGTCTGCACCGATGCATTAAAGACACCTGACCTGTCTACCTAATCCCATTTGCCAGCACTTGGCCCATAGCCTTGAATGTTATGACATGCCAAGTGCTCATTCAGGTACTTTTTAAAGGATGTGAGGCAACCCGCCTCTACCACCCCCCCAGGCAGTGCATTCCAGACCATCACCACCCTCTGGGTAAAAATGTTCTTCCTCAAATCCCCCTTAAACCTCCTGCCCCTCACCTTAAACTTGTGTCCCCTCATAACTGACCCTTCAACTAAGGGGAACAGCTGCTCCCTATCCACCCTGTCCATGCCCCTCATAATCTTGTACACCTCCATCGGGTCACCCCTCAGTCTCCCATGTGAGACCTTGTCAAAGGCTATGCTGAAATTCATGTAAACTACATCAACTGCACTTCCCTCATCTACACACCTGGTCATATGCTCAAAAAATTCAATCAAATTTGTTAGGCATGACCTCCTTCTGACAAAGCCATGCTGACTATTCCTAATCAAATTTTTCTTCTCCAAGTGGAGATAGATTCTCTCCTTCAGAATTTTCTCCAATAGTTTCCCTACCACTGACGTGAGACTCACTGGTCTGTAGTTCCATGGCTTATCTCTACAACCTTTCTTAAATAGTGGGACCACATTAGCTGTTCTCCAGTCCTCTGTGGTCAGAGTGGAATGAAAAATTTGGGTCAGAGCCCCTGCAATCTCCACCTTCACCTCCCACAGCATCCTGGGACACAAATTGTCCGGACCTCGAGATTTGTCCACTTTTAAGCCTTCCAAAACCTCCAATACCTTGTCACTCCCTATGACAATTTGCTCAAGAACCTCACAGTCTCTCTCTTTGAGTTCCATATCCACATCCTCTTTCTCTTGGGTGACGACAGATGTGAAGTATTCGTTCAACACCCTACCAATGTCCTCTGGCTCCACCCACAGATTTCCCCCTTGGTCCCTAATGGGTCCTACTCTTTCCCTGGTTATCCTCTTCCCATTGATATACTTATAGAATATCTTGGGATTTTCCCTACTTTTACCAGCCAGAGCTTTCTCATATCCCCTCTTTGCTCTCCTAATTGCTTTCTTAAGCTCCATCCTACACTTTCTGTACTCCACTAATGCTTCCGTTGATTTGCTCTCCTTGTATTTACTAAAAGCCTCCAACTGAAAAAACTTGAGCTTCACATTTTGGAACTTGAGCAGAAGTTGGAGTCACTGTGGTGCATCCGCAAAGCTGAAAACTACATGGATAGCATGTTTAACAAAGTGGTCCCTCCGCAGATTAGAAAGACCAGGCAGGTGGTGTAGAAGTCCTCTGAGTCTATCTCACTCACTGACCAGTTTTCCGTTTTGGATACTGGTGAGGGCGATGGTTCATCAGAGGAATGTAGCAAGAGCCAAGTTTGTGGCACCACAAGTTGCTCAGCTGCACAGGTGGGGAGAAGAACAGTGGAAGGGAAATAGTGGAAGGCAATTCGATAGTTAGGGGAACAGACCGGCGTTTCTGTGATTCCAGGATGGTATGTTGCCTCCCTGGTGCCAGGGTCAAGGATGTCTTGGAGCGGCTGCAGGACATTCTTTTGGGGGAGGGTGAATAGCCAGAAGTCGTGGTCGACATTAGCACCAATGACATAGGTAGAAAGAGGGATAAGGTCCTGAAAGCAGCATTTAGGAAGCTAGGAAGGGGATTGAAAAGCAAGACATCTAAACCAGTAATCTCAGTATTACTCCCAGTACCACATGCTAGTGAGTATAGAAATAGGAAGATTGAGCAAATGAACACGTGGCTGGAAAAATGGTGTGGGAGGGAGGGCTTTAGATTCCTGGGGCATTGGGACTGGTTCTGGGGCAGATGGGACCTGTACAAGATGGACCAATATCCTCGTGGTGAGATTTGCTAGAGCTGTTGGGGAGGGTTTAAATTAACTTATCAGGGGGTTGGGAACCTGCAAGGGAATTCAGATAGGAGAAAAACAAAACTGGTTACGGGAAATAGAAAAGCTGTGAATGAAAGTGGAAAGCAGCAGAAACAATTTCTAGAACCAACCCGGGTCAAAATGCAGAAAAGTGTTAAAAAGTCAGAATTAGAGGCACTCTATTTGAATGCAGGCAGCATTCACAACAAGGTAGATGAGTTGATGGTGCAAGTAGAAGTAAATGGGTATGATTTAATTGGCATACAGGGTGACCAAGACTGGGAACTGAATATTAAAGGATATTTGACATTTAGGAAGGACAGACAAAATGGAAAAGGAAGTGGAGTAGTGCCGATGATAAGGGATGGGATCAGTGCATTAGTGAGAGAGGATCTTTGATCGGAAGAACAGGATGTAGAATCTGTTTGGGTGGAGCTAAGAAACAGCAAGGGTCAACAATTATTGGTAGGAGTGGTTTATATGCCACCAAACAGTAGTGGTAATGTAGGGCATGGTATAAATCAGGAAATGAGAAGTGCATGTAGCAAGGCCAATGAAATAATCATGGGTGACTTCAATCTACGTTGTTATGAAAGTGACTCTGTTTTGTTAAAAATAATTTTTTTAAAGGAATTTATAATTAAACTAAATAAATGTGTTTTAATCAAGAGGATAGTGAAGGCCGGATTGACAGCAGTGGTGCTGGTTGTCACATGGCTTAGAGCAGAAGCCCTGGCAACAGGGGCAGAAATCCACCAGCACTCTTTTGATTGGACAAGCCCAGTAGCAACAGAACATCTGGATGGGCAGAAAACTGACAAGTTTTCTGGTTGTTAGTCAGTGCGTGTGTGTTATACCATAGAGTCATGGAGTCGTACAGCAGAGAAACAGGCCCTTCGGCCCACCGCGTCCATGCCAACCAGAATGCCTATCTATACTAATCCCACCTGCCTGCATTAATTCCATATCCCTCTATGCCTTGTTCATTCAAGTACCTGCCCAGATGCCTCTTAAATGTCCCTACTGTTCCTGCCTCCACCACCTCCTCTGGCATCTCATTCCAGATACCCACTATCCTTTGTGTGAAAAATTTACCCCTTTGATCCCCTTTAAACCTCCTCCCTCTCACCTTAAATCTATGCCCTCTAGTTTTAGTCACCCCTACCATGGGAAACAGACTCTGGCTATCTATACCTCTCATAATTTTATATGCCTCTATCATGTCCCCTCTCAGCCTCCTTCGCTCCAGGGAAAACAGACCCAGCCTATCCATGTCTCTTTATAACTCAAGCCCTCCAAACCAGGCAACATCCTGTGAATCTTTTCTGCACCCTCTCTAGCTTAATCACATCTTTCCTGCAGTGTGGCTACCAGAACTGCACACAGTACTCCAAATGTGGCCTAACCAACGTTATGTACAACTGTAACATGACGTCCCAACTCTTGTACTCAATGCCTCGGCCGATGAAGGCAAGCATGCCATACGCCTTCTTCACCACCCTGTCTACCTGTGTTGCCACGTTCAGGGAGCTATGTACTTGCACCCCAAGGTCTCTCTGCTCAACAACACTCCCCAGGGCCCTGCCATTCACTGTATATATCCTGCCCTGGTTTACCTTCCCAAAATGCATCACTTCACACTTGTCTGCATTAAATTCCATTTGCCAATCCCTTGCCCACTTTCCCAGTTGATCTGTATCCTGTTGTAACCTTAGACAACCTTCTTCACTGTCCACTATACCACCAATTTTGGTGTCATCTGCAAACTTACTAATCATACCCCCTACATTCACATTCAAGTCATTAATATATATGACAAACAACAGAGGGCCCATATCCGATCCCTGCGGCACACCACTGGTCACCGGCCTCCAATCTGAAAAACAACCCTCCACTACCACCCTCTGCCTACTATCACCAAGCCAATTTTGTATCCAATTGGCTAGCTCACCTTGGATCCCATGTGTTCGAACCTTCCGGACCAGCCTACCATGCGAGAACTTGTCAAAGGCCTTGCTAAAGTCCATGTAGACAACGTCCACCGCGCTGCCCTCGTCAATCTTCTTGGTCACCTCCTCAAAAAACTCAATCAAATTTGTGATACATGATTTCCTACGCACAAAGCCATGCTGACTATCCCTAATCGGACTTTGCCCTTCCAAATGCATTTAAATCCTGTCTCTCAGAATCCCTTCCAATAACTTTCCCACCACTGATGTAAGGCTCACCGGCCTGTAGTTCCCTGGCTTATCCCTGCTGCTCTTCTTAAAAACGACACAACATTAGCTATCCTCCAGTCTACCGGTACCTCACCCGTGGCTAACGATGATACAAAAATCTCTGCCAGGGCCCCAGCAATCTCCTCCCTTGCTTCCCATAGCATCCTAGAATACACCTGGTCAGGCCCTGGGGATTTATCCACCTTAATGCGCTTTAAAACCTCCAACACCACCTCCTTTGTAATGTTGATATGCTCCAGGAGATCCCTGTTCCCTCCCTTGAACTCACTAGCTTCCATGACCACCTCCACAGTAAATACGGACAAGAAATATTCATTTAAGATCTCGCCCATTTCCTGTGGCTCCACACATAGATTGCCACACTGATCCTTAAGGGGACCTACTCTCTCCCTAGCTACCCTTTTACTCTTAATATACTTATAGAATCTTTTAGGATTCTCCTTTATCTTATCTGCCCGGGAAATCTCATGGCCCCTTTTTGCCCTCCTAATTTCCTTCTGAAGTGTACTCCTACATCCCTTATACTCCTCGAGGGACTCGCGTGATCCCGGCTGCCTATACCTGACATATGCCTCCTTTTTGCCCTGACCAGATTCTCAATATCCCTCGTCAACCAAGGTTCCCTAAACTTGCCAGCCTTGCCCTTCAACCTAACAGGAACATGCCGGCCCTGAACTCTTCCTATCTCACTTTTAAAAGCCTCCCACTTGCCAGACGTCCCTTTACCTGTAAACAGCCTCTCCCATTCAACTTTTGAGAGTTCCTGTCTGATGCCATCGAAATTAGCCTTCCCCCAATTTAGGACTTCAACTTGAGGACCAGTCCTATCCTTTTCCATAAGTATCTTGAAGCTAATAGAGTTATGGTCATTGGTCCCAAAGTGCTCCCCCAGTGACACATCAACCACCTGCCCAGCCTCATTTCCTCAGAGGAGGGCGAGTGTAGCCCCTTCTCTAGTAGGGCCATCCACATACTGCTTCAGAAAACTATCCTAGAACTTAACAAATTCTTCCCTATCTGATCCCTTAGCACTAAGGCAGTCCCAGTCAATATAACCTTCTGGAGGAAGAGACCAGATTCTTGCTGAATGTTTTTAAAAAGTCAAGTGCTGCTGAAGTGTCAAAAAAGACAGAAAAAGGAGTGCTTTCCAAGGAAGAACAGAAGACTACAACTCTGCTTGCTTTCTCGTCATTCCTAAAAAACTCTGTGAAGTTCAGTATGCCAATTCATCTTTTTTCTTGTATTTCAAGAAGGCCTGCTAAATTATTTTTCAACGCCGACTGAAGAGAGCTAATTCTGGAAGATTTCTAAAGATCCTGTCTACGTGTGCTCGGAGTTTGGACTGTGTGCCAGTTTGATGCAGCGTGTCTTATCTGCTGTTTTTTCAGGGGTGGGCAAGTGATCTGCCCGAGTGTGTTTTTTTTTGTCTGTAATAGAGCTCTGATCTAAACATCCTTTTTTACTTTTTTTGGTTAGCTGGAATATGTATGTGTGTGTGAGTGTGAAAGGACTAAGGTAAAGGGGACGTTTTAAAAACTAATGATGGATTTTTGAAAATTTGATCCAAGTGATATTGTTTTGCTTCGTTACTAGTTAATTACTTGTTCTATAATAAACTTTTAATTTTGTTGTTCAGTAAAGAAACCTGGTTCTATTCTGGGGAAAATAGTGTATCTGATTGACTGACTGTTTCAACAAGTAGAAAAATTTAAAGAATAGGTTGTGACCTGCAGAGAAGTGGGACTGAATTAACAGTGCACTCCTCCCACCTTGGTTGTAACCATGTATAGACTGGGTAAATCTAATGAACACCAATACTGTGGAAGAAGAATTCCTGGAATGTGTCTGAGATGGTTTTCTGGAGCAATATGTTGATGAAGTAAGTAGGGAACAGGCTATTTTGGATCTAGTATTATGCAATGTGAAAGGACGAATTAATAATCTGGTGGTAAAAGAACCTTTAGGGAAAAGTGACTATAGTATGATAGAATTTTCCATAAGTTTGAAAAAGATGTAGTTCAATCCGAAACTAGGGTCATAAATTTAAACAAGGGCAGTTATGAAGGTATAAAGGAGTAAGTTGGCCGTGGTGGATTGGAAAAATACGTTGAAAGATTTCACAGTAGACAGGCAATGGCTAGTATTTAAGAATTAATGCACGGTTTTCAAAAAAACATACATTCCTTTAAGGCAAAAGAACCCAATAGGGAAAGCGAGTCAGCCGTGGCTAACAAAAGAAGTTTAAGATCAAAGGGAGAGGCTTGTAAAGCTACCAAAAAAAAGTCGTAAGCCGGAGGATTGGGAGGATTTTAGAATCCAGCAAAAGAGGACCAAGAAATTAAAGTTGATAAAGAAAGAGAGAATAGAATAGGAATGTGAACTAGCAAGAAATATAAAAGCTTCTACAGGTATGTAAAAAGGAAAAAATTGGCAAAGACAAATGTGCGTCAGTTACAGGGAGAGACAGGAGAATTTATGATGGAAAACAGAGAAGCTAAATTATTGCTTTGTGTCTGTCTTCACGGAGGAAGATACTAGAAATCTCCCTGAAATAATTGAGATCCAAGGGTCCAGTAAGAATGAGGAACTGAAAGAAATTAGATTAGTAAAAAAGTGGTATGGGAGAAATTAATGGGACTGAAAGTTGACAAATCCCCAGGACCCGAAGATCTTCACCCTCGAGTGTTAAGAGATAGCTACAGGATAGTGGATGCATTGGTGCTCTTTTAAAATTCTATAAATTCTGCAATGGTGCCTGCAGATTGGAAGGTTGCAAATGTAACCCCACTGCTTAAGTAGGATGAGAGAGAGAAAATGGGGAACTACAGACCTGTTAGCCTGACGTTGGTGGTAAGGAAAATACTAGAATCTATTATAGAGGATGTGATTACTGGACATAATGGTCTGATTGGGCAGAGTCAACATGGATTTATGAAGGGGAAATCATGTTTGACAAACTTGATAGAGTTTTTTGAGGATGATATTAGCAGAGTGGATAAGGGGGAGCCAGTGGATATGGCGTATTTGAACTTTCAGAAGGCTTTTGATAAAGTACCACATAGGAGGCTACTAAGCAAAATTAAAGCGCATGGGATTGGGGAACATAGAGTTGGTTTATAGAGTCATAGAGAGATACAGCACCGAAACAGGCTCTTTGGCCCACCAAGTCTGTGCCGACCATCAACCACCCATTTATACTAATTCTACATTAATCCCATATTCCCTATCACATCCCCACCTTCCCTCAATTCTCCTACCACCTACCGACAGTAGGGGCAATTTACAATGGCCAATTTACCTATCAACCTGCAAGTCTTTGGCTGTGGGAGGAAACTGGAGCACATGGCGGAAACCCATGTGGTCACAGGGAGAACTTGCAAACTCCGCACAGGCAGTACCCAGAACCGAACCTGGGTCGTTGGAGCTGTGAGGCTGCAGTGCTAACCACTGCGCCACTGTGCTGCACATAGGAGCAGGAGTAGGCCATTCAGCCCATCGAGCCTACTCCACCATTCAATACGACCATGGTTGATCATCCACGTCAATGCCTTTTCCCCACATTATCCCCATATCCCTTTATGTCATTGGTATTTAGAAATCTGTCAATTTCAGCTTCAAGGGGATTTGGACAGGCTGAGTAAGTGGGCAAGAACATGGCAGATGTAATATAATGCGGATAAGTGTGAGGTTATCCACTTTGGTAGGAGAAATGGAGGTGCAGTGTATTTTTAAAATGGTGAGAGATTGGAAAGTGTTGATGTCCAAATGGACCTAGGTGTCCTTGTCAATAAGTCAGTGAAAGCTAGCATGCGGGTGCAGCAAGCAATTAGGAAGGCAAATGGTATGTTAGCCTTTATCACAAGAGGATTTGAGTACAGGAGTAGTGAAGTCTTGCTTCTATTGTATAGAGCATTGGTGAGATCGCACCTGGAATATTGTTTGCAGTTCTGGTCCCCTTGCCTGAAGAAGGATATACTTGCCATAGAGGCAGTGCAGTGGAGGTTCACCAGACTGATTCCTGGGATGGTGGGATTGTCCTGTGAGGAGAGATTGAGGAGACTGGGCCTGTATTCTCTGGAGTTTAGAAGAATGAGAGGCGATCTCATAGAAACTTACATAATTCTTACAGGGATAGACAGGGTAGATGCAGAAAGGATGTTTCCCCTGGCTGTGGGGTCTAGAATCAGGGGACACAATCTCAGAATAAAAGGAAAGCCATTTAGGACTGAGATGAGAAGGAACTTCTTCACTCAGAGGGTGGTGAATCTTTGGAATTCTCTGCCCCAGAAGGTGGGGGAAGCTCAGTCACTGAGTAAGTTCAAGACAAAGATCAATAGATTTCTAGTTACTAAATGACATCAAGGGATATGGGGATAGTGCGGGAATATGGCGTTGAGGCAGACCATCAGCCATAATCTATAATGGTGGAGCAGGCTCGAAGGGCTGAATGGCCTACTCCTGCTCCTATTTTCCTATGTCCTATGTTCCTAGTATATAGTATTAGAATGCTCAAACATGTAAAGAACTAGTCATACAATCACCCAAAGTGGCTGGCTTCAATTGACTGCACTTAGTCGGGCTTTCGACACTCAGTTGGGTTTCGCTTTCTCTCGACTCCAGTGCTTGTCTCTCATGACTGCAGTAAAGATCCCTAATGTGTTCAACCTCTTTTCAGGGGGTGAGCCTGTGTTACTATATTGACAGGCCACACAATCCTATGAAGCTTCTTTTAAAAGCATAATACTCAATTATAGTCTGCTCCCTTTGTTTAATCCGTATGGGTTGAACCCGCCCAGAAAACTGTCCATCTTTCTTTCACTTTCTCCAGTACCCTTACATCATGTGAAGCCCCTTATAGTCAATCTTCCAAAAAAAGATATTTGTATTTTGCTGGAACACTATGCTTCATCTCACCAAAGTAGTACCATCTTCCCAAGGCCTAGGGTTGTGTTTTCAGAGCCCGCTGCCAATCTTGGCAGTAAGCTCAAAAAAGGTGTACGCCAAAGAGCCGCAGCGATATTAAGCACGGCGGCTCATTTAAATAGCTGGGGCGGCCTGCACCCCCCCCACCCCAATCATGCGGAGGGGGCGGGTTGTCCGTCAATGGCATCAGCTGCCTGTGCTCAGGCGCTGGCGCCATTTTTAAAGGGCAGC
Source organism: Heterodontus francisci (assembly GCF_036365525.1). Classification (NCBI taxonomy): domain Eukaryota; kingdom Metazoa; phylum Chordata; class Chondrichthyes; order Heterodontiformes; family Heterodontidae; genus Heterodontus; species Heterodontus francisci. The sequence continues at coordinate 33,862,903 of NC_090392.1, read as the reverse complement.
CAGACCCCTTGCCAGCATAATTTAAATTTTTAAAGAAAGATTCCCCCAAAACTAAATAAATAAATTTCTTATCCCCTTTTCTCACCCCCCCAATAGCAATTACAGTAGCTATTTGTCCTTCTCCCACCAAAACACTTACCTCTTACATCTGACCTTTACCCCCAAACTGCACAAAGTTTAAGGTTCAACCCTTCCCACCATTCCCTACACCCATTATGTCTATTTAACCCATCCCCCCCCACTCCCGCACTGACAAACATACCTCCTTCTCCCTCCTCACCAGTGTGGTGCCTTGTATCCCCGGACGGGGATCTAAACACGTGGACTGCCAGACTCCACGCCGAGGATTGCAGTGGGCCCTCAAGATCTCAGGTAAGTGTATTTAAATTTATGAATTTTATTGATTTGCATATTTGAATTGTGGTCCCGTCGCCCAGCAGTGATTGAGGCGGGGGGGGGGGGGGTGCGCGTCACATTCATGATTGGCCGGGCTCTGCTGGCGCCGAGGTCCATGGTGGGCCTCATTCGGGGCCATCTTCAGGCCCCCCCAAGCCATGGATCACAACGTTGAGGGCTTGTTAAAACCTGCCCCTAGTCTTCATAAACTCAAATACCACTTGCTCTCGCTTGCCTGCACTATTTCTGTTGTTTTTACCTCATAGCATTGGTTTTACTTTCCCAGTTCAGCATGTTTATTTTAGAAAGACTGACATTCTCCACCCATGTGCAACGCTTCACCCAAAACCTGTCCTTTGAGCTCACTGTTCCAGACTATTGAAAGCATGGGTTGCTCTTATCAATAGATATGCGGTAAACCTGCAATGGATCACTGAATCGGAGCCCAATCTGTCTCAAAGTCTTGCTTTATGCAACTGATCAATGGACAAATCTGCAACGAGTCAATGGATTAACCTACAATAGATCACCAGATCAGCCTACAATAATCCAATGAAGAAACTGACAACACCTCACTGGATCAATCTATGATAGTTCATTGGCTAAACCCATGATGGGACACTGGATAAACCACTCTATGGGAGCAAGACCCTGGCAGCAGGAGCTTGCTCTATTGGGAAGGGGTCCTGTGGCTGGGAACCCACTGTATGTGGGTGTGTCGGACTCGGGCGGGGAACACACTCTATATGGAGCGGACCACAGGCACGTGAAGCCGCTCTATGGAGTGTGGGACAAAAAAGTCTTTTCCAAATGAATTCACGGCAAAAAACTTGACCAGATGACCTGTTGTACTGTGCGGCGAACTGGTCTCTATCTTTCTTTCACTTTCTCCAATACCCTTAAACATGTGCAGTCAATCTTCCAAGAAAAGGTGTTTGTATTTTGCTGAAACAGTATGCTTCATCTTACCTAAGTTGTGCCATCTTCCCAAGGTCTAGGACCGAATTTTAAGAGCCCGCCGCCAATCTTGGCAGTGAGCTCAAAGCCACACACCAAAGAGCTGCCATGATATTAAGTGCGGAGGCTCACTTAAATAGCTGGGGCAGCCCGCACCCCCAATCACTGAGCTAGAAGGACAGGTTTTGGGTGAAGCGTTGCACCTGTTTTCAACTCTAAGGAAATTGACTGATACACACCAAATAGACAACTGTCCATCATTAATGCCTAGCAATGGTGAGTAATTAGACAAAATGATCCAAACTTTTCTGATAAGTGGGTATGCAAACTGAAAGATTTCCTAAATATATGTGAACTCAAAAAGTGCAAAGTTTTGCGTGATATTTCTGGGTCCCGAGCCCAAGGGATATTCACATAGTTTAAATCAGTTCAACACCAAAAGAGGGCTCAAAAGTAGAACAAAGAACAAAGAAAATTACAGCACAGGAACAGGCCCTTCGGCCCTCCAAGCCTGCGCCGATCCAGATCCTCTATCTAAACATGTTGCCTATTTTCTAAGGGTCTGTATCTCTTTGCTTCCTGCCCATTCATGTATCTGTCTAGATACATCTTAAAAGACGCTATCGTGCCCACGTCTACTACCTCCGCTGGCAACGAGTTCCAGGCACCCACCACCCTCTGCGTAAAGAACTTTCCACGCATATCCCCCCTAAACTTTTCCCCCCTCACTTTGAACTCGTGACCCCTAGTAATTGAATCCCCCACTCTGGGAAAAAGCTTCTTGCTATCCACCCTGTCTATACCTCTCATGATTTTGTACACCTCAATCAGGTCCCCCCTCAACCTCCGTCTTTCTAATGAAAATAATCCTAATCTACTCAACCTCTCTTCATAGCTAGCGCCTTCCATACCAGGCAACATCCTGGTGAACCTCCTCTGCACCCTCTCCAAAGCATCTACATCCTTTTGGTAATGTGGCGACCAGAACTGCACGCAGTATTCCAAATGTGGCCGAACCAAAGTCTTATACAACTGTAACATGACCTGCCGACCCTTGTACTCAATACCCCGTCCGATGAAGGAAAGCATGCCGTATGCCTTCTTGACCACTCTATTGACCTGCGTTGCCACCTTCAGGGAACAATGGACCTGAACACCCAAATCTCTCTGTACATCAATTTTCCCCAGGACTTTTCCATTTACTGTATAGTTCACTCTTGAATTGGATCTTCCAAAATGCATCACCTCGCATTTGCCCTGATTGAACTCCATCTGCCATTTCTCTGCCCAACTCTCCAATCTATCTATATTCTGCTGTATTCTCTGACAGTCCCCTTCACTATCTGCTACTCCACCAATCTTAGTGTCGTCTGCAAACTTGCTAATCAGACCACCTATACTTTCCTCCAAATCATTTATGTATATCACAAACAACAGTGGTCCCAGCACGGATCCCTGTGGAACACCACTGGTCACACGTCTCCATTTTGAGAAACTCCCTTCCACTGCTACTCTCTGTCTCCTGTTGCCCAGCCAGTTCTTTATCCATCTAGCTAGTACACCCTGGACCCCATGCGACTTCACTTTCTCCATTAGCCTACCATGGGGAACCTTATCAAACGCCTTACTGAAGTCCATGTATATGACATCTAAAGCCCTTCCCTCATTAATCAACTTTGTCACTTCCTCAAAGAATTCTATTAAGTTGGTAAGACATGACCTTCCCTGCACAAAACCATGTTGCCTATCACTGATAAGCCCATTTTCTTCCAAATGGGAATAGATCCTATCCCTCAGTATCTTCTCCAGCAGCTTCCCTACCACTGACGTCAGGCTCACCGGTCTATAATTACCCCTTTTAGCCCTCTTAATTCCTCATTTCAGATTGGTCCTACATTCCCAATATTATTTCAAAGCTTCATCTTTCTTCAGCCTCCTAGACCTTATGTATGCTTCCTTTTTCCTCTTAGCTAGTCTCACAATTTCACCTGTCGTCCATGGTTCTCTAATCTTGCTATTTCTATCCCTCATTTTCACAGGAACATGTCTCTCCTGCACACTAATCAACCTCTCTTCAAAAGCCTCCCACATATCAAATGTGGATTTACCTTGAAACAGCTGCTCCCAATCTACATTCCCCAGCTCCTGCCGAATTTTGGTATAGTTGGCCTTCCCCCAATTTAGCAGTCTCCCTTTAGGGCCACTCTCGTCTTTGTCCATGAGTATTCTAAAACTTACGGAATTGTGATCACTATTCCCAAAGTAGTCCCCTACTGAAACTTCAACCACCTGGCCGGGCTCATTCCCCAACACCAGGTCCAGTATGGCCCCTTCCTGAGTTGGGCTATTTACATACTGCTCTGGAAAACCCTCCTGGATGCTCCTTACAAATTCTGCTCCATCTAGACCTCTAACACTAAGTGAATCCCAGTCAATGTTGGGAAAATTAAAATCTCCTATCACCACCACCCTGTTGCTCCTACATCTTTCCATAATCTGTTTACATATTTGTACCTCTATCTCACGCTCGCTGTTGGGAGGCCTGTAGTACAGCCCCAACATTGTTACCGCACCCTTCCTATTTCTGAGTTCTGCCCATATTGCCTCACTGCTCGAGTCCTCCATAGTGCCTTCCTTCAGCACAGCTGAAATATTCAGTATTCTGAAATAATAGACGTACGTGTACATACATAGAGACAACAACTAATGAACTTAAAGCAGTATCTGCTTTTAAAAACCGACACCAGAAACAATAATCACACAGATTCATTTCACTAAGTTTTGTTATGCAGCAAGAACTTTAAATAAGACAATGTGGCAGGTCTGCTACTGATGTCGGAGGAGTCTGAAGAAACCTCACCAAGGGGAAAGATGTCCATGATCAAGAGGGAAAAAAACTTCAAGAGCAACGAGGGAGATGATTACTCTGCTGTCTTGATGCTGAGATCCTTTGGTTTAACGGTCATACATATTGCTTATGTAAACAAGTTTTAATGCTGTGTGCAATGTTATATCATTATAAAGGTAACTTTGACTAATATACAGATTTCTGTGACTTTCTTTGGCTGCCTCGCATCCATATTCACAAAAAACTAGAACATCTGCATCCCGATAGATCTTTCCAGTGACCTATTGAATGTTTATCCAGTGACCTGTTATAATTTTATTCAGGGCCCTACTGTAGGCTGATACAATGACCTATCATAGATTGATCCAGCTTCATGCAGGGATCTTTGAAAGTTGATTCAAGTTGTTGGACTCTGATTAAAGATAGATACCAGGTCCCATTGTGCGGAGGGAGTGGGAAAACTTTATTGCTGATGATAAGCAGGAGGATCATTCAAGGTGAAGTGTAAGAGCCTGTCATTGTCGCCCACGTGTTTCTGGCAGTGTGAATGTGGCACCATGCCAATGATGATAACAGATTGGACGGGTAAAAAATGTGCACCTGTTTAAGAGGCTATCCCACTATCAAAAACCAAACCATTCCTAGGATAAAATTAACTTACCTTCAATAAACCTGAAAATCGATGTACAACAGATTACAACTTTGGCTACCTTTCTTGGGGCAGATTCAGTCGTGGTTTCAAGAGAGAATGGGTCCCCAACATCAAATGTCAGTCTCAGACAATTTAAATCACTCCACGTGATATCAGGAAATGGCTGAATGCACCAGATACTGAAAAGGCTTTGAGCCCTGACAAAATCCTGGCTGTCGTACTGAAGACCTGTGTTCCAAAACTAGCCATGCCCCGAGCCAAGCTGCATCTACCCGGCAATGTGGGAAATTGCCCTGGTATGTCCTAGTCACAAAAAGCAGAAGAACAAAGAACAGTACAGCACAGGAACAGGCCATTCGGCCCTCCAAGCCTGTGCCGATCTTGATGCCTGTCTAAACTAAAACCTTCTGCACTTCCGGGGTCCGTATCCCTCTATTCCCATCCTATTCATGTATTTGTCAAGATGCCTCACCAACGTCACTATCGTACCTGCTTCCACCACCTCCCCCGGCACCAAGTTCCAGGCACTCACCACCCTCTGTGTAAAAATCGTGCCTCGCACATCCCCTCTAAACTTTGCCCCTTGCACCTTAAACCTATGTCCCCGATTCTTCCACCCTGGGAAAAAGCTTCTGACTATCCACTCTGTCCATGCCAATCATAACTTTGTAAACCTCTATCATGTCGCCCCTCCACCTCCGTCATTCCAGTGAAAACAATCCGAGTTTTTCCAACCTCTCCTCATAGCTAATGCCCTCCAGACCAGGCAACATCCTGGTAAACCTCTTCTGTACCCTCTCCAAAGCCTCCACATCCTTCTGGTAGCATGGCGACCAGAATTGTACGCAATATTCCAAGTGTGGCCTAACTAAGGTTCTGTACAGCTGCAGCATGACTTGCCAATTTTTATACTCTATGCCCCAACCGATGAAGGCAAGCATGCCATATGCCATCTTGACTACCTTATCCACCTGCGTTGCCATTTTCAGTGATCTGTGGACCTGTACGCCCAGATCTCTCTGCCTGTCAATACTCCTAAGGGTTCTGCCATTTACTGTATACCTCCCACCTGCAATAGACCTTCCAAAATCCATTACCTCATTTGTCCGGATTAAACTCTATCTGCCATTTCTCCGCTCAAGTCTCCAACCGATCTATATCCTGCTGTATCCTCTGACAATTCTCCTCACTATCCGCAACTCCACCAATCTTTGTGTCGTCCGCAAACTTACTAATCAGACCAGCTACATTTTCCTCCAAATCATTTATATATACTACAAACAGCAAAGGTCCCAGCACTGATCCTGTGGAACACCACTAGTCACAGCCCTCCATTCAGAAAAGCACCCTTCCACTGCTACCCTCTGTCTTCTTTGACCGAGCCAGTTCAGTATCCATCTTGAAATCCAATCCGGCTGATTATTGCCCCAACAGTCGACTCTTGATCATCAGCAAAGTGATGGGAGGTGTTGTTGACAGTTCTATAAAGTGGCACTTACAGAGCAACAGCCTGCTCATCGATGCTCAGTTTGGGCTCTTCCAGGGCCACTCAGCTCCTGACCTGATTACAGCCTTGGCCCAAACATGGAAAATAGAGCTGAATTCTAGAGGTGAGGTGAGTGTGACTACCCTTAAAAGCTAGCCAGCATTTGATTGAATGTGGCATCAAGGAGTCCTAGCAAAATTGAAGTCACTGGGAATCAGGGGGAGGGGGTAAACTCTACACTGACTGGAGTCATACCTAACACAAAGGAAGGTGGTTGTTGGAGGCCAAACATCTCAGTCCCAGGGCATCGCTGCAGGAGTTCCTCAGGGCAGTTTCCTAGGCCTAACAATCTTCAGCTGTTTCATCAATGACCTTCCCTCCATTGTAAGGTCAGAAGTGGGGATGTTCGCTGATGATTGTACAGTGTTCAGCACCATTCGTACTGCCTCAGATAGCGAAGCAGCCCATGTCCATATGCAGCAAGACCTGGACAACATTCAGGCTTGCGTTATAAGTGGCAAGTAACATTCGCGCCACTCAAGTGCCAGGCAATAATCATCTTCAACAAGGGAGAATCTAACCATCTCCCCTTGACTTTCATCGGCATTACCATCACTGATTCCCCCACTATCAACATCCTGGGGGTTACCATTGACCAGAAACTGAACTGGACTAGCCACCGTGGCTACAAGAGCAGGTCAGAGACAGGGAATTCTGCAGCGAGTAACTCACCCTCTGACTCCCCAAAGCATGTCCACTATCGACAAGGCACAAGTCCACTTGCTTGGATGAGTGCGGAACCAACAACACTCAGGAAGTTCGACACATCCGGGACAAAGCTGCCCGCTTGATTGGCACCCCATTCACCACATTCAACATTCACTCCCTCCACCACTGGTGCACAGTGACAGTAGTAATTACCATAGACAAGCAACTCACCACGCCTCCTTCGACAGGACCTTCCAAACCCGCAACCTCCTCCACCTAGAATTACAAGAGCAGTAGATGCATGAGAACATCACCACCTGCATGTCTTCCTCCAAGTCACTCAACATTCTGACTTGCACATATATTGTCATTTCTTCACTGTCCCTGGGTCATCATCCTGGATCTCCCCCTCTAACAGCACTGTGGATGTATCCACACCACATGGACTGCAGAAATTCAAGAAAGCAGCTCATCACCACGTTCTCAAGAGCAATTAAGATGGGCAACAAATGCTGGCCTGGCCAGGGACGAATTCGAAAAATGGGTAATTACCTGAAGAGAAAACATTTGCAGGGCTATGGGGAAAAGGTGGGTGTGTGGGACTAGCTGTTCTCGCAGAGAGTTGACACAAACACAAAGGGCTGAATGACCTCCTTCTGTGCTGCAACCATTCTATGTTTCTATTCTATTCTGTTACATAAAGGGGAGGTTTTGCTACAGCTACACAATGCCCTGGTTAGACCACATGTGGAGTACTGTGTATAGTTCTGGGCATGGCACCATATAAATGATACACATTGGCCTTGGAAACAGGACAGTGAAAATCCACCAGAATGTAACCAAGGCTCTAGTGGTTAAATTGTGAGGCAAGATTAAATAAAGTAGGCTTGTATTCCTTGGAATATAGTAGGTTAGTGTGTGCTTTGATTGAGGTTCTTCTCACATTAGGAAATGAATTTGTAGGATAAATAGAGATAAAGTTCTTTTTCACTTGATCATTATGGACAGGACACTTACTTAGAACAATGGTCGATAGCTTTAAATGGCGTGTGAGCATTCCTGTTCTCTCATTATACACATTCTCTCAATGATCTACATGTTATAGAGTTTTACAGCACAGAAACAGGCCTTTCGGCGCACAGGTAATGAGTAATCTCTATCCCCCATTTTACACGTTGCTTGCTTTAAACATGGTGCATTGTGCTGTCATCTTGAAATGAGATTCTCTTCAATATCCAAAACAAATTAAATTGTAAACCTGACAGACAAACAATGGAAAGTAAGTCAGTGGGTAACACAATCCCATAATGCTCATTTTCAGATTCATAACAGTCAGTTCTTAAAGAAACATAGAAACAAATTAGCATTGATGGGATTTGAAAGACGACGTTACCTGTACTTGTGACTTTATTCTATTTATGGAACTTTCTGGCATCGGAATGTCTCTTCTTCCTCTATTGAATAAGGAGGGATTTGACACTGACCAAACCTGCACCGCGCCTGATATTTCTGATCTTATCCTTTATATTTAGTGGTTTTTCCTCCTTTGATCAGCGTCAGCTTCAGCTCAGTGGTTACGTCGTAGCATCAACTTCATCAGAAGCTCAAACTTGACTCACTGCCAGCACGGACTGGTATTTTTTATTGTCATTTTCAATCTACCTCTTTTGCACTGAAATAAATCACAGTCATTATTTTAAATTAGCACAAGGTGATTTTTAGAAGTTATTTTTAATTTTTTAATTTGTTTTGTGGGTTGTGGGCATCACTGGCAAACAACTCCTAGCTCATGGCATTACAGCAATTACATCAACCATACTGAAAACAACAAATGTCTTGGCTTTTAGCATCTTCATTGGAATGTTCAAAAGAATTCAAGAATGTGGATTGACTGGAGAAGCTGGGGTTGTTCTCCTTCGTACAGAGTAGGCTGAGAGGTGATTTAATGGAGGTGCATAAAATCATGAAATTGTAGATAGAGGAATTAAAGAGGAACTGTTTCCAGTGGATCGATAACCAGAGGGCACAGATTGAAGATGATTGGCAGAAGAAAAGGTGACACCAATTTCTGATGATAACTCTTTGACCTGAAACGTTAACTCTGTTTCTCTCCACATGTGCTGCCTGACCTGCTGAATATTTCCAGCATTTTTTGTTTTGATTTTCAGATTTCCAACATCCACAGTATATTGCATTTGTATCAAATTTTTAGATTTTTTTACACAATGGGAGGTTGGGATTTGGAAGGCACTGATTGATGGGGTGTTGAATGCACATTAAATAGTCACCTTGAAAAGGGAATTAGATAATTTCTTGAAGGATGAAAAGAACTGCAGTGATGTGGGGAAAGAGCAGGGGAGTGGGACTAACTGGATTGCTTTTCAAAGCACTGGTACAGACTCGATGGGCTGAATGGTCTCCTTCTGTGCTGTCGTATTTTATGATTCTATAATTCGATGAATTTTACTGACTGGTAAATATGCGTAACTACATTTCAGAATGCTAAATCAAATTCACCATTCAGCATTCTGCTGGCACTGACAAATTACCCTTTCTTTGTCCATCAGGTTTGCAATTCAATTTGTGTTGGACATTGAAGAAAATCGCATTTCAGGATGAGGGTACAAGGCAGGTAAATATGAAATCCCGGAACAAATCCTGAGTAAAAAGGATTGCAACATTTGGAAGGAGGTGCATCTAAGAAGTGGAAGATGGGAATGATGTTATTGATAATGGAGAGGAATGCATTGCATCCTTGGGCTATTGTTGGTCAATATCCTTCTCCACATTGACCTTCAGAACAAGCTGAGGCAGTGGGTAGATATCAATACTTGTGTCACTGTAGTAAGGGATATGGAGGGATCGAGTGTCTTTGTGGTTCAATGTGCTTTAATTCCCCGAGGAGGCAACTGGGTTTTTACATTCACAAACTTTATTTATTTTAATTGTGTAGATTCATATTTAAATGTTACAGAGGAATATAGCAGGGTAAAAAGATACAAGAGGAGATTGTCTCTTTCTGTATTTTCTTCAGTGGAGACTGTTTAGTGACTAAGTGACCGTGGTGTTACCAAGTAGAGGATGATTGAAATTTTAACTGAGCAATATTTAAAACAAACGGAGACTGAAAAGTCGTGGTCGAGTAGTTAAGGGAATGAGTACATCGAGAGAATGAATTAATAAATAAAAAGACCAAGCAGAATGGAGAGGTTATAATAGCCAGGAAAACCGAAACAGGCCAAGGCTCTTTTCTCCAGCAAAGAGAAGGCTGGGAGGTGACCTGATAGAATTTGAGATGTTTTGTTCCTGTTTTATGAATGATTTGAGGCAAAATTTATTCACTCAACTTCAAGTTTCCATCTGCTGAACCTGCGTCAAACAAATAATGAGAATTTTATAGATATGGAAAGAAAGATTCCAAATTGAGATATAATTCCTAAGATTGTATTTTGGCATCTGCTGAATCTGCATTTTTGTTGAACTCTTTATCTCTCTCTGTCATTAGCAGTGATCAAACTTCAAAAGATCTTCATTGGCTGTAAAACACTTTGCGAGGTCCTGAGGTCTTGAAAAGTATTGTTTAAATATAATTCTTTCTTTCTTACTTTCTTTTCTTTCTTCATTGACAATGACAGACAGAAAGTAAGATATGGAAGTGTGAAATGTTTATGTTCCAAGTGTATTTGTTCCTTTCAGTGTCCTCTCTCTATCTGTCTCCCATGCTCTCCATCTGATTGTTGTCTCTGTCTCTTTTGCTCTTTGTAACCCTCTCCTCGAATGCTGTCTGGAATAAAAATCCTCCCTCTGGGGCTGGTGAATTATATAATAAAAGTTGAGATGGATAGATTTTTGGACTCTGAGGGAATCGAGTGATGTGTGGACAGTTGCAGAAAGGTGACATTGAGGTCAAAGATCATCCATAATTTTTTTGAATGGTGGTGCATGGCTGACTGTTGCTCCAATTTTAATGTCCTTATTCAGTGTTTATTTCTCGCTAATTTTAACATTTTGTTTAGTTTCTAGAAAGTCCATAATGTCGAATTGATGCTGATAAATTTTAATGTTTCCAATTAGAATTGTCTTAATAGAATACAGCAGGTGTTATTCTGATCAGTTTGCTTGGGTTGATAAGTGGCAACTAACACTCGCGCCACACAAGTGCCAGGCAATGACCATCTCCAACTCTCCTTGGCGTTCAATGACATTACGATCGCTGAATCCCCCACTATCAACATAGACCAGAAACTGAACTGGAGTAGCCATATAAAAACTGTGGCTGCAAGAGCAGATCAGAGGCCAGGAATCCTGCGGCGAGTAACTCACCTCCTGACTCCTCAAAGCCTGGCCACCATCTACAAGGCACAAGTTAGTAGTGTGATGGAACATGCTCCACTTGTCTGGATTGGTGCAGCTCCAACAGCACTCAAGAAGCTCAACACCATCCAGGACAAAGAAGCCCACTTGATTGGCACACCATCCACCTTCAACATTCACTCCCTCCACCGCCGATGCACAGTGGCAGCCGTGTGTACCATCTACAAGATGCATAGCAGCAACGCACCAAGGCTCCTTCCAAACCCGCGACCTCTACCAACTAGAAGGACAAGGGCAGCAAATGCATGGGAACACCACCAACTGCAAGTTCCCCTCCAAGTCACACACCGTCCTGACTTGGAACTATATCGCCGCTCTTTCACTGTTGCTGGGTCAAAATCCTGGAACTCCCTTCCAACAGCACAGTAGGTGTACCTACCCCACATGGACTGCAGCGGTTCAAGAAAGCAGCTCACCACCACCTTCTCAAGGGCAATTAGGGATGGGAAATAACTGCTGGTCCAGCCAGTGATGCCCACATCCCATGAATGAATAAAATATAAAGTTATTCTGATCAGTTTGCAGGTCAGGAGTCTCCCCAGGCAGCCAACTAAAGAAAGCAGAATTAAACTCACTGTGAGCAGAGTTTGAACTTGCACTGGGAAACCCCACTGGATTTCAAATCTAACATCTTAATCACTCAGCTGTCACAGCTCAGTAGGTACTTACCTTGTGGCATCCCAAACAAATTGAAAATAGCACTCAGTGTACTGGCAACAGATGCACTTGACATAATGTGTAGTTGTCAAAATATCAGAATCTTGGAAAAAATAGTTTGTCAGTATTAGAAAATCATCACTATAAACACTAAATAGTTCTGTTGCAATTCTAGTCCCCGGGTGTGATGGAATCTTGTGAGGTATCAATGGCTCCTTGTGCTGGCTTGGCTGGTGTGCCTGACATGCTTCTTACATTCTCACAATCTTCTCTATATCACTGCTGATTTCTGACCAGTCAGTATATGGTTTCCTTCGCCAGACATCTAGTGCACTCAATGCCCATGTGAGCCTGGTGTAATTGTATCAGAATGTCTGGTTGGAATGGCTCAGGTTTTAGAACCAGCCTACCCTTGAATATAACGTCTCTGGATATTCCTAATTCATCGGTACAGACTTGATGGGCCGAAGGACCTCTTCTGCACTGTATTATTCTGTGATTCTGTGATCTCGGTAGGCCCAAAATGGTCTTAAGGTTTCCAGGACTTCTTGTAGTACATCAGGCCAACCTTCGATTATGGTTTTCCATAGTGCCTGGAATACTGGGTTTTGGATTTCTCTTCCTGTAATTGTTGACATTTGTGTTGCCCAAAATTCATCAGATTGACTTATAATACATCTTTGACTTCTGTAGCTAGTGAATCAACTTGCAGATCCAATGAAACATCCTCATTTTTGTTGGATTCTGCAACCTGCTCAAGGTGTCTGAAGTAACCATCAAGTTGCCTGGCTTGTAGTGAACATTGTAATTGTATCCTTGAATTTTAATGAACAATCATTTCACCCTAGGCGGTGCACTTGCCAATGGTTTTCACCACATCATTTCAATGGGTTTTTGGTCTGTTTCTACAATGAATCTCTTTCCGAACAGATGTGTATTATGCCAAATACTAGAGCTAGCGTACAAACAAAGGTCAGGCCAGACTGATGTTGTCTCTTGTCCTGTCCTGAAAAGACTTCACAAACCACTGACCACCTCTAGGTGCTTACCCATTGTCTCTCGAGACAAGGAGGCCAAAGAGAGAGCTAGCGTATCCTGCTGTATACTGTTGTACTTTATAGATAATACCATCTTGCTCCATTTTGTCCAGTTCGATTTTTAATTTGCCTTGGATATGAATGTTGAATTTTCTCGGAGGGTCTATTGAGGGAATTGCATCCTCTCGTAGGTGTAAGACTGCATTCCCTTTAAAACTGCTGATTGTATTGAACCGGTCTGGGTATTTAGATTTCAATTCGAGGACTGACTCAATGGGGTTGTTCTTGATATCTGGTATCTCTAGTGGTACCTTGTTGATTCTATGAATAGCAATGATCTTACGATATATGCATGCTGATAGACCTGTTACAGCTGGTATATCAATAAGATAAAAGACCTGTGACAATCATTGATTGATTGTAGCTGCATTTCAGTGTTATCATACCGATGTAATGAATCGACAATCCATTGTATACAGTTAACTTAGCTGTATTTGGTTGTACCGTTGCCTTCCAATGTTGAAGGTACATATCCTTCAGTGATCTTAGAGGAAGGATATTGGCGCTCACCCTGGTGTTAATTTTGGCCCTCAATGTGTGCTTTCTATTCTTCCTGGAACACATAATATTAATGGTTGAAACTGCTTCCACTGGTGTGATTGTATCCATGGGCCTGGTAATGTAAGACTTAGGTTCGGGCGTCACAGATAGCTAAAGAAGAGGATCGAAAGCTCACAAGTAATTTTAAAGTAGTTTATTAAGTTTACGAAGAAGCAACAGTTTAAATATGATGATGCATAATCTAAAAAGACAGAAGTATATGACCCATGACAGATGATTTTGCAGCCGATCTCTGCAGCTGGAAAGGCAATCTTCTCTCTGTTTCTGTCTCTGTCTCTCTCTCCCTCCCCCTTTGAATTTTCACCTTCTCCAGTTAGCTGAGGTGTTAGGAAGCTCTTTATCTTGTGCGGTAAGGAACGGTTGTCTCTGCTCCTCCCAGCATCCATTGATATACCTTGTTTCTGGAAGCTGCTGTTCACCCTATGTCAATCACAAGTTCGAATCCTGCTAACCAATGTGTACAGGACAAGTACCCAAGGTGTCATGCATTGTTACCTCCTCCTTGTCCATCATTCTGCCCATGAAAGTCAACTTTCACCTTATCTCGTGCTTAGTATTGTTTGTAAACTTCTGTCAGACACTTGTTTAGAGAGGGTACGAGGCTCTGTCTTATTAGCTTTAGGAATGCCTTGTTTCAGAGCCTGTGTAAGAGTCATGTCCTTGGCAGAGGTAATAGGCCTATGCTGTCCTAGCTGCCTGCTATGGAATCCTCTTAACAAGACAGAGAAATATTTCTGGAAGACTTCTATACTATGATGAGAAGCATCAGTTATTAAAGGCCCCATTTCATGGAATCATAGAAAATTTAAGGCACAGAAAGAGGCCACTTGGCCTATCGTGTCTGTGCCAGCCGAAAAACAATACATCCATTCTAATCCCACCTTCCAGCATTTGATCCGTAGCCCCGCAGATTACGGCACTTAAGTTGCATATCCAGACTCCTTTTGAATGAGTTGAGGGTTTCTGCCTCAACTACCCTTTCAGGCAGTGAGTTCCAGACACCCAACACCCTCTGGGTGAAAACGCTTTTCCTCATCTGCCCTCTAATTTTTCGACCAATCACTTTAAATCTATGCCCCCTCGTCACTGACCTCTCTGCTAAGGTGATTAGACCCTTCACCTCCACTCTATCCAGGCCGCTCAAAACTTTGTACATTTCAATCAGATTTCCCCTCAGCCTTCTCTGTTCCAAGGAGAACAACCCCTTGTAATGTTTACATTGTGGAACACTTGCTCACTGTCCTTTGTCAGACCTTGGCCATCGTCGTTTTCCATGCTGTCTGCTGTCTTGGCGACTTCGTATATGCTCTCGCTTCAATGCCTAGCATGCTCTGTGTTGCTGCCAGTGTGCTGCATATGTTTCCTATTTGGTTGTGGCTTGAGGTGACTTCTTGCCACAGCTTCTGAACTGGGTTTCTTACATTGGCGTGCCCAATGCCCTTTGATACCACACGCCTTACAGTGATGCTGGTATGCTGGACAGCTTCTTGGTGGATGAAGTCGTCCACATCTTCCACACGGCTTGTTTGATTTCACCGTCTTTGCTGCTGTGACAATATTTGGAGATACGCCAGTGCTTGCGAACTCTGTCAGCCTGCAAGGATAGCTTCGTACTTATGCTTGTCTTCTAATAAAGTTTCAATGTCAGGACCTTTGGCTTTTCTCGGACTTCATTTTGAAAAGCTTCAATGGGTGTTGATGCTATTACCAGCTCTGCAATTCTTTCAGATAACTCAGCTTCAGTCAAGTCACAGTCCCTGCCTTTGTCCCGACAGTGACTGACAAATAGGTCAATTGACTCTTTTGGTTGCTGCCGATATGACATAAATTCCAATCGATCTATCCTGAAACTGAGTTTTACAGGGAGTTCGTCTTCCAGTGTGGTCCATATTTTCTTCGGGACTTTCTGATCATTTTCCGACAAGCCTGAGGTATCCAGCCTATGAAGGTTATAATGTCTCAACAACAGGCAGACTAAAAAAGAGTAAAAAATTAAGTAGAATAATAAGGAACAAGTGAGTAGCTGGTGAGTATTTTTTTGAGTAAGGTTTATTTTAACTAGTGAACTGTATTGATTTTTAGTAGGATTTATCAGTAATAAGAAGGTTTTATTAATAATTACAAGGTGTTGTAGTATTGGTATGTTTTTTTAGCAGTAACAAAGGGTCAATTAATAAATAAAGGAATGGCAGGGGTGCTTCAACCTCGACGGTGCACCTCCTGTGCTATGTGGGAGCTCCAGGATACTTCCCTTATCCTGGAGAATCATTTGTGCAGGAAGTGTGGTCAATTGCAGCAGCTTGAGCTCCGGGTTTGGAACTTGAGCGGCAGCTGGCGACACTGCGGTACATTCATGAGGATGAGAGCTACGTGGATAGCACGGTTATAGATGTGGTCACAGCGTAAGAGTATGCAGGGAGAGAGGGAATGGGTGACCACCAGGTAGTCAAAAAGAATCAGGCAGGTAGTGCATCTCACTTTCCAATAGATATCCAATTCTGCATACTGAGGATAGTGATGCTTCACCTGGGGAGTGCAGCCAGAGCCAAGTCCATGGCACCACAGGTGGCTCAGCTGCACAGGGTGGGTACAGGGAAGACTGGATAGGTGATTCAATAGTCAAGGGAACAGACAGGTGTTTCTGTGGCTGCAGACGTGAATCCAGGATGGTGTGTTGCCTCCTTGGTGCCAGGGTCAAGGATGTCACTGAGTGCTGCAGAGCATACTAAAGGGGGAGGGTGAACAGCCAGCAGTCGTGGTCCACATCAGAACCAATGACATAGGTAGAAAGAGGGATGTGGTCTTGCAGTCAGAATTTAGGGAGCTAGGTAAGAAATGAGCAAGCAGGACCTCAAAAGTAGTAATCTCCGGATTACTCCCAGTGCCACGCACAAGTGAGTATAGAAATAGAAGGAAAGACAGATGAATGCGTGGCTGGAAAGATGCTGGAGGAGGGAGGGCTTCAGATTCCAGGGACATTGGGACCGGCTCTGGGGGAGATGGGACCTGTACAGGCTGCACGGGTTGCACCTGAACAGAGCCGGACTGAGTTCCTTGCGGGAGGTTTTGCTAATGCCGTTGGGGAGGGTTTGAACTAGTTTGGCAGGAGGATGGGGACTTGAGGGTAAATTCAGTTGGGACAAAATCAGAAATGAAAATGGAAGGCAGAAAATTGATGGGTGAATCTGGAAGACAGGGGAAACAAAGGTTAGACAATTAAAAAAAGAGTTTGGCAGTGCTCAAGGGTATCTATTTCAATACAAGTATAGCAAATAAAGCAGATAAGCTGAGGGCACAGACAGACATGTGGCAGTATGACATCACAGCTATTACAGAAACATGGCTTAAGGAGGGCCAGGAATGGCAGCTCAATGTTCCTGGTTACACAGTTTTCAGACACGATAGGGAGGGGGAATAAGAAAGGAGGGGGAGTGGCAATTTTGGTCAATGAAACTATTACAGCTGTGAGGAGGGATGATATGTTGGAAGGTTCATCAAATGAGGCCATATGGATTGAGCTAAGGAAAAAAAAAGGGGCAATCACACTGCTGGGAGTGTACTATAGACCCCAAACAGTCAGAGGGAGATAGAAGATCAGATATGTAGGCAAATCTCTGAGAACTGCAAGGACAATAGGGCAAGAATAGTAGGGGATTTTAATTACTCCAATATTAACTGGGGTAGTTTTAGTGTGAAAGGAATTGAGTGAGCAGAATTCTTGAGGTGCATTGAAGAGAACTTTTTTGCCCAGTACGTAGCAAGTCCAACAAGAGAGGGCACAGCTTTAGACTGAGTTTTAGGAAATGAAGATGGGCAGGTGGAAGGAGTGGCAGTGGGAGAGCATTTTGGTGGTAGTGATCATAATTCAGTCAGTTTTAACATAATTATGGAAAAGGACCGAGATAGAACAGGAATTAGTTCTCAATTGGGGCAAGGGCAATTTTACTAAACTGAGGAGTCGTTCAGTGAAAGTGAACTGGAAACAGTTACTTGAAGGTAAATCAGTGTCAGAACAGTGGGAGGCATTCAAAGGGGAGATTCAAGGGGTTCAGGGTAAACATGTTCCCACAAAGAAAAAGGGTGAGGCGGCCAAATCTACAGCCCCATGGATGTCAAGGAGGCTACAGGGTATGATAAGGCAGAAAAGGAAAGCTTATGTCCGACAGCGAGAACGCAATACTACAGAAAGCCGAGAGGAGTATAGAAAGTGGAGGGGTGAAATCAAAAAGGAAATTAGGAAAACAAAGAGAGGGCATGAAAGAATCTTGGCAAGCAAAATCAAGGTGAATCCAATGATGTTTTATCCGGACAAATGTGAGGTAATGCATTTTGGAAGGTCTAATGCAGGTGGGAGATATACAGTAAATGGCAGAACCCTTAGGAGTATTGACAGGCAGAGAGATCTGGGCGTACAGGTCCACAGGTCACTGAAAGTGGCAACGCAGGTGGATAAGGTAGTCAAGAAGGCATACGGCATGCTTGCCTTCATCGGTCGGGGCATAGAGTATAAAAATTGACAAGTCATGCTGCAGCTGTACAGAACCTTAGTTAGGCCACACTTAGAATATTGCGTGCAATTCTGATCGCCACACTACCAGAAGGACGTGGAGGCTTTGGAGAGGGTACAGAGGAGGTTTACCAGGATGTTGCCTGGTCTGGAGGGCATTAGCTATGAGGAGAGGTTGGAAAAACTCAGATTGTTTTCACTGGAACGACGGAGGTGGAGGGGCGATATGATAGAGGTTTACAAAGATATGAGCGGCATGGACAGAGTGGATAGTCAGAAGCTTTTTCCCAGGGTGGAAGAGTCAGTTACTAGGGGACATAGGTTTAAGGTGCGAGGGGCAAAGTTAAGAGGGGATGTGCGAGGCAAGTTTTTTATACAGAGGGTGGTGAGTGCCTGGAACTTGCTGCCAGGGAGGTGGTGGAAGCAGATACGATAGCGACGTTTAAGAGGCATCTTGACAAATACATGAATAGGAAGGGAATGGAGGGATATGGGCCCCGGAAGTGCAGAAGGTGTTAGTTTAGGCAGGCATCAAGATCGGCGCAGGCTTGGAGGGCCGAATGGCCTGTTCCTGTGCTGTACTGTTCTTTCTTCTTTGTTCTTTGTGCAATACATTAAGAGTAAGAGGATAACTAAGGAAAGAGCAGGGCCCATAAAAGACCAAAAAGGTAACTTATGAGTAGGGGCGGAAGATGTTGGTATGGTTCTTAATGAATACTTTGCGTCTGTCTTCACAAAAGAGAGGGACGATGCAGATATTGTAGTTAAGGAGGAAGAGTGTGAAGTATTGGATCTGATAAACAAAGGAAGAGAGGAAGTATCAATGGAATTAGCATCCTTGAAAGTTGATAAATAACCAGGGCAAGATGAAATGTATCTTAGGCTGTTAAAAGAGGCAAGAGAGGAAATAGCAGACGGTTTGACCATCATTTTCCGGTCCTCACTGGATACAGGCGTGGTGCTGAAAGATTGGAGAATTACTAACATTGTACCTCTGTTTAAAAAGGGAGTGAAGGATAGTTTGACCTCCCCAAATGCATCACCTCACACTTCTCCAATAATAATTACAGGCCAGTCAATCTAACCTCAGTAGTGGGACAAATTACTGGAATCTATTCTGAGAAACAGGATAAACCGTCACTTCGAAAGGCACAGGTTAATCAATGATGGTCAACATGAATTTGTTAATGGAAGTTCTTGCTTGACCAACTTGATCGAATTTTTTGAAGAAGTAACAAAGAAGATAGATGGGGGTAGTGCAGTTGATGTGGTCTGCATGGATTTTAGCAAGGTTTTTGGCAAGGTCCCACATGGCAGACTGGTTAAAAAAATAAAATTTCCTGGGCTCCAGGGAAATGCAACAAGGTGGATACAAAATTGGCTCTGTGACAGGAATCAAAGGGTAATTGTTGATGGCTGTTTTAGCAAGTGGAGGGCTATTTCCAGTGGTGTTCTGCAGGGCTCAGTACTGGGTCCCCTGCTTTTTGTGGTGTATATTAATGATTTGGATGTAAATGTAGGGGGCATGATCAAGAAGTTTGCGGATGACACAAAGATTGGCTGTGTGGTAGATAGCAAGGACGATAGCTGTAGGCTGCAGGAAGATATTGATGGTCTGGTCAGATGGGCAGAAAAGTGGCAAATGGAATTCAACTTGCAGAAGTGTGAAGGTGCTGCATTTGGGGAGGTCAAAAAAGGCAAAGGAATACACGATTAATGGGAAAATACTGAGAAGTGTAGAGGAAGTGAGGGACCTTGGAGTGAATGTCCACAGATCCCTGAAGGTAGCAGGACAGGTCAATAAGGTGGTTAAGAAGGCATATGGAATCCTTTCCTTTATTAGCTGAGGCATAGAATATAAGAGCAGGGAGGTTATGCTGGAACTGTATAACTCATTGGTTCAGCCACAACTTGAGTACTGTGTGCAGTTCTGGTCACCTCATTACAGAAAAGATATAATTGCACTAGAGAGGGTACAGAGGAGATTTATGAGGATATTGCTGGGACTGGAAAAATGCAGCTATGAGGAAAGATTGGATAGGTTCGGGTTGTTCTCCTTGGAACAGAGAAGGCTGAGAGGAGATGTGATTGAAATGTACAAAATTTTGAGGGGCCTGGATAGAGTGCAGGTGAAGGATCTATTCACCTTAGCCGAGGGGTCAGTGATGAGGGGACATAGATTTAAAGTGATTGGTAGAAAAATTAGAGGGGAGATGAGGAAAACCTTTTTCACCCAGTGGGTGGTGATGGTCTGGAACTCACTGCCTGAAAGGGTAGTTGAGGCAGAGACCCTCAGCTCATTCAAAAGAAGTCTGGATATGCATCTCAAGTGCCGTAATCTGCAGGGTTACGGGCTAAATGCTGGAAGGTGGGATTAGAACAGGTCGATCATTTTTCGGCCAGCACAGTCACGATGGGCCAAGTGGCCTATTTCCATGCCTTAAACTTTCTAAGCTTTCTATGATTTCTTTGAAGCCCTTCGATTCCAATAGCTCTTAATTTTGATTGCTTATTTATTTGGATCTGATACAACCAAATGAAGGAACCACAGCTCTACTCTTTGTTGAAAAGTTTGAATTTTGAAAGAAGATGCACTGCTTTCCAGTTCATACACGGGAATTTAACTGACATCTTGCTGACATTCCTGTGATTTTCCGTGATTTCCTAAGTACGAAGAAGCTTTCCTGTTTTCTTCCACAGGAAGGTTTCAACGTGCTGTACATCTGGCTGCCTGCAGTACTTTTACTTGCCACCACCTGTTTCTGAACTCTATGACACTGCAGGTCTGTGGCGCTGTTACTGTCATGTGCAAGCTTTTTCAGGCCCACCCACACAGCGGTGTTTTGGCGCAAACAGCACCATGATGCCCCAAATAGCTGTAATGGCTGCAATGGCATTTATCAGATTTTCATCTTCAGACTGCCTTTGAATCAACCTGCACTGGCCTGATCCAAATCAACTGATCACACCCCTTTGCTACCAATGCAGAGGTCTTTAGTACAGTTACTCACTGTTCCCAATGAAGTACTGCCTGCTGATAGTGCTTCACCTCTTGGAGCTCTGTTGGCATCTTCTCCTTCCCTTGCAGAATGTTGGTGTAGTTCCAAGCTGAATTTGATGCTGTACTGATGTGTTGTAAAAGCTCAAAATCTTCAAAAACCAAATCACTACCACCATATTGTGTTTCCTTCTATGTTTCAAACATAAATTCACCAATCACTCAGGTAGGACTGGTAAACTATATTGTGAGTTTTTTATTCAAAGATTGCTTTAGTATATAAATATTGCTGGAGAGCTCTTCCTATTGTGTCTTGCTTGGTCAACTAACACATTCCAACTAGTGTGTCTCATGACAGACGACATCATATCCTATCTGATGATGTATACAGATTATGGACATAGCTACTTAAAGACATACTGGAATACCAGCCATCTTCAGGGATCTGTGGACATGCACTCCAAAGTCCCTCTGTTCCCAACTTCTTCTCCCATTTTTGTGTATTTGCTTGCCTTGTTAGCTTTCCCCCAATGCATTACCTCACCACTCTTCAGATTGCACTCCATTTACCACTGTTCTGCTCATCTGACTAGTCCATTGATACCTTCCTGCAGTCTACAGCTTTCCTTTTCATTATCAACCACAAGGCCAAGCCTCCTTCAACAGCACCTTCTAAATCGGGACTTCTACCGCCTTGAAGGACAACAGCAACAGACACCTGGGAACACCACCACCTACAAGTTCCCCTCCAACCTGATTTGGAACTATATCACCGTTCTTTCACTGTCACTGGGTCACAAGCCTGGAACTCCCACCCGTACAGCAGTGTGGGTGTACCGACACCACATCGACTGCAGCAGTTCAAGAAGGTGGCTCACCACCACTTTCTCAAGAGCGATTATTGATGGGCCAGTGTTGCCCACATCTCATAAACGAATACAAAAGGGAACATCACAGAATCTCAATCCTGCTGAGTGCAGGACAGCAGATTTCCTTCCCAAAAGGACATTAGTGAACCAAGTAGTTTCATGGCACCATTACTGAGACAAACTTTCAATTCCATATTTGCATTCATTAAATAAATTTGAACTCCCCCAGCTGTCATTTGAACTCACATCCCTAGGGTGATAGCCTGGGTCTCTGGATTACTAGTTCAGTGGCATTATCATGTACATTTCAGGTGGTGAATGTTACCTGAATAGAGGTGAGACAGAAGATAACCAAGCTGTCTTGCCTTGGGATTCTTGACCAAGATAGACCTACAAGGTACAGATTTATGTCCTTTAATCAAGTCAGAGAGTTTATTAAGTTAACTAAGAATTAAAAAGTTAATACTTAACGGCAGCGATAGGTATACAGCTGCAACTCAGCACTGGTGGTTCTTGCTTCTGAGTCCGCTTCTGAGCACGGTCTTCTCTCCCTCTTCACTTGCTGTGTTCTGTTGACCATAGTCAATCTTCTTCTAAGGGTGCTAACGATGTCCCAAACTCTCCTCTTTTTATCCCTCTTAGGGGGTCTCTGTCTTGATATATTAGGCCATGATCTAATTCAGCTAACATGATGAAACAAACAAAGAACAGTACAGCACAGGAACAGGCCATTTGGCCCTCCAAGCCTGCGCCGATCTTGATGCCTGCCTAAACTAACACCTTCTGCACTTCCGGGGTCCGTATCCTTCTATTCCCATCCTATTCATGTATTTGTCAAGATGTCTCTTAAACGTCGCTATCGTACCTGCTTCCACCACCTCCCCCGGCAGCAAGTTCCAGGCACTCACCACCCTCTGTGTAAAGAACTTGCCTCGCACATCCCCTCTAAACTTTGCCCCTCTCACCTTAAACCTGTGTCCCCTAGTAACTGACTTCCACCCTAGGCAAAAGCTTCTAACTATCCACTCTGTCCATGCTGCTCATAACTTTGTCAACCTCTATCAGGCCGCCCCTCCACCTCCGTCGTTCCAGTGAAAACAATCCGAGTTTATCCAACCTCTCCTCATAGCTAATGCCCTCCAGACCAGGCAACATCCTGGTAAACCTCTTCTGTACCCTCTCCAAAGCCCCCACGTCCTTCTGGTAGTGTGGCGACCAGAATTGCACGCAATATTCGAAGTGTGGCCTAACTAAAGTTCTGTACAGCTGCAGCATGACTTGCCAATTTTTATACTCTATGCCCTGACCAATGAAGGCAAGCATGCCGTATGCCTTCTTGACTACCTTATCCACCTTCTTTTCCACGTTCAGCGATCTATGGACCTGTACGCCCAGATCTCTCTGCCTGTCAATACTCCTAAGGGTTCTGCCACTTTTAACTGATAAAACATCTTTGGGTTTTCCTTGATTTTACCTCAAATAATTTTTCATGTCCTCTCTTGGCTTTTCTAATTTCCTTTTTTAATTCACCTCTGCACTTTCTATACTCCTCTAGGCTTTCTAAAGTATTAAAACTTTTGTGATCATCATAAGCTGACTTTTTATGCTTTATCTTGCCCTGTAAGCTTCTAGATAACCAGGGGGCTCTAGATTTGGCAGCCCCAACCGATGAAGGCAAGCATGCCGTATGCCTTCTTTTCTGCCATTTACTGTATACTTCCCACCTGCATTGGACCTTCCAAAATGCATTACCTCACATTTGTCCGGATTAAACTCCATCTGCCATTTCTCCGCCCAAGTCTCCAACCGATCTATATCCTGCTGTATCCTCTGACAATCCTCATCACTATCCGCAACTCCACCAACCTTTGTGTCCTCCGCAAACTTACTAATCAGACCAGCTACATTTTCCTCCAAATCATTTATATGTACTACAAACAGCAAAGGTCCCAGCACTGATTCCTGCGGAACACCACTAGTCACATCCCTCCATTCAGAAAAGCACCCTTCCACTGCTACCCTCTGTCTTCTATGACAGAGCCAGTTCTGTATCCATCTTGCCAGCTCACCTCTGATTCCATGTGACTTCACCTCTTGTATCAGTCTGCCATGAGGGACCATGTCAAAGACTTTACTGAAGTCCATATAGACAACATCCACTGCCCTTCCTTCATCAATCATCTTTGTCACTTCCTCAAAAAACTCAATTAAATTAGTGAGACACGACCTCCCCTTCACAAAACCATGCTGCCTCTCGCTAATAAATAATTGGGTTAAGACTACATCATTGTTTGCCCCTAGTCTCATGTTATCTTAGCACATAAACCCTCACAGATGGTTCCACTATACCACCATCTCCCTCAACCTGATAGTAAACACTCACATCATCCTCAAGGGAAAAGTTGGCCTGTTTGGGGAGAGAACCCACAACCTTGGTGTTATTAACACTATTTGGTAACTGATGAAGCTAACCAACCTTTATGTTTAAATGGGTTTGTCAAAGTTAAGTTATCCAGGATGACCAATTCAACAATGCAACCACTCGGCCTGCTGTTTGAATGAATTGTTCTTGGAAATGTGTTTCACTTCTTTCTTTCAATGCAAAAACTGCGATTCACAGGAATTCTGAAGAAAAGCACCTTTTAATCAGCAAACAACAGCATCACAGCCAAGGCTCCAGTAGCATGGCTGAGCAGTCTAAGGCACTGGATTAAAGTCCTACCTTTGGCGGAGATGTGGGTTTAAATCTTACTGTTGCTATATTTTGAGTCAGGTATCCTTTTGGGCACCAAATCCTTTCCTTTCCCATCGGTGCGATTGGTGCTCAACTTCTGATGTCTGGCACTGAATCCAGGAACCAGTTCCTGTGGAAACTCTATGGCCTCCAACGTGACTTTAACACGTGGTTTCTATCCGGAGTGAGACACGTTACTGCTGCACCATGAGGTCCACACTGAGAAGATAAAACCCAACCCTGGGAGTGGGATCGGTACAGATCACCGCCGGGGCTCTCGGAGTGAGAGGTGGAAGCAGCAGCAGCCAAACCACCTCAACCACAGCTCAGGATCCCTACTCCCTAATCCAGCCACTACCAGGGGAGAGCTGCCGGTCCCAGCCTGAGCTGTGTCTGGGAGCCCCCTGCCGGTCTCTCTTTACTGAACAGAAAAAGGAGTTGCTCGATTCTGAGTCATCAGAGTGAAATATTTCACAATCTATCTGTGATCTACCTGTCCAGCCCGGTTTGTAAAACCGGTCTAATTGTCTGTCTCCAGTAGAAATGGTGAGAAGTGACAGTTTGTCATTTATCTCTTAATCAGCATCATTTAAAAAGAAAACAGATTATCCGGTCATTATCATGTTGTTTGTGGGATCTTGCTGTGCACAAATTGGCTGCCACGTTTCTTAATTTACAACAGTAACTATATTCAAAAGTACTGAATTGGCTGTAAAGCACCTTAGGATGTCCTGATGTCATGGAGGGTGCTATATAAATGCAAGTCTCTCTCTCTCTCTCTCTCCCTCTCTCTATATATATATATATATCGTGCCTCTACCATCTCCTCCCTTGCACCATTGACCACGGAGGTTTTATCTTCTCTAGTTTATTGGATTATCAACCAACTCTCCCTTTTTATCTTCAATGCCTTCATTTCTTTGCTGATCTTGTCTTCTAACGTCATGTCCACCCTGTTAGTGTCCTTGGTAAATATGGAGGTAAATTAATTGTTCAATATTATGGTCATTTCGCTGCCATTATCTGTGAGTTTATCCTGTGCATACCTGAGTGTCCTTATCCCTATCCTGATTTTTCCTGTATTGTTCCAGTGTGTGTCGAGTACTTTATTATTTCTAGTTTATTATCCCTCCTTGTTCAGAACTCCACAATCAGATAGTTTCACTCTATCAATCCAAACAATCCATTAAATCTTAAATGCCTCAATGATATAACACTTGAAGCTTCTATACCAAATAGACTGAGCTCAGCAGTTTGGGTGCGTAAGTGTCCTTTATATTCTCTGATATATTCTGAGCGTAATGTCCTCTGTCTGACATATCCTGAGCATTCCTTACCCCCTCGGATTCATTCTCAGCATTCCTTATCCTATCTAATACATCCAGAGTGTCCCTTACCTTCTCTGATACTTCCTCAACATCCATTACCATCTCTGATATCCCTGATTGTTCCTTACCTACTTTGATACATCCCGAGCATTCCTTGTCCTGTCTGATACATCCTCAGTGTTCCTCGATGTTTCTTTTTCCTGTCTGAAATTAGATTTAGATCTGCTGTAGTTACCAAGGTATTGCTGCAGTTTTCTTTTATAATCTCACACAAATCAACAGGAATTAACTGGAATATCCAGATTTTGAGGAGCTTTCTGCATCATCAGGGCTGGAAATAGGAGTGAGTGAAAGGTATTGTGTAGAATCTGACTGTGCACAGAATGTGTCAATGTAACAGGGCTTTGAGAGAAACACACCATTAACATATTGTTTGCCTTTGCTCCGTGACCTTTTGGTCAGCTATGTGGCCTGGTCCAATCTAGACCTCCTTTGTTATCTCTTGCCCCACCTCCACCTCACTTGTTTATAACCTGTGACTTTTCTAATATTTGTCAGTTCTGAAGAAGGGTCACTGACCCGAAACGTTAACTCTGCTTCTCTTTTCACAGATGCTGTTAGACCTGCTGAGTGGTTCCAGCATTTCTTGTTTTTATTTCAGATTTCCAGCATCCGCAGTATTTTGCTTTTATCTTTGAGAGATTGTGTTGTGTTAAGGTTTAACGACCAATGTGAATTATTCCATATTTCTTCATAATTACACCAGGAAGTTTTAAAAATGTTTCTACCCAGTTTCTAACTGGGGATCTTTCACATGTTAGGCAAACATGATCATTATGACACTACAGAAATACCATGCCGATGTCCTGCAAAGGAATCTACCCAAATTGTTAAACTGTGCCCCATCTCAGGCATTTGTTTAGTGGAAATACAATTCTATTGCGAGATTTCACAAGGCTGTAGTGATATTGATCCAGCAATGGAACCTAAGAAGGGCACAGGACATAATGAGGCCATTCAGCCCATTGTGCCGATGCCAGCTTTTTCAAAGACCTGCCAATTGGCCCACTTCCCTGCTCTTTATCCATAGCTCAACATCTTTCCCCTTTCAAGTCATTATCCAATTCCCTTTTTGAAAACTGAGTTAAGTAAAGTAATACTGAAAGAGGTGCAGGAGCTGCTGCAGTGTCGATGCACAGTGTACAATCATTGACAAAGATTCCCTGACCCAATGACACCAAGGGCTGAATTTTACAGCCCCCCCCCCCCCCCGCCCCCACCTCCTCTGAAGTCAGGGGTCATGGTGGGGGGGGGAGCAAAATTTATATATTTACATAAATTTAAATGAAGGGATTAATTACCTGCTCACCTCCACCTTCCGTCCCATAGCGATATTGGTGCCGGTGGCCGGCACTCCAGCACCTTCAGATCCCCATTCAGGGATCCGAGGCAGAACACTGTTGGGGAAGGGGGAGCAAGTAAATTTTTCAGTGTGGGGGTGGGGGTGGATAGCGGGGTCAAACTCATCCGATTGGTGTGGGGGATGGTGGGAAGGGGTAAAGTACACAGATTATGAACTTTGCAGGGGTGTGGGGGGAAGGTGTACAAGGTAAGTATTTTGGGGGGGAGAGAGAAAGGAATGAATTCTGTGATTGTTGGTGGGTTGGGAGAGGGGCTAGAAACATTTATTTAATTTTTGCAAAACAATTTAAAATCACTATATCTTTAAATATTACAATTAAATGGAAGGGCTCAAGGCCCTTTAAAAATGGTGTCAACGCCTGATGTCTTTGCCGGGGACGGACCACCTGCCCCCTCCACATCATCGGGGGTGGGTGGTCTGCCCTGGCCATTTAAATGAGCCGCCACATTTAATATCGCGGCAGCTCCGCGACGTGCGGTTCGCATGGGTGGACCGCCATTGTTTATGGTGACGTCAGCTGCGTTGTCAGGAGTCACTTTGTTGTTTATGTGGATAAACCTGATGGTTAAACAAAGATCAAGAAGGCAGTATGTATGGGGTGGCACAGTGGCGCAGTGGTTAGCAGCACTGCCTCACAGTCCCAGCGACCTGGGTTCAATTCTGGGTACTGCCTGTGTGGAGTTTGCAAGTTCTCCTTGTGTCTGTGTGGGATTCCTCCAGGTGCTCTGGTTTCCTCCCACATGCCAAAGACTTGCAGGTTGATAGGTTAATTGGCCATTGTAAATTGCTCCTAGTGTAGGTATGTGGTAGGGAAATGTGGGGATGTGGTAGGAATATGGAATTAGTGTAGGATTAGTAAAAATGGGTGGTTGATGGTTGGCACAGTCTCAGTGGGCCGAAGGGCCTGTTTCAGTGCTGTATCTTAAAAACTAAAAAAAGAAATCCTATGGTGCTCATTTTCAGTTGGACAGCAGTCAGCTTTTAAATGAAATAATTTTAGTGAAACGATTTGGAAAGCAGGTGTTAATGGTATTTGTGTATGTCTTTGTTCTGGATATGAAGCCTATTGGCGCTTAAATCCCGTTCATGTCTCTTCTTCCTCTACTCAATATGAAAGGTGCGATTTGACATCGACGAGACCCGCACTGCATCTCAGTTTCATTGTCCCGTTGTTAGTTTTTCCTGTTCCTCTGCTATAGAATCCCATACAAAGTGATTATTTTGTATGTCTGCCATTTCCTTAGTTTCAGTTACAGTATTGCCTGTGTCCGGCCTTAAGAGACACAAAATACTCTTCATGGCTCTGCGTGACGGTGAATAGTTATGTTAATCTGCATCAATAAACCCATCAATTTCTGCTGCTGATTGAACGAAATGCTAATAAGTCTGCTGAGTGACAGTCAAAACTTCAATAATTTTTTCTGGTCTGTTTGTCATGAACTTTTACCCCTTCTCATATTGTGGCTATATTTTAAGAGCTGGGTTATAAAGGTGCTTAGGACACCAAGAATCTGCTGTGGCCATTAAATTTGAAAGGATTTTAGCCCCTTTCACACAAGAAGAAATGTTCATGAGAAGCAATTCCCACAACTTGTTTCCGCCGGAGTTTTTCCATTGAAACTCAAAGAAAGTTTCAGTCACTTGGGTGTTCTGTAAGAGCTGCTCGGAGGTTTAGTGACCCGGATATCATGTGCCTGCAGTTTCCTGAGCCTGTGCTTGATTTATGAGGCAGTTTGGCTCACGTTGTAGGAGTTTGCATCTCAGGGATGGACAGGAACCCGCTGATTGATGCTGACAGCGGGTAGTTGGAGAATGTGGGGCAATATATTGCTGCTTGTCCCTGTCTCACTCGCCGTGGAGCTGAAGAAAAGGAAATATTTGCTGTCTCTTTTCCCTGTCTGAAATGAGGTTTCGATCTGCTGTTAGTTACCAAGCTAGTGCTGTAGGATTATTTAATAATCTGACACCAATCAACAGGAATATCCAGTTTTTGAGGAGCTTTCTGCACCATCAGGGCTGGAAACAGGAGCAAGTGGAAGTCATTGTGCAGAATTTGATTGTGCATCTTCTTTGGCCTCCTTATCTCGAGAGACAATGGATACACGCCTGGAGGTGGTCAGTGGTTTGTGAAGCAGTGCCTGGAGTGGCTATAAAGGCCAATTCTAGAGTGACAGGCTCTTCCACAGGTGCTGCAGAGAAATTTGTTTGTCGGGGCTGTTGCACAGTTGGCTCTCCCCTTGCGCCTCTGTCTTTTTTCCTGCCAACTACTAAGTCTCTTCGACTCGCCACATTTTAGCCCCATCTTTATGGCTGCCCGCCAGCTCTGGCGAACGCTGGCAACTGACTCCCACGACTTGTGATCAATGTCACAGGATTTCATGTCGCGTTTGCAGACGTCTTTAAAACGGAGACATGGACGGCCGGTGGGTCTGATACCAGTGGCGAGCTCGCTGTACAATGTGTCTTTGGGGATCCTGCCATCTTCCCTGCGGCTCACATGGTCAAGCCATCTCAAGCGCCGCTGACTCAGTAGTGTGTACAAGCTGGGGATGTTGGCCGCCTTGAGGACTTCTGTGTTGGAGATACGGTCCTGCCACCTGATTGTGCAAATGTAACAGGATTTTGAGAGATTGGGTTGTGTTAACATTTAATGGCCAAGATGATATATTGTGTATTTTTTCATACATAGTTCAGGAAGTTTTGAAAATGCTGCTGCCCAGTTTCGGACGGGGGAATCTCTTGCACGTTAGGCAAACATGACCACCACTATGCTACAGAAACCCCACAGCAATGTGCTGTCTAAGAATCTGCCTACATTGTTAAACTGTGCACTCCTACTCCATTTCAGGCATTTGTACAGTGGAAATAGAATTCCACTGTGAGATTTCACAAGGCTGGTAGAGATATTAATCCAGCAATGGAATCTTAGAAGGCCACAGCACATAATGAGGCCATTCAGCCCATCATGCCAGCTTTTTCGAAGACCTGCCAATTGGTCCCACTTCCCTGCTCTTTACCTGGAGCCATCCAATTTTTCTTTTCCCTTTCAAGCAATTAAAAATACCCCTTTTGAAAACTGTAAGTCATAGATTCAAAGAGTCATTTACAGTACAGAAGGAGGCCATTCAGCCTCTCGAGTCCATGCCGGCTGTCCACGGAGATAACCAGTCACTCCCACTCCCCAGCTCGATTCCCGTATGCCTGTAAGTTTATTTTTTTCAAGCGCCCATCCAATTTGCTTTTGAAATCATTGATCGTCTCTGCTTCCATCACCCTCATGGGCAGCAAGTTCCAGGTCATCACCACCCTCTGCGTAAAAATGTTCGTCCTCACATTCCCCCTGCATCTCTGGCCCAAAACATTCAATCTGTATTCACTTGTGCCATTAGTTAAGGCTTTTCCTTGTCAAACTTATCTATGCCTGAAGGAATCTTGTACATTTTTATTCAATCTCTCTCAATCTCCTTTGCTCTAAGGAGGACAATCCCAGCTTTTCCAACCTAATCTTGTAGCTAAAATCCTCCATCCCTGGAACCATTCTGGTAAATCTCCGCACCCTCTCAAAGACTCTCACATCCTTCCTAATGTGTGGTGACCAGAACTGGATACAATATTCCAGGTGGGGCCTAACCAGAGCTTTATAAAAGTTCACATAAATTCCCTGCTTTCATACTCAATGCCTCTGTTTATGAAGCCCAGGATCCCATATGCTTTACTAACTACTCTCTCAATATGTCCTGCCACCTTCAAAGATCGATGCACATGCATCCCCAGGTCCCTCTGTTCCTGCACACTCTTTAGAATGGTGCCATTAACTTGCTGACACCTTGCATTTAAAGTATGTGGTAGTCTCTGTGGCGCAGTCTGTTAACGTGTTCGGATGTTTACCGAGCGATTTGTGGTTTTATCCCACTCTGAGATGCAGTCTTTTATTGTTGTTTTCTCATTTCGGATTCATTACCACACAGTTCCGTGTTGTGTGCATGGCTGCAAGAAAATATTCCTGAAACATTGACAGGTCTTCTGCTACACAAATATTTTTATGAATCTTCATTACAAATAAAATGTGTGGGGCCTGAGATGTTGCTCCATTCAAATCACAATTAACTGTTGTTTTGAATTATAAGGGACTGAGTAAGGACGTTAAAATTGGAGCAACAGTCGGCCATGCACCACCATTCAAAAAGATTATGGATGATCTTTGACCTCAATGTCACCTTTCCAAACTGTCCACAGATCACGTGATTCCCTCACAGTCCAAAAATCTCTCCGTCTCAACCTTTAACATGTAAATCACTAGACCCAGAGGCAGGATTTTTATTCCAGACAGTATTTGAGGAGAGAGATACAAAGAGCAAAAGAGACAGAGACAAATAATCAGACAAACAGACAGGGAAAGATAAGGAAGAGAGACAGATATACAGAGACAAAGAGAGTGACAGATTGAGAGACAGAGGGCTGGATTTTGTGCAGGAGGCGGGGTTTCCGGCTCCAGGCTGAAAAGGCAGGAGGATCCTCGCCTCCGCATTTTTTCAGCCGCCCGGAGCGATCTTCCGGTCTATTGGGGGTCAAAGTTTTCGGAGGCGGGATCCGTGTTGCTTTAAAGACTTTAAAGAACGGGGTTCCAACTCCAAAATCTGCTGGCTGATCAGAGGGCCGGCAGCTCAGCAGTATCGACAGTGCCACCAGGAGCAGAGGCCACTGCCAATACTGCAGAGGCCTCAGACCCAGGCCCAGCAGTGGCACCCTGAATACAGGAAGGTGAGCTGGGGTCATCGGGGCCAATCTGGAAGGCCCTGATGGTGGGGGTGGGTGTTGGGGGGTGCGGGTGGTGGTCGTTCGTCCAGGGGGATGGGTTCCTGGGGATTACAGTTGTACCTGGGGGGTCCTCCATGGGCCACAAATTGTTCACGAAGGAGGAGGCCCACCCCCAAGCCCACAGGGAGGGCGCCTCATTTTCCAAGGCATCCTCCCCGCCTGGCGGAAGGCCACCCCCACTGATAAGATCCCAGCGGCAGCAGAAAGAGGCACTTAATTGGCTGTTAATAGACCACATAAGGGCTCAATTGGTCTCTGAATGGGAAGGTTGTCGTCAGCCTATCTCTACCCAGGGAATACTGGAACCAGGAATACCGGCCTCAGGTTGCGTGGCAGGCGGTTCCATTCCGATTCTCCAGCAGCCCCCGGATGAGCACAAGATCCGACCCAAAGACTGAAGAGGACACTGAAAAGAACAGATACACATCACAATTCCATACCTTTCTTCATTGAGATTGACAGACAGAAAGTAAGAAAAAAAATGAAGATTTACATTTAGACAGCACCTTTCACAACCTCAGGACCTTGCACAGTGCGTTACAGCCAATTAAATTCTTTTGAAGTTTGGTCACTGCTGGAGTCTAATGACAGAGAGAGATAGAGAGTTTGACAAAAATGCAGATTCAGCAGGTGCCAAAATACAATCTTAAGAATTACATCTCAATATGGAATCTTTCTTTCCATATCTATAAACAACTCATTGTTTGTTTGACGCAGGTTCAGCAGATGGAAACCTGAAGCTGAATGAATAAATTTTGCCTCAAATCATTTATGAAACTAGAACAAAGCATCCAAAATTCTATCAGGTCACCTCCTAGCCTTCTCTTTGCTGGAGAATAGAGCCTCAGCCTGTTCCTGGCTATTATAACCTCTCCATTCCAATGAAAGTTGTGAGTGAACTTTTATTTCTCTGTTCATTGTGAGATCTGGCAGCAGGGGAAAAATTCCTCATGTCTGACGGATTTCAGTTTGATCTCTTTTTATTAATTATTTCATTCTCTCAATATGTCCATTGTCTCAACCATTTAAAAATGACTACTGTCTGTTTAAACGTTGCTCAGTTAAAATTTCAATCATCCTCTGCTTTGTAGCACCATGGTCACTTAGTCGCTAAGCAATCTCCCCTCAAGAAGAAACAGAGACAGAGACGATCTCTTCTTGTATCTATTTACCCTACTGTTTTCATCTGTAACATTTTAATATGAATCTATACAACTAAAATAAATAAAATTTGTGAATGTAAAAATGTGGTCACCCCCTCAGAATTAAATCATATGGAACCACATATACACTCGACCCTTCCATGTCCCTTATTACAGCAAGACAACTATTGATTTCTTCCCACTGCCTCAGCTTGTTCTGAAGGTCAATGTGGAGAAGGATATTGACCAACAATAGCCCAAGGATGCAATGCATTCCTCTTAATTATCAATAACATTATTCCCATCTTCCGCTTCTTAGCTGCACCTCCTTCCAAATGTTGCAATCCTTTTTACTCAGGATTTGTTCCAGGATTTCATATTCACCTGCCTTGTATCCTCATCTTGAAATGAGATTTTCTTCACTGTACAACACATGTCTCCGCTTTAAAGACGTCTGCAAACGCGACATGAAATCCTGTGACATTGATCACAAGTCGTGGGAGTCAGTTTCCAGCGTCCGCCAGAGCTGGCGGTCAGCCATAAAGGCGGGGCTAAAGTGTGGCGAGTCGAAGAGACTTAGTAGTTGGCAGGAAAAAAGACAGAGGCGCAAGGGGAGAGCCAACTGTGTAACAGCCCCGACAAACAAATTTCTCTGCAGCACCTGTGGAAGAGCCCGTCACTCTAGAATTGGCCTTTATAGCCACTCCAGGCGCTGCTTCACAAACCACTGACCACCTCCAGGCGCTTATCCATTGTCTCTCGAGATAAGGAGGCCAAAGAAGAGTCCTGTCCACAATGATCAAGTGAAAAAGAAGTTTCTCTCTATTTACCGTACTAATTCATTTCCTAATGTGAAAAGAACCTCAATCAAATCATCCGCGAACCTCCAATATTCCAAGGGATACAAGCTTACTTTATTTAATCTTGCCTCACAATTTAACCATTAGAGCCTTGGTTACATTCTGGTGGATTTTCCCTGTCTTGTTTCCAAGGCCAATGTGTATCATTTATACGGTGCCATGCCCAGAACTATACACATTACTCCACATGTGGCCTAGCCAGGACATTGTGTAGCTGTAGCAAAACCTCCCCTTTATATAACAGAATAGAATAGAATCATAGAATGGTTACAGCATAGAAGGAGGTCATTCAGCCCTTCATGTCTGTGCCAGTTCTCTGTAAGAGCAACTCAACTAGTCCCACACATCCGCCTTTTCCCCAAAGTCCTGCAAATGTTTTCTCTTCAGATAAATACACATTTTTTTCAAATTTGTTCTTGGAATGTGAGCGTCCCTGATAAGGCCAGCATTTGTTGCCCATCCCTAACTAGTCTTGAGAAGGTAGTGTTGAGCCATTTTCTTGAACCACTGCAGTCCATGTGGTCTAGGTACACCCACAGTGCTGTTCGAGGGGGAGATCCAGGATGATAATAGTGAAGGAATGACAATATATGGGCATGTCAGGATGGTGAGTGACTTGGAGAGGAACATGCAGATGAGAGCAGCACACTTTATAAGGGCAGCGACGGGACAGAGCGAGACTGAGCGAGAGCGGCACTGTTTATAATAGCTATCCTATCCAGTCCAGGCAGTCCAGTCCAGGCTAGGCCAGTCTTATCCAGGCCAGTCTTATCCAGGCCAGTCCTATCCAGTCCAGTCCAGGCCAGTCCTATGCAGTCCAGTCCAGGCCAGTCCTATGCAGTCCAGTCCAGGCAAGTCTTATGCAGTCCAGGCCAGGCCAGTCCTATCCAGTCCAGTCCAGGCCACCACAGCAGACCCACCATATTCTGAGAAAAATCAAAGTGCGATATCACAGGAAAACAGGTAGTTGATTGGCTGGTGGGATTTTCTCATTTATCCTTCAAAACACTGGTAATTTTAGTATTTGTAAGGTTTTATTTACTAATAGTAATGAAGCTTAATAGATTGGCTGGCCAGTTTTTCCTATTAATTAAGTAAATAATTAATTAATTGGTTATGTAAAACACAATCAGGATGTATTGCAGCTGCAGTATATGGTAGCTCAAGGACACCAGTGTGATCCACAGCAAACATATCTGAGGCTTGAGGAGCTACGGCTCAGAGTCAGTGTTCTAAGGCCGAGTTGCAAACACTGCTATGATCAGGAAGGGGGAAATTTACTTGGATACTTTGTTCCAGGAGGCAGTCACACCTCTTAGGATAAGGTCTTCTGATTAGGTCAGTGGTCAGGGACAGGAGGGTGTGACTGCGAGTGCGGCAGGTAAGGGAATCAAGAAGGCAGAAGTGGAAGAGCCTCAGCCCTTGCAATTGTCCAAGAGGTATGTCGTACTTTCAGCTTGTATGGATGAGAGCGAGGGCTGCAGGGTGGATGAGCAAACTGACAATGGCACCGTTGTACAGGAAACTATTCAAGCGGAGGGAGTAAATAGGAATGCAGTGGTTGCAGGGACAGTATAGTGAGGGGATTGACACAGTTTTCTGTAGCCATGACTGAGAGTCCAGAAGATTGTGTTGCCTGCCCAGTACCAGGGTTTGGGTCATCCGGTCAGGGCTGGAGAGGAACTTGCAATGGGAGGGGGAGCTTCCAGTTGTCGTGGTCCACGTGGATATCCAATGACATAGGTAGGACTAGGGCGGAGATTTTGCATACAGACTATGAGTAGCTAGGGGCTAAATTAAAAAGTAGAACCTCAAAAGTAATAATCTCTCAGTTAATACCTGAGCCATGAGCAAATTGGTGTAGGGTAAATGAGATTAGACAGTTAAATGCAT
Organism: Heterodontus francisci; assembly: GCF_036365525.1. Lineage (NCBI taxonomy): Eukaryota > Metazoa > Chordata > Chondrichthyes > Heterodontiformes > Heterodontidae > Heterodontus > Heterodontus francisci. The sequence continues at coordinate 33,826,595 of NC_090392.1, read as the reverse complement.
GGCTCAAAGATTGGTGTGGGAGAAATGGGTTTCGATTCTTGGGGCACTGGCACCAGTACTGGGGAAAGTGGGAGCTGTACCACTGGGGCGGTCTTCACCTGAACCATGCTGGGACCAGTGTTCTGGTGAGTCATATTACTAGCTTAAAAAAATCAGAGAAAAAAAGACTTTTTTTTTTAAAACCCCCATAGCTACCTTGTAAGAAGTAAGGTTGGTACCACTAAGGTTTTAGTTAGTGTAATTTATTAGTAATTACTAATTAGAAAATGCTTTTTGGACAGAGAGTAAGGCTGTGAGTTGTGTGTGAGGGATTTTACCAACTAGGGGAAGTCTTTGCAGTCTTTCTTTTCTTTTCAGCCTTTTCAGCCTCCACGGTACAGGGGAACAAGCTGATTGGCAAATAGCTAGTAAGTTATTCTACTTATTATATTTGCAATTTTTTTTTGTAAAGCTAAGATATGGCAGGGCAGCTCGGCCGAGTGGAATGTGCCGCCTGTGGTATGTGGGAAGACATGGATGCACCATGTGTCCTTGACAAACACATCTGCAGGAAGTGCCACCGGCTGCAGAAGCTTGATCTCCGGGTTTCGGAATTCGAGCGGCAGCTGGAGTCACTGTGGCATATCCGCGAGGCAGAGAACTACGTGGATAGCACATGGTAGTCACCCCGGAGCTTAAGAGACCACAGGCAGAGAGGGACTGGGTGGCTGCCAGACAGACAAGAAGGTCAAGGCAGGTAGTGCAGGAGTCCCCGGAGAACATCCCACTTTCTAACTGGTATTCAGTTCTGAGTACCAATGGGAGAGAGGGTTCCTCTGGAGAGTAAGCGAGAGTCATGACCAGAGCACCTTGGGTGGCTCAGCTGTGCAGGGAGGGAGGAGAAAAGACAAGAGAGCAATAGTGGTAGGGGATTCTATAGTTAGGGGAACAGTTAGACATTTCTATGATCGCAGACGTGATTCCAGGATGGCATGTTGCCTCCCTGGTGCAAGGATCATGGATATCACCGAGCGGCTACAGGGCATTCTGGAGGGCGACGGTGAACAGCCAGAGGTCGTGGTCCACATTGGTACCAACAATATAGGAAGAAAGAGGGACGAGGTCCTGCAGCCTGAGTTTAGGGAGTTAAGAACGAGATTAGCAAACAGGACCTTAAAGGTCGTAATCTCCAGATTACTTCCAAGGCCACCTGCAAGTGAGTATAGAGATAGGAAAATACACCAGATGAATGCGTGGCTGGAGAGATGGTACAGGAGAGAGGGCTTCAGATTTCTGGGGCATTGGAAACAGTTCTGGGAAAGGTGGGACCTGTACAAGCCTAAACAGGACTGGGACAAATATCCTTGCAGGAAGGTTTGCTAGTGCTGTTGGGGATGGTTTAAACTAGTTTGGCAGGGAGATGGGAACTTGAGCACAGTCTTAGATAGGACAATTTCAGGGCAGGGAACAAGAGTCAGAAAATTAGCAAGTGACTCTGAAAGACAGAAGAAGCAAAGGTTGAAAAGTGTGCAACACAGGAATTTGGCAGTGTTAAAGGGTATTTATTTAAATGCAAGGAGTATAGTAAATAAAGCTGATGAGCTGAGGGCACAGATAGACACATGGTAACACAATATCATTGCAATAACGGAAACTTGGTTTAAAGAGGGGCAAGAATGGCAACCCAACATCCCTGGATATAGAGTTTTCAGGTGGGATAGAGATGGGGATAAAAAAGGAGGGGGTGTAGCATTATTAGTTAAGGAATCAATAACAGCTTTGAGGAGGGATGATATGCTAAATGAATCATCAAACAAGGCCATATGTGTGGAGCTCAGAAATAAAGAAGGGGGCAGTCACACCACTAGGAGTGTACTATAGACTCCCAAATAGTGAGCAGGAGATAGAAGAACAAATATGTAGGCAAATTTCTGAGTACAATAACTATAGGGCAATAATAGTTGGGGATTTCAACTACCCCAATATCAACTGGGATACAAACAGTGTGAATGGCACAGAGGGCACAAAATTCATGAACTGCATTCAAGAGAACTTTTTTAGCCAGCACGTAACAAGCCCAATGAGAGGGGGCGCAATTCTAGATTTAGTCTTCGGTAATGAAGCTGGGCAAGTGGATGAAGTAACAGTGGGTGACCATTTTGAAGATAGTGACTATAATAGTTAGTTTTAGCATTATCACGGAATTGGACAAAGATAAAACAGGAGCAAAAGTTTGAAATTGGGGGGATGGCAAATTTTACGAAACTGAGTGGTGACCTGGTGAACGTGGACTTGAAGGAAAATCAGTGGCAAACCAGTGGAAGGCATTCAAAAGCGATATACTACAGGCACAGTGTAGGCATGTCCCCATAAAGATAAAGGACTGTACTGCCAAATCTAGAGCCCCCTAGTTATCTAGAAGCTTACAGGGTAAGGTAAAGCAGAAAAAGTAAGCTTATGATGATCACAAAAGTCTTAATACTTTAGAAAGCCTAGAGGAGTATAGAAAGTGCAGGGGTGAAGTAAAAAAAGGAAATTAGAAAAGCCAAGAGAGAACATGAAAAATTATTGGAGGTAAAATCAAGGAAAACCCAAAGATGTTTTATCAGTATATTAAGAGCAAGAGGATAACTAAGGAAAGGGTAGGGCCTATCAGATGTACAAGGGAACTTATGCCTGGATACAGGAGATGTGAGCAGGGTTCTTAATGAGCTTTTTGTCTCTGTCTTCATAAAGGAGAGGGTTGATGCAGACATTGTAACTAAAGAGGAGCAGTGTGAAATATTAGATACAATAAGCATGATGAGAGAGGAAGTACTAGAGGGTCTGATATCCTAGAAAGTGGATAAATTGCCAGGACAGATGGATTGCATCCCAGGCTGTTTAAGGAAGCCAGGGAGGAAATAGCAGATGCGCTGAGGATCATCTTCAAATCCTCACTAGATACAGGAGAGGTACCAGATGATTGGAGGACTGCGAACATTATACCATTGTTTAAAAAGGGTGCAAGGAATAGGCCAAATAATTATAGGCCGGTCAGTCTGACCTCGGTAAATTATCAGAATCAATTCTGAGGGACAGGATAAACTGTAACTTAGAAAGGCACACATTAATCAGGGATATTTAGCATTGATTTGTTAGAGGAATATCATGTCTTACTAACTTGATTGAGTTTTTTGAGGAAGTAACAAGAAGGATTGATGAGGGTAGTGCAGTGGATGTGGTCTACATGGACTTTAGTAAGGCATTTGACAAGATCCTACATGGCAGACTGGTCAGTAAAGTGAAAGCCCATGGGATACAGGGGAATGTGGCAGGTTGGATCCAAAATTGGCTCAGTGACAGGAAACAAAGGGTAGTAGTTGACGGATCTTTTTGCGAATAGAAAGCTGTTTCCAGTGGCGTTCCACACGGGTCAGTGTTGGGTCCCTTGCTGTTTGTGGTATATATTAATGATTTGGACTTAAATGTGGGAGGCATGATTGGGAAATTTGCTGATGACACAAAAATTGGCCATGTAGTTGATAGTGAAGAGGATAGCTGTAGACTCCAGAATGATATCAATGGTTTAGTTGAGTGGGCGGAAAAGTGGCAAATGGAATTCAATCCAGGGAAGTGTGAGGTAATGCATTTGGGAAGGGCAAATAAAGCGAAGGAATACACAATAAATGGGAGGATATTGAGAGGGGTAAAAGAAGTGAGAAACCTTGGAGTGCATGTCCACAGGTCCCTGAAGGTGGCAGGACAGGTAAATAAAGTGGTGATGAAGGCATATGGAATGCTTTTCCTTATTGGCCGAGGTATAGAATCCAGAAGCAGGTATGTAATACCAGAACTGTATAAAACGCTGTTTAGGCCACAGCTGGAGTATTGCGTACAGTTCTGGTCACCACATTACAGGAAGTTCATAATTGCTCTGGAGAGAGTACAGAGGAGATTTATAAGAATGTTTCCAGTGCTTGAAAGTTGCAGCTATGAGGAAAGATTGAATCGGATTTTCCTTATAACAGAGGAGGCTGAGGGGTAACTTAATTGAGGTGTACAAAATTATGAGGGGCCTTGATAGAGTTGACAGGAAGGACTTGTTTCTCCTAGTGGAGAGGTCAATTACCAGGGGGCACAGATTTAAGGTGATGAGTAGAAAGATTAGAGGGGACATGAGGAAAAACATTTTCAACCAGAGGGTGCTGGGTGTCTGGAATTCACCGCCCGGATCAGTGGTGGAGGCAGAAACCCTCAATTCTTTTAAAAGGCACCTGGACAAGCACCTGAAGTGCTGTAACCTGCAAGGCTGTGGACCAAGCGCTAGAAAGTGGGATTAGCTTGGGTGACTAGTTTTTTCGGCTGGCATGGACACCATGGGCTGGATGGCCTCCTTCTGTGCTGTAATTTTTCTATGGTTCTAGGGCAGTAAAGAGGCCTTTAAACTAAATAGTGGGGGGAAGGCATCAAGTGAGGGAATATGTGATAATTTAAAGAGAGAGGAGAAGGCAAGAGAGCAAGAAGGCAATAATGATAATCAGGGTGTGACAGGAAGGGACTGTACGTACACACTCAAGAGCGAGCCACCATATGAGACTAGAGTTTGTGAAATCACGGGGCGGGGCGGGGGGGGGGTGGGTGGAGATCACAGAATCACAGAATAATACAGTGCCGAAGAGGCCCTTCGGCCCATCGAGTCTGCACCGATGCATTGAAGACACCTGACCTGTAAAGGATGTTAGCAGCGCTGCTAGGTGCTCGATTTCCCTCTATTTATGAAGGAAGGTGTGGGGTCTAATTTTTCCAACAATTTGGGGTTGGCTGACCAGACTGTAGGGGGTTCTTTTTGGGAATCCACTTCCTCATCAGCACCTCATCCTTTACATAGTAGCAATCAGGGACTCCCTCTGCTTCAATTTCAGTTTGAGTAGCCTGTGCTAACTTTCTTAATACTGGGTCGGATTGGTGAACCTCAATTAGGGAAGATTTGTTTAACCCATTTCCTGGGTCCTCTAATTCCCCAAAGAAAGTCTCAGACAACCAGACAGCATGGTCATCTGTCTGTAGTGTCAATTCAGTCTCCTGTGAGGGAGCTGGTTTGGCCATGGGCCGAGTCACTGCACAATCAGGGGAAATGCAGGGGATCGTCTCCTGCCACTGCCCTGTCTCTCTGACCTCCTTCGGTCTCTCTACCACTACTGGGGAAGCTACCACCTTTGCCCCCACCAGATCATTACCTAGGAGCAGGTCAACTCCGTCCACAGGCAAACTAGGGACAATCCCTACGATCACCAGTCCCAAATCTAGGTCGCACTCCAAGTGCACCCGATGTAAAGGTAGGGGCATACACCGCCTTCCAACGCCATTCACTATCATTTTGGTATTTACTGCACTCTCTGGGGGAAACGTCAAGCCTTTTCCCAGAAAAAGGGATCTAGTGGTCCTTTATCCTGGAGTATGATGATGGGCTTGCTTGCCCACCTCAAAGGGTTTGGGTTACTCTCCCTTTGGATACAAAATCCTGATAACCTTCAGGGATCTTGTTAAACTTTCCTGCACCCACAGTAGTATGCTTCCTGGTCTTACTGCTGTTGCAGTTAAAGTCACAGCCTGCTCTGCTGTGCTTTTCATCAGGGTCCCTTCCTCTGCACTGGTCGGGTGTGCCCTTATTAATCCTACAGGCTTTCCCCAGGGTTTCCAACAGTCAGTTTGAGGTGTGACAGTGGAAACACACAGATCTCCAGGTCTCACTCCTGCTCTCAGCACTATCTTACTATCTGTTTTGGCTTGAGGAGGACTCCCTGTGTGGCTAGCTTTTCTTTCCCTCCCAGGACTGTTTGGGCTCCTATCACCTTTTATCCTTTTCAGGTTTGCGGGGGCAGCTAGGGAAGAGTTTTCCTTGGGGTATGGACTTATATAGGAGAGCAAACTCATCAGCCAGAACTACAGCTTGCCTCGCTCTTTGAACTTTTTGTTCCTCCACATGGGTCTTTGTAGAAAGAGGGAGAGAGTTTTTAAATTCCTGCAGACGAATCACCTCTCTGAGGTTTTCATACGTGGGCTGTACTTTAAGCGCCCTTAACCACTGGTCAAAAACCAGCTGCTTTCCTCTCTCAAACACGAGGTAAGTTTGATCAGCTAGTTTCCAGAGGGTTCGGAATTTCTGGTGGTATGCTTCCAGTACTAGCTCTATGCCCAGAGGATAGCATTTTTAGTCAATTCATAATTTGATGAATTTTCATCTGGTAACAGGGAATAAACCTCATGGGCTTTTCCTGTTAGCTTGCTTTGTAGCAATAGTGTACAGCACTCAGCCAGCCATTTTAACTGTCTTGCAAGTTTTTTCAAAAGTGATAAAAAATTCTTCTAAATGTCCCCCATTGAACTTTGGGATCAATTAGGAGCTTAAAGAGCTCAGCACACGGTCTAGAGTTAAATGTAGCTTCCATATTAACCATGCTTTCCCTGGGGTTACCGTGTCACCCCCTAGCGACTTCAAACCGCCTTAACTCCCTTTCCTCCCACTCCTTCTGGAAAATTCTCTCTCCCCCTCTTGTCTCTCTTTTTCTTTCTCTCTCTCCTCTCTCTCTCTTTTCCCCTGTCTTTCAATTCAAGTTTCCTCTGTTCTAATTATATTTTTGTTAGCATAACCCTGTCTGAGTTGGATTACAACCCTGTTTCTCACTCTTCAGGTTTGAGTGAAGAATGGTTCGCCACAAGCCTTAGGACTTCGGATTTTTTAGCTTTGACATGGAATGTAATCCCAAACTGCCCAGCTACATTTCTCTTCCATGGATAGGGCCTTTAACTTATCCCAAGTTACTTCACCCTGGCTTGGGAAGGTACTGGTTTTGGATGCAGACATGTTAGTATTCTAGTAGGAAAACAACAAGAAAACCTGTATTGAAGTTTTTTTTTGATTGGGATCAATTTGGTTTCCCACTTCCAAATTCTCCTTTGTCTGTGGGTACAATGCAAGACTGGAGTCCCCAAATTTCTGTTACGACCAGGTGAGGAAGGGGTCTCAGGCTTCCCTTTCACACGTTCTCTAGTTTGACCGCCAAAGGGTTTATCCTTTAACACAGAGATTGAACTTACCACCTCAGTGAGCACTTGCTCCTGTACCTCAAATGAACCAATCAGACAGGGTTCTTGAGTTTAAACAAGAAAGATGTAAGTTTATTAACATTATCATTCTAAACTGATTAAATGTTACTAAAATATGCCATGCATCCATGCCCATATTCACACAAGAGCCACACACACACAGACGCACACAAATAGATTACAGAAGGAAAAACAGAGTTGGGAGGTTGGAGTAGAGTCCATTAATAAAAATGGAATTTAAATACTTAAATACAGAGTCCTTAGTTGAAGTTGTAGTGCTGAAGTCCTCGCTGGTCAAGTGCATGGTTTGGGCTGGCTTCTCAAGTTCTGGAAGGCAGAAGAGGGGCTTTATCCTTATCCCCTATTTGCTGACTGTAAGGATCTGTAGACTTGGCTTGCACCAGCTGCAGCTTGAGGCTTCTCTGGATCTTGACTGGAGGGAGGAAGAGAGAGCTGTTCCCTTGCTGTATCTCAGTTACAGTCACATGATATGACCAGCTCTTTGTATTTGAATGAGAATCTTCTGGAATGGTCTCTGAAATTCAAGGCTATCCCCTCAAGCTGTTCACACATACTTGGTGGTGGGGGGGGGGGGGGGTGGGTGGGTGTTGGCTCTTTCAAAGTCAATGGATGTCGATGGCTTTTGATGACCACATTGATAAGGCTATCTCAGATTGTTCTGGCTAAGCTGAGTTAATCACATCTGTCTTCAGCCTAATCCTTTGTTTTTTTCATATGCAAATTGTGCATGGTCATCTTGGCTGCTAGCCGTTCTGTTTTAAAAGTTATTTGTAACAATTTCCAGTAAAAGTCTCAGGCCAAGTTCTACATGATGAAATTAATATTTCCATTTGTCATGTGGGGTTTTCGTCACAACTGGGACAATAGAATTGGTAGGAGTGGTCTCGAAGATAGTTTGCAGAACGTCAGGAAGAGAATAGTTAAAATAAACGTAGGTCCCTTAGAGGCAGTGACAAGATAACTTATCATGGGGAATGAGGAAATGGCAGAGGCATTGAACAAATATTTTGTGTCTGTTTTCACAGTATAAGACGCAAGTTCCATACCAGAAATAAACTAACCTAGGGGCTAAAAAGAGTGAGGACGTTAAGGAAATTCATATCAGCAGAGAGAGAGTATTGGAGAAACTTAAGGGGCTACAATCTGACAAATCTCTGGGACTTGATGGCCTACATCCTAAGGTTCTAAAAGAGATAGCTGCAGAGATAGTGGATGCGCTAGCTATGATTTTCCAAAATTCCTTAGATTCCGGAATGGTCCCATCAGATTCGAAGTTGGCAAATGTTACACTGCTTTTCAAGAAATGGGGGAGAGAGAAAACAGTGAACTACAGGCCAGTTAGCCTAACATCATTCGTTGGGAGAATGCTGGAATCTATAATTAAGGAAATCTTAACAATGCACTTAGAAAAGCACAGTATGATTAGAACAAGTCAACATGGTTTTACTAAAGGGAAATCCTGTTTGACAAATTTATTAGAGTTTTTGAGGATGTAACTAGTAGGGTAGATAAAGGGGAACCAGTAGATGTAGTCTACCTGGATTTCCAAAAGACATTTGACAAGGTGCCACATAAAAGGTTAATTGCCAAGATAAGGGCTCATGGAGTTGGGGGTAATTTTAGCATGGATAGATGATTGGCTAACAGACAGGATACAACGAGTGGACATAGAAGGGGCATTTTCAAGTTGGCAGGCAGTAAATAGTGGAGTGCCACAAGGATCAGTGCTGGGGCCTCAGTTATTTACAATATATATTAATGACAAAGATGAAGAGACAGAGTAATGTATCTAATTTTGCTGATGATACAAAGGTAGGTGGAAAGGTAAACTGTGGGGAGGACACAGAGGCTGCAAAGAGATATAGACAAGTTAAGTGAGTGGGCAACAAGATGGCAGATGATGTATAATGTAGGGAAGTGTGAAGTTATGCACTTTGGTTGTAAAATTGAAAAGCAGAATGTTTTTTAAAAGATGTGAAACTTGTAATTGTTGATGTTCAAAGAGACTTGGGTGTGCTTGTACAAGGACTGCAGAAAGTTAACATGCAGGTACAGCAAGAGATTAGGAAGGCAAATGCCATGTTGGCCTTTATTGCAAAGGGATTGGATTACAGGAGTAAGGAAGTATTGCTACAATTGTACAGGGTTTTGGTGAGACTACATCTGGAATACTGAGTGCAGTTTTGGTCTCCACATTTAAGAAAGGATATACTTGTATTGGAGGCAGTGCAATGAAGGTTCACTAGATTTCAGAGCATGACTGGACCTTTTTTATTTTTATTTTATTTTATTTTGTTTTGTTCCTTTTTTTTACCATGTGCCTGTCTATTGTTTTTTTCATTTTTGGCTCGGGCTGCTCGTTATTCTGTCATTAACACTCCCTCTGCACTAATGCTTTGTCTTTCATCACACCATTAGCACACTCTCTTTGCCTTTGTCCCACGACCTCGTCAGTTAATCTCTCTGGCCCTTTATCCTATTACACATCTTCCTTTTTGTTCTCTTTCCCCTCTCCTCCCCCCACCCACACCCCCACTTTACTTGTTTACAATCTATTACATTTCTAGCCTTTGCCAGTTCTGATGAAAGGTCACTGACCTGAAACGTTAACTCTGCTTCTCTCACCACAGATACTGCCAGACCTGCTGTGTTTTTCCAGCAGTTTCTGTTTTTATTTCATGAAATTGATCCCTGGGATGAGGGTTGTCCTATGATGAGAGGCAGAGTTAATTGATCTTGTATTCTCTGGAGTTCAGAAGAATGAGAGGTATTCTCATTAAAACATATAAGATTCTAACGTGGCTGGATAGGGTAGACATGGAGATTATTTCCACTGGTGGGGGAATCTAAAACACAGGGTACAATCTCAGGATAAGGTACTGATCATTCAGGACTGAGATGAGGAGAACTTACTTCACTCAAATGCTAGTGAATCTTTGGAATTCTCTACCCCAGAGGATTGTGGATGCTCCAACGTTGAGAATACATTTAAGGCTGGGATAGACAGATCTTTGGTCTCTCGGGGAATCAAGGGGTATGGTGAATGGGCAGGAAAGTAGAGTTGAAGCCTAAGATCCCCATGATTGTTTTGAATGGTGGAGCAGGCTCAATGGGCCATATGGTCTACTCCTGTTCCTATTTCTTGTGTTCTGCATTCTTCTGTGATGGTGTTCCCATGCATCTATTGCTCTTATAATTCTAGGTGGAGGAGGTTGTGCGTTTGGAAGGTGCTGTTGAAGGAGCCTTGGTGAGTTGATGCAGTGAATCACAGCTGCCACTGTGGTGGAGGGGAGTGAATGTTTAAGATGATGGATGGTCTGCCGATCATGCTTTGTCCTGAATGGTGTTGCGCTTCTTGAGTGTTGTTGGTGCTGCACACATCCAGGCAAGTGTTCCTTGTAGATGGTGGACAAGCATTGGGGAGTCAGAAGTGGATTACTTGCCACAGAATTCCCAGCACCTGACCTGCTCTTATAGCCACAATATTTATGTGGCTGGTCCAGTTCAGTTTCTGGTCAATGGTAACTCCCAGGATGTTGATAATGGGGAATTCAGTGATGGTAATGCCATTGAATGTCAAGGGGAGATGGTTAGATTCTCTCATGTTGGAGCTGGTCAGTGCCTGGCACTTGAGAGATGTGAATGCTACTTGCCACTTATAACCCAAGCCTGAATGTTGTCCAGCTCTTGCCGCTTATGGACACGGACTGCTTCAGTATCTAAGGATTTACGAATGGTACTGAACACTGTACAATCATCAGCGAACATCCCCACTTCTGACCTTATGATGGAGGGAAGGTCATTGGTGAAGCAGCCGAAGATGGTTAGGTCTAGGACACTGTCCTGAGGAACTCCTGCAGTGATGTCCTGGGACAGAGATGTTTGGCCTCCAACAACCATCTTCCTTTGTGCTAGGTATGACTCCCATCAGTGTAGCATTTACCCCCTCCCCCGATTCCCATTGACTTTATTTTTGCTAGGGCTCCTTGATGCCACAGTCAATCAAATGCTACCTTGATGTCTAGGGCAGTCACACTCACATCACCTCTGGAATTCAGCTCCATTTTCCATGTTTGGGCCAAGGCTGTAATGAGGTCAGGAGCTGAGTGGCCCTGGAAGAACCCAAACTGAGCATCAATGAGCAGGTTGTTGCTCTGTATGTGCCACTTTATAGAACTGTCAGCAACACCTCCCGTCACTTTGCTGATGATCAGGAGTCGACTGTTGGGGCAATAATCAGTCGGATTGGATTTCTCCTGCTTTTTGTGGCTAGGACATACCAGGGCAATCTTCCACATTGCCAGGTAGATGTCTGTATTGCAGCTTGGCTAGGGGCGTGGCCAGTTTTGGAGCACAAGTCTTCAGTACTCCAAACCAGGATTTTGTCAGGGCCCAGAGCCTTTGCAGTATCCAGTGCCCTCAACCATTTCTTGATATTACATGGAGTGATTTGAATTGTCTGAGGACTGACATCTGTGATAGTGGGGACCAAATCTCTCTTGAAACCATGACTGAATCTGCCAGTGAAGGTAGTCCCTATAGTCGGGACCAGAGGATTAATACTAGGAGAGCTAATGTAATTATGAAGATTCCTTCCTAGTATAATGGGATACTTGACACAGGATGGTTCTGGGGATGGTAGTTGAAACAACTTTAACAGCCTGTGCTAAATTTACTCTTTATTGTTGCACAGAGAAAGGAGATAAGAGGAACTGTAGGCCAGATAAGCAGACTGCATCACCATGGAAATGAGCAGATCCAAGGTTGAAGGGTTGAGATAACAGGAAACAGTTCTGTCATCAGCTTGTAAACTCGTTATAGAGTCATCGAATTTTACAGCACAGAAACTGGCCCTTTGGCCCACCATGTCCGCACCAGACATCAAGCCTACCTATTCTAATCTCAATGTGGTATATGTGCTGAAATAATATGTTTAAGGATTAATGACTGTTGCAAACATTGTAGCAAAATCAATTATAAATAAGTGCTACAAAATTTGTATTATTGAGAAGTTCCTTGGGTGACTGAGAACTTCTCCTGGGCATGCTCGAAATAAAGACTTTTCTTACTTAAAACCCGTGGGCTCGAGAGTGGTCAATTTCACCACATCAGTTGCGTAGTGGGCAGGATCCTTGAAGCTCGGTCGCCAGTGCCCAATCCCACGTCAACATCAAAGAACAAGTGAGTACATTTACTTTACCACCCAGTAGATAGGGAGGTCAGAGTTCGTGATGGGAAGCTGGCAGGTCGTTTTGAGGAACAAATCTGCGGGTAAAGTAACTAAAGACAGCGTGGCACTAGGATCACGGTTCCTTGGGTAAACAAGCAGGTAGTATTGTTCTCAGGGTAAACCAGGCAAATTAAAGAACGATCGTAGGGTAAAACGGGAGAGGTCCACTTCCCATAGGAAAGTGACGAGAATCAGACTGAAATACATGGCAGACAAGGATTCGGAGTGGGGACCCAAGGGGTCACTCACTGAATGTCAAGTGAATAAAAACACAAAGGTTTTAAGTGAAATAACTAAGGAAGGCTGGGATCCTTTGTGAACCCTGGACAGGCATAAAGAATGATGGAAAAGACAGATGAAAGGGAAGGAGGAAAAGGAGGAATAATTATCTTATGCCAGTGTTATCTTAGAATGTGTGAATCAGGAAATCTGAGGTAGGTAGGCTAACTCAGAAGAAGGGAGAATTACTAATGGAGCAAGAAGTACTTCGAACTCGGTCACCCACCTTCATCGAAAGGTGGCCGGGGCCTGCGCAGGGCGACCGTTCCCCCAGGACGATTCAGATTTGGGCAAAGTGGATTGGGAGTATTTAGGAGACAAGGCCTATAAGTATAAACACCGGGACGGTTACGGTCCGGGACCCAACTTGGGGGCTGCACCCTAGTACGAGCCTCTGGCACTGATGCCCTGGTGATGCCCATTATCCGGCCCTTTCTCTGGGAGGGAAGGGTCTGGATAATGTCAAAGTGGCCCCCTTGGAGACAAGACGCAGACTGACACTTGATCCTAACCATCCAGGACAAAACCTGACTGTGACCACGACCATGCACAAGCCTTTCACCCCAGGCGAAAAGCAGATGATATTAAAAGACTTGGGCATGCTCCGGCCCAATTGCGGTAATACCAGGTTCTCGAAACTATTAGAGAAAATGAAAGAGATTCATAACATGCACACAAAGGACATACACGTCCTTGTACGAACGCAGTGTCCCCAACAACAATGGGCCAATATCCAGCTAATATCCAAGACGCATCATGGGTAATACTACACCCCAGCAGAGATATGATGGGTTTAAGAATGCAGTACAGGGAATGTTAGGCAATGGACAGAACAACTGGGGGACAATACTAGGGGTCACCCAGAATCTGGGAGAAACCTCCAGTGAATATGCCGAAAGAAAGTACATGGCATACGAGGAATTCTCCGGGGCACAGAACCCCACTGGGACAATCTGGTATTTCTTAAAGTGTGAAAGGATTGGCTCAGTCAGAACCACCAGAAAATGCTAGATTTGGGAATCTCGGTGGGTTAGGATTATGGAACCATCCTACAATGGGCAGGTGAGATCGATGTTAAACAAGCGAAGCGTGCCTCAATAGCCACTGCAGCAGCGGTAGAGATTGTGGCAGTATCTAAGGAGGCCATCAAGTCTGGCCAATGTTTCAACTGTGTTAAGACTGGGCATCGCGTGAGGGATTGTAGACAGAATAAATGAGGAGGGACTAAGTGCAGTAATTATGGGAAGCAGAGCCATGAGCAGAAGGATTGCTGGACTAAGGAGGGGGTGTTGGGGGGCAATATTCTGCCTGGGTAGCCGAGCTGGCAGCCCTCATGGAGGCATTAAGGTGGTGTAACGGTAGACGAGCCAACATTTATATGGATGGTTGCTGTGCCTTCGGGATTATGCATGACTATATGGCAGCATGGGCAAGGAGCGGGTACATAACATCAGGAGGAGATCACATCAAATATGAAAAGATAGTTTGATCACTGGTGGAGGCAGCAAGCCTCCCAGATGAGGTGGTGGTCATGAAGGTCAAAGCCCAGCTACAAACGGGTGACCCTATCCAGAAAGGAAATCAGCAGGCAGATCGACTATGCCTCCTGGGTATCCAAATATACCAGAGCAGGACTACGATTCACAGCCTGGGGAACTGAATATTTACTTGGGGCCATTCAGGTCCAGGGGAGGGAGTAATGGAAAGATTAAAACTACTATCCCAGGCCGTCATTAATACAACTGACTCACAATCCAAGGGAAGGGCATGTGACACGTTAGCTTGGGACCTTATAGATAACATTAAGTCAGACATTGAGGATATAAGATTTCGTACTGCGCTTCAGCATATACATCAGATGGTGAAAAGACTAGACCTTATTAATTTACATGAAGAAAGACAGGAACTGATAATTACATGGCCTGTAATGGGGGAGTGAAGAACGTGATTACGTTCCTGATGATCGTGCCACAAGAACATGCCCAATGAATTTATCCGGGGGATATAAATTTGAATCCCTGGGAGTGGAAAAGCATGGGTTGGGCATATCAGGTGGAATCCTGGGAGCAAACATTTCCAGCTTCAAATGGTATCCTTTTGATGACAAAGTGAGAATGTTGTACTGAGTCACAGCATTACATCATCTGCTCCTGTAATACCCTGAAATCCATCAGTAACGATTCTGTCATAAGGCCTTCAAGGCAATCCAAACCTCCCCTATGCAGTGGTGCTTTTTGACAGACAGGACAAGGTTATAACATGGGTTATAAGAGGGTGGCAACAACCACACCTTCTGCTTACAGATCACTGACTCCTTTACTGTGGGAGACTTTCATCTTGTGTCACGGGCCCTCACTGGATATATATTCAGCCCAAGGTGAAATGGTGTGTTAAATATTGATGATGGCCCGGGTATTAGTGGAAAGGGCCCTAGTCACAACCAGGAGATTTATAAAGCAAAGCCTCAAGCAATCACGAGGTGTAGGATGCAGGTGTGGCTAGAGTACTGGAGGACTCGGCTAGGAATTAAGCCAAGACGGCAAGAATGCAGTATAACTGGTAGGAAGTAGGGAGAATGACACTGGCCATTGCGTCCATTGTGGTCCTGCTGGTCAGTCTCTGTATTTGCTGCTACCAGAGGCTGATGATACCCCAGGGAGGCGGTGGCGTACTGGTATTGTCACTGGATTAGTAACCCAAAAACTCAGGTATTGTTCTGGGGACACGGGTTAGAATCCCACCACAGCAGAAGGTGGAATTTGAATTCAATTAATAAATCTGGAATTTAAAGCTAGTCTAATGATGGCCATTGTTGATTGTTGTAAAACCCCATCTGGTTCACTAATGTCCTTTAAGGAAGGAAATCTGCTGTCCTTACCTGGTCTGGCCTACATGTGACTCCAGATCCACAGCAATGTGGTTGACTCTTACATGCCCTTGAAATGCCTAGCAAGCCACTCAGTTCAAGGGCAATTAGGGATGGGTAATAAATGCTGGCCTGGCCTGCGACGCCCACATCCCATGAATGATTTTTTTAAAAAGCAGTGCAGTTGTTAATGCTGACTAAAGGACATGCCCCGGTATCCACCGTAACTGAAGCTCCCTCCCAGGGAATATGAAGATCGGGAACATTTATAAAGATTTTGCTATCTAACAAGATGGCAGTTCCGAGCCCAGCCTAGGTCATTAGGACATCGGTGAAGAGAACTGTAGAATAGAAGATCTGAAACCCACTGAACTCCACTCAAATCCCTGGAGCAATTGGTGGGTGGCGGATTTTGGGAATGTCCCACCTGGGTCAGGATGCGCCTGACCAGGGATCCAAAAAGAGGGACTGAAGTCAGGACCAGAGGGTCAACGTAATTATGAGGATTCCTTCCGAGCATGATGGGATACTTGACACAGGATGGTTGTGGGGATGCTAACTTGGCAGTTGTAACAATTAACAGCCTTAACGGCCTGTGTAAATATACAATTCATACTACTGCACAGAGGAAGGAGATAAGAGGAACTGTAGGTCAGATAAGGAGGTTGCATCGCCATGGAAACTAGCAGATCCAAGGCTGAAGGATTGAGATAACAAGAAACAGTTCTCTCATCAGATTGTAAATTCATTATGTGGTATAAGTGCTGAAATAATATGGTTAAGGATTGATGACTGTCGCAAACATTGTGGCAAAATCAATTATAAATACGTGCTGCAAACTTTGTATTATTGAGAAGTTCCTTGGGTGACTGAGAGCTTCTCCTGGGCCTGCTCGAAATAAAGACTTTTCTTACTTAAATCCCATGGGCTTGAGAGTGGTCAATTTCACCACAATATACCTGCTGAAACACCAACATACTCACACTGGGGAGAGGCCGTTCGCCTGCGCCATGTGTAGGAAGGGATTCACTTGGTCATCCCACCTGCTGAGACACCAGCGAGTTTACCTGTGACAGCAGGGACTGGATTCTGCTGTTAATCACATCCAGGACTGAACCATGCTCATTCTGACAGTTGGAGTCTGTTTCTGCTGATGTTAATAACCCGTATAACTAAGCTGGAGTTTACTGTTCTGGATAAATGTGAAATAAATCAACTCTGTTGAATCACATTGTTGTAGATTTTTGACTTTCTGACCTCAGTGTTTAGCATCACTTGGCTGGAGCTCAGAAAGGACAATCTGGGGGGAGGATCGTACGGCAGGAACAGAACTTCAGCCCGGACACAATACAGGAGCACAATGACCCTCCTCGTCTTGTCCCCGTTGGGTAAAATCAAACACAATATTTATTCTCCTTCGAGTTATCTAATCTTTTCATTTTGTACAATTTACACTGACCTCCCTAGTACCACAGATATTGTGTTTCCTTCCTTCGTTTCCGAATTGCTAATTTAAGATTTCGTTTCTCCCAGTTTATCCAGAACATCATATGGACCTTTCCAATTGGCCTTCCAGCCCCGCCCCTTTTAAAAATATTTCAACATTACTTCATCTCCATTGAGCTGTTACTACGAGCAAAAGAATTAGGAGCAGGAGTAGGCCACTCGGCCCCTCAAGCCTGCTCCGCCATTCAATAAGTTCATGGCTGAACTGGTTACTCCACATTCCCGCCTACCCCCGAAACGGGTGGGTTGGTTATCCCCGGTGGAGATGGGCAGCACCCATTTTCTCTGCTACATGTAGCAGGGAGGATGCTAAGGTTTGTTGGAGGTTCTGAAGAAACTGAATGTGTGTCTGACAAGTAGCAGTGAGGAGTGGGACCCCGGTGGGGGGGGGTAGGGGGGGCACAATCTGCATTTACTGACCTGTCCTGAGCTGTGACTGGGGGGAGTGAACAGGAGTGGAGCGAATGGTCATTAAGACACCAGGCAAGGCAGTGACCCAGTCGTTGGCCTTGACTATATCATCAGCTGCCTTCATGACAGCTTTTCTCTCAGTGCTGTTTCTATAGAGTTATTAAACCACTCGACCATCTGAGTGGTTGTGGATGTGGAAATGTTGTTCCACAGAGATAAGATGACAGAGCTGTTGCATTATTTCTGCTGTGAGATGAGAACCATTATCACTCTGTATTCCTTACAGAAAACCCTGTCTGATAAAGATCTGTTCTCACAAGATTTTAGCTGTAGCGACTGCATCATTTTTACAGGCTGGGAAATCTTCAATCCACCCGGTAAACATATCTATAACTACCAGGATCTACCGATCCCCTCCTGTGGATAGTGGGCCTGTATAATCAATCTGTAATGTTTCCCAGGGCCATCATTCAGATGGGACGTGCCCATTGGGACCTTTCATTTGACAGGGGCCAGATTCATTTAGGCACAGATGAGACACAGGCCCAGGTGTTGCTGGACATCCTGGTGTATCATCGAGCACCAATAGCAATTATGTAACATATCGAGGACTCGAGCAATGGAAACATGCCCCCAATTTCATACATAACAAAAATAATTCTTTTCTGAGGTGTAGAGATGTGACCAAGTCAAATTAGAGCCAACCTTGTGACACAAACCCTCATCATGGAGGACGAGTGAGTCCTTACTTGGTGAGAGAGACGAGGGAAAGTCTTTCCCGTGGTGTACGGCCTCTTGGACAATAGTCACATCCGGGTCAGTGTCCTGACAAGTTTTTAAATCAGGTATAACTGGAGTCTGTTATACCGGTGCCAGTGATTGTGCTTTGGGTGGATCCCATTGAATCCTCTCCATAGCAGCTTTCCTGGTGAGTCTGCCTGATTATTACTGTCACCCTCTTCACTAACTCCTGCTCCTGTTGTACCTTCACCTTACACATAGCAATTTGTCCTGGACACTTACCAGCAACATCCCAAATTATCCAGAGTTTGGAGTGGTTGGTGAGCTGTGGAGAAATTGTGTTTTTGCCAGAGAGGTTGGTATTCCATGAGGGAATTACAGCCAAAGAAGCTGTCAGAAGAGATGGTGATTTTATCAGTAACAGTTTGAAGGGCTGTCAGCACAGCAATAACCTCAGCTTTCTGGGCGGAATATTCTGCTGGGTATTTAATAAGGGCTGTCACATGGAATCCAATATGCAGCACCTGTCTGATCCAGTCCTTGCTCATTAAACTAGGACCCATCAACATAAACCCTAGTGCAGTCTGACAGTGATGTGGCTTTATTAGGTCCACTGGACACAGTCTCTTCCAGCTGACAAGTATGTGGGGCTCTTTCATACTGCAATATATCAGCCAACTGATAGTTGTGAGGTTTCAGGATAGCAATGTCTTTGCTTTGTAAACTCCATAATCCATCTACTCTATCATACCAGAGATACTCCCTTAGCTTGGCCCTTTATTAATAATGTCACTGGGGTATATATGGGGGGGTGTAGAATTATTGGATTAAACCCTACCAGGTACTCCATGTGTATAACCAACCAGTGAACCCCTATTATCTGCTTACATAGGTTGAGTGATCTTTCCACAGGGGTGAGTGTGTGTGAGAAGTATCTGACAGGAATACCTTTTCCAGGTACCTCTTGTATTACTACAGCAGATAGACATCGTTCACACTGCCAGCAGGGTATAGGACTAATTCAATAGATCTTCCAAAGAGTCAGCACAGGCATGATGGGCCGAATGGCTTCCATCTTTACTGTATCGTTTTATAAAACAGTGAATATTCAGAATTAGAGAGAGACAGAGAGAGGAACCAGTGAGTGTAGAACTGATTTTACAGAGTCAGAGTCAGCACCTTCAGGGGAAAAGCATGTTGTACAATGTGCTCCTGGGAATTAGCAAACTCCTCCCTCATCTCACACACTCCACCATCTCTCCTCCTCATTCTGTGGTTTTGTTCCACATTCTGGTTCTTGATGCTCTCCCTGGGATTTTCAGTATGAACAGGGCGCGACGTGTTTTGAGACGGGGGCTGAATTTTATTCAGGTTTTGTGCTCCGCAGCGGTGCCCTTTGAACTCGGCGGCGTGCCTGTATTCTGCGGCCACTGCACAGCCCCATGATATTTCGGGGAGGCGGTGGCGTCGTGGTATTATCGCTGGACTAATAACCCAGAGACCCAGGGTATTGCTCTGGAGACATGGGTTCAAATCCCACCACAGCAGAAGGTGGAATTTGAATTTAATTAATAAATCTGGAATTAAAAGTTAGTCTAATGATGGCCATGAAACCATTGTCGATTGTTGGTTCACTAATGTTCTTTAGGGAAGGAAATCTGCTGTCCTTACCTGGTCTGGCCTACATGTGACTTCAGACCCACAGCAATGTGGTTGACTCTTACATGCCCTCTGAAATGGCCTAGCAAGCCACTCAGTTGTACCTAACCGCTACGAAGTCAACCTCACATGGACTGCAGCGGTTCAAGAAGGCAGCTCACCAACAACTTCTCAAGGGCAATTAGGGATGGGCAATAAATGCTGGCCTGGCCAGCGATGCCCACATCCCATGAATGAATAAAAAAAAAAATTCACATGGGGGCTCATTAGCATTACTGCGCCGAGCAGCTCCCCCCCACCCCCCATATTTCGTGGAAAGAGGTGGGACATCCGGCACAGTGAGGGACATTTTGTCAGCTCTGCAGTTGCCTATTTAAAGCGCCCCAGCACCTTCTTCCTGACAGCTGCCAAAGAAATACTTACATCACTGTTGAAGAGTAGGGATGCTGACAATCTAGCAACAAAGTATAAAGTGCTGGAGAAACTCTGCAGGTCGGGCTGCATCTGTGGAGAGAGAAGCAGAGTTAACTTGACCAAGTTCACAGACCTGAAAGTTAACTCTGCTTCTCTCTCCACAGATGCTGCCTGACCTGCTGAGTTTCCCCAGCACTTTCCGCTTTGCTGTCACACACTTACCCTGCTGTGACCCAGTGTCCTGTGAAGTTGCAATCCTCTTCTTCCACTCCAGTGTAACATTGCTTCTTATAGTCTCCTTCTTGTAGAAATAAAGCCATAATTGAAGAATATTTACATATTATGGGCTTCTAATCATCTGACTGTGAAAAGCCGCAGACTAATATGCATTTGGAATCTGTATTAATTTTTCTGCCAACTGTTATGTGAAAATATATGTAACTGCAATTCAACAACCTTTGTTAAAAAACAGGAAAATATGTTCACATTCTAGCTGCATTGCCAACTAGAAATATTACACCAATAAATATGATCAGCTGCTGCAGAAGTAAAGTGTTCGTGAACATGCTTTGATGTGCAATAGTTGAAAAACCATGACAACAGCACAGATTTCCTCACTAGTCCTGCATTGATTTTCAAACATGTGCAGGACAAACCTTGCAGCCAGAAGTTATAGAGGATTGGATAAGGAAAAAAAGGAGGCTTATGGCAGATTCAGAGCGCTGAAAACAGCGGAGGCCCTAGAGGAGTATAGAAAGTGTATGGGGGTACTTAAAAAAGTAATTAGGAGTGCAAAGAGGGGACATGCACAGGTAGATAAGGTGGTTAGGAAGGCATGTGGGATTCTTGCCTTTATTAGCTGAGGCATAGAATATAAGAGCAGGGAGGTTATGATGGTGCTGTATAAAATGCTAGTTAATTCACAGCTGGAGTACTGTGTACAGTTCCGGGCACCACACTATAGGAAGGATGTGATTGCACTGGAGAGAATGCAGAGGAGATTAACCAGGATGTTCACCAGGAGTTCCGAAGAAGGGTCATTGACCCAAAACGTTAACTCTGCTTCTCTTTCCACAGATGCTGCCAGACCTGCTGAGTGGTTCCAGCATTTCTTGTTTTTATTTCAGATTTCCAGCATCCGTAGTATTTTGCTTTTATTCACCAGGATGTTGCCTTGTCTGGAGCACTTCAGCTATGAAGAGAGACTGGATAGGGCTAGGGTTGTTTTCCTTAGAGCGGAGAAGGCTGAGGAGGAACCTGATTGAGGTATACAAAATTATGAGGGGCATAGATAGGGTATATAGGAAGAAACATTTGCCCTTAGCGGAGGTGTCAGTAACTAAGGGGGCATAGATTTAAGGTAAGGGGCAGAGGGGATTTGAGGAAAACTTTTTTACCCAGAGGGTGATTGGAATCTGGAACACACTGCCTGAAGAGGTGGTGGAGGCAGGAACCCTCACAACATTTAAGAAGTATTTAGATGAGCACTTGAAACGTCATAGCATACAAGGCTACAGGCCAAGTGCTCGAAAATGGGATTAGCATAGATAGGTGTTTGATGGCCAGTACGGACATGATGGGCCAAAAGGCCTGTTTCTGTGCTGTATAACTCTATGACTCTAAGTTAGAGCATTTACATGGCGGAGTCACCTTTGCATTTAAAGGAGCACACCAAAAGCCGAGGATGGCAGAGGGGTGCTCTGGGGTGGCCCCACAGTGCAGCGAAGCCTCCCTGCTCACTCTCCTCCAGGCTGTGTGCTCAAGGACAGAGGTCCTTTCCACCAGTGATGGTAGGAAGAGGACCTCCCGCCTGAACAAGGCAGTCTGGCTGGAGATGGCAGAGGAGGTGAGTAGCTGTGGGGCCATCCGATGTCAAAGGGTCCAAAGCCGGAAGGGGCCCTCTAGACCTTGTGCGCACAGGGTATAAGCACCAAAATCACCCACAGCCAAAGGGCAATCAGATCAGCAGCCTTCCTCCAGTCAGGTTGCTAATGCAGAGGTTGCCCCGAGAAGGGGCAACCTCTCGCTTACAGAGAAAACACTGACACAAATGGGAATGCACGGGTGTCACAGCAATGTAAATACATCTTTCACTAAATATTCCTCATCAACATGTGTGTCCTTTTCTCTGTGTGAATGATGTGTGCCAGCATGTAACGCCAATGTCACATCCCTTTGGACCGTTGGCCCTTCAGGAGAGCCAACGTATGCAATAACATCATTGCCCTGCCACCATTACTCATGAGCGTCTCCATGGATGCAGTGACATGGACATTGGCTCAGTCAGCTGCTGTCTCTAATGGTTTACACAGGGATGCTGCAGATGTGGACTGTGCACAGCAGGTGAGCGAGGGTGTTGTGTGGCTTGCAGAGCTCATGTCGGTTCCTATAGAGCAGGCAGTCTTAAAGGCACTGCTGTATATCCCTAGCTCACTGCTAGCCCTGTGTGCAGAACCTGGGTGACATCTGCCCTCCCATGTTGTAGGGAGGAGGGAGGCGTGATTACAGGGGTCTAACTCTGCATGCTGAAGGGAGGAGGTAGGGGGTCTGGGATTACTGGAGGGAAAGCTCTGCATGCACAAAGGGAGGTACTGTGTATCCTCCCTCCGTAAACAGTGTACGCTCTGCATTTGTTTGTGTTTATGAAGGAGAAATGGCACTCTAGTCACCCTGTGTATGGGGAGGGTGCCAGAAAGGGCATTAGGGTTACATGTTGTAGGTCCTCAGTGTCCTCATAGTCTGAGGAGGAATCCTGTTGATGTCTCTCCTCATCATGCCAAGACTGGCCCCTATTGGGTGCGTAGTTGTGCAGAGCAGCAAAGAAAGGAGCTGGCCTTTTCGGCCCATAGTACGGGGCATCACCCTATCCATCCAGGCATTGGAAGCGCTTTTTCAGCATGCCGATCTCCTGCTCAATGGTGGCTCTTGTAGCTCAGTGGCTGGCATTGTAACTTTCTTCTGCAGCAGTGCTGGGGTCTTTCACTGCCGTCAGGAACCATGTTTGTAAGGGATAGCCCTTGTCTCCAAGAAGCTACCCTCCATCTGAGCTCCATCAGTGAACAGCTGGGACTGGCACAGGTCCCAGGTGTCATGGCAGCTGCCTGAGAAGCAGGCACAGATTTGCATGAAGCATTTCCGGTGATCACATACCAGCTTCACCTAGATTGAGAGGATTCCTTTAGTGGTGACGTCTGCCTGGCGTGAGACCTGATGGCCACATGAGTGCAGTCTATGAACATTAAAACCTATGGTTCTCTGGCAAAGGTCCCGAAACACAGTGGCGCAGTGGTTAGCACCGCAGCCTCACAGCTCCAGCGACCCGGGTTCAATTCTGGGTACTGCATGTGTGGAGTTTGCAAGTTCTCCCTGTGTCTGCGTGGGTTTCCTCCGGGTGCTCCGGTTTCCTCCCACATGTCAAAGGCTTGCAGGTTGATAGGTAAATTGGCCATTAGCAATTGCCCCTCGTATAGGTAGGTGGCAGGGAAAATGTAGGGGACAGGTGGGGATGTGGTAGGAACATGGAATTAGTGTAGGATTAGTATAAATGGGTGGTTGATGGTCGGCACAGACTCAGTGGGCTGAAGGACCTGTTTCAGCGCTGTATCCCTAAAACTAAAAAAAAACTGAAACCAATGGCCCTCTGGGCCTGGCTGTGAGAGTGCGTCCTGAAGTGGACATCCTCACTGGCCCTCCTGGGCAGAGCATTGGTGACCTCCCTGATGCAGCGGTGCACTGCTGACTGTGTGACCCCACAAAGGTCTCTGATGGGCCCCTGAAAAGCTGCAGAGGCGTCAAGCTTAAGAACCGCTGCCACTATGAGGACCGCAGGCATAGGATGTCCACCAAAGCCCATGGGCTGCTGGTCGTCTTTGAGCAGGGCACAGAGACGTGTCACCACCCGCTCTACATGTGCAATCGCCTCTGACACTGGTGCTCTGAGATGTGATGCCATGTCATGTGGGGCCTGTAGATGCATGGCGACTATAATGGTGAGATCCCCTTAGGGGCTGCTGCTCATACCGGGGGCCTCTTAATGAACTGTTGATTTTGGCTCCGGCGCATACGGATCCTCACGAGCAGAGAATCACACAATGTAGGATGAGCCAGACCCATCTCCATACGATAAATAAAGTTAAACCCTTCATGTATTCGAAGGTTCCTAACAGGGCAGGGATTGGTGTTGACGGGTACATCAGCTGCTTTCCTGGGTCAACTATGTGGCGTGGCATGGATTTGCCCATTTTGGCCAACATTCAGAGTGGCACAGCATGACCACATCAAGATCCTACCAGCTGAATTGATTGCCTCCACCATCCATGTAACCTTAATGCTCCTGCCCTTTCTGGCACCCTCCCCATACACAGGGTGACTGGAGTGCCATTTCTCCTTCATAAACACAAACAAATGCAGAGAGTACACTGTTTACGGAGGGAGGATACACAGTACCTCCCTTTGTGCATGCAGAGCTTTCCCTCCAGTAATCCCAGACCCCCTACCTCCTCCCATCAGCATGCAGAGTGAGACCCTTGAATATCAGAACTTACCTTCCATAGCGAAACCTTCTGCCTCTGATTTCCCGCCGGCTTTTCTAATCGTGAATGGGATGGCACATCACAGCTGCCTGTTCTACGTAAAATGAGGAACTGTGCATGGAGAGGCGGCGGGCTGCATAATCGGCAGAGTTAAATACTGTTTTACATATTCTAGTTGTGGTGACGCTGTCGAGCCACGGGGTGGGGGGGGGGGGGGGGGGGGCGGCTGCACCGAGGTCCCCCGGCCGCCGGTAATATGCGGCGGGCCTTTCTCGACGTTGCGGGTTGAAATGCGCCTCTCCCCGCAGAAGTTTACCAGCCCCTCGATTCGCGAGTCACACGTCGAGAGGCCGAACTGATTACTCCACATTGCCACCTACCCCCAATAACCTTTCAACCCCTTGCTTATCAAGAATCTATCTACCTCTGCCATAAAAATATTCAAAGACTCTGCTTCCACCACCTTTGAGTAAGAGAGTTTCAAAGACTCACAACCCTCTGAGATAAGTAATTTCTCCTCATCTCGGTCTGAAATGGGCAACCCCTTATTTTTAAACACTGACACCTAGTTCTAGATTCTCCCACAAGGGGAAACATCCTTTCCACATCCACCCTGTCAAGACCCCTCAGGATCTTACATGTTTCAATCAAGTCGCCTCTTACTCTTCTAAATTCCAGTGGATACAAGTCTAGCCTGTCCAATCTTTCCTCATAAGACAACACACCCATTCCAGGTCTTACTCTAGTAAACTTTCTCTGTACTGCCTCCAACGCATTTACATCCTTCCTTAAATAAGGAGACTAGTACTGTGCACAATAGTCCAGATGTGGTCTCACCAATGCCCTGTATAGCTGAAGCATAACCTCCCTACTTTTGTATTTAATTCCTCTTGTGATTGACGATAACGTTCTATTAACTTTCCTAATTACATGCTGTACCTGCAGGAGACGGGATGTCCCGGCTGTCCACCCTGAAATTCTCAGTACGAACAGGGTGGGATGTGTTTTGAGATGGGATGTCCCGGCTCTCCATCTTTAAAGGGACAAGGAGGAGATCAGCTGGGCTGAATGGTGCTGCTTTATGACATCACTGCATTGCCTAGTAACTGACCTCCCTGAGCCCTGCTCATTATGGGCTGGGTTTATCTCAGTGCTGTTACAGGAAGGGAAACAGGAGCAGGATTCGAGCTGTATGGAACCCAGGATTAATGGGGAGAGATACAGGATCAATTTCTACCTTGTTGAGAGAGTGTTTGATGGGACAGTGAAGAAGGAACCTTGCTCTGTAATTAACCCGTTATTTTTATTCTAACCCCTTTTTTTTTTATAAAAGCAGCCTTCATACCCTAAGCCTCTTTTATTTTTGTTGAGGGAGCCTTCATTCCTCAGGTCCCCTTTATATGTATTTGAAATAAATAACTTTATTAAAAACAAGTTACTAAAACAAAACTCAAATTAAAATGCAATTTTCAGCATCTATGACACATTCCAGCACATGTGGTGCCCATTGGGCGCAGAAGGCCTCAAGAAAACCGGCGGACACGACATGCTCCCTCTCCAGGGGCACCCGGGCACGAATGTAACCTTGGAAGAGGGGCAGGCAATCTGGGCGGAGGGACCCCCCCCCCACCCCCCCGCGACGGCCCACTGCCTGGACTTATGCATTGTCACCTCGGCCAGGCCCAGGGGCAAACCAATGAGGAGATCCTCCTCCTGGCCAATTCCCCTCCACACCGGGTGCCCAAAGATCAGGAGCATGGGTCTGAAGTGCAACCAAAACTTGAGGAGCAGTCCCCTTAAATACTCAAAGAGGGGCTGCAACCTCACACACTCCATATAAACATGGAACATAGACTCATCCAGGCTGCAGAAATTACAGGCAGCCTGGGAGTCCGTGTACCTACGTAAAAGCCGATTGCACGGGACTGCCCTGTGCAGCACTCTCCACCCAGTTCCCCGACATAAAGGGGGAAGACTCCCGTGTAGATAGACCTCCACCGGGGTTTCCCCTCATGGCCAGATGGCAACATGGACCACCACGGCGTGTCTGGGCGGCAGAAGTGGGTGAGGAACTGGAAAGTGTGCAGGAGCAGCCCGTACAGGCGCAGTGTGGAATGGCACGGAGGACATTTCCGAGAGGCAGCTCTGGTAAGAATCATAGAAAGTTTAAGGCACAGAAAGAGGCCACTTAGCCCATTGTGTCTGTGCCGGCCTCTACATTGGGGATACCAAACGCAGACTTGGTGACCGCTTTGCAGAACACCTCCGCTCCTTCCGGTTGCTTGCCATTTCAACACTCCCCCCTGCTCTCATGCTCACATCTCTATCCTGGGCATGCTGCAGTGTTCCAGTGAACATCAATACAAGCTCGAGGAACAGCATCTCATTGACCGATTAGGCACACCGATTCAGCCTGCCGGACTGAATATTGAGTTCAATAATTTCAGAGCATGATGGGGCACCCCCCACCACCACCCCCCCACCCCCCGCCTTTTATTTTTATTTTTAGTTATTTTTTCTTTTTGGTGTTTATTTTATTTTAGTTTGTTTAGATTGTTTCTACTTTTTTTTCATGTTTGTGCTTAGGGCCAGGCTGCTCAGTTCTCAGTCTATTAACACCCTCTCTGTACTAACACTTTGTCTTTCAGCACACCATTAACAAACTGTTTGTCTTTGCTCCATGACCTTCTGGTCAGTTATTCTCTGTGACCTTTTCCTTTCAACACCTTCTCTTTTGTTATCTCTTGCCCCACCCCTGCTTTACTTGCTTAAAACCTTTTACATTTCTAAAATCTGCCAGTTCCGAAGAAGGGTCACTGACCTGAAATGTTAACTCTACTTCTCTCTCCACAGATGCTGCCAGACCTGCTGAGTATTTCCAGCATTTCTTGTTTGTGTTTCAGATTTCCAGCATCCGCAGTATTTTGCTTTTATCCCAGCCTATCCAATCTTTCCTCATAGCTGCATTTTTCCAATGCTGGCAACATCCTCGTAAATCTCCTCTGTACTCTCTCTAGTGCAATTATATCATTTCTGTAATGAGATGACCAGAACTGCAAACAGTACTCAAGTTGTGGGCTAACCAATGATTTATACAGTTCCAGCATAATCTCCCTGCTCTTGTATTCTACACCTCGGTAAAGAAAGGAAAGGATTCTAGATGCCTTTTTAACCACCTTATCGACCTGTCCTGCTACCTTCAGGGTTCTGTGGACATTCACTCCAAGGTCCCTCACTTCCTCTACACTGCTCAGTATTTTCTCATTAATTGTATATTCCTTTGCCTCTTTTGACCTCCCCAAATGCATCACCTCACACTTCTCCAGGTTGAATTCCATTTGCCACTTTTCTGCCCATCTGACCAGACCATCAATATCTTCTGCAGCCTACAGCTATCCTCCTCGATATCTACCACACGGCCAATCTTTGTGCCGTCCGCAAACTTTTTGATCATGCCCCCTACATTTACGTCCAAATCATTAATATACACCAGAAAAAGCAGGGGACCCAGTACCGAGCCCTGTGGAACACCACTGGCAACAGCCCTCCAGTCACTAAAACAGCCGTCAACAATTACCCTTTGTTTCCTGCCACTGAGCCAATTTTGTATCCACCTTGCTGCATTTCCTTCGATCCCATGGGATTTTATTTTTTTTAAACCAGTCTACCATGTGGGACCTTGTCAAAAGCCTTGCTAAAATCCATGTAGACAACATCAACTGCACTACCCTCATCTATCTTCCTTGTTACTTCTTCAACAAATTCGGTCAAGTTAGTCAGATACAATCTTCCCTTAACAAATCCATGCTGACTATCCTTGATTAACCTGTGCCTTTATAAGTGACAGTTTATCCTATCTCTCAGAATAGATTCCAATAACTTGCCCATTACTGAGGTTAGACTGACAGGCCTGTAATTATTTAGTCTATCCCTCGCTCCCTTTTTAAACAGAGGTACAATGTTAGCAATTCTCCAATCCTCCGGCACCACACCTGTATCCAGTGAGGACTGGAAAATGATGGTCAGAGCCTCTGCTATTTCCTCTCTTGCTTCTTTTAACAGCCTAGGATACATTTCATCTTGCCCTGGCGATTTATCAACTTTCAAGGATGCTAATCCCATTAATAATTTCTCTCTCCCTATGTTTATCATATCCAATACTTCACACTCTTCCTCCTTAACTACAATATCTGCATCGTCTCTCTATTTTGTGAAGACAGACACAAAGTATTCATTAAGAACCATACCAATATCTTATGCTCCTTCACATAGGTTACCTTTTTGGTCTTTTATGGGCCCTACTCACTCCTTCGTTATCCTCTTACTCTTAATGTATTGTCATGCTGGCCCCTACCTGCCAAGAATGAGGCACACATTATTTTGCCACATGAACATTAAAACTTAAAATTGCTGCTGGGAAGAAAAGAGGGCCCATCACAAGGAATTGCCAGACCCCTCGCCGGAAAGACCTTTTTTACATAGTAACAAATAGTACTTGGAACGGATAAAGGGGCGACTCCCTGCTCCAATTTAATCCACAATAGACTTTTGATTACCAGATGTTGAAGGTGGAGAGGCTAGCATTCCAGGTTAACTGCTAAGATGGCCGAATACACAAACGGACGTGGTCAGACCAGTTTAGTCACATGACTAACTGACAGTTGGAATTTTTTTGAACTTGAACTTGTCACAGGGAACCTGAACTCAGAAAGCTGTTTGCTCATGGACTGAAAAGATCTCTCTCCTGTCTGCTCTCATCTCTTCCTCACAAGCCTATGAATCCACTGAAGACACATGAACCCCAAGAGAAAAAAGTCTCCTACAGTGAACAAGGTTTAAGAAGAATAGTGGGCCCCAATGAAAACCAAGACTACTTACAAAAGGACTACAGAGATCTTGACGCACAGTAACATGATATTGCCGCAAACCCCTCTACTTATTTTTTCTTCTGCTCTTTTCTGTCTCTATTAGCATGTGCGTATCGCATATGCATGCTAACGTGGGGCACGGCGTGTATCCCTGGTGTTAACCAAATTGGAGTTTAAGTTTAAGTTAATAAATTTCACTTTTCTTCTTTAAGAAAGCCTGTTTATGCTCATTTCTTTGCCTTATAATTGGAAAGTGATGAACAAGGATTCACCAAGGGGGAGCTCAAAACACAGTGTGTTTAAAATTAAACCCTGTTACAATAAGACCAGGTGAAGGCTGAGAAAGAAACCGCTAGACACCTTTCTCAGCTGGTCATAACAGTATTGATAAAACATCTTTGTGTTCACCTTGATTTTGCTTGCCAGTATTCTTTCATGCCCTCTCTTTGCCTTCCTAATTTCCTTTCTGATTTCACCCCTCCACTTTCTATACTCCTCTCGGCTTTCTGTAGTATTGAGTTCTTGATGTCGGACATAAGCTTTCCTTTTCTGCCTTATCTTACCCTGTAAGCTCCTTGACATCCATGGGGCTCTAGGTTTGGCCATCTCACCCTTTTTCTTTGTGGGAACTCCATGGTCAGCCCGTCCAGCCCCGGGTATTTGCCCCTTGAGAGCTGGTGGAGGGTGCCAGTCAGCTCCGCCAACGTAACCGGAACTTCCAGTCCTTCAGCGCCCTCCAGCTGACCTTCGACAGGTCCTCCCACCAAACTCTGTGTGCCTCCTCACTGGATGGATCTGGAGAGAACAACGTGCCGTAATAGGTACGGACCAAGAGGCCCATTCCCTCCAGATCTGTAACGGAGAATCCATCGTTGGCCAGCAGCACAATGAGCTACTTCCAGACCCCCACCATTTTTCCAGTGAGTAGAAATGTGAGGCATGGTCCAAATCTTCCAGGATCTGGATCCACGACTTCACGTACATGCCTCAGGACCATATGAGCTGCAGCGCCCTTCTTCTCTTTATACGCCTGCTACAGGGCCGGGTCCATAACGAGACAGGACACCAAGTCGAGCACCTCCGTCTCCAGGTGCCCGATCTCGGCCTCCTGCCTCTTGGTCGACCCCTTCGCGTAGTCCTGACAGAAGACACGGATGTGGGTCTTGGCCACATCTCACCATAGCCTGAAAGAAGGGAAACACCTGCTGCTTCCTTCTCCAGTCAGCCCAGAATCAACGGAACGAGTCCTGGAATCGCGCGTCCTCCAGCAGCCTGTTGTTAAAGTGCCAGTATGTGGACCCTGCCTGCGTGCAGAGCGGAGTGGGCACTGTCCACACCAAGTGGTAGTCCAAGCATAGCAGCAGTCGCATGGAGGCCGCCGGGACACAGGAGACGTACGCCTGCAAAATGTAGAGGCAATCGTTTCGCGACCCCCCTCCCCCAGACCTCCAGGTGAAGGCTGGAGTCAGGATGGAGTTTCAGCCAGATGTTCAAGCCGAGGGGGCTGATCAGTTCCCTCAACCTCTCCACGCACACTTGGCCACGCTGGCGACAGGAACGATCCCTCACCTCGAGAGTGGTGCACAGGCCGCTATCAATAGAGCTCAAGAGAGTGGACACTTCTTTAAAGAAGTGTGCTTGCAATGCTCTGGGCCTAGGCACATGCACGTTCACAAACTGGAGCGTCACACTACCCAGGCGGACGGCAAGGTGGAGCAAATGGCCCAGCATTATCTCCTTGACACCCAAATCTCCAGCTGGAAAATCAGGGCTAACAAGATAGTCATCCCACTAGAAATAGGGGTGAGGTGACCCAAGTAGACCCCACCCTGCCATCCAGGAGCCAGGTGGCTTCGTCTCCCGGAACAGTGTTCAGAAAGCTCATTGCATATTCCCTTCCGTGAGGACTGAGAGGTTGTGAAATCTGTGGAGAGACCCCCTGCTGCCCTTGATGTTGAGGCTGGCTATGGTTACCTTCATGTCAAAAGTACCTTGACCTCATCATTGACATCTTATTGTGAGGAGATAGTGGAAGTGCACCTCGCCTTCCAATCCCCCAGCAACCCAGAGAGGAACGCATTGAACCGGTGCTGCATAACCTGTTTCATGCCCGGGCCCTTCCCCCCCATTCTTGAGGGCAGCACGGTCGGACCAGATGATCAGCACCAAGTTCAGCTTCCAGTCGAGGGCCAGCTGAACTTTACTGCTGCAACCCCTGCAGGCAGCAATGAAGTCCCGGAATTCCACAATGGGGATGAGAGGAGACTCGGTAGGAGGCACAAGGGAGTCCACTGCCTCACTGGCAATGGATTCAATATCATCCTCCGTGCCCCACACCGAGTCCCGATCCTCCTCTGGGACGTCACCGCCAGCGGCCGACACATGCACCACACACTGTTGGGCGCACGTCTTGGCCACGCCAGCTCATCCCAGGAGCTCTCTGTGATCTCTGTGACGATCTCACCCCCAGGATCGATGGTGGAGGAGTCCTCTCCAGGTTCTTCCAGGGAACCCGAGCCTATGATATCAGCAGCACAGGACCCCCCTCCACCTCCGTCCCTGGGCCAGTGAGCAGCCCAGGGGAGACAGTTGTTCCTGACTCTGGAGATCCAGTCAGAGCCGGGACCGGAGGCGGAGAGAGGAGGCGATCTCCATCCCCCTCAGCACCTACGTGCCCAGCAGATGGGGCACTATTTACACTGTTCACATTGTTTAAGATGCCTCCTGGGTTGGGTACATCCTGGGCGGCAGTAACAGGCGGCTGGGAGGATTGACCCTCCCAGGTCCCGCCCCCACCTCCATCCAGGACACCCAACCCAGTGGCAGATGGAGTATTTTCTCCTGGTGGGTCCATAGGCTCCCCCACCACAGGTAGGTGCCCTCCATCCTCCCCGGGAGTTACCAAATTTACGAGGGATACCCCCTCCCCTCCGTCTCGAGGGATAGAGGGCTCTTTCACAAGGCACAAGGCCCAGATGGTGTTGGTGGTGGGGGGAGCCCGAGGACCCGTGCCAGGAGAAAGACCCTGTTCCTCAAGGCCCTCTTCAGAAGAGGGGCACCTCCTCCTCTTATTCTGAGTGGGGTATGGAGGTTCAGATACCTCCATCTCACTGGAGGTCTTAGCTTCTACCCCCGTGCCCTCCTGCCCAGATTCCTTGGGCCTAAACTCAGGCTCAGGCTGTTTTGTGTCCAGGGGGCACACTTTGGGTGTTTAGTCTTGTGCTTTGCTTCCACCGCGGATGGGTCTCCCCCGTCGGAGGCCGTGAAAACCATTGCCTCTGGAACTGCTTGAGCAGTGGTTATTTCAGGTGTAGGGGGAGCAGGGGAGCTGCAGAGGCATCACCCTGGGCCGCTGAGGTGACGTTGGTAGCCTGGAGGTTGGTGCAGCTCTTCTGAACATGCCTCACCCCTTGCAGGCATGGCACCACACCCGTCCAAGGTCCAGAAAACACAGTAGGCTGCCCCTGGAACTCGACATCAAGGTGGCCCTCCGTGACCTCCTCCCAGGCCAGATGCATGAATAGCCGGCGGCAGAATAAGTAAACACGTCGAAGGCTGCTTTCCCGAAAATCAAGCGGAACTGGGATGATCCCCGACCTCACCTCTCCCAGATGGTGCAGGTGGGGGAGGAGGAGCTCACTGGGAATAAAGGACAGGACGTTAGATAACATTATGCACTGCGCAGTGGCCCACAGGGGGTCCACTGGCTGGAAAGTCCCACCCACAGTGAGGCCTTTACTCAGGGACAGCGACACTGCCGGCTCGGTCATCAGGAAAAACACTGCCATCCTGTATATCTCCACGGCTTCGATAATAGCTGAGGGGACCTCAATAGACATGTTGGGGTGGGTATAGCTCTTTACCCCATTCCTGGAAGTAATTAATGTGAAAGATGGGCGGCCACAGAGGCTGCAGCCACATAGGTGTTCAAGGGTCTCGCCACCAGCACAGATGGACCCACCGTGGGTTCAAGAGCCATGCCTAACCCCAATTGTAGGCCCACCAATTACAAAGTTTTGCAAGGAGAATAAAAAAGAAAAGAAAACAATAATAATAAACTAAATGATAAATTAGGGGAGAGGTTGATGGAGTATAAGAAAAATGAGACAGGCTGAGAGCGATGGCTTGGCTACAGTATTGTGGTGAGCACAGAAACAATCTCTGAGAAGCTTCCTTGTTTTCCAGTCTTCTGTTCTTCTGGTTAGGGAAGGTATCTTCACCTGGGTCAGCTGAAAGCTGCCCAGGCACTAGCTTTCTTCTGCTCTCTCTTTAGCCAGGCAGCTCCTGCTGACCCAGGCTGGGCAATTGGGGTGGGGTTGGAGCTTTCCTGTGTGCTGAATGTAAAATGCACAACTCCTTTTAGAATTGGCAGCCCCACCCCTTGTTGTTCGAGCCTCTTCCACCTCCTCCAACAGTCCAAATACAAAGAAAGCTTCAGGTACATTTCACCCACCTCCAAACACAGCCTGAATGCTAAGTCTCTTCCAGTAAAAGTTGTTGAAAAATTGTAGCTCTTTCTTAGAGTCATAGTCATAGAGTTTTACAGCACAGAAACAGGCCCTTCGGCCCAACGCGCCTGCGCCAACCATCAAGCACCTGTCCTAACTAATCCCATTTCCCCGCACTTGGCCCGTAGCCTTGTATGTTGTGGCGTTTCAAGTGCTCATCTAAATATTCCTTGAATGTCGTGAGTGTTCCTGCGTCTACCACTCCTTCAGGCAGTGTGTTCCAGATTCCAACCACCCTCTGGGTGTAAAAATTCCTCCTCAACTCCCCTCTAAACCTCCTGCCCCTTACCTTAAATCTATGCCCTCTAGTTATTGACCTCTCCGCTAAGGAAAAATGTTTCTTCCTATCAATGCCCCTCATAATTTTGTGTACCTTAATCAGGTCCCCCCTCAGCCTTCTCCGCTCCATGGAAAACAACCCCAGCCTATCCAGTCTGTCTTCATAGCTGAAGTGCTCCAGCCCAGGCAACATCCTGATGACTCTCCTCTGCACCCTCTCCAGTGCAATAACATCCTTCTTATAGTGAGGTGACCAGAACTGTACACAGTACTCCAGCTGTGGCCTAACCAGCATTTTATACAGCTCCATCATAACCTCCCTGCTCTTATATTCTATGCCTCAGCTAATAAAGGCGATGTAAAGGCGATAGCACCTCTCCCCAGCTGCAACTTCTCTAACGGACTGCAGCACTGTCAGCTGAGGCTCAGTGCACTCAGCAGTCCCAGTTAGGTCGCAGCCAACCCCGTTTATAAAAAAATTATTATTGTGCACTCCTACAATCAGTGCATTCCCACTTACCCAAGACAAGAGATAGGCAAATACAGAATATAGGGATCTGTATCTAACCCGTGCTGTACCTGGCCTGGGAGTGTTTGATGGGACTGTGCAGAAGGAGCTTTACTCTGTATCTAACCCATGCTGTATCTGCCCTGGGAGTGTTTTTCCTCATTTACCTAATGACATTTTGAACTCCTCCCTCAGATCTCCAATGATCCTTCGTTCTAATGAAAAGAGCCCCAGTTTCTCGAATCTCTCCTGATAACTAAAGCCTCTCTTCCCTGGTATCATCTCAGTGAATCTCTTCTGCACCCTCTCCATGGTCTTGACATCCTTCCTGGTGTAAGGTCCCAAAACTTGACCCAATATTTAAATTGCAGCCTAACCAATGATTTTTACAGGTTTACATAACCTCTGTTCTTTTTGTACTCTACACCCTGAATTACAACACCTAGGATTCCAGGTGCTCTTTAACCACTTTATCAACTTGTCCTCCCACTTTTAAAAGTTTGGGTCTCTGAACTCCTTGTAGGGCTTTAGAGATATGGGGAGGCAGTGGCATAGTGGTAATGTCACTGGACTAGTAACCCAGAGACCCAGGCTACTATAATAAAAGCAAAATACTGCGGATGCTGGAAATCTGAAATAAAAACAAGAAATGCTGGAACCACTCAGCAGGTCTGGCAGCATCTGTGGAAAGAGAAGCAGAGTTAACGTTTCGGGTCAGTGACCCTTCATCGGAACTGGTTTGACCCAGGCTACTACTCTGGGACATGGGTTCGAATCCCACCATAGCAGATGGTGAAATTTGAATTCAAATAATCAGGGAATTTAAAAAAAGCTAGGCTAATGGCGACCATGGTCAATTGTTGTAAAAACCCATCTGGTTTACGAATGTCCTTTCAGGGAGGAAATCAGCCATCCTTACCAGGTCTGACCTACATGTGACTCCAGACCCACAGCAATGTGGTTGACTCTTGAAATGGTCTAGCCAGCAATGTCCACATCCCACAAATGAATATTTAAAAAAACATAGCATGGCTAAAATACATTGACATCAAATGTCTGATATAATGTGTATTATGGGAAAGAGTAGTTTAGTCTGAGTTAGAAACTCAAACAGGTGCTTCACTGCACATAGGTCGTCATGATGACACTGATAAGACATTCCATTCACAGAATCAGCTCATTAGAAACTCTAATCAGATCAGGGAAAAGACAGAGTTTCTTCACACTTCTTTACGCCCTGCCTCCTGTAAGGACTCCATTCAATTCTCCAAGTTTCTCCGTCTTCTACGCATCTGTTCTGATGATGCTACCTTCCATGACAGTGCTTCCGATATGTCTTCCTTTTTCCTCAACTGAGGACTCCCCCCTCACTGTGGTTGACAGGGCCCTCAACCGTGTCTAGCCCATTTCCCGCACCTCTACCCTCACCCCCTTCCCCTCCCTCCCAGAACCGCAACGGGTTCCCCTTGTCCTCACTTTTCACCCCATCAGCCTCCACATCCAAAGGATCATCCTCCGCCATTTCCGCCACCTCCAGCCTGATGCCATTACCAGTCGCATCTTCCCCTCCCTTCCCCTGTCAGCATTCCGAAGGGATCATTCACTCCGCGACACCCTGGTCCACTCCTCCATTACCCCCACCACCTCGTCCCCGTCCCATGGCACCTTCCCCTGCAATCGCAGGAGGTGTAATACCTGCCCATTTACCTCCTTTCTCGTCACTATCCCAGGCCCCAAACACTCCTTTCAGGTGAAGTAGCGATTTACTTGTACTTCTTTCAATGTAGTATACTGTATTCGCTGCTCACAATGTGGTCTCCTCTACATTGGGGAGACCAAACGCAGACTGGGTGACCGCTTTGTGGAACACCTCCGCTCAGTCCGCAAGGAGGACCTCGAGCTTCCGGTTGCTTGCCATTTCAACACTCCCCCCTGCTCTCATGCTCACATCTCTGTCCTGGGATTGCTGCAGTGTTCCAGTGAACATCAGCACAAGCTCGAGGAACAGCATCTCATTTACCGATTAGGCACACTACAGCCTGCTGGACTGAACATTGAGTTCAATAATTTC
Source organism: Heterodontus francisci (assembly GCF_036365525.1). Lineage (NCBI taxonomy): Eukaryota > Metazoa > Chordata > Chondrichthyes > Heterodontiformes > Heterodontidae > Heterodontus > Heterodontus francisci. The sequence continues at coordinate 33,789,634 of NC_090392.1, read as the reverse complement.
AGAGCATGACGGGCCCCCCATTTTACATTCATTTTTAGTTATTTTTTCTTTTTTCTTTTTTTTTGTGTTTATTTTATTTTATTTTATCTTAGTTTGTTCAGTTTGTTTACCCACTGTTTTTTTCATGTTTGTACTTGCTGCTGTTCAATTTTCAGTCCATTAACAGTCCTATCCGTACTAATGCTTTGTCTTTCAACACACCATTAACATATTGTTTACCTTTGCTCCATGACCTTCTGGTCAGCTATTCTTGGCCTTGTCCAATCTACACCTTCTCCTTTGTTATCTCTTGCCCCACCCCCACTTTACTTGCTTCTAACCTTTCACATTTCTGATATTTGCCAGTTCTGAAGAAGGGTCACTGACCTGAAACGTTAACTCTGCTTCTCTCTCCACAGATGCTGCCAGACCTGCTGAGTATTTCCAGAATTTCTTGTTTTTATTTCAGATTTCCAGCATCTGCAGTATTTTGCTTTTATAAAAGACAGAGTTTGTCTGTTATTAACCACAATATAATCTTATACCAGAGTGAGTAATAGAATAGATTCGATTATAATGTGTGATGTTTATGCCAAAAGATGTGAAACTATACGAAATAACAGAATTAACAGTAGGCAGGGTAGTTTACGGATGATGCAAAAATTACTGAAGAAAGGTAACTGCTGGGAACCAGGGAATGTGTCCTTGTAAATCACAGATTAGAGATGTTCCAGCTGTCTTTTCCTCACTTCCTGACAAAACCCAGCAGAGAAAACAAAGAAGAGTCAGGTACCAGAGCTGGATCACTACAGGGTATAAAAGTGAGGGGATACTGATGTAAGGGGGCAGTCGGGACCGGAGACACCGGAGATCAAGCTCAGAGTGCCCGAGGTTCCATCCAGTGGGCTGACCTCGTGCAAGTAACTGTGCACATGCTGGACTTGCATGTTTACTCTGATGGATCAATATAAGATAGAATAGAGGACAGAGAATCTGCTCAGCTTATATTTCGAAATAAGGTATTAAAGTTACTGTCACTGGACTTTCAAATCTGCTAATTAATAAGACAAGGTGTTAGTTAGAATCTTCCACCTCTTTCATGTTCTGCTCCTCTACTCCTTTGAAACTTTTACCATGTAATGCATATTTTATCTTTTTAACTTCAAACTGTATCACCTCATATTTCTCTGTGTTAAATTTAATCTGAAATTTACCTGCCCAATTTACTAATTTATGTAATCACACTGAGTCACTTACGTTCATCTTCACAATTCCCCACTCCCTCTTTTAAAGATATCTGGAGATTTTGATCCTGTGTCCCATATACCCAAGTCCAGATCATTTCTCTATATTGTCAAGAGCAATGGTCCCAACACTGACCCTGGGGAACACCACCGTTTCCATCCCTCCAGTCTGAAGAACATCCATTAACCACTTCTGTCTGTTTTCTGCCTTTACCCAACTTCCGATCCACGCTGCCCCACTCCCTTTAATACTGTGAGCTTTAATTTTATCAACAAGCCTCCTGTCCGGCACCTTATCAAACACCTTTTGACAATCCATCTACACAACATCCACTGCATTTCCTTTCTCACTACACTGTGTTATTCTGTCAGATAATCCCTGCTGTCTGTCCTGAATGAATCCATTTCACTAACAAATGTTGAAATGTTTGCTCCACACCCACAGGGTTTCATCTGTTTAAAACCACAACAGAAAGGGCCAGTTTGCTGCTGGAGTTTGAGGCAAATCAGCTTTCAAAATGATACAGAGTTTCAGCCAATGAGGGAGATCCGGGCTCAGCCCCGCCCACTTAGTGACACAAGCCCCGCCACTCACTCCCTCTAGTTGGAAGACTAACCGCCTGCCCCCTCTTCCTATTGGTCGGAGCTCACGTCATTCGCCCGGGCAATCGAAGTGTCTGTCATTTAATCTCTCCCACCCTCTGCCTTATAGCAGACTTTCCCTTTTTTGCTTCTTGCTCCCTCTTTAACTTGCACAATACCTATTTCATTTCTAACCTTTGCCAGTTCTGATGAAAGGTCATCATCCTGAAATGTTAACTCTCATTCTTTCTTCACAATTACTGCCAGTCCTAAGCGCATTGCACTGTTGAACTACAAGAAAGCCCCCAGTGAGTTAAATCCGTAGCACTTAAAGCAGCCAGAAGTGCTGCACAAAGAACAGCCAGGCACTGTGCAAAAGACTACTGGCAACACCTATGCAGTTGTATTCAGCTGGCCTCCGACACCGGAAACATCAGAGGAATGTATAATGGCATTAAGAGAGCTTTTGGACCAACCATCAAGAAGATTGCCCCCCTCAAGTCCAAATCAGGGGACATGATCACTGACCAACGCAAGCAAATGGACTGCTGGGTTGAGCACTACCTAGAACTGTACTCCAGGGAAAATGTTGTCACTGAGACTGCCCTCAATACAGCCCAGTCTCTGGACAACATATGTCAGCCAAGAGCGAGAATCCTTGGCATCAGGTGGCAGGATCGTATCTCCAACACAGAAGTCCTCGAGGCGACCAACATCCCCAGCTTATAGACACTACTGAGTCAGCAGCGCTTGAGATGGCTTGGCCATGTGAGTCGCATGGAAGATGGCAAGATCCCCAAACACATTGTAACATTGTACAGCGAGCTCGTCACTGGTATCAGACCCACCGGCCGTTCACGTCTCCGCTTTAAAGATGTCTGCAAATGTGACATAAAGTCTTGTGACATTGATCACAAGTCGTGGGAGTCAGTTGCCAGTGATCGCCAGAGATGGCGGACAGCCATAAAGGCGGGGCTAAAGAGTGGCAAGTCGAAGAGACTTAGCTGTTGGCAGGAAAAAAGACAGAAGCGCAAGGGGAGAGCCAACTGTGTAACAGCCCCGACAACCAATTTTATCTGCAGCACCTGTGGAAGAGTCTGTCACTGTAGAATTGGCCTTTATAGCCACTCCAGGCGCTGCTTCACAAACCACTGACCACCTCCAGGTGCTTACCCATTGTCTCTCGAGACAAGGAGGCCAAAGACGAAGAATACTGCCAGTCCTGAAGAATATTTTCAGATTTCCAGCATCTGCAGTATTTTGCTTTTGGGAACTTTTTTTTCTTATTTTGACTGCTTTTAGTTTGAATGGATCACATGTTTGGGGGGACAAGAGAGGAAAAAAGTGTTCCATGGAAACTAGAATTGTCTGTTCTGAATTTCTATCCTGTACTGATCGTGATGAATTTTGTAAACTCCTTTTACAGGATATTAGAAGGGGAGGAATTGCAGACGGGAAACTGAAACCAAACATCACATCAAGATTTGAATTGATTCATCAGGACCTGAATATCATCGGCCTTTGAATGTGGAAGGAGAAATGTTTGTCAGTTCTGTCTGTGGGAAAAGATTTCAAACATCAGTGTGACTGGAAAAGCACCGAGACACACACACCTGAGTGAGAGTGTTCCAGTGACTGACTGTGGAAAGAGCTTTAACCAGTTACACAGCCTGAAAAGAATCGCACTCTTCACAGTGGGGAGAAACAGTACACGTGTTCTGTGTGTGGACGAGCCTTCAACTGATCATCCAAACTGGAGAGACACAAGGACACCCGCACCGTAGAGAAACTGTGGAAATGTGGGGACTGTCTTACCTGGAAAATTCATCGACGCACTCACACTGGGGAAGGCCGTTCAGCTGCTCCATTTGTGGGAAGGGATTCACTCAGTCAGCCAACCTGCTAGCACACCAGCGCATTCACAAGTGACTGCATGGGTTGGATTCTGTTGTTAGTGCTGCTGTTAATCACATCCAGGATTGAGCCATGTTCATTCTGATAGTTAAAGAAAGATCTGAACGTATACAGCACCATTCACTACCTCAGGATATGCCAAAGACTTAAACAGCCTATGAAGTACAATTGAAGTGTAGACACTGTTGTAATGGAGAAAACATGGCAGCCATTTGCACCCAACAAGCTCTCTGGAGTGGGACCTGAAAGCAGAACCTCCTGACTGAGAGATGACAATGGAATCAACTCAGTCACGGTCAAGGTTCATTTCTGTTGATGAGAACTGGTGTTAGAAACACTGGACCTTGTCACATAATTATATCTTACAGATTGTGATTTTTTTAAAAGTTCAAGATGGAATCCAGAGAGAAGCTGACCTCACCTCCACTCTGCAAAATGTTACGAGGACAACCGAGGGAGCAGATTTTGTTTTCTGAAGACTACAGCACCAACACCTGAAGAACAATGGGTTTCACCCTCCCAGACGTTTGGGTTGTAAAACAAGGAACCAGTCATTGAGAACATGTAAACAAACCGGCAGGTGGTAACACCTGGGGGCAATGGAAAGGCCGAGTAGCTTTGTGACACTGGACTTCTGGTCTTTGCATTTTGTAGAAGAAAATAAACTATTGAATTCTAGGGCCAGATAAATTTAACAGACTTTCTGGAGAAAAACAGGTTGTCGGTAATGAAGCATCACATTGTAGACTCAAGCAGGCTGTAAGAAGAGAACCCATCGGGGTGAGGCCTCAAGGGAAGCTGCAAGAGAAGGCACCCAGCAGAGGCAGCTGGAGAGGCAGAGAGAGTGAGAATGCCGACTTTCTGAAGATATACAGCAAACGGCTGAGAAAACTTCAACCTTTCTTTTTCGAGTTGAAGTTTGCAGAGGAATAAAGGGCTCACAGGATCACCGGAAATCATATTATCCATGGATGTCCAGGTCAGAAGTTCTCGGAGAAGTGAAGATAGGAAAATATTGTTTTTTTTAAAAGTCTGGGAGATCCAGCCCATTGCAACTGGGAGAAGTTTGGAACTTTTAACCGCAAAGGAATTCATCATTGAAGAGGACTGTGTAATGTATAAATGTGTGTGTGAGATAGTCAAATATTGACGAAGTAAAGAAAATACCTTTGATTGTAACTTAGGGTATCAGCTGTTTGCAAAATGCTATTTATTTAATTGGGAGTTTTTTTAATTTAGTTGCTATAACAAGAGACTTAAAATGAGAAATCTTGTAATTTGGTAAATTGGTCTGGGGATTCATATCTTGTATTTTTCACATTAACAATCCCTCTGAGGTCGTAACAACTGGAAAGTGGGATGAAGTTGGATACTTCTTTTTCAGCCGGCACAGACACAATGGGCTGAATGGCCTCTTTCTGTGCCATATATTTTCTATGTTTGTTTCTGCTGATAACCTTCGAACTAATATTCAGGATAAATGTCAAAGAAATCAGCTTTGTTTTCACACATAGTTGTAAATTTTTGTCTTTCTCACCTGAATGTTTAGCATCACCTGGCTGGAGCTCAGAAAGGACAATAGGGGGGGGAGGATCGTACGGCAGGAACAGAACTTCAGCCCAGACACAGTCGTTCAGGGTCACATCTGAGAGGGACAAATGGTACTTCGGTCTTTCTCAGCAAAGTCCCTGTGCCGGTTAATCCTGAGGCATGTCAGAAATGTGTCCCAGCCGCTCTCTTCCATTGGATTCCATCACACTCCTGACTTATGCCATGTAGGTGGTGGACAGGCTTTCGGGAGTCAGGAGGTGAGTTACTCACCAGAGAATTCCCAACCTCTGACTTGCTCTTGCAGCCACAGTATTTATATGGCTGGCCCAGTTAATTTTGTGGTCATTGGTAACTCCTAAGAATGTTGATGGTGGGAGATTCAGTGATGGTAATGCTGTTGAATGCCAAGGGAAAGATGGTTAGATTCTCTCTTGTTGGAGATAGTCACTGCCGGGCACTTGTGTGGTGTGAATGTTACTTGTGAGTGGGGCCTCCAGAAGTGGACTTTAAGAAAGCTGGGTTTCAGTATTCTGACAAATACATGGTGAGGAACCAGAGGAATCCTTACCAAGGAACTTTCTGGGGTTTTACCTGTCAACAGAGATCTCGATATGAATGATCCCTGACTCCCTGAACTGTCTTGCATAGAACCCAGTTTGGAACAAGATGGATTCTGTTGCCAGGAGAATAGGGACAAATATCAGCTACAATTGAGGGAGATAAAAGCAGCCAATAGAGAAGCTGAGAGATCTTTGGCAAAGAAGATGGTGCACAATTCATCTAACCCAGGGTTGTCCAACATACGGCCCACGGGCCAGGCTCCAGCCCCACAAAAAAGTTTCCATCCGGCCCGCCGGTGTAAACTGTTCCCGGGGCTCTTCCTCATCTTCACCGCGACTGGACATAAAAAATTTCCCTATGTCAGTCCAGCTTTTAACTATTGCGCTGTCAGTTTCACAACTGATGTAATAGAGTAATAGAGGGATACAGCACTGAAACAGGCCCTTCGGCCCACCGTGTCTGTGCTGACCAACAACACCCATTTATACTAATCCTACATTAATCCCTACCACCTACCTACACTAGGGACAATTCACAATGGCCAATTTACCTATCAACCTATAAGTCTTTGGCTGTGGGAGGAAACCAGAGCACCTGGCAGAAACCCACACGGTCACAGGGAGAATGTACAAACTCCACACAGGCTGTACCCAGAACCAAACCCGGGGTTGCTGGAGCTGTGAGGCTGTGGTGCTAACCACTGCGCCACCCATCCACTGTGTCACTGTATTGCTCCTGTTGACTCTCTCACAGTTGCAGAGAGTGGAATGCTCTTTTAAAGTTCTTTTAAAAATCAGTTCTTTGAAAAAAGATCATTGTCATTTCAGAGCTGATAACCACTGACACCGGGAACAGTGTTTCCCAACAGGCTTCTGGATTTCCGGCGGGTTCTGACTTTTTTTGAAAAAATCTCAGTGGTTATCAGCTCTGAAACTGACAATGATCTATTTTCAAAGAACTGATGCTAAATAAAGCGGGGGCGGGGCAAGAGATAACAAAAGACAAGGCGTTGATAGGACAGAGGATCACAGAGAATAACTGACCAGAAGGTCATGGAGCAAAGACAAATGGTATGTTAATGGTGTGCTGAAAGACAAAGCAGAGAATGTGCAGAGAATGTGTGACTTGACAGAAAAATGAACAAGCATGAAAATGAACAGCAGGGGTCCTGCTTGCGGACTGAGCGGGGCTCTGACACAAATTTTCAAATCCTCTCTGGCCACGGGCGAGGTGCCAGAGGACTGGAGGACAGCGAATGTGGTAACATTATTCAAGAAGGGTAGCAGGGATAAACCAGGTAATTATGGGCCGGTGAGTCTAACATCAGTGGTTGGGAAACAATTTGAAAAAATTCTGAGGGACAGGATTAATCTCCACTTGGAGAGGCAGGGATTAATCAGGGATCATCAGCATGGCTTTGGCAGGGGGAGATCATGTCTAACTAACTTGATTGAATTTTTTGAGGTTGTGACTAGATGCTTGGATGAGGGTAAAGCTGTTGATGTAGTCTATATGGACTTCAGTAAGGCTTTCGATAAGGTCCTACAGTAATCCCATATTCCCTACCATTTACCTACACTAGGGGCAATTTACAATGGCCAATTTACCTATCACCTGCAAGTCTTTGGCTGTGGGAGGAAACTGGAGCACCCGGCGAAAACCCACGCAGTCACAGGGAGAACTTGCAAACTCCGCACAAGCAGTACCCAGAATCGAACCCGGGTCCCTGGAGCTGTGAGGCTGCGGTGCTAACCACTGCGCCTCTGTGCCGCCCTACTTTGCCAGTTCATGTTAGCTAACTCTGCTTTCTTGCCCTCACAATTGCCCTATTTAGGTTTAAAATGCTAGTCTTAGATCCAGTCTTCTCTCCCTCAAACTGAATGTAAAATTCAATCATATTATGATCACTGCTCTAGGGGCGTCTTCACTATGAGCTCATGAATTAATCCTATCTCATTGCACAATACTAGGTCTAGTATAGCCTGTTCTCTGGTTGGCTCCAGAACGTGCTGCTCTAAGAAACTATCCCAAAAACATTATATGAACTCATCTAGTCAAACCTTTCCCATCTGTTTTATCCAGTCTATATGTAGATTAAAATCCCCCATGATTATTGCCGTACCTTTCTGTCAAGCTCCCATTATTTCTTCCTTTATACACTGTGCTATCGTGTGGTTACTGTTAGGGGGCCTGTCCGCCACTCCCACAGGTGACTTCTTGCCTTTATCATTTCTCATCCAAACCGCTTCTACATCCTGGTTACCTGAACTTAGGTTATCCCTCTCTATTGTGCTAATAGCATCAATTAACAGAGCCACCCGCCCACCTTTTCCTAGCTTCCTGTCCTTCCTAAATGTCATGTACTCTTCAATATTCAGGTCCTAACCTCTGTCATCCTGCAGCCATGTCTCTGTAATAACTATCAGATCATTTATTTCTGTTTGTGTTTTCAGTTCATCTGTTTTGTTTCGAATGCTACATGCATTCAGATACAGAGTCTTTAGTTTTATCCTTTTATTATTTTTGTAATCTCTAGCCTTGGCTGCTGATTTACTCTTAAATTTGTACTCACCTGTTTCTTCCTGTCATGGTCTGTTTATCTTTTCCCATATTAATACCTTTCTCTCTTGCCTTGTCCCTACTCTTTGATTTACCACATCGTCCCAAATTTGATCCCTTGCCCCCACTATTTAGTTTAAAACCCTCTCTACTTCCCTAGTTATGCAGCTCGCTAGAGCACTGGTCGCAGTTGTAGACTGTCCCAACAGTACAGCCCCCACTTTCCCCAGTACTGCTGCCAGTGCCCCACGAACAGGAACCCACTTTTATCACACCAGTCTTTGAGCCATGCATTCATTTCTCTAATCTTATTTGCCCTACTCCAATTTGCACATGGCTCAGGTAATAATCCAGAGATTATTACCTTTGTGTTCTGCTTATTAATTTGGTGCCTAGCTCCTCATACTGACGGTGCAGAACCTCTTTCCTTGTTCTGCCTATGTTGTTGGTACCTACATGGACCATGAGGACTGGATCCTCCCCCTCCAGCCCTGAGCAGATGTCCCGAACCTTGACACCAGGAAGCCAATACAGCCTTCTGGACTCCCGCTCTTTGCTGCAGAGAAGAGTGTCAGTCCCCCTCACTATACTGTCCCCTACTACCACTACTTTCCTTTTTGCTCCCCCCATTTGAACGGCTTCCTGTACCATGGTGCCATGGTCAGTCTGCTCATCCACACTGCAGCCCTCGCTCTTGTTCATAGAAGCTGCAAGAACCTCACACTTGTTTCTCAATTACAAGGGCCGAGGCTCCTTCACTCCCACCTACTCGATCTCCTTACTTGCCTGACTCGCAGTCACACCCTCCTATCCCTGACCACTGACCAAAACAGATGACCCTATCCTAAGGCGTGTGACTGCCTTCTGAAACAGAGTGATTCTGCCAAAGTCTGTTCCCAAAATTCCTTCATTAGCTCTCGCATCAGCCAAATTTTATTTCCAATTCCCATTAATTACAATTCCATTTTTGAGTCCTGTTTTAAAATCTTGAAAACAGGGAACAAACAGAGCCTTGATCATTAACTCACTGCAGCAGCAGCCCCCACCTACACAACCCCTTGTTCAGTAACAGTTTACCAGCAGGCATTGCCCCAGGCATTACTGGATTCTTTTGAAAATTAAAGTTTTGTTTATCTCTCGCAACGCGTGTCAATTTGTTTTATCAATTCCAATTTCAGAAATAATTATTCCCAGGCTTGATGCTTGCATGTGTTTGGAGGTGACCTTGGCACCTCTTATTCTCAAGCTCTCTGTCTTGAAAGATGTCAAAACTGCTGGATTTCTGGCTGTTTTTATAATACCATCATCATCGGTTTAAAAAAAACGCAAAGAATCCATTTGACTCTGGTTAGGAGCCTAATGGGTTAATAGGTCCAATCATATTTGTTAATTTGGAATTTTAAAATTTCATAATGCCCAATATACTTTGTCTAAATCTTCAATGAGCTAAATGTTGTGCGGTGTGCTAGCTGAAAGGATTGACTGTCTCTGCTAGTTTGAAAAGGGGTGGGGCTAAAATTCTCAGATTACATCACCACCTTTTTCTTTTTAAGAAAAATACAGCAAATACATTCCTCCAAGCCATGTGCACAATCCAGTCCAACTGGTTACTACAGAACAAAGGCCCTGGAGCAAATTGGGTTCGAACATTTTAAATTAAACTCTCAGTTGTTCCCAAAACTTTCGTAAAGTTCCAACCCAGGTGACTGAACAATCACCTCAAACATCCCAAATTTCAATTTACACTATCAAACCTTAAAACGACCCCACTCTTACATGTGTGAGTTTGTATCCGGATTAAAATTCCCATGTTTTATCATAATAAGTAGACTGTGACTGTGGCCGCCAATGAAACTCTACTTTTCACAAATTAAAAGATTTACTTTATTAATTCCACATCCTTTCAGACCGTGCTTACAATTCTCAGATTTAACTCAAAGTGCCAATCTACTATCACCAGATTGCGAGTTCCAGGGTTAAAAATTAAATATTACAAATTGCAGACACACATTAAACAGACAACTTAAAACAATTTCCACTCCAAACTGCAAAGTGTTAAACAGCTTTTAGTTCAGTGTAAAAAACAGTGAAGATAACCCACAAAAAAACATTCAAACGAAAGAATCAACCCCCACCCCCACCCTGCCACACACCCCAAACTGAACAAAAAGGTCTTCCACAAATTAGGAAGCTTCCTCTCACACACGCTGCAGCCACTCTGAGTCTTTTCAACCTTCATAACTTCAAACTATTTTATCAACTAACACACAACAGAATAGCATGTGCTTTTTCTTTAAAAGAGGGGAAATAAAGGAAAATAAATTACATCACTTGTCTTCTTTCTTCAGGTACCTTTACAAATGTAATTGAAAACTAAGAAAAAAATTAATTCCACAAACAACAAAAGGAAACCTCCAACATTCTTAATCTAAAAATAAATTCACCCGGCAAAGTTTCTGCAGTCTGTTAATATTTCAAACAGCAGGGCTTCCAGTCAAAGGGAGATTCTTAAAGGAAAGAACACTACAACCCCACATTTTCCATTGTCCTTCATTTCATCATAATTTAACTTATTCTTCTTCCCGCTTAAACCAGCTTTGATACAAATACCACGCACACATTAAACAAAATGCAAGACCAGACCACAGAGGGTTAATTAGTCTGCAATTCAGTGACATAGAACACTGAGCACACAAGAGAATCACACAGACAGACAGAGTTACTCTCTGTTTAAATTTCTCTCGACACGGGAGCTGAGCTGGATCTCAGCTCCCGTGATGGTTTTAACCTGTAAAATAAAAGCAAAATACTGCTAGAAATCTGAAATGAAAACAGAAAATGCTGGAAATACTCAGCAGGCCAGGCAGCATCTGTGGAGAGAGAAGCAGAGTAAACGTTTCAGGTCTGTGATACATTCCGATGAAAGTTCACAGACCTGAAACATTAACTCTGCTTCTCCCTCCACAGATGCTGCCAGACCTGCTGAGTATTTCCAGCACTTTCTGTTTTTAAAACGATTTTAACCTGAACTTTTTACAACCAATCCGGTTGCTCACACTCTTTCCTAACCTATACGGTGGGCTATCTTAATGTCTTCTTCTCCTAGCCATTCTCCCTGTTGTGCAATCTACTTTCAAGTTCCAAAATTCTCAATTTGCACTGAGTCCCCATTTTAATTAGTGCCCAACTTGTGGACGCAGGCTTGTAAATCATTGGGGCTCAGGGGTTGGGCTCGGGAATTAGTTCCTGTCTGCTGTCCTACTTGATTTCAAATATGGGTCTCCATCACAACATTGACAGGAAGAGTGTGCACATACGCAAGCATTGTCAGTGTAATGCAGCTCGATGACAGAGGTTGGAGTGGCCTTGGCTCTGGACTAGTGGTGACGTAGGTTAAACAGTTTCCCTCTCGTCCTGTAGAGTAGATCTACTCCCGCAGGGAGCTTCAAGGAGATGAGGTGGAGTGTTGCGACAAGGAAGATGGAAAAGAGCATTGGTGCGCTGACACAGACTTGCTTGACCCCAGTTTGCACTTGGATTGGGTCAGTGGCAGATCTGTTGGCAAGGATTACAGCTTGCGTGTTGTTGTGCAGCAGGCCGAGGATAGTGATGAATTTCTCCAGGCAGCCAAATTTGAGAAGGATGTTCCATAATCCCTCCCGGAGGCCCTTGCGAGGTCAAAAAAGGCCAGCAGAAGATCCGTGGGGAGGAGATCGCAGACTCCACAGGTCTTCACCCAAGTCGTACTTGGAAGCTTCCTCCTCTAAGGAACCCCAGTCTAACTCAGGAATCAGTATAGTCTGGATCACCTAGGGTGATGGGAGACACAAGTGCTTGCTGTTTCCCCAATTTACTTTCTAACTCCCGGATTTTAAGATGGTACTGTCGGTTGTCTGTCTCCTGGTGGTGCTGCTGATGCCCTTCTCTCAGAGTACACGCGAGTCTTCTAACTGCTGGCTAAGTTTTTTATTTTCTTGACTCATAACATCTGAATCTGGCTTAGCATTTTTGAGTGACTGCATAGCATCTCCCTACCTGTGCGGCAGTAATGCACTACTGCTGATGCTAGCCAGCTGCTGCTGTATTGCATCAATCTGACACTTCCGATCCCGTACTGTTTTTCCCATTTCCTGGACAAACTGGTCATCCCTCTGTGCACAATACACACACTAGCACACACACAAATAGGTGACAGAGTGGGGAAAAGTAGATTGGTTGCGTTAAAGTCCACTGGAAAAAAAGGGGTATACAGAGTGTGGGGTTTGGTGATTCGGCTGGCTTGCAGCTGAATTGGGTGGCTTTTAGTTTGAAGAGATAGATGACTGGTTCAGTGGGTCTCTTGGTGACAGCGATGTGAATGATTTCCTCCAATGGGGCTTCCGATTGTAGCTAGAGTATGCAAAGGTAGAGGCAGAGTTCAAAGTTTACAAGCTGAAATGGAGAGAGAGACAGAGTGGGACCCTGACTTGGGTCTGCATGAGCCAGAGTCCAGTTGCTTCTCCTTTGCTGCAGAGGAAGCACTGCCTTAAAACCACAGATGGCGAGGGGCTTGTCACATGACAGTCACTCAGTCATTCAAAACATAGCAGTTAGCAGTATTTCTCCCTTGCTAAAAAGAAAAAAGAACAAGCAGTTCCCTTAAAGTTCATGGGTCTTGGTTCTTGCTGGGAAATGCAGCCATTTTGTCTCTCTCCTCACTTGCCTTGCATGTAGGATACAGTGTTGCAAATTAGGTGGCCATCCTAAACTGCCAGCAAAGTCATCCTTTTAGCTCTTTTTTTTTTAATGTCTTTTTAAAAAAATATGAATTCAGATCTCCAGTCAGTGGGTAAAAAAAAATTATCATTCAACAAAGCACATTGGCGTAACACTGTGAACAGCTTTTTTCAAGAACGCAAAGCATCAAAACAAGATCAAGGTTAGTCCTGACAGATGGACATCTATCCAGAATACTCTGCATCGCTACATCAAATGTGCAGACAGGCATTAACTGCCTATGCAAGCAAAAACAATGCCAGGTATCTCACTAAATCAGTGTTCAACTTAGTGACAATAAAGTAACTGAATAAATCAGTCTTCTCTTTGAAGGTTTCTTCACAAAAATGCACATTGGTTCTTGTTTTGATTAATAGTAAGAAATTTCAAATGCCTTTATCTTTCTGAAATTTGCTCAACGGCCCCCCATGTAGGACAAAAATTGTCATGTGGCCCTCCTACACAAAAGAGATTGGACACTTCTCGTCTATATTACTGATGTAGACAAAGGGACTGAGAGTAATGTATCTAAATTTGATGATGATACTAAGCTAGGTGGGAATGTAAGCTGTGAAGAGGGCACAGAGAGGTTGTAGAAAGATATAGACAGGTTAAGTAAGTGGGCAGCAAGGTGGCAGATGGAGTATAATGTCAGGAAGTAGGAAATTATTCACTTTGGTAGTAAAAATAGAAAAGCAGAATTTTTTTTTAAAAGACGTGAAATTTCTAGATATTGATGCTCAGAGACCCTTGGGCGTACTCATACAAGGAACATAGAAAGTTAGCAGACAGGTACAGCAAGCAATTAGGAAGTTAAATCACAAGTGGGCCTTTATTGCAAGGTGATTGGGGTACAAGAATAAGGAAGTTTTGCTACAGTTGTATAGGGCTTTGGTGAGACCACTGTGTGTAGTTTTGATCTCCATGTCTAAGGAAGGATATATTTGGATTGGAGGCGGTACAGCGAAGGTTCACTAGATTAGCTCCTGGGATGATAGGGTTGTCCCATGATGAGAGGCTGAGTAAATTGGATCTATATTCTCTGGAGTTTACAAGAATAAGAGGTGATCTCATTGAAACATACAAGATTATGAAGGGGCTTGATAGGGTAGACACTGAGAAGTTGTTTCCCCTATTTGGGGAATCTAGAACACAGGGGCATTGTCTCAGGATAAGGCGTCAATCATTTAAGACTGAGATATGGAGAATTTTCTTCACTCAGAGAGTTGTGAATTTTTGGAATTTGCTACCTGAGAGGGTTGTGGATGCTCTCTTGTTGAGTATATTCAAGACTGAGATAGATAGATAGATTTTTGATCTCTCAGGGAATCAAAGGAAATGGGGAATGGGCAGGAAAGTGGAGTTGAGTAGAAGATCAGCCAAGATCATATCGAATGGCGGAGCAAGATTGAGAGGCCGTAATGGTCTTTTCCTGCTCCTATTTCTTATGTTCTTATGAAAGCCAACCTGGCATGAGGGGATTGTCCTATGAAGAGATATTGAGTTAACTAGGCCTGCAATGTTAACTTTCTGTGATTCATGTAGAAGGAAACCCAGGCCCCTCTGAATGCAAACATTTCCCAGTCTCTCACCATTCAAAAAATATTCTGCTTTTTTATTTTTTCTACCAAAATCAATAACTTCACACTTCACCACATTGTATTCTATCTGCCATGTTCTTGCCCACTCGCCCAACCTGTGTTTATACCTCTGCAACCTCTTTGTGTCCTCCTCACCACTTACTTTCCCATCTAACTTTGTATCATCAGTAAGCCTGGATATGCTACACTCAGTCCCCTCATCATAGTCATTGATATAGATTGTAAATAGCTGAAGCCCAAGTACTGATCCTGCGGTACCCTGCTAGTTGCAGTCTGCCAACCTCAAAATGTCCCGTTTGTTACTATTCTCTGTTTTCTATCCATTAACCAATCCTCAATCCCATGCGATGTAATTTGTTTAATGATTTCTTGTGTGGCACCTTATCGAATGATCCTTGTTTCTTGAAAATCCAAATACACTACTGGTTTTTATCCATCTTACTAGTTACATCCTCAAAAACATGATTTCTCTATCATAAATCGGTGTTGTCTCTGCTTAATTATACTGTAAAAAAGGACATAGAAACACTCGAGGAAGTGTAAAACAGAATTATAAGAATGTTACCAGAACTGAGAGATTAGGGTGGCACATTGGCGCAGTGGTTAGCACCGCAGCCTCATAGCTCCAGCGACCCAGGTTCAATTCTGGGTACTGTCTGTGTGGAGTTTGCAAGTTCTTCCTTTGTCTGCGTGGGTTTCCTCCGGGTGCTCCGGTTTCCTCCCATATGCCAAAGACTTGCAGGTTGATAGGTAAATTGGCCATTATAAATTGCCCCTAGTATAAGTAGGTGGTAGGGAAATATATAGGGATAGGTGGGGATGTGGTAGGAATATGGAATTAGTGTAGGATTAGTATAAATGGGTGGTTGATGGTTGGCACAGACTCAGTGGGTCGAAGGGCCTGCTTCAGTGCTGTATCTCTAAACTAAACAGCTGTTGAGAAGGATTGAACAGGTTGGAGCTTTGTTCTTCAGGAAAGGGAAGACTTAAAATTGATTTGATAGAGTACTTTAATATTCTGAATGGGTTAGACAGGTTAGTCATGAAGAGAATGTTTCCACTTAGGAGAGAATCCAAAACTAGGGTCCATAAAGACAAAATAGTTACTAATAAAGATATGCTGAAAGGCTGAGTTGAGGAACCTCGTGTGGAGTATAAAAACCAGCATAGACTAATTGGGCTCAATGGCCTGTTTCGATGCTGTACATTCTATGTAATTCTATGTCCCTACTAATAGATTCTAAAATTTTGCCTCCTACTGATGTTAAACTAACTGGCCTATATTTTCCCATTTTCTCTCTTCCTTTCTTCAATAATGAGGTTGTGTTTGCTACCTTCCAATCCTTGGGAACTGTTCTAGAATCTAAACAATTTGCATCTTTCTCTACTTTTCTCCTATCTCCCTTCATGCCCTCTCTGAACTTATTTTGCCCATTAGACCCACCTCCTGCTCCCTTGACCCTATTCCCACGAAACTGCTGACCAGCCAACTTCCCCATGTTAGCTAATATTGTTAACGGTTCTCTCTCTTCAGGTAAAGTTTCTCACTCCTCTAAATCTGCCGTCAGCACCCTGTCCTCAAAAAAACAACCCTTAACCTCTTGCAAACTATTACCCTATCTCCAACTGCCCTTTCCTCTCCAAAATTCTTGAATGTTTGTCACCTCCCAAATCTGTGCTCATCTTTTCTGAAACTCCATATGTGAATTACCTCCAATCAGTGCACTGAATGTGGAAAGGGATTGACTCGGTAATCCCATTTACTGATATATTAGCACAGTCACACTGGAGAGAGATTATTCAGATACTTTGTGTTTGTGAAGGGATTTATTCAGTTTTCCCTCCTATTAACACTCCATCTTAAAAACCTCAAGGATTTTGATGCACAATCGGCTCATGCTTACTGGGGAGAGATTGTTTAAATGTTCTCTGTGTGGGAAGAGATTCGGTCATTCACCCCACTTGCTGATAAACCAGTGAGTTCACATTTGACTGTAGGGATTCCTCTCATCTACGTCATTATTATAGATTGTATATAGCTGAGGTCCAAGTACTGATCGTTGCAGTATCCTGTAAGTTACAGCCTGCCAAACCCCAAAATGTCCTGTTTATTCCTACTCTCTGTTTTCTATCAATTAACCAATCCTCAATCCATGCTAAGATATTACCCCCAATCCCATGAGACCTAGTTTGTAGAATGACCTCTTGTGTTGCACCTTGCATACTTTTTGAAAATTCAAATACACTACTGGTTCCCCCTTATCCATCTTACTGGTTATATTCTCAAAAACATGATTTCTCTGTCATAAATCTGTGTTGACTCTGCTTAAGTGCCCTGTTACCACGTTTTTAATAATAGATTCTACTTACTACTGATGTTGGGTTAACTGGTCTATGGTTCCCTTTTTTCTTTCCTCCTCCTTTCTTGAATAGCAAGGTTATGTTTGCTACTGGCCAATTCTTGGGAACTGTTCTAGAAGCTATGGAATTCTGGAAGATCAAAACCAATGCATTCACTATTTATGCAGCTACATCTTTTAAAACCCTAGTATGCAGGTCATCAGGTCCCGGGGATTTTTGGTCACTCAGTCCCAATAATCTCTCCACTACTATTTCTTCACATACTTATTTCTTTAAGCTCTTCATTCTTGCTCGACCTTTGGTTCCCCGGTATCTGTGGAATGTTCTTGCTTTAATGTCTCTGCTGTTTCCTTATTCCCCATTATAATTTCACCTTTTGCTGCCTCCAATGGGCCCATGCTTACTTTCTCTAATATCTTATTTCCGTTCCTATAGAAACATTTATAATCTGTTTTTATGTCTCTTGCTAGTCTTCTCTGATATTCTCTATTCTCTTTCCTTATTAATTTCTCAGTCCTCCATTGCTGAATTCTAAAATCCTCCCAATCCTCAGGCTTACTACTCTTCCTGGCAACATTATAAGCCTCTTCCTTTGATCTAATATTATCTTTAACTTCTCTTGTTAGCCACAGTTTGACCATTTTTTCTACGGGGTGCTTGTGTCATAAAGGAATTTACATTTATTGCAAATTATGTATTGATTTTTAAATGTTAGCCATTGCTTGTCCACCATCATATCTTTTAATGTAGTTTTCCAATATAGTTTTCATCGTTTAGATTTCAGGCCCTAGTTTCCCTAAATCTAAATCATTTTCAAACTCAATATAAGATTCTATCATATTATGATCACTCTTCCCCAGAGGCCCCTTTACTACAATGTTATTAATTCACTCCTTCTCATTGCACAATACCAGATCCAAAATACCCTGTTCACCAGTTGGTTCCTTGACACCTTGATCCAGAAAACTATCTTGTATACATTCCAGGAACTCGTCCTCCACACAATTACTGCAAATTTGGTTTGTCCAGTCTATATAAAGATTAAAGTCCCCCATGATTACTGTATTACCATTGTTATATGTGCCTTTCAGTGCAGCAGCTTTTTCGGGAGCAGCGTGTGAGCGAGTGAGCAGCTGGGAAAGTCCGTTTGAAAGTAAATTTAATTTCCTTTTGTTTTTCGGCGGAGGCCAGGGGGCTGCTGGGTAAGTAAAACACTATATATTTGGGCGGTTTAAAATAACTTTCCTTTCAGTGCAGCAGCTTTTTCGGGAGCAGCGTGTGAGCGAGTGAGCAGCTGGGAAAGTCCGTTTGAAAGTAAATTTAATTTCCTTTTGTTTTTCGGCGGAGGCCAGGGGGCTGCTGGGTAAGTAAAACACTATATATTTGGGCGGTTTCTGAACCCGAGACACCACACTTGTAGTGTCTCCCACCCGCCCTCCTCCTCTAACCAAAAAAAAGGACTCGGTGGGGTGTTTATAAGGTAAGGCTTTTTCGATTTCTCTGGTTTTATTGTGATTGGTAAAAACTTTTCGTTCCTTTTTCATTTAACTAAGTTTAAACTTAAGATTAAAAATGGCAGGAGATCTCAGACCCGTATCATGCTCCTCTTGCTCAATGTGGGAGCTCAGGGACATGGCTGATGACCCTGACTCCTTCACGTGCAGGAAGTGTGTCCAGCTGCAGCTCTTGTTAGACCGCATGACGGCTCTCGAGCTGCGGATGGACTCACTTTGGAGCATGCGCGATGCTGAGGAGGTCGTGGATAGCACGTTTAGTGAATTGGTCACACCGCAGATTAGGATTGCTGAGGGAGAAAGGGAATGGGTGACCAAAAGGCAGAGAAAGAGCAGGAAGGCAGCGCAGGAGTCCCCTGCGGTCATCTCCCTCCAAAACAAGTATACCGTTTTGGATACTGTTGAGGGAGATGGCTCACCAGGGGAAGGCAGCAGTAGCCAGGTCCCTGGCACCGTGGCTGGCTCTGCTGTTCCGAAGGGCGGGAAAAAGAGTGGAAGGGCTATAGTCGTAGGGGATTCGATTGTAAGGGGAGTAGATAGGCGGTTCTGTGGTCGGAAACGAGGCTCCCGAATGGTATGTTGCCTCCCAGGTGCACGGGTCAGGGACGTCTCAGATCGGCTGCAGAACATTCTAAAGGGGGAGGGTGAACAGCCAGTTGTCATTGTGCACATAGGCACTAATGATATAGGTAAAAAACGGGATGAGGTCCTACATGCAGAGTTTAGGGAGTTAGGAGCCAAGTTAAAAAGTAGGACCTCAAAGGTAGTAATCTCAGGATTACTACCAGTGCCACGTGATAGTCAGAGTAAAAATGAAAGAATAGTCAGGATGAATGCGTGGCTTGAGAGATGGTGCAGGAAGGAGGGGTTCAGATTTTTGGGACATTGGGACCGGTTCTGGGGGAGGTGGGACTATTACAAATTGGACGGTCTACACCTGGGCCGGACTGGAACCAATGTCCTTGGAGGTGCTTTTGCTAACGCTGTTGGGGAGGGTTTAAACTAATGTGGCAGGGGGATGGGAACCAATTGAGGTCAGTTGACAGTAAGGAGGTAGTAACAAAAGCCTGTAAGGAACTAGATAATGAAGTCAGTGTGACTAAGGGGAAGAGCAGGCAGGGAGCAGATGATGAATATAAAGGGACTGGTGGTCTGAGGTGCATTTGTTTTAATGCAAGAAGTGTAGTAGGTAAGGCAGATGAACTTAGGGCTTGGATTAGTACCTGGGAGTATGATGTTATTGCTATTACTGAGACTTGGTTGAGGGAAGGGCATGATTGGCAACTAAATATCCCAGGATATCGATGCTTCAGGCGGGATAGAGAGGGAGGTAAAAGGGGTGGAGGAGTTGCATTACTGGTCAAAGAGGATATCACAGCTGTGCTGAAGGAGGGCACTATGGAGGACTCGAGCAGTGAGGCAATATGGACAGAACTCAGAAATAGGAAGGGTGCGGTAACAATGTTGGGGCTGTACTACAGGCCTCCCAACAGCGAGCGTGAGATAGAGGTACAAATATGTAAACAGATTATGGAAAGATGTAGGAGCAACAGGGTGGTGGTGATAGGAGATTTTAATTTTCCCAACATTGACTGGGATTCGCTTAGTGTTAGAGGTCCAGATGGAGCAGAATTTGTAAGGAGCATCCAGGAGGGTTTTCTAGAGCAGTATGTAAATAGTCCAACTCGGGAAGGGGCCATACTGGACCTGGTGTTGGGGAATGAGCCCGGCCAGGTTGTTGAAGTTTCAGTAGGGGACTACTTTGGGAATAGTGATCACAATTCCGTAAGCTTTAAAATACTCATGGACAAAGACGAGAGTGGTCCAAAAGGGAGAGTGCTAAATTGGGGGAAGGCCAACTACACCAAAATTCGGCAGGAGCTGGGAAATGTAGATTGGGAGCAGCTGTTTGAAGGTAAATCCACATGTGATATGTGGGAGGCTTTTAAAGAGAGGTTGATTAGCGTGCAGGAGAGACATGTTCCTGTGAAAATGAGGGATAGAAATGGCAAGATTAGGGAACCATGGATGACAGGTGAAATTGTGAGACTAGCTAAGAGGAAAAAGGAAGCATACATAAGGTCTAGGCGGCTGATGAAAGACGAAGCTTTGAAAGAATATCGGGAATGTAGGACCAATCTGAAACGAGGAATTAAGAGGGCTAAAAGGGGTCATGAAATATCTTTAGCAAACAGGGTTAAGGAAAATCCCAAAGCCTTTTATTCATATATAAGGAGAAAGAGGGTAACTAGAGAAAGGATTGGCCCACTAAAGGTCAAAGGAGGAATGTTATGCTTGGACTCAGAGAAAATGGGTGAGATTCTAAACGAGTACTTTGCATCGGTATTCACCGAGGAGAGGGTCATGACGGATGTTGAGGTTAGGAACAGATGTTTGATTACTCTTGGTCAAGTCGGCATAAGGAGGGAGGAAGTGTTGGGTATTCTAAAGGGCATTAAGGTGGACAAGTCCCCAGGTCCGGATGGGATCTATCCCAGGTTACTGAGGGAAGCGAGAGAGGAAATAGCTGGGGCCTTAACAGATATCTTTGCAGCATCCTTAAACACGGGTGAGGTCCCGGAGGACTGGAGAATTGCTAATGTTGTCCCCTTGTTTCAGAAGGGTAGCAGGGATAATCCAGGTAATTATAGACCGGTGAGCCTGACGTCAGTGGTAGGGAAGCTGCTGGAGAAGATACTGAGGGATAGGATCTATTCCCATTTGGAAGAAAATGGGCTGATCAGTGATAGGCAACATGGTTTTGTGCAGGGAAGGTCATGTCTTACCAACTTAATAGAATTCTTTGAGGAAGTGACAAAGTTGATTGATGAGGGAAGTGCTGTAGATGTCATATACATGGACTTCAGTAAGGCGTTTGATAAGGTTCCCCATGGCAGGCTGATGGAGAAAGTGAAGGCGCTTGGGGTCCAAGGTGTACTAGCTAGATGGATAAAGAACTGGCTGGGCAACAGGAGACAGAGAGTAGCAGTAGAAGGGAGTTTCTCAAAATGGAGACGTGTGACCAGTGGTGTTCCACAGGGATCCGTGCTGGGACCACTGTTGTTTGTGATATACATTAATGATTTGGAGGAAAGTATAGGTGGACTGATTAGCAAATTTGCAGACGACACTAAGATTGGTGGAGTAGCAGATAGTGAAGGGGACTGTCAGAGAATACAGCAGAATATAGATAGATTGGAGAGTTGGGCAGAGAAATGGCAGATGGAGTTCAATCAGGGCAAATGCGAGGTGATGCATTTTGGAAGATCCAATTCAAGAGTGAACTATACAGTAAATGGAAAAGTCCTGGGGAAAATTGATGTCCAGAGAGATTTGGGTGTTCAGGTCCACTGTTCCCTGAAGGTGGCAACGCAGGTAAATAGAGTGGTCAAGAAGGCATACGGCATGCTTTCCTTCATCGGACGGGGCATTGAGTACAAGAGTTGGCAGGTCATGTTACAGTTGTATAGGACTTTGGTTCGGCCACATTTGGAATACTGCGTACAGTTCTGGTCGCCACATTATCAAAAGGATGTGGATGCTTTGGAGAGGGTGCAGAGGAGGTTCACCAGGATGTTGCCTGGTATGGAGGGTGCTAGCTATGAAGAGAGGTTGAGCAGATTAGGATTATTTTCATTAGAAAGACGGAGGTTGAGGGGGGACCTGATTGAGGTGTACAAAATCATGAGAGGTATAGACAGGGTGGATAGCAAGAGGCTTTTTCCCAGAGTGGGGGTTTCAATTACTAGAGGACACGAGTTCAAAGTGAAAGGGGAAAAGTTTAGGGGGGATATGCGTGGAAAGTTCTTTACGCAGAGGGTGGTGGGCACCTGGAACGCATTGCCAGCGGAGGTGGTAGATGCGGGCACGATGGAGTCTTTTAAGATGTATCTAGACAGATACATGAATGGGCAGGAAGAAAAGAGATACAGAACCTTAGAAAATAGGCGACATGTTTAGAGAGAGGATCTGGATCGGCGCAGGCTTGGAGGGCTGAAGGGCCTGTTCCTGTGCTGTAATTATCTTTGTTCTTTGTTCTTTGTTCTTGTTACAGGTGCCTCTAATTTCCTGAATTATATTCTGCGCTACAACTATTGTTAGGTGGCTTATAAACAACTCCCACCAATGTTTTCTGCCCCTTGCTATTTTTTATCTCTACCCAAACTGATTCAACTTCTTGATTTGCTGAGCTAAGATCCTTTCTCTCAACTGTCTTTATCCCATCCTTTATCACCAGGGCAATCCCTCCTCCTTTTCCATTTTGTCTATCCCTTCTAAAAGTACACTATTCTGGAATATTTAGTTCCCAACCTTGGTCACTTTGGAATCATATCTCTGTAATTGCTATGAGATCAAACCTATTAATTTCTATTTGTGCGATGAATTCATGTAATTGGTTGTAAATGTTTTGAATTTACCCTGACGTTACCTCAGTCACTAATTCCCTATTACCTTTGTTACCCTCACTGTCCCTTCCTCACCCACTCTGCTTATTGCTACCCAAAATGCTGCTCTGTTCTACAGCCGTAACATTTCCCTTGCTGCTTTGGAATTTATCTTTTCCTGAATCCTCCCACCCACCCCTGGGCAGCCTGGACAACAGGGTTCTAAGCAGCTTCATCCACTCCCAGGCTGCATGTGATGTTTGGCCCATGTATATATTCAGTGTGAGAAGTTACAGCCCCTTTCACCTGCTCTGTGTGTGGGAAGGGATTCACTTGTTCTTTCTACCTCACTGATCGCAAACATGTTCACACTGGAGAGAGATTAGTCGTCTGCTCCTTGTACGGGAAAGGGTTTATTCAATTATTCCACCATCTGAGACACCTGTGGGGTCACACTGGAGAGAGGTCATTCACCTGCAGTGAGTGTTGGAAGGGATTCACTAATTCACCACACTTCCTGGCTCACCAACGTATTCACACTGGGGAGAAACCTTTTACTTGCCCTGTGTGTGTTAAGGGACTCACGTGGTCATCCCATCTCAGGACACACAAACTTGTTCCCACCAATAAGAGACCGTTTAAATGTTCTGAATGTGAGAAGAGCTTTAAAAGCAAAAATGATCTGCTGACACACCAGCGAGTTCACACTGGGGAAAGGCAGTTCACCTGCTCACTGTGTGGGAAGGGATTTACATGTTCATCCAACCTGCTGAGACACTAGCAAATTCACAAGTGACTGCAAGGGTTGGTTTCTGCTTTTACTGCTGCTGTTAATCACATCCAGGACTGAACCATGTTCATTTTGACAGTTGAGGTTTTTTCCTGCTGATATATGTCAAATATATATATGTTGAGTCCTTGATTTTCCTAAAATAATAGGAGACTGATTGATGTCCTGTTCGTGACTATTCTATTTTTGAGTCTTTTCTCCTTTGTTAATGGATGTCCCAAAGTGCTTTACACTTTCTTTTGAAATGTCGTCACTGTTGTAACAAAGAAAGAACAAAGAACAGTACAGCACAGGAACAGGCCATTCGGCCCTCCATGCTTGTGCTGATCTTGATGCCCATCTAAACTAAAACCTTCTGCACTTCTGGGGTCCATATCCCTCTATTCCCATCCTATTCATGTATTTGTCAAGATGCCTCTTAAACAGCGCTATCATACCTGCTTCCACCACCTCCCCCGGCAGCAAGTTCCAGGCACTCACCACCCTCTGTGTAAAAAACTTGCCTCGCACATCCCCTCTAAACTTTGCCCTTTGCACCTTAAACCTATGTCCCCTAGTAACTCTTCCACCCTGGGAAAAAGCTTCTGACTATCCACTCTGTCCATGCTGCTCATAACTTTGTAAAACTCTATCAGGCCGCCCCTCCACCTCCGTCGTTCCAGTGAAAACAATCCGAGTTTATCCAAACTCTCCTCATAGCTAATACCCTCCAGACCAGGCAACATCCTGGTAAACCTCTTCTGTACCCTCTCCAAAGCCTCCACGTCCTTCTGGTAGTGTGGCGACCAGAATTATACGCAATATTCCAAGTGTGGCCTAACTAAGGGTTCTGTACAGTTGCAGCATGACTTGCCAATTTTTATACTCTATGCCCCAACCGATGAAGGCAATCATGCCGTATGCCTTCTTGACTACCTTATCCACCTACGTTGCCACTTTCAGTGATCTGTGGACCTGTACGCCCAGATCTCTCTGCCTGTCAATACTCCTAAGGGTTCTGCCATTTACTGTATACTTCCCACCTGCATTAGACCTTCCAAAATGCATTACTTCACATTTGTCCGGATTAAACTCCATCTGCCATTTCTCCGCCCCAGTCTCCAAACAATCTATATCCTGCTTTATCCTCTGAAAATCCTCATCACTATCCGCAACTCCGCCAACCTTTGTGTCGTCCACAAACTTATTAATCGGACCAGCTACATTTTCCTCCAAATCATTTATATATACTACAAACAGCAAAGGTCCCAGCACTGATCCCTGCAGAACACCACTAGTCACATCCCTCCCTTCAGAAAAGCACCCTTCCACTGCTACCCTCTGTCTTCTATGAAGGAGCCAGTTCTGTATCCATCTTATCAGCTCACCTCTGATCCCGTGTGACTTCACCTTTTGTACCAGTCTGCCATGAGGGACCTGGTCAAAAGCTTTACTGAAGTCCATATAGACAACATCCACAGCCCAACGTAGGAAATGCTGTAGCTGAAAGGTTGCACAAACAGAAATGTGACAATGACCAGATAATTAGTGTTTGTGGTGTTGGTTGAGGGATAAATATTGAGCAATTTTCACCGGGGCGATTTCCCCTGCTCTTCAAAATAACTTCATGGAATCATTTACATCCAGCTGAGAGGGCAGATCAGGCCATAGTTGATGGTCTCTTCTGACCGATGGGAGGTCTGACAGTGCAATACCCCCTCGATACTGCATTGGAATATCAGCATAAATGTTGGTGTCACGTCTCTGGCCGTGCATTTGAACCCACAACCTACTGACTCAGAAATGAGAACGTAAGCACTGAGCCATGACTAACACCTCATTATTACTCTCGATTATTTCAGTTCTCAAGGACATGTCCCAGCTCCCAATACCTTCCAGTGCGCCTCTCGTCGCCTTGGTATCCACGGAATGTATCAGTAACTCCTGTGTACCTGCTCTGTGAGAGTTTACTGGGACTGTGAAGTGCAGGGTGTCCAACCTTTTTGCATGAGGGGTCGCATTCTAATTTTTGTCCTACATAGTGGGCCGGTGAGCAAATTTTGGCAAGATAAGGGCATTAGAAATTTATTTTACTATTAATTAAAGGCACAAAAAAATGTGAATTTTTGTGAACAAGCTTTAAATGAGAAGGCTAATTGTTTAACTTAATTTCTCATCACTATGTTGAACACTGATTTAGTGAGCCACCTGGCATTCTTTTGTTTGCAAAAGTAGACAATGTCTGCCCACACGCTTGATGTAGCAATGCAGAGTATTCTGGATAGATCTCCATCTGTCAGGAACTATCTTGATCACTCTTTCTCCCATCACTATCTCTATCTGTCTGTCTCTCTGTCTGTGTGTGCTTCTCTCTCTCTCTGTCTCTATGTGTGTCTATGTCTCTCTGTCCCTCTCTGTTTCTGTATGTCTTTGCCTCTCTCTATCTCTTGTTATCTTTTTTTTTGTAGAGGGAGCTTTATTCTGGATCTAACCCTTATTTTTTAAGGTGGCCTTTATATCCCAGGCCCCTTTTATATTTTTCTTGAGGGGGCCTTTATTCCCCAGGCCCCCTTTATATACATTTTTTTAAAAAGAGCTGAACTCAAGAGGTGAGGTGAGAGTGACTGCCCTTGTCATCAAGGCAGCATTTGACCGAGTTTGGATTCAAGGAGCACTCACAAAACTGAGGTCAATGGGAATCAAGGGGAAAACCCTCAGCTGGATGGAGTCATACCTAGCACAAAGGAGGATGGCTGTGGTTGTTGGAGGTCAATCATCTGAGCTCCAGGACATCACTGCAGGATGTAGTGCCCAAGGGTAGTGCCCAAGGCCCAACCCTCTTCAGCTGCTTCATCAATGACCTTCCTTAAATCATAAGGTCAGAAGTGGGGATGTTCGCTGATGATTGCACAATGTTCTACACCATTCGTGACTCCTCAGATACTGAAGCAGTCTGTGTAGAAATGCAGCAAGACCTGGACAATATCCAGGCTTGGGCTGATAAGTGGCAAGTAACATTCGTGCCACACAAGTGCCAGGCAATGACCATCTCCAACAAGAGAGAATCTAACCATCTCCCCTTGACATTCAACGGCATTACCATCGCTGAATCCCCCACTATCAACTTACTAGGGGCTACCATTGACCAGAAACTGAACAGGAGTAGCCATATAAATACCGTGGCTACAAGAGCAGGTCAGAGGCTAGGAATTCTGAGGCGAGTAACTCACCTCCTGACTCCCCAAAGCCTGTCCACAATCTACAAGGCACAAGTCAGGAGTCTGATGGAATACTCTCCACTTGTCTGGATGGGTGCAGCTCCAACAACACTCAAGAAGCTCGACACCATCCAGGACAAAGCAGCCCGCTTGATTGGCACCCCATCTACAAACATTCACTCCCTCCACCATCGACGCACAGTGGCAGCAGTGTGTACCATCTACAAGATGCACTGCAGCAATGCACCAAGGCTCCTCAGACAGCACCTTCCAAACCCGCGACCTCTACCAACTAGAAGGACAAGGGTAGCAGATACATGGGAACAGCACCACCTGCAAGTTCCCCTCCAAGTCACACACCATCCTGACTTGGAACTATGTCGCCGTTCCTTCATTGTCGCTGGGTCAAAATCCTGGAACTCCCTTGCTAACAGCACTGTGGGTGTACCTGCCCCACATGTACTGCAGCGGTTCAAGAAGGCAGCTCACCACCACCTTCTCAAGGGCAATTAGGGATGGGCAATAAATGCTGGCCTGGCCAGCGACGCCCACATCCCATGAATGCAGAAAATAATAATAATAATTTTATTAAAAACAGATAAATAAACCAAAAACTCAAATTAAAATGCCATTCTCGGTGTCGATGATGCACTCCAGCCCCTGCGGTGCCTACCGGTTGCGGAAGGTCTCAAGTGTGCTGGCGGACACCGCATGCTCCTTCTCCAGGGACACCCGGGCGTGAACGTAACCGCGGAAGAGGGACAGGCAATCAGGGTGGATGGACTCCCTGATGGCCCGCAGCCTGGACCTGTGAATTGCCACGTTGGCCAGGTCCAGGAGCAGACTGACAAGGAGATCCTCCTCCCGTCCCACGCCCCTCTGCACCGGGTGCCCAAAGATCAGGAGCGAGGGGCTGAAGTGCAGCGAGAACCTGAGAAGCAGCACCTTTAAATATGCAAACAGGGGCTGCAACCTCACACACTCTATATCCACGTGGGATACGGACTCGTCCAGGCCACAGAAATTACAGGTGGCCTGGGAGTCCGTGAACTTGCTTAAAAGCCTATTGCAGGGGACTGCCCTGTGCAGCACCCTCCACCCCAGGTCCCCAATGTAAAGGGGGAGGACTCCCACGTCGAGAGACCTCCACCAGGAATTCCCCTCGCTGCCAGATGGCAACACGGACTACCAGGGCATGTCCAGCCAACTGACGAGGGCGAGGAAGTGGAGAGAGTGCAGGAGCAGCCCATACAGGAAACCCCTCCGCGCCGTTTGGAATGGCACAGAGGGCATTCCCGAAATGCGGCTAGGGTTGTGCGGGACCGGCTCCTGAGGAGGGTTTCGGGGCCTGGGTCCAATGTTCAGTTCTGGCCGAGCGGGGGTCAGCTCAGCCGGGAGCACTCCGCACTCCCAAGCCCCTCGTCGCCCGCAGTGAGGGGCGTCCCGGGGCCTTTATCTACTCCTTCGCCCATCGGTCCATCCCCGGAGCCAGCTGCCCAGATAGCCGAGGCACTCTCCTCTGCCGGCGGGGGAGCACCCTGACTGGAGGCGACCATATTCCAGACTCTGAATAGATCCCAGTAAAAGACAGGTAGCTCCCTCAGAGAGGCACGGCTAACGGTCTCCGCCAGTAGCTGCATGTTGTCTGAAGGCAGTGCCCCGGCGGAAAAAATACGTCGTCAGCGCGCACGATCTGGGAGGACGCTCGACGTACAGGTATCTCTGCAGGGTCCGAAAGTGGAGTGTCGCAGCCTGGGTGTGGACGCATACCAGCAACTGGCCGCCCTCCTCAATCGGGAGACTCAGGACCGCCGCAGAGACCCAGTGTTTCCTCTTGCACCAGAAGAAATCGACGAGCTTCTTCTGGATCTTGGTGGCAAATACAGGGGGTGGCGCCAAAGTGACCAACCTATACCACAGCATCGAGGCCACCAATTGGTTTATGACTAGCGCTCGGCCCCTGTAGGAAAGCACTCGGAGCAGTCCTGTCCAGCACCCCAGCAGAGTGGTGACTTTCGCCTCCAACTCCTGCCAGTTTGCCGGCCAGGCTTCCTCAGCGGGGCTAAGGTGGACTCCCAGATAGAGGAGGTGCGTGGTGCTCCACGCAAAAGGTGTCAACTCCTCCGGTAGGGAGTCCACCTGCCACTGACCCACCAGGAGTCTGGAACATTTCTCCCAATTGATCCTTTTGGAGGACGTGGCAGAAAAGGTCTGCTGGCAATCGCACATCCTCCGCAATTCAATGGGATCTGTGACCGCGTGGAGCACGCCATCGGCATAAGCCGAGAGGACGACCTGCATGGCCGACCCGCACAGAGGCAAACCCGTCAACCACCTGTGAAGCAGGCACAGGAACGGCTCCACGCAGGTGGTATACAATTGGCCGAACATGGGGCATCCCTGACGCACTCCTCTTCCAAAGCGAAGGGGCGCCGTGAAGGACCCGTTAACTTTGACCAGACACTCTGTGGCGGCGTATAAAAGTCAGACCCGGGCCACAAAATGCGGCCCGAGACCAAAGGCGCGCAGAGTCCCAAAAAGGTATTCGTGATCCAATCTGTCGAACGCCTTCTCCTGATCGAGGAGTGAAAGGCGACCGACAGACCAGTCCTCTGGGAAAGATGGATCAGGTCTCAAACCAGGTGGATGTTGTCCTGGATGGAGTGACCCGGGACCGTGTAGGACTGGTCGGGGTGGATCATGTGGGCCCTCACGGAGCCCAGGCGGGTAGACATAGCCTGGGCAAAGATCTTATAATCCGTGCTGAGGAGGGAGACCGGACGCCAGTTTTTAAGCAGGTGGAGATTGCCCCTTTTTGGCAGCAGGATGATAACTGCCCTCTGTCAGGAGAGGAGTATCTCCCTGGTTGCCAGATTTTCCCCCAGGACCTGCATGTAATCGCCCCCGAGAACGACCCAGAATGCCCTGAGGAACTCCACGGTTAGCCTGCCCAGCCCCAGGGATTTGCCCCTTGAGAGGTGGTGAAGGGCACCGGTCAGCTCCACCAATGTGAGCGTAACCTCCAATCATTCGGCGCCCTCTGGGCTGACCTGCGGCAGGTCCTCCCAGAACATTGTGCGCGCAACCTCGCTGGACAGATCCAGAGAGAACAACGTGCTGTAGTGGGTACGGACCAAAAGGCCCATTCCCTCTGGATCCGTGATAGAGGATCCATCATCAGACCCCCCACCATTTTTCCAGCGAGTAGAAGAAGGGTGAGGCACAGTCCAAATCTTGCAGGACCTGGATCCATGACCTCAATTATGTACCTCGGGACACTATGAGCTGCAGGTCCCTCAGCGCACCCTTCTTCTCTTTGTATGCCTGCCACAGGGCCAGGTCCACGACAGCATGACCGAGGCAGGATTCCAAGTCGAGCACTTCCCTTTCCAGCTGCCTGATCTCGGCTTCTCGCCTCTTGGTTGACCCCTTTGCATACTCCTGACAGAAAACACGGAATTGAGTCTTACCCACATCCCACCATAGCCTCAAGGAGGGGAAGCCCCATGCTTCTTTCTCCAGTCGGCCCAGAATCGAAGGAATGAGTCCTGGAATCGCTCGTCCTACAGCAGCCAGTTGTTAAAGTGCCAGTATATGGACCCGGCCCATGTGCGGAACAGAGTGAACTCTGCCCACACCAGGTGGTGGTCCGAGCATGGCACCAGCCACATGGAAGCCGCCGAGACGTGGGAGATGTATATCTGCGAAATGTAGAGGCGATTGATTCAGGACTCTCCTCCTCCAGTCCTCCATGTGAACGCGCTGGAGTCAGGATGAAGATTCCGCCAGAAGTCCACCAAGTTGAGGGAGCTGATCAGTTCCCTCAACTTCTCCACCCATGCTGGGGACCGGAGCGATTCCTCATCTTGAGGGTACAGTTAAAATCCCCCCCCGGACGATGAAGCACTTGCCGCTATCGATAGAGCTCAAGAGAGCGGACGCTTCTTTAAAGAAGCACGCTAGCAATGTGCCGGGCCTGGGCGCGCACACGTTCAGAAAGAGGAGTGGCACGCTACCCAGGTGAACGGCGAGGTGGAGCAAACAGCCCGGCACAAGCACCTTCACCCCCAAGATCTCCGGCTGAAAAGTCGGGGCCAACAAGGTAGCCACCCCACTAGAAATAGGGGTGAAGTGACTCATGTAAACCCCACCCTGCCACTCCAGGAGTCAGGTGGCTTCATCTTCCGGAACGGTGTGAGTTTCCTGCAGAAAGCTCACCGTGTATCTCCCTTCACTGAGAACTGAGAGATTGTGAAATCTGCGGTGAGACTCCTTGCTGCCATTGATGTTGAGGCTGGCTATTGTTATCTTCATGTCAAAAGCACTTTGATCCCATCACTGACATCTTACTGCGAGGAGGGAGCGGAAGCGCACATTACCTTCCACTCCTCCAGCAACCCATTGAGGAATGCTTTAAACCGGCGCCTCTCAACCAGTTTCATGCCCGTGCCCTTCCCCGCCTTCTTGAGGGCGGCACAAATGGACCAGATGATCAGTGCCAGACTTGACCACTGGTCGAGGGCCAGCTGAACTTTATTGCGGCAACCCCTGTATGCTGCGAGGAAGTCCCGGAGTTCCGCCGTGGGGATGAGAGGAAACTCGGTGGGAGGCACGAGGGAGTCCACCGCCTCACTGGCGATGGATTCCAGGTCGTCCTCCGTGCCCCACACCGAATCCTCACCCTCCGCTGGGTCATCCCCGCCGGCGGTCGACACACCCACCACACACTGTGCGGCGGACGTCCCAGCCGCACCAGCAGGTCCCGCCTCCGTCACGATCTCACCCCCAGGATCGATGGCGGAGGAGTCCTCACTGAGTTCTTTTGTGGAACTGGAGCCTATGAGCACCAGCAGTTCAGGACATCCTCCACCTCCGTCCCCAGGCCAATGAGTGACTCAGGGGAGACGGTAGTTCCCGACTCCGGAAATCCAGCCGGAGACTGGACCGGAGGCGGAGAGAGGAGGTCATCTCCTGCCCCACCAGGGCCAACAGACCCAGCAGATGGGGCAGCATTTTCACCCATAACTGGGTCTGGTACATCATGGCCGGGAGTGGATTTTTGCTGGGAGGGCCGACCCTTTGGGGCTTTGCCCTCCCCTCCACTAAGGGCACCTGACCCAGTGGTGGAATGGGAGGCTTCTTCAAGGGTGTCCCCAGGCTCTCCCACCACAAGCAGGGGTCCACTTGCTCCTTCAGGAGGGGCTGCATGTACAGGGGTCTCCCCCTCCCCTCCATCCTGAGGGCTAGGGAGCTCCTGCCCAGACTTTACAGCCTTGATGGTGGTGGCAGGGGGAACCTGGGGACCCAAACCAGGAGACAGCCCTGTCCAGCAGATGGGCCCTGCACCTCAGGGTCCTGTGTGTTACCTCTGTGGAGGGGTGCCTTCTCCTCTTTACTACTAGGGTGCAGAGGCTCAGAGACCTCCACGTCATCAGGGGCTTCCGCCTCCACATCCTTCTTTTGCCTGGTCCCCTGGGCCTGAGTCCAGCCCTGGGGCAAGTGAGTTCCTCGGGATCGGGCCTTGGGCTGAGCTCATGCTCGTGTTGTGCCTCGGTGTCCAGGGGACGCACCTCTTGGTGTTTATTCTTTCTCTGCGTCTTCCTTCCACTTGGACAGGCAAACCCCTCCCTGCCACAGGTGGTGAAAACCATGGCCTCCGGAATCGTCTGAGCTGTGTCTGTTGGAGGTGTAGGGGGAGTGGGAGGAGGTGCAGCGGTGCCACCCTGAGCCGCCGATGTGGAGTTGGCCGCCGGGAGGTTGGGGCAGTTCTTTCGAACATACCCCACCCCCTTGCAGGCATGGCACCGTGCCCCATCCGAGGCCCAGGAGACACGGTAGGCTGTCTCCTGGAACTGAACAGTAAAATAGCCTTCTGTGACCTTCTCCCGCACCAGCTGCATGAATAGGTGGCGGCAGACGGAGTAGAAATGTCGGAGGCTGTTCTCCCGAAGACCGAGCGGGACTGGGATGATCCCCGGACCTCACCTTCCCCAGATGGTGCAGGTGGGGGAGGAGGAGGTCACTGGGAATAAAGGACAGTACGTTAGATAGCATTATCAACTTGTCCTCCCTCTTTCAAAAGTTTGTGTCTCTCAATCCCTTGTAGGTTTTAGAGATATTAACATAACATGGCTAAAATACATTGACATCAAGTGTCTGATATAATGTGTATTATGGGATGGAGAAGTTTAATCTGAGTTTGAAACTCAAACAGGCACTTCACTGCAGACAGGTTACCATGGCAACACTAATAAGACATTCCATTCCACAGCAATGACTTGCTGGAAACTCTAATCAGATTGGGGAAAGTGCAGAGTTTGTCTGTAATTAACCACAATATAAATTGAAACCAGAGTGAGTAATAGAATAGATTAGATTATAATTTGTGATGTTTAGACCTACAATTGTGAAACTGTAAGGAATAACAGAATTAACAGTGGGCAGGGTGGTTTAGGGATGATGAGAAAATGACTGAAGAAAAGTAACTGCTGGGAACCAGGGAATGTGTCCTTGTAAATCACAGATTAGAGAAGTTCCAGCTGTCTTTTCCTCACTTCCTGCCAAAACCCAGCAGAGAAAACAAAGAAGAGTCAGGTGCCAGAGCTGGATCACTACAGGGTATAAAAGTGAGGGGATAGTGATGTAAAGGGTCAGTCGGGACTGGAAACACCGGAAAACAAGCTCAGGGCACCCGAGGTTCCAGACAGTGGGCTGACCTTGTGTAAGTAACTGTGGACACGCGGGACTTGCATGTTTACATTGATGAATCAATATAAGATACAGTAGAGGACAGAGAATCTGCTCAGCTTATATTTCTGAATAAGGAATTGAGACTGGATTTTCAAACCTGCTAATTGAAAGACAAGGTGTTAGCTAGAATCTTCCACCTCTTTCATGTTCTGCTCCTCTACCACTTTTAAACTTTTACCATTTAATGTACATTTCCTTTCTCCCAATATCTATCCTGTCACACTGTGATAAGTTTCACCTGACATCCAGGTAAGGACAGCAGATTTCCTTCCCTAAAGGGACCTGAGTGAACCAGATGGATTTTTTATGGCAGTGGTTTCATGGCCATCATTAGACTAGCTTTTTTCAATTCCAGATTTATCAATTGAATTCAAATACCACCTTCTACCCTGGTGGAATTTGAACCCATGCTCCCAGAGGAATACCTGGCTTATTAGTCCAGTGACAATATCACTATGCCACCGCCTCCCCTTAAAGGGATGCAAAATTAGGCATCCATGAGGCGCTGTGGGCCATCAGCAGCAGCAGAACTGTACTCAACTACAATCTGTAATCTCATGGCCTGGCATATCCCCCACTCTACCATTACCACCAACCCTGGTTCAATGAAGAGTGTAGGAGGGCATGCCTGGAGCAGCACCAGGCCTACCTCAAAATGAGGTGTTAGCCTGGTGAAGCTACAACACAGGACTACTTACGTGCCAAACTGCATAAGCAGCATGCGTTAGACAGGGCTAAGCGATCCCATAGCAACGGATCAGATCGAAGCTCTGCAGTCCTGCCACATCCAGTCATGAATGGTGGTGGACAATTAAACAACTAACTGGTGGAGATGGCTCCACAAATATCCCCATCCTCAATGATGGGGGAGCCCAGCACATCAGTGCGAAAGATAAGGCTGAAGTATTTGCATCCATCTTCAGCCAGAAGTTCCGAATGGATGATCCATCTTGGCCTCCTCCTGAAGTCCCCAACATCACAGATGCGAGACTTCAGCTAATTCAATTCATTCCACATGATATCAAGAAACGACTGAAGGCACTGGATACTGCAAAGGCTATGGGCCCTGACAACATTCCGGCAATAGTACTGAAGACCTGTGCTCCAGAACTTGCTGCGCTCCTAGCCAAGCTGTTCCAGTATAGCTACAACACTGGCATCTACCCGGCAATGTGGAAAATTGCAAAGGTATGTACTGTACATAAAAAGCAGGACAAATCCAAACCAGCCAATTACCGCCCCATCAGTTTACTCTCAATCACCAGTAAAGTGATGGAAGGTGTCATCAACAGTGCCATCAAGTGGCACTTGCTTAGCAATAATCTGCTCAGTGACACTCAGTTTGGGTTCCGCCAGGCTGCTGATCTCACTACAGCCTTGGTTCAAACATGGACAAAAAGATCGGAACTCAAGAGGTGAGGTGAGAGTCACTGCCCTTGACATCAAGGAAGTATTTGACCAAGTATGGCATCAAGGGGCCCTAGCAAACCTGAGGTCAATGGGAATCAGGGGGAAAACCTCCGCTGGCTGGAGTCATACCTAACACAAAGGAAGATGGTTGTGGTTGGTGGAGGTCAATCATCTCAGTCCCAGGACATTACTGCAGGAGTTCCTCAGGGTAGTGTCCTAGGCCCAACCATCTTCAGCTGCTTCATCAATGATATTCATTCAATCATAAGGTCAGAAGTGGGGAGATTCGCTGATGATTGCACAATGTTCAGCACCATTAGCAACTCCTCAGATACTGAAGCAGTCCATGTAGAAATGCAGCAAGACCTGGACAGTATCCAGGCTTGGGCTGATAAGTGGCAAGTAACATTCACGCCACACAAGTGCCAGGTAATGACCGTCTCCAACAAGAGAGAATCTAACCATCTCCCCTTGACATTCAATGGCATTACCATCACTGCATCCCCCACTGTCAACATTCTGGGGCTACCATTGACCAGAAACTGAACTGGAGGTGCCATATAAATACTGTGGCTACAAGAGCAGGTCAAAGGCTAGGAATCCTACGGTGAGTAACTCACCTCCTGACTCCCCAAAGCCATCTACAAGACACAAGTCAGGGGTATGATGGAATACTCTCCAGTTGCCTGGATGGTTGCAGCTCCAACAACACTCAAGAAGCTCTACACCATCCAGGATAAAGCAGCCCGCTTGATTGTCACCCCATCCACAAACATTCACTCCCTCCACCACTGACGCACAATGGCAGCAGTGTGTACCATCTACAAAATGCACTGCAGCAAAACACCAAAGCTCTTTAGATAGCACCTTCCAAGCCCACGACCTCTTCCAGCTAGAAGGACAAGGGCAGCAGATGCATGGGAACATCACCACCTGCAAGTTACCCTCCAAGTCACACACCATCCTGACTTGGAACTATATCGCCGTTCCTTCACTGTCACTGGGTCAAAATTCTGGAACTCCCTTTCTCACAGCACTGTGGGTGTATCTACCTCACATGGACTGCAGCAGTTCAAAAAGGCAGCTCACCACCACCTTCTGTTTTTGCAGCGGCGACAGGGAGAGCGAGGTGGCCGCTGGGTAAGTGAATCCTATATATTTGGGCAGCGGCTGAACCCGTGACACTACACCTGTAGTGTCTCCCACCCGCCCTCCTCCTCTAACCAAAAAAAAAGGACTCGGTGGTGTGCAGATAAGGCAAGGCTTTTTCTATTTATTTTTTTTCGTGTGATTGGTAAAAACTTTTCGTTCCTTTTTCGTTTATCTAAGTTAAGACTAACTTAAGCTTAAGATTGAAAATGGCAGGAGATCTCAGACCCGTGTTATGCTCCTCTTGCTCAATGTGGGAGCTCAGGGACACGGCTGATGCCCCTGACTCCTTCACGTGCTGGAAGTGTGTCCAGCTGCAGCTCTTGTTAGACC
Organism: Heterodontus francisci; assembly: GCF_036365525.1. Lineage (NCBI taxonomy): Eukaryota > Metazoa > Chordata > Chondrichthyes > Heterodontiformes > Heterodontidae > Heterodontus > Heterodontus francisci. The sequence continues at coordinate 33,752,999 of NC_090392.1, read as the reverse complement.
GCATAACGGCTCTGGAGCTGCGGATGGACTCACTTTGGAGCATCCGTGATGCTGAGGAGGTCGTGGATAGCACGTTTAGCGAATTGGTCACACCACAGATTAGGATTGCTGACGGTGAAAGGGAATGGGTGACCAAAAGGCAGAGAAAGAGCAGGAAGGCAGCTCAGGTGTCCCCTGTGGTCATCTCCCTCCAAAACAGGTATACCGTTTTGGATACTGTTGAGGGAAATGGCTCACCAGGGGAAGGCAGCAGCAGCCAGGTTCATGGCACCATGGCTGGCTCTGCTGTTCGGAAGGGCGGGCAAAAGAGTGGAAGGGCTATAGTCATCGGGGATTCGATTGTAAGGGGAGTAGATAGGCGGTTCTGTGGTCGAAAGCGAGACTCCCGAATGGTATGTTGCCTCCCAGGTGCACAGGTCAGGGATGTCTCAGATCGGCTGCAGAACATTCTGAAAGGGGAGGGTGAACAGCCAGTTGTCGTTGTGCACATAGGCACCAATGATATAGGTAAAAAACGGGATGAGGTCCTATAAGCAGAATTTAGGGAGTTAGGAGCCAAGTTAAAAAGCAGGACCTCAGAGGTAGTAATCTCAGGATTGCTACCAGTGCCACGTGATAGTCAGAGTAGAAATGAAAGAATAGTCAGGATGAATGCGTGGCTTGAGAGATGGTGCAGGAGGGAGGGGTTCAGATTTTTGGGACATTGGGACCGGTTCTGGGGGAGGTGGGACTATTACAAATTGGACGGTCTACACCTGGGCCAGACTGGAACCAATGTCCTTGGGGGTGCTTTTGCTAACGCTGTTGGGGAGGGTTTAAACTAATGTGGCAGGGGGATGGGAACCAAATGAGGTCAGTGGACAGTGAGGAGGTAGTAACTAAAGCCTGTAAGGAACTAGATAATGAAGTCAGCGTGACTAAGGGAAAGAGTAGACAGGGAGCAGACGATGAACGCAAAGGGACTGGTGGTCTGAAGTGCATTTGTTTTAATGCAAGAAGTGTAGTAGGTAAGGCAGATGAACTTAGGGCCTGGATTAGTACCTGGGAGTATGATGTTATTGCTATTACTGAGACTTGGTTGAGGGAAGGGCACGATTGGCAACTAAATATCCCAGGATATCGATGCTTCAGGCCGGATAGAGAGGGAGGTAAAAGGGGTGGAGGAGTTGCATTACTGGTCAAAGAGGATATCACAGCTGTGCTGAAGGAGGGCACTATGGAGGACTCGAGCAGTGAGGCAATATGGGCAGAACTCAGAAATAGGAAGGGTGCGGTAACAATGTTGGGGCTGTACTACAGGCCTCCCAACAGCGAGCGTGAGATAGAGGTACAAATATGTAAACAGATTATGGAAAGATGTAGGAGCAACAGGGTGGTGGTGATAGGAGATTTTAATTTTCCCAACATTGACTGGGATTCACTTAGTGTTAGAGGTCTAGATGGAGCAGAATTTGTAAGGAGCATCCAGGAGGGTTTTCTAGAGCAGTATGTAAATAGTCCAACTCGGGAAGGGGCCATACTGGACCTGGTGTTGGGGAATGAGTCCGGCCAGCTGTTTCAAGTTTCAGTAGGGAACTACTTTGGGAATAGTGATCACAATTCCGTAAGTTTTAGAATACTCATGGATAAAGACGAGAGTGGTCCCAAAGGAAGAGTGCTAAATTGGGGGAAGGCCAGCTATACCAAAATTCGGCAGGAGCTGGGGAATGTAGATTGGGAGCAGCTGTTTGAAGGGAAATCCACATTTGATATGTGGGAGGCTTTTAACGAGAGGTTGATTAGCATGCAGGAGAGACATGTTCCTGTGAAAATGAGGGATAGAAATGGCAAGATTAGGGAACCATGGATGACAGGTGAAATTGTGAGACTAGCTAAGAGAAAAAAGGAAGCATACATCAGGTCTAGGAGGCTGAAGAAAGACGAAACTTTGAAAGAATATCGGGAATGTAGGACCAATCTGAAACGAGGAATTAAGAGCGCTAAAAGGGGTCATGAAATATCTTTAGCAAACAGGGTTAAGGAAAATCCCAAAGCCTTTTATTCATATATAAGGAGCAAGAGGGTAACTAGAGAAAGGATTGGCCCACTCAAGGACAAAGGAGGAAAGTTATGCGTGGAGTCAGAGAAAATGGGTGAGATTCTAAACGAGTACTTTTCATCGGTATTCACCGAGGAGAGGGACATGACGGATGTTGAGGTTAGGGACAGATGTTTGATTACTCTAGGTCAAGTCGGTATAAGGAGGGAGGAAGTGTTGGGTATTCTAAAAGGCATTAAGGTGGACAAGTCCCCAGGTCCGGATGGGATCTATCCCAGGTTACTGAGGGAAGCGAGAGAGGAAATAGCTGGGGCCTTAACAGATATCTTTGCAGCATCCTTAAACACGGGTGAGGTCCCGGAGGACTGGAGAATTGCTAATGTTGTCCCCTTGTTTAAGAAGGGTAGCAGGGATAATCCAGGTAATTATAGACCGGTGAGCCTGACGTCATTGGTAGGGAAGCTGCTGGAGAAGATACTGAGGGATAGGATCTATTCCCATTTGGAAGAAAATGGGCTTATCAGTGATAGGCAACATGGTTTTGTGCAGGGAAGGTCATGTCTTACCAACTTAATAGAATTCTTTGAGGAAGTGACAAAGTTGATTGATGAGGGAAGTGCTGTAGATGTCATATACATGGACTTCAGTAAGGCGTTTGATAAGGTTCCCCATGGAAGGCTGATGGAGAAAGTGAAGTCGCATGGGGTCCAGGGTGTACTAGCTAGATGGATAAAGAACTGGCTGGGCAACAGGAGACAGAGAGTAGCAGTGGAAGGGAGTTTCTCAAAATGGAGACGTGTGACCAGTGGTGTTCCACAGGGATCCGTGCTGGGACCACTGTTGTTTGTGATATACATAAATGATTTGGAGGAAAGCATAGGTGGTCTGATTAGCAAGTTTGCAGACGACACTAAGATTGGTGGAGTAGCAGATAGTGAAGGGGACTGTCAGACAATACAGCAGAATATAAATAGATTGGAGAGTTGCGCAGAGAAATGGCAGATAGAGTTCAATCAGGGCAAATGCGAGGTGATGCATTTTGGAAGATCCAATTCAAGAGTGAACTATACAGTAAATGGAAAAGTCCTGGGGAAAATTGATGTACAGAGAGATTTGGGTGTTCAGGTCCATTGTTCCCTGAAGGTGGCAACGCAGGTCAATAGAGTGGTCAAGAAGACATACGGCATGCTTTCCTTCATCGGACGGGGTATTGAGTACAAGGGTTGGCAGGTCATGTTACAGTTGTATAAGACTTTGGTTCGGCCACATTTGGAATACTGCGTGCAGTTCTGGTCGCCACATTATCAAAAGGATGTAGATGCTTTGGAGAGGGTGCAGAGGAGGTTCACCAGGATGTTGCCTGGTATGGAGGGCGCTAGCTATGAAGGGTGGATAGCAAGAAGCTTTTTCCCAGAGTGGGGGATTCAATTACTAGGGGTCACGAGTTCAAAGTGAGAGGGGCAAAGTTTCGGGGGGATATGCGTGGAAAGTTCTTTACGCAGAGGGTGGTGGGTGCCTGGAACGCGTTGCCAGCGGAGGTGGTAGACGCGGGCACAGTAGCGTCTTTTAAGATGTATCTAGACAGATACATGAATGGGCAGGAAGCAAAGAGATACAGACCCTTAGAAAATAGGCGACATGTTTAGATATGGATCGGCGCAGGCTTGGAGGGCCGAAGGGCCTGTTCCTGTGCTGTAATTTTCTTTGTTCTTTGTTCTCAAGGGCAATTAGGGATAGGCAATAAATGCTGGCCTGGCCAGCGATGCCCACATCCCATGAATGAACTTTTAAAAAATCTACCTGCCCCATTTACTACTCTGTGTATTAACACTGTGTCACTTACATTCCTCTTCACAGTTCCTCACATTCCCTATTTTAAAGTTACTGGAGTTTTTAAAAAAAAATTCTTTCATGGGATGTGGGCATCGCTGGCCAGGCCAGCATTTATTGCCCATCCCTAATTGCCCTTCAACTGAGTGGCTTGCTAGGCCATTTCGAGGGCATGTAAGAGTCAACCACATTGCTGTGGATCTGGAGTCATATATAGGCCAGACCAGGTAAGGACAGCAGATTTCCCTCCCTAAAGGACATTAGTGAACCAGATGGGTTTTTACAACAATCGACAATGGTTTCATGACCATCAATAGTCTCGCTTTAAATTCCAGATTTATTAATTGAATTCAAATTCCACCTTCTGCTGTGGTGGGATTCGAACCCATGTCCCCAGAGCAATACCTGGGTCTCTGGATTACTAGTCCAGTGATAATACCAGTACGCCACCGCCTCCCCAAGATTGTGCCCCATACCCAAGTCCAGATCATTTCTCTGTATTGAGAAGAACAATGGTTCCAACACTGACCCTGGGGAACACCACTGTTTCCATCTCTCCAGTCTGAAGAACACCCATTAACCACTACTCTCTGTTTTCTGCCCTTAACCCAACTTCCTATCCACGCTGCCCAACTCCCTTTAATACCGTGAGATTTAATTTTATCAACAAGCCTCCTGTCCAGCACTTTATCAAACATCTTTTGACAATCCATCTGCACAACATCCACTGCATTTCCTTTCTCACTACACTGTGTTATTTCCTCAAATAATCCCTGCTGTCTGTCCTGAATGAATCCATTTCACTAACAAATGTTGAAATGTTTGCTCCACACCCAAAGGGTTTCAGCTGTTTAAAACCACAACAGAAAGGGCCAGTTTGCTGCTGGAGTTTGAGACAAATCAGCTTTCAAAATGATAAGAGTTTCAGCCAATGAGAGAGATCCGGGCTCAGCCCCGCCCACTCAGTGTCACAGCCCCCGCCCGCACTCTCTCCGATTGGTTGGAGGACCAAGTGCCTGCTCGGGCCTGCAGCCTCAGACCCCTTTTCCTATTGGTCGGAGGTCCCGTCAATCACCCGGGCAGTCGGAGTGTCTGTAAATGAAGGGGAAATAACTCAATATTTTTGGGAGGTTGGTTTGTGTGAACAAATATCTCCCTGATTTTACTGAGACTCTTTTCCGTGTCTCAGCTCCTGTAAATACTGGGTGTAAAGGGAGCGGACTCTCAGGAGGCTCCACACCGCTGGCTGCTCGTGTGTAAGTGATCTCCTATCAGATTAATGTGCTTCTGCTGTGTGTGTGTTTAATAAAGTGCCTGAAAGCCTCACTGTAAACACTCTCACATATCCCAGCTGCAGTGGAATGTCCGTGTTGTCTGCTTCCTCTCCAATATCACCCTAATGAAACTCAATGAGCAATCCCATCTCCAAAGGGAAACGTCTCCTTAAAGCTGACAGTGTCGGCAGTTCTGCAGCTCATTTCACACTGTGTCAGAATGAAAAGTTTTACTAACAGCTGATGTTTCACAAAGGAAGACCTCGCCAGACTAAAGGACATTGGTGAAGTTCACTGGGCTACAGGAGGCTATTTTCAACAGAAGGAAAACTGCTCACAGCAAAGAGACAGTTTAACAGACTGTCCATGGTCCACTCTAAACCCCCACCCTCTCTCTCTCACTATTTATGGACACTGCTGCAGTAATTACCCCTCTGACCTTTTCTCCCTTGTCCCTCCTACACCCCTAATACACGGTCCTTCACAATCTGCCTCCCCTTTCAACCTCACTGTGCTGGCATCCACACCAGTCTCCACATCTGCTCCTTGTTCTCTCTCTGGATCCTGAAAATACTGAACTCAAGTCTTCCCCTCCTGAAGTCAACAGGCTCTAAAACTGAAGCCTGGTTTCCCTCAGTCCCTATTCCTTAATTTACCTCCTGTTCTCTCCTCCTCTCCCCCCTCCCCCTCTCAACCATCCCCCCCCCCCCTCTCTCAACCATCCCCACCCCCCCACCTTGGTTTTGGGCCTTGATCCTTCCCCTGGGATTCTCAATATGAACAGGGTGGAATGTGTTTTGAGTCAGGATGTCCCAGCTCTCCACCTTCAAAGGGACAAGGAGGGGACATGCAATGGTGGGTCTGTTACCCAGCATTCCTTGCAGGACAGAATGTGCCTCATCCTCACTACAGGAGCCTCCTGTCCATAATAGAGGGTCTGTGCACTTGGGTTTCTGTATAATTTATTTACTAATCTTACTAATTGGTCAGGTCCCAGTCTTCTTTTCATTACAGCAAAAACACAATCCACCCAGTGGAGGTCTCAATGTTGGGGTTGTTACCCAGGACAGTCTTGGGAGACCCATCATTGTTCTTGCCCCACTGAACTTATTTCTTCCTCTCTTGACTTTATGTTTTCTCCCCAGTCCAGTCTCTTCCAACCTATATCTGTGACTCTTCTGACATCCTACGTCATTTTGACAATTTCCAGTTTCCTGGCCCGACCCGCCTCCTCTTCACTATGGACCTCCAATATCTCTACACCTCCATCCCCCACCAGGACGGTTTGAGGGTTCTCCGCTTCTTCCTTGAACAGAGGCCCAACCAGTCCCCATCCACCGCCACCCTCCTCTGCCTGGCTGAACTTGTTCTTACATTGAACAACTTCAAATTCCACTCACTTCTTTCAAATAAAAGGTGTTGCTATGGGTACCCGCATGGGTCCTAGTTATGCCTATCTTTTTGTGGGATATGTTGAACATTCCTTGTTCCAGTCCTACTCAGGTCCCCTCCTCCAACTCTTTTTCTGGTACATTGACGATTGTATCAGTGCTGTTTCCTGCTCCTGCCACAAACTGGAAAATTTCATCAACTTTGCTTCCAATTCCACCCTTCTCTTAGATTTACATTGTCCATCTCTGACACTTCCCTTCCTTGATTCTCTGTTCCCATCTCTGGGGATAATCTGTCCACTAATATTCATTATAAGCCCACCAACTCCCACAGTTACAATTATTTATTTGGAGATACAGCACTGAAACAGGCCCTTTGGCCCACTAAGTCTGTGCCGACCAACAACCACCCATTTATACTAATCCTACATTAATCCCATATTCCCCACCAGCTACCTGCACTAGGGGCAATTTACAATCGCCATATTACCTATCAACCTGCAAGTCTTTGGAAGTGGGAGGAAACTGGAGCACCCGGTGTAAACCCACACGGTCACAGGGAGAACTTGCAAACTCCGCACAGACTGTACCCAGAACTGAACCCGGGTCGCTGGAGCTGTGAGGCTGCAGTGCTAACCACTGCGCCACTGTGCCGCACCCTGCCTCCTGTAAGGACTCTATTTCAATCTCCCAGTTTCTCCATCTCCGACGCATCTGCTCTGATGATGCAACCTTCCACAACAGTGCTTCTGATATGTCTTCCTCTTACCTCAAGCGAGTATTCCCACCCCCCACAAGTGTGGTTGACAGGGCCCCTTAACTGTGTCCAACCTATTTCCCGCACCTCTACCCTCACCCCTTCCCCTCCCTCCCAGAACTGCAACAGGGTTCCCCTTGTCCTCACTTTCCACCCCACCAGCCTCCACATCCAAAGGATCATCCTCCGCCATTTCCACCACCTCCAGCGTGATGTCACCACCAAATACATCTTCCCCTCCCTTCCCCTGTCAGCATTCCGAAGGGATCGTTCCCTCTGCGACACCCTGGTCCACTTCTCCATTACCCCCGACACCTCTCCCCCTTCCCATGGCACCTGCCCATGCAATTGCAGGAGGTGTAATACCTGCCCTTTTACCAACTCACCATCCATGGCCTCAACCACTCCTTTCAGGTGAAGAAGTGATTTACTTGTACTTCTTTCAATTTAGTATACTGTATTCACTGCTCACAGTGCAGTCTCCTCTATATTACCAAATGCAGATTGGGGACCACTTTGCGGAACACCTCTGCTCAATTTGAAGACATCACCCCGAGCTTCTGGTTGTTTGCCATTTCAACACCCACCCCACCCCCCTTGCTCTCATGCCCACATTTCTGTCATTGGCCTGCTGCAGTGTTCCAGTGAACATCAACGCAAGCTTGAGGAACAGCACCTGATTTTCCAATTCAAAACTCTACAGTCTACCGGTCTGAACATTGAATTCAATAACGTCAGAGCACGACAGGCTCTTTTTTATTATTATTTTATTATGTTTTGCTTCATAATTTTTTCAATTATGTGCCTGCATTAAACTTGGTTTTTCATGTTTGTGCTTTTGGATAAAACTGTTCATTATTCTGTCATTAACACTCTCTCTGCACTAATGCCTTGTCTTTCACCACACCATTAGCACTCCCTTTGCCTTTGCCCTATGACCTCTTTGTCAATTAATCTCTTCTGCCCTCTGTTCTGTTGCTTAAAATCTATTACATTTCTAACCTTTGCCAGTTCTGATGAAGGATCAGAGACCTGAAACATGAACATTGCTTCTTGGTCCACAGATGCTGCCAGACCTCCTGAGTATTTCCAGCACTTTCTTTTTTTTCTTTCAGATTTCCAACATCCGCATTATTTTGCTTTTACTTTATTGTTACCCAACATGTTCTGCGGCTGAGAATGTTCCCTATTCACAGCACAGGAGACCAGTGCGCAGGCGCAGTGCTGAACAATGTTTGGAGCATGCGCACTGCGGGTGGTGGCGGTGGAGAAACACTTGTGTGTCCCATTTGCAGCCGGTAAGCGGCAGCGGAGGGAGCGATGGAGCCGGCGGGTGGGTGGGGAGGTTTCAGGAAACACCCGGTGTTGACCTCAATACCCCCAATAAGAAGCTCCCGGTCTCGCGTTTGCACCGAGCGGGGCGGCAGCTGCGGGGCTTCTCCCGGTGACAGGTCCGGGTTAATGGCTGCCAGATTTTCCAGCTCTTCTGGAGGAACTACGGATTAATAAAGTGTAAAATCAAAGAGCAAAACTTTAAAGGAAATTTATCTCAGTTATAAAGGGGCCTAGGGGAGGGGGGAACCATTTGGGACACAGGGCAGGAGGTCCCCCCTCCCTGGTTCCACAAAGACTCCCCTTGGACTGGGCCACACCTGGGCAGGGCTGGCTCAAGGTGCAGGAAGCTGATAGGCTGAGCTGTGGAGTGGGGGGTTTGATTGACAGGCCTGGGGAGGGGGATATCAGGGCAGGTACACACACTGCTCCCCCTTTTCCTCCTGGGATGTTTTACTGGAGTCATGTTGGTGAATGTTTCTAAACTCTGTCTCCCTATCCCGGTAATGTAGGTGGATTGTAGGTTGCTGTGAGTGTTGGACTAGATTGCCTCTCCTCATTCTTCCTCCTTCTGCCACTCTGAATTCCAGGCTGCAGGCTCTGGCAGCTCAGTGATCCTGAAACACTCACTCTGTTTCTCTCCAGCTCCTGCCAGACCAGCTGAATATTTCCAGCATTTTCTCCTATTTCAGATTTCCAGCATCTGCAGTATTTTTGCTTTTTTATTTACTTTATTTTGAGATACAGCACTGAAACAGGCCTTTCGGCCCACCAAGTCAGTGCCGACCAAGAACCACCCATTTATACTAACCCTACAGTAATCCCATATTCCCTACCACCTACCTACACTAGGGGCAATTTACAACAGCCAATTTACCGATCACCTGCAAGTCTTTGGCTGTGGTCACAGGGAGAACCCAGAATTGAACCCGGGTCCCGAGAGCTGTGAGGCTGCGGTGTTAACCACTGTGCCGCTCACAGATCTGAGTCAACAAACACAGATGGACCAATTAAGAGCAGGTTTGTATCGGGCTGTTGGATGTGGAAGTTTGTCCCTGGCCTCTTGTGAGGGTCTTTTTTGTTGCATCAGTTTGAGCTGGAGTGGAGATGGAGAAGCTGCTGGGTTTAACCCCGAGTACTTTTGAGCCTAGCTGGACCCAACAATTTCCAATGTGAAACACAAACAAGAAATGCTGGAAATACTCAGCAGGTCTGGCAGCATCTGTGGAAAGAGAAGCAGAGTTAACGTTTCAGGTCAGTGACCCTTCATCTGATGAAGGGATGTGAGACTGTCAAGGGAGGTAGATTCCAGGGGAGATGAGATTGTGAAACGCAAGAGTAGAAGAGCATTGTTTTATTAGTAGGTATTTTTGTAGAGGCTTTTAATCCATTTTGTGTATAGAGATTTTTATATTTCATTCTTGGGATATGGGTGTCACTAGCAAGAACAGTATATATGCCAATCCCCAGTATATATGCCTTCTTGAACTGCTGCGGTCCTTGTGGTGAAGGTGCTCCCAAAATAGTGTTAGGGAAGGAGTTACAGGATTTTCACCCAGCGTTGATGAAGGAACGGTGATATATGTCCAAGTCAACATCAACTTGCATTTCTATAGCACCTTTAATGTAATAAAATGTTCCAAGGTGTTTCACAGGAGTGTTATAAAGCAACATTTGACACTGAGCCACATAAGAAGATATTCGGGCAGATGACCAAAGGTTTTAAGTACTGTCTTAAATGAGGAATGTGAGGTAGAGAAGGCACGGCTACCAATGGTGGAGCAGTGAAAATCGGGGATACTCAAGGTGCCAGAATTAGATGAGCCCTCCCTGATATCTCGGAGGTGTGCAGGGCTGGAGGAGATTATAGAGATAGTGAGGGATGAGGGTGTGGAGGGACTTGAAAATAAGGATGAGAATTTTAAAATTCCGTGCTGCTTAACTGGGAGCCAGTGAGGTCTTAAGTGATGGCGCTGATATGCAGTCGGAAGCTCATCTTGGAGTCAGGTATGACACCAAGGTTATGAACTGTCTGCTTTAGCCTGAGACAGTTGCCAGGGAGATGGATGGAGTCAATGGCTAGGCAGTGGAGCTTGTAGTGGGGACTGAAGACAATGGCTTCAGACTTACCAATATTTAATTGGATGAAATTTCTGTTCATCCAGAACTGGATGTCAGACAAGTCAGGATGGTGTCTGACTTGGAGGGGAACTTGGAGGTGATGGTGTTCGCATACACCTGCTACCCTGGTCCTTCTTGGTGGTGGAGGTTAAGGGTTTGCGAGGTTCTGTCAATGCTGTGGTTGAGTTAAAAATATAAAATTGCTCTCCTTTGACCCTGTGTTGCTCCCACCTCTCTCTTTCAATCTCTGTCTATCCTCCCCCAAAGGCCAGAGTCTTGTGTTGGCCCAGACCGTGTGGCAGCTTTGCTTCTCTGAAGGGTTTTATGTCAATCCAGTAGCTTCCATGGTCACTTTTTCCTAGTGCTGGCCCCATAAATTACCAGATTCATTCAGCTCCATTTCACAATCTGCCTTTGTGTTTTTGTGGATTCTCTCACACTCCCTTTTTTCTGTTTTAAATCAATTTCACAGGGTTTTAGAAGGGAAGGATTTGCAATTGGAAAACTGAAAGAACCATCATGTCAGGATCTGACTGAGTCTCCCAATTTATCGTAACCTGAATATCTTTGGATTTTGAACATGGAAGGAAAAAGCCTCGTTCGCAGTGTGGAAAAACCGTACATGTGTTCTGTTTGTGGACGAGGCTTCAGCCGGTCATCTGGCCTCTCGAAACACAAGCATAGTCACAGTGGTGAGAAGCCGTGGAAATGTGGGGACTGTGAGAAAGAATTCAATTACCCATCTGAGCTTGAAACTCATCGACACAGTCACACTGGGGAGAGGCCATTCGCCTGTTCCGTGTGTGGGAAGGGATTCACTCAGTCATCCAACCTGCTGGCACATCAGCGAGTTCACACTGATGTGAGACCTTTTAACTGTCTGGACTGTGGGAGTTGCTATAAAAGCCATGGGGAACTGACACGTCATCAACGTGTTCATACTGACGAGAAACCGTTCAGGTGCTCTCACTGCGGGGCTGGGTTCAGGCGATCAGGCAACCTCATTGCACACCAGCGCATTCACACTGGGGAAAGGCTGTTTACCTGCTGTGTGTGTGGGAAGGGATTCACTCAGTCATCCCACCTGCTAAGACATCAGTGCGTTCACACCGGGGAGAGGCCATTCCTGTGCTCCGTGTGTGGGAAGGGATTCACTCGGGCATCCCACCTGCAGACACACCAGCGAGGTCACACTGGGGAGAGGCCGTTCACCTGCTCCGTGTGTGGGAAGGGATTCACTCGGACATCCAACCTGCTGAAACACCAGCGAGTTCACACTGGGGAGAGGCCATTCACCTGCTCCTTGTGTGGGAAGGGATTCATTACCTTATCCTACCTGCAGACACACCAGCGAGTTCACACCGGGGAGAGGCCATTCACCTGCTCCTTGTGTGGGAAGGGATTCAGTACCTCATCCAACCTGCTGAGACACCAGCGAGATCACAAGTAACTACAGTGGTTGCATTCTGCTGTTAATGACATCCAGGACTCAACTGTTCAATGGGGTCTGTTTCTGCTGATGTTAATAAACTCCAGCGCAGTTATAGATGTTAATATTCTTGATAAAAGTCAAATAAATCAGCTTTGTGTTAAACACAGTGTGTTGAGTCCTTTTAATTCCTTTTGAAGTGCTCTCCCTCTCCCCTGTCTCCTCCATCCTCACCTCTAACAAGAAGTGTGAGGAACTCAGGGACGTCTTTGTCACTAAGATTGAGACCATCCAATCAGCTTCCTCTGCTGGTTCCCTCCCTTCCACTAGCCCACCAAGCCAAACTGCCTCTAAAGTTCCCCCTGCCGGAGCCCTGAACCCACATCTTTTTCTAGTTTCTCTCGTTTCTCCACTCATACTCTCTGAGCTCATCTTGTCAATGAGACCCACCTCCTTCTCCCTCAACCCTATTCCCACTAAACTGCTGACCAGCCAACTTCCCCATAATATTGTAAACAGTTTCTCTCTTCATGTACTGTCCCTCCTTCCTTTAAATCTGCCATCATCGCCCTTATCTTCAAAAAAAAAACCCTTGATACCACTGTCCTTGAAAACTGAAGCCCGATCTCCAACCTACCATTCCTCTCCAAAATCCTTGAACATGTTGTCACCTCCCCATCTTTCCTGGAACTCATGTTTGAATCCCTCCAATCTGGTTTCCGCCCCCTCCACAATATTGAAACGGCTCTTATCAAAGTCAGAAATGACATCCTATGTATCTGTGACAAAGGTGAACTACCCCTCCTCATCCTTTTTGACCTGCCTGCAGCCTCTGACAAGGTTGACTACACCATCCTCCTCCTACACCTCTCCACTGTTGTCCAGCTGGGTGGGGATGCACCCTCCTGGTTCCATTCTTATCTATCTAATTGTAGCCAGAGTATCATCTGCAATGGCTTCTCTTCCCACTCCCACACAGTTACCTCTGGTGTCCCCAAAGGATCTATCCTTGGCCTCCTCCTATTTCTCATCGATATGCTGTCCCTCAAAGTCATCAACTGAAATCACATCACCAGTTTACACATCTGTGCTGCCTCACCAACACCTCTCTCAAATCCTCCATTTTTGATAAATTTTCTCACTGTTTGTCCGATATCCAGTGATGGATGAGCAGAAATTTCCTCCAATTAAACATTGGGAAGACTGAAGACATTGTTTTCATTCCCCAGCTATTGACTCCATCCCTTTCCTTGGCAACTGTCTGAGACGGAACCAGACTTTTCCCAACCTTGATGTCATATCTGCCCCTGAGATGAGTGTCAAGGCCACATTCTACCCTCTGTAAACTTGAGGTCATCCAAAGCTCTGCTGCCCATGTTCAAACACACATCAAATCCTGTTCACCTGTCTCCCCTGTGCTCGCTGGACGACATTGGCTTCTGGTCGACTAATGCCTCAATTTTAAAATTCTTATCTTTGTTTACAATCCTTGCATGGCCTCACCCCTCCCTATCTCTGTAATCTGCTCCAGCCCTACAACCCTCTGGTATTGTCACTGGACTAGTAACCCAGAGATCCAGGGTATTGCTCTGGGGACATAGGTTCAAATCCCACCACAGCAGAAGGTGGAATTTGAATTCAATTAATAAATCTGGAATTAAAAAGCTAGTCTAATGATGGCCATGAAACCATTGTGGATTGTTGTAAAAACCCATCTGGTTCACTAATGTCCTTTAGGGAAGGAAATCTGCTGTCCATACCTGGCCGACATGTGACTCCAGACCCACAGCAATGTGGTTGACTCTTACGTGCCCGCTACGAAGTCAATAAAAAGGAAGAAAATCGGACGGACCACCCGGCATCGACCTAGGCACCAGAAACGACAATAGCAAACCCAGCCCTGTCGATCCTGCAAAGTCCTCCTTACTAACATCTGGGGGCTTGTGACAAAGTTGGGGGAGGTGTCCCACAGACTAGTCAGGCAACAGTCTGAAATAGTCATACTCATGGAATCATATCTGACAGACAATGTCCCAGACACTGCCATCACCATCCTTGGGTATGTCCTGTCCCACCGGTAGGACAGACCCAGCAGAGGTGGCGACACAGTGGTATACAGTAGGGAGGGAGTTGCCCTGGGAGTCCTCAACATTGACTCTGGACCCCATGAAATCTCATGGCATCAGATCAAACATGGACAAGGAAACCACCTGCTGATTACCACCTACCGTCCTCCCTCAGCTGATGAGTCAGTACTCCTCCATGTTGAACAGCACTTGGAGGAAGCACTGAGGGTGGCAAGGGCACAGAATGTACTCTGGGTGGGGAACTTCAATGTCCATCACCAAGAGTGGCTCGGTAGCACCACTACATATCGAGCTGGCTGAGTCCTAAAGGACATATCTGCTAGACTGGGTATGCGGCAGGTAGCGAGGGAACCAACAAGAGGGCAAAACATACTTGACCTCGTCCTCACCAATCTGCCTGCCGCAGATGCATCTGTCCATGACAGTACTGGTAGGAGTGACCACCACTCGTTGTGGAGATGAAGTCCCGCCTTCACATTGAGGATACCACTGCGCTAAATGGGATAGATTTCGAACAGATCGAGCAATGCAAAACTGGGCATCCATGAGGCGCTGTGGGCCATCAGCAGCAGCAGAATTGTAACCTCATGGCCCGGCATATCCCCCACCCTACCATTACCATCAAGCCCGGAGGACCAACCTTGGTTCAATGAAGAGTGCAGGAGGGCATGCCAGGAGCAGCACCAGGCATACCTCAAAATGAGGTGTCAACCTGGTGAAGCTAAAACACAGGACTATCTGCGTGCCAAACTGCGAAAGCAGCATGCAATAGACAGAGCTAAGCGATCCCATAACCAACGGATCAGATCTAAACTCTGCAGTCCTGCCACATCCAGCCGTGAATGGTGGTGGACAATTAAACAACTAACTGGAGGAGGTGGCTCCACAAATATCCCCATCCTCAATGATGGGGAGCTCAGCACATCAGTGCGAAAGATAAGGCTGAAGCATTTGCAACAATCTTCAGCCAGAAATGCCTCGTTGATGATCCATCTCGGCCTCCTCCTGAAATCCCCAGCATCACAAATGCCAGACTTCAGCCAATTCGATTCACTCCGTGTGATATCAAGAAACGACTGAAGGCACTGGATATTGCAAAGGCTTTGGGCCCTGACTATATTCCGGCAATAGAAGACCTGTGCTCCAGAATTTGCCGCGCCCCTAGCCAAGCTGTTCCAGTACAGCTACAACACTGGCATCTACCCAGCAATGTGGAAAATTGCTCAGGTATGTCCTGTACACAAAAAGCAGAACAAGGCCAACCCGGCCAATTACTGCCCCATCAGCCTACTCTCAATCATCAGTAATGTGATGGAAGGTGTCATCAACAGTGCCATCAAACAGCACTGGCTTAGCAAAAACCTGCTCAGTGATGCTCAGTTTGGGTTCCGCCAGGGCCACTCAGCTCCTGACCTCATTACAGCCTTGGTTCAAACATGGACAAAAGAGCTGAACTCAAGAACTAAGGTGAGAGTGACTGCCCTTGACATCAAGGCAGCATTTGACCGAGTATGGCATCAAACAGCCCTAGCAAAACTGAGGTCAATGGGAATCAGGGGGAAAACCCTCAGCTGGCTGGAGTCGTACCTAGCGCAAAGGAAGATGGTTGTGGTTGTTGGAGGTCAATCATCTGAGCTCCAGGACATCACTGCAGGAGTTCCTCAGGCAGGTGTCCTGGGCCCAACCATCTGCAGCTGCTTCATCAATGACCTTCCTTCAATCATAAGGTCAGAAGTGGGGATGTTCACTGATGATTGCACAATAAATCAGCACCATTTGTGTCTCTCAGATACTGAAGCAGTCTGTGTAGAAATGCAGCAAGACCTGGACAATGTCCAGGCTTGGGCTGATAAGTGACAAGTAAAATTCACACCACACAAGTGCCAGGCAATGACCATCTGCAACAAGAGAGAATCTAACCATCTCCTCTTGACATTCAATGGCATTACCATCGCTGAATCCCCCACTATCAACATCCTAGGGGCTACCATTGACCAGAAACTGAATAAATACCGTGGCTACAAGAGCAGGTCAGAGGCTAGGAATCCTGAGGCGAGTAACTCACCTCCTGACTCCCCAAAGCCTGTCCATCATCTACAAGGCACAAGTCAGGAGTGTGATGAAATACTCTCCACTTGCCTGGATGGGTGCATCTCGAACAACACTCAAGAAGCTCGACACCATCCAGGACAAAGCAGCCCACTTGATTGGCACCGCATCTACAAACATTCACTCCCTCCACCACCGACACACAGTGGCAGCAGTGTGTACCATCTACAAGATGCACTGCAGCAATGCTCCTTAGACAGCACCTTCCAAACCCGCGACCTCTCCCACCTAGAAGGACTGGGGCATTCTTCAATCATAAGGTCAAAGTGGGCTGCTTTGTCCTGGATGGTGTCGAGCTTCTTTAGTGTTGTTGGAGCTGCACTAAATTAGTCCCTGGGATGAGGGGCTTGTCCTATGATGACAGGCTGAGTAAATTTTCTATATTCTCTGGAGTTTAGAAAAATGAGAGGTGTTCTCATTGAAACATACAAGATTCTGATGGGACTGAATAGGGTAGATACTGAGAGATTGTTTCCACTGGTCAAGGAATCTAAAACACAGGGGCACAGTCTCAGGATAAGGGGCCAATCATTTCGGACTGAGATGGGGAGAAATTCCTTCACTCAAAGGGTTGTGAATCTTTGGAATTCTTTATCCCAGAGGGTTGTGGAAACTCCATTGTTGAATACATTTAAGGATAGACAGATTTTTGGTCTCTCAGGGAATCAAGGGATATGGCAAGTGGATGGGAAAGTCGAATTGAAGTCCAAGGTCAGCCATGATCATATTGAATGGCGGAGCAGGCAGATGGGCCTTTTGGTCTACTCCTTCTCCTATTTCTTGTGTTCTTGTATAAATCTCTCCATCCCTCTCTCTCCTCATTTTAGATACTCTTTCAAATTTGCCACTTTGACCAAGCTTTTAATCATCTGCCCTAATTTATCCTTTTGTGGCTGTGTGTCAAATTTTGTTTGATCTTTCCTTGGGATGTTTTGCTACATTAAAAATGCTAAATGAAGGCAAGTTGTTATTGGATGTGATTAACAACAGCAATAACAACAGAATCCAACCCCTGCAGTGACATGTGAGGTTGCAGGATGGATGAGTGAGTGAATCCCTTCCCACACACGGAGCAGGTGAATGGCCTCTCCCCAGTATGACTGAGCCAATAAGATTTCAGTTCTGATGGGCAAATCCACCCTTTTCCTCAGTCCCCACATTTCCATGGTTTCTTCATGGTGCAGGTGTCCTTGTGTCTCTCCAACTTGGAAGATCAGTTGATGTCTCATCCACACACAGAGCACACACACAATTTCTCCCCGCTGTGAATAGTATAATGTTTTTGTCAGGTTGTGTACCTGGATAAAGGTCTTTTCACAGTCAGTGCACTGTGTCATGCAAGCCCCCACCTGCCACAAATGAGGCATATTAATTTTGTCATAGGAACATTGATTTTAAACTTTCTGGGAAGAAGAGAAGGTCTGTTACAAGGGCTGCCAGACACTTAGCTGCAAAACCTACTAATGGACAGTGCTTGTGGAGACAAAAGGACCATTCCCTGACACATTCAACCCACAATGGATTTTGATCACCAGACATTGAAGAGCATTCCAGAAACTGCTAAGGTGATACAACCCACAAAAGCCAGGACTGGTTAAACCAGATGGTCACATGACTAACTGGCTGGTCCAGGGTATTTTGAACTAGCCCAGGGTTTTTGAACTCAGAAAAAGGCTGTTTGCTCCTGGAGTGAGAAGACCTCTCCCGTCTGCTCCCATCTCTTCCTCACAAGCCTCTGGACGCAATGTGGACACACTAACTACAAGAAAGAAAAGTCTCCCACGTTGAACAAGGTTCAAGAAGAATACTGGGCCCCAACTGGGAAGTGGTGGCTAGGATGGGGGGAGGTGCTGCACCATCGCTTTAATGGTGCCCCTCCCTTCACCCCAGGCTCCTTGCCGCACGTGGCTCTGATTCGGGGTCTGAGAGCTGCTGAGACTGGAATGCATTGCTTGAAAGGGTGTTAGAAGCAGATTCAATCATAACTTTCAAAAGGGAATTGTATAAAGAATTGAACTGCATTCCAGATCGCAACAACTCACTAAGTAAAAATCCTCATGTCGCCACTTCTTATTTCGCTGATCATCTGAAATCCGTGTCATAAAACCAGAAAGTGCTGGAAATACTCAGCAGCTCTGGCAGCTTCTAGTGAGAGAGAAACAGTTAATGTTTCATTTCGAGACCTTTCATCAGAACTGGAAAAAGTTAGAGATGGATCAAGTTTCAAACAAGTAAAGAGGCAGGGAAAGGAAGAAGGGAATGAAAGAGCAGAAGGGAAGATTTGTGATGGTGTGGAAGGCAGAAGAGATTAAACACCAAAAGGGATGATGGTGCAAGGCAAAAGGAGATGGTAATGGGACCAGAAAAGAATCAAAGTAAAGATCTAGAAGAGGTGCAAATGAGAAAAGCAGAATAATCGCCAACAGCTGCCATCCAAAAATAAAATGGGGCAGAGGCCATGATATAAATTATTGAACTCAGTCTTAACTCCGGAAGGCTGCAAAGTGTCCAATCGAGAAATGAGGTGCTGTTCCTCGAGCTTACATTGAGCTTCATTGGAACCATGTAGGAGGTGGAACACAGACAGGTCAGAATGGGAGAGGGGCTGAGAATTAAAGTGACAAGTGTCATAGAGTACAAGGACAAGGAAGTTATGATAAACCTGCATCAAATACTGGTTTCAGTTCTGGAAATCACACTTTAGGAAGGATGTTAAGGCAATAGATAGGGTGCAGCAAAGATTCATGAGATTGGTTTCAGGGATGAGGAACTTCAGTTATGTGGATTGATTGGAGAAGCTGGTCCTCTTGTTGTTGGGGAAGAGAAGATTATGAGGAGATTTGATAGAGGTGTTCAGGATCATGAGGGTTCTGGACAGAGTAGATCAGGAGAAACTGTTCTCATTGGCCGAAGGATCCAGAACCAGCGGGCACCAATTTAAGATGATTGGCAAAAGAAACCAGAGGGGACATGAGGAAAAACTTTTTGATGCAGTTTTATCATAACTTCCTCGTTCTTGTACTCTATGCCCCTAATTATAAATCCCCAGATCTCATATGCTTCATTAACCGCTTTCTCAACTTGTCCTGCCACCTTCAATGATTTGTGCATATATACTCCCAGGGCCCTCTGCTCCTGCAACCCCTTTAGAATTATACCCTTTACTCTATATTGCCTCTCCTCGTTCATCCTACACTTTTCTGCATTAATTTTCATCTGCCACCTATCCACCCATTCCACCAGCCTTTCTATGTCCTTTAGAAGTTTATCCTCCTCATAGTGAGTGGTGAGGCTCTGGTTCAACTGAGGTAATCAAAAGAGAATTGGTCAATTATCTGAAGAGAAATAATTTGCCGGGCTACGGGGATAAGGCAGGGGAGGGGGACTAGGTGAGTTGCTCTTGCAGAGAGCCAGCACAGATAGGACAGGCTGAATGGCCTCCTTCTGTGCTGTAGACATTCTACGATTCTATAATTGGGGTGATTGAGCAGGGCATCAGTGTGTTGCAGAAAGAACGGTCCCTTCTGGAGTGCTGAAAGGGGAGAAGAGGGGAATATCTGTTTGGTGGTGTTGTCGTGTTGGATGATGTGGAGCATGCAGAGGATGATCTGTTGAATGTGGAGACTGGTGGGGTGGAAGGTCAGGTCAAGAGGAACCCTATCATGGTTCCGGGATGAAGGTGAAGGGATCAGTGCGGATGTGCGGGAAATGGAAAGCACATGGACGAAGGCAATGTCAACCAGGGATTGGGAGGCAAGGGTGGGAGTCTTCAGTTGAGGAAAAAGACATATCAGAAGCGCTGGTATGGAAGGTAACATCTTCAAAACAGGTGCAATGGAGAACCTGGGAGAATGGAATCATGTTCTGCAGGAAGCAGGGCTGTTAGGAAGTGTAGTCTAGATAACCGCAAGGATCAGTGGGCTTATGTAGTGGATATTGGTTGATAGCCTGTGCCCAGAAATGGAGAGAGAAGCCGAAGAAGGGAAGAGTTGGGGATGGACGAAGTGAAGGTGAGAGAAGGGTGGAAATTAGTAACGAAGTTGATGAAATGTTCCAGTTTGGGAGGAGAGCAGGAAATGGCACCAATCAATGTATCTGAAAAAAAGGTGAGGGAGGAGGCCTGAGTCGGACTGGAACAAGGAGTGTTCCACATATCCCACAAAAAGGCAGGCATAGCTAGCATTCATCCAGTTTTCCATAACAACACCTTTTACTTGGAGGAAGTGAGTGGAATTAAAGGAGAAGTTGCTTAATGTGTTTATCCCGGATTCCTGGCGTGACAGAATGTGCCCCATCAATGGCTGCGGAGCAGAGTGTAAATGCTCAGCACTGGACTTTACTCATAGTGTGATTCTCACTTTACTCACAGGGTATGTACGACTGAATCCAATTAGAGCAGATGGAGAAGGAAACTGGGAGTGGAGGAAAGAAATGATGGAGATGGTGCGATGGGTTTGGATTTCAGCACAGGGAGGAGGGAGTGTGTGTGGAATGGGGATTTATAGTTTTGGCGGAACAAGGGAGGAAAAACTAGATCATAAGAAATAGGAGCAGGAGTAGGCCATTCGGCCCCTCGAGCCTGCTCCACCATTCAATAATTCATGGCTGATCTGATTGTGCCCTTAACTCCACTTTCGTGTCGGCCCCCAAAACCCCTTTACTCCCTTGTAGATCAAAACTCTATTTAACTCAGCCTGGAATATATTCAATGACCCAGCCTCCACTACTTGCTAGGGAAGAGAATTCCAAAGATTAATGACCATCTGAGAGAAGAAATTCCTCCTCTCATTCTTCTAAACTCCAATGAGTGTAGGCCCAATCTGTTCAACCTTTCCTCATAACACAACCCTTTCATGTCAGGAATCAGCCTCATGAACCTTCTCTGAACGGATTCTAATGCAGCGATATCCCACCTTAAGTAAGGAGACAGTACTCTGTGTGCAGTCTCACCAATGCGCTGTATAGCTGAAGCAAGACTTCCCTACATTTATACTCCATCTTCCTTGCAATAAAGGACAACATTCCATTTGCCTTCCTAATTACTTGTACCTGCATGCTAACTTTTTTGTGGTTTATGTACGTGGACACCCAGATCCCTCTGTCCTGCAACATTCTACAGACTCTCTCCATTTAATTAATATTCTGCTTTTCTATTCTTCCTGCCAAAGTAGACAACCTCATATTTTCCTACATTATAGTCCATCTGCCAAATTTGTGCCCACTCACTTAACCTATATCTATATCCAACTGCTGTATTACTTGCAAACTCGCTGGTGTTTCAGCAGCTTGATGACCAAGTGAATCCCTTCCCAGACTCCAAGCAGGTAAACAACCTCTCCACAGTGTGAACATGCAGGTGTATCAGAAGGTGGGATAAACTAGCAAATTTCTTACAGTTTGGGGTAATCCGACACACGGAACAGGTGAACAGCCTCTTCCCAATGTGAACTCACTGGTGTTCAGTGAGGTCGCCTGATCACTTGAATCCAGTGAGAGCACCTGAATGGTCTCTCGTCAGTGTAAATGCATTGATGGAATATCAATTCATCAGAATATTTATAGAAATTTCCACAGTCTGGACATTGAAAAGGTCTCTCCCCAGTGTGAACTCGCTGGTGTGTCAGTAGGTAGGATGCTTGACCAGGAGCTCCTGTAGTCCAGCGAGCACAAGAGTTATGATAAACACGATTTGATGTGTGTTAGGACACGGGCAACACAATTCTGCATGATCTTGAGTTTACGGAGGGTAGAACGTGGGAGGCTGGCCAGGGGTGTGTTGGAATAATCAGGTCTAGAGTTAATAAAGGCTTGGATGAGGGTTTCAGCTTCAGATGAGCTGAGGCAGGGGCAGAGTTGGGCGATGTTACAGAGGTGGAAACAGGCAGTCTTAGTGATGGCATGGATATGTGGTTGGAAGCTCATCTTGGGGGAAAATAGGGCACCAAGGTTGCAAAACATCTGGTTTAGTCTCAAACAGTTGCCAGGGAGATGGATGGAGTCAGAGGCTAGGGAATGGATTATGGAGTAGAAATTGAAGACAAATGGCTTCCTTCTTCCCAATATTTAATGGAAGAACTTTCTGCTCATTCACCACTGGATATCGGACAAGCAGTGTGATAAATTGAAAGTGATGGTGAGGGAGAGTTGGGCATGATCAGTGTACATGTGAAAATTAATGTATGTTTTCATATGGTGCTGTCTGTATCCCCCTTTTGTGTCAATCTCTCAATCCCCTCACTCTCCCCCATGTCTATCGCTCTCCCCTTCTCTCTCCCCGCTCTCTGTGTCCATCTCTCCCCCTTCCCCTCTCTGTGTCTATCTCTCTCACCCCATGTCTATCTCTCTCCCCTTAGATCTGTTCCCTTTCTGTGTCCATCTCTCTTCCCCCCCGCCTCTGTGTCTATCTCTCTGTCTCTCTCCCCCTTACTCTGTCTATATCCCTCCCCTCTCTGTCTCTCTTTCCGCCCTCTACGTATCTACCTCTCCCCCCCCTCTATCTGTCTGTATCTCTCTCCCTCTATCTGTCCCCTCTCTGTGTGACTTTCTCTCTTCCCCCCTCTCTGTCCTTCTCTCCCTTCTGTATCTATCTCTCCCCCCTGTGTCTGCCCCTCTCTCCCTGTCTCTCTCTCCCCCTCTCCGCGTTCGCCCCTCTCATCTCTCTTTCTCTCTCTCCCATGCCCACGTCTTCCCCACTCTCCCTGCTTGCCTCTCTCCCCCTCACTCTGTCTATATCTCTCCCCCTCTATCTGTCCCTTCTCTGTGTCTCACTATCTCTCTCCCTCACGCTCCCCCCCCCCTCCCCATGCTCCCTGGGCCGGTGCTGGTTTAAAGGGCTCTTTCTGCTCCCTCAGCGCCGCTCCACCCATGCCTCTGGCTGTGTGCTAGTCCGCTTCCTGCTCTCCCCCTCCCCCATTATACTGCTATGAACTGTCCTTCTGGCACCTTATCTGAATGTTGATGAGCTCCAGTTCCTTGAATAATAGATGGATTCCTTGTGACACATCAGAGATCAGTCTTCCATTTGATCAATAACTCTCTCTCTCTGTATTTGTTTTGAGGATTGCTTTAACCCGGTGACAGTTGGAGAATGACCACCAGGTAACAATGACAGCAGCCACTTCCACTCACCCCTCGATCCGCGCCTGAATAACAGCGGCGGCCAGTCCCAGCGCGCCTGCGCCCCGAACTGCAATCAGCGGCGGCCAGTCCCAGCGCGCCTGCGCCCCGAACTGCCAATCAGCGGCGGCCAGTCACAGCGCGCCTGCGCCCCGAACTGCCAATCAGTGCTCGCCCCGCCCGCTGTCAGTCACAGACAGTGACCAATAACAGACAGGTGTCCGTCAGACACAGGTCCCGCCTACACCCTCCGCCTGACGTACTTTAATAGGAGAGCCGTTAATCAATCCGCCCCTCCTCCAATAGCTATTGGCCAGTCCCAGAGATCCTGCTGTCAATCAAAGCCAAGCTCCGCCCCTCCTCCAATAGCTATTGGCCAGTCCCAGAGATCCTGCTGTCAATCAAAGCCAAGCTCCGCCCCTCCTCCAATAGCTATTGGCGAGTCCCCGCTGTCAATCAAAGCACAGCTGCGGGTAGCCCGCTGTCAGTCACACAGGATTGGCGGGAGGAAGACTTTGGGTAACTGGACTGTGCACTGTCCCATGAAACACTCCCAGGGCAGATAGACAGGTGTGTTACTGATATCTTCCCTGGATACCAAGATTACCTCCTCTTTGGGGAGCTGGGACTTGACCGTGAGAACATCCGTGAGAAGATTTGAGAACTGAAATAATCTTGAGTAATGATGAGGTGTTAGTCATGGCTCAGTGTTTATATTCTCATCTGAGACAGTAGGTTGTGGATTCAAATCCACATCCAGAGACAAGAAGCATAATATCTAGGCTGATATTACAGTGCAGACTTAGGGCAGTGCTGCACTGTCAGAGGTCCTGCCTTTCAGATGTCACCTTGAACCAAGAGCCCCCCACCCCGTCCTCTCGGATGGCCACAAACAATCCCATAAAGTGATTTTGAAGAACAGGGGTGTTCTCCCCAGTGCTGCCAATAATTATCCCTCAACCAACATCACAAAAAAAATTATGTGCTCACAGCCAACTTTCTGTTTGTGGGATAAAAGCAAAATACTGCGGATGCTGGAAATCTGAAATAAAAACAAGAAATGCTGGAACCACTCAGCAGGTCTGGCAGCATCTGCGGAAAGAGAAGCAGAGTTAACGTTTCGGGTTAGTAACCCGTTCCAAATCGATCATGTCTGGGAGAAACTGACAAGCCCGGGGAAGATACCAGTAATTGCAGTAAGTACAGAAACATCAACTGAACTCTTGCTTTAATCTATACTTGGCCCAAGGATTTAAAATGATCTGGAAATAGGGAGATTAAACTTCCCAACTGCAGTTCTCCACGGAGATTTTTTTTTGTTAATGACATCGGAACTTGATACAGTTCAGAAGCTTGTGTTTTGCATTTCATGATTTCCTGAAGTGCATTCTTTTTTTCCCGCGAGTATTCAGGCCTTCGCCTGTTTGAAATCAGTGTTTGTTGTTTTTTTTTAAAACTTTATGATGTTAATTGAACACTGGCACATTAACAATTGGCACCTGTACTCGATCACTGGGTTAAAGCCTGGCTACCTGACCAAACCCGAATACATGTGTCGGGTTCGGGTCGGTTAGGCATTTAAAAAATTAAAGGACTTGGGCTCGGGTTCGGGTTGGCTGTTGTCAGGTCGGGCCTGGGTCGGATTTTAATTTTATACCCCAGCCAGGCTTTAATTCCATATGCCTTCTTAACCACCTTACCGATCTGTCCTGCTACCTTCAGGGATCTGTGGACATTCACTCCAAGGTCCCTCACTTCCTCAACACTTCTCAGTATTTTCCCATTTTATCGTGTATTCCTTTACCTTGTTTGATCTCCCAAAATGCATCAGCTCACACTTCTCCAGGTTGAATTCCATTTGCTACTTTTCTGCCCATCCGACCAGACCATCAATATCTTCCTGCGGCCATACAGCTATCCTCCTCGATATCTACCACACAGCCAATCTTTGTGTCATCTGCAAACTTCTTGATCATGCCCCCTACATTTACGTCCAGATCGTTAATATATACCACAAAAATCAGGGGACCCAGTACTGAGCCCTGCGGAATCCCACTGGAAGAAGCCCTCCAGCTGCTAAAACAGCAGTCAACAATTACTCTTTGTTTCCTGCTACTGGGCCAATTTTGTATCCACATTGCTGCATTTCCTTCGATCCCATGGGATTTTATTTTTTTAACCAGTCTACCATGTGGCACCTTGTCAAAAGTCTTGCTAAAATCCATGTAGACAACATCAGCTGCACTACCCTCATCTATCTTCCTTGTTACTTCTTCAAAAAATTCAATCAAGTTGGTCAAACAAGATCTTCCCTTAACAAATCCATGCTGACTATCCTTGATTAACCCGTGCCTTTCTAAGTGACAGTTTATCCTGTCTCTCAGAATAGGTTCCAATAATTTGCCCACTACTGAGGTTAGACTGATTGGCCTGTAAATATTTGGTCTATCCTTCGCTCCCTCTTTAAACAGAGGTACAACGTTAGCAGTTCTCCAATCCTCCAGCATCACACCTGTATCCAGTGAGGACTGGAAAATGATGGTCAGACCTTCTGCTATTTCCTCTCTTGCTTCTTTTAACATCCCTGGGTACATTTCATCTGGCCCTGGTGATTTATCAACTTTCAAGGATGCTAATTTCATTAATACTTCCTCTCTCCCTATGTTTAGCACATCCAATACTTCAAACTCCTCCTCCTTAACTAAAATATCTGCATCGTCACCTTCTTTTGTGAAGAAAGACGCCAAGTATTCATTAAGAACCATCCCAATATCTTCCGCCCCTGAACATAGGTTACCTTTTTGTTCTTTTATGGGCCCAATACTCTCCTTAGTTATCCTTTTACTCTTAATGTATTGATAAAACATCTTTGGGTTCACATTGATTTTGCTTGCCAATATTCTTTCATGTCCTCTGACATTAAAGGAAGGACTTGCATTTATATAGTGCCTTTCACGACCTCAGGATGTTCCAAGGCATTTTACAGCCAATGAAGTACTTTTGAAGTGTAGTCTCTGTTACAATGTAGGAAACAGAGCAGCCAATTTGCACACAGCAAGATCCCACAAACAGCAATGTCATAATGACCAGATCATCTGTTATACTGATGTCAATGAAGGAATAACTATTGGCCAGGACACCAGTGATAACTCTCCTGCTCTTCTCTGAAGTAGTGCCATAGGATATTTTACATCCATCTGAGGGGGAAGACAGGGCATCAGTTTAATATTTCATCTGAAAGACAGCACCTCCAACCATGCAGCACTCCCTCATTATTGGACTGGTGTGTCAGCCTTGATTTTTGTAATTAAGCCCTTGGAAAAACTTGAACCCATAACTTTCTGACTCAGAGGTGAGACTGCTACCCACTGAGCCACAGCTGCCAACAGCACTGACTGCACATTAAAATCACTTAATTGGCTATAAAACACTATGGGACATCCTGAAGTCATAAAAAGGTGATATACAAATACAAGTTTTCCATTAACAAAGGAGATAAGGCCCAAAAATGGAACAACCGGCAACAAAACATCAGTCTTCTCTTCGATAAATCAAGGACTTGAACACTGTGTGTTTCATGCAAAGCTGATTTATTTAACATATATCCAGAATATTACACTCTAGCCTCGTTACAGGGATTATTAACATCAACTGAAATAAAGCCCAACTGTCAGAATGACTATGGTTCAGTCCTGGATGTGATTAACAGCAGCAATAAAATAAGAATCCATCCCCTTCAGTCACTTGTGAATTTGCTGGTGTCTCAGCAGGTTGGATCACTGAGTGAATCCCATCCTACGCTCAGGGCAGGTGAACGGCTTCTCCCCAGAGTGAGTGTGTTGGTGGTTCATCAGATAATTTCTGTTTTTAAAGCTCTTCTTACAGTCAGAACATTTAAATGGTCTCTTATCAGTGTGAATGTTTTGATATTCAGTGAGGTGGGATGTATGAGTGAATCCCTTCCCACACACAGAGTAAGCGAACAGCCTCCACAGAACCGAGTCCAGAGACACAGATGGACTAATTAAGAGCAGTTTGTATCGGGATGGGAGTTGGATGCGGAGGTTGGTCCCTGACCTCCTGTGTAGGTCTTTTTTGTTGCGTCAGATTGAGCTGGAGTGGAGATGGAGGAGAAGCTGCTGGGTTTAACCCCGAGTACTTTTGAGCCCAGTCGGGCCCAACAATTTCCAATGTGAGACTGACAAGAGAGGTATATTCCAGGGGAGATGAGGTTGCTAAACAGTCACTGTCTGTTCAATGTGTTATGACCGAGGTGGGAGGAGTACACTGTTAATTCAGTCCCACTTCTCCACAGGTCACAGCATATCAATAAATTTTCCCACGTACTGAAAAAGCCAATTAGATACTCTATTTGTTCCCAGAATAAAGCACACCAATCAGGTTTCTTTAATCAACAACAAAATTAACTATTTATTACAACACCAGGTCTTAACCAA
Organism: Heterodontus francisci; assembly: GCF_036365525.1. Taxonomy (NCBI): domain Eukaryota; kingdom Metazoa; phylum Chordata; class Chondrichthyes; order Heterodontiformes; family Heterodontidae; genus Heterodontus; species Heterodontus francisci. The sequence goes on along the minus strand of NC_090392.1, from coordinate 33,725,058 downwards.
TAATGAAATAAATCTATATATGAAAAGCTCCTTATTTCCCTAGTCCTCATGCACACACACACCAAAAAAAAAATGGTGAACCAGTGAAAAGGATTTTGGTTTACATCTGTTTCATAAGAATGAAAGGAAGAATAAAATAACTTAATTTGTCACGTTCTGGTAGGAAGTTCTTCGGTTTGGTGAGGTGTCCCAAAGTCCAATAGTTGGATGCCACTTGAAGTCTTTCCAGGTGAGGTTGATGAACAGTCTGTGATGGGTAGGCGTTCAAGGAAATTCAACAGCAGCAGGCTTCACATTGGTCTTTCATCAGGTGTGCAGCAACAGATCTTAAGTTTTACAGCAGCAGTATAGCAATTGAAGATTTCAGGATTTCTTAAAACATAGGAGGCAACAGGAACCACTCTTGATGCAGGGATTCTTTAGAGACAGGAGGCAATAGGGATCTGACACCTTTGAAATACAGGTTTCTTTTCAAGAGACCCAGGATTCCGTTACAGAGAGGTAACACTTTTTCTGGGTCTTCCTCTAATCTCCAGGCACGTCAAAACCAAATTTCAAATGCCTGCTCTTTGTCCAACTCACTGGCTTTTTACAAGGCCCAAAGTGAAACTTAAACTTCCAGACCTAAGTCAAATGCCCAGTCATAAAGTCTCTCTTGTCATTCAAAGAGTAGCCGAGAGGTCAAACCCCTAGCTGGTTTCCTTGAAATTACCTGCTTTCCTGTTCTTGTGTACAAGTTCAGCTTCCTTTCAAAACATCCATAGAGTTCAGCTTTTGTTTGAACTTCCTTTCAAACATTCATAAAGTTCCACTATTTGCAGGTGTGTCCAAGTCCACTGAAATCCTGTTTTAGTTTTTTAAAACATACAGTACCCCGCTCCCTCCTGCCATCGCCACTTCTCTTCGCTACTCTCTCCCGTGCACATGTGCTTGCCGCTCGCTCCCCGTCTCACTGCTTCTCGTCCCCTCGGCCACTGGCTCCCTGCCTTGCCACTGCCTCACCTCGGCCGCTTGCTCACCACTTCCCCCCCACCTAGGACACGCATTCCACCCTCGGCAGCTCATTCCTCGCCACTGCTCTGGCTGGCACCGTGGGGAGCAATCAGCTGACGGTGGCGGGGAGAAGGGGCGAGTGACCGGCTGGAGCAGTGAGGCTGGGAGAAAGCGGCTGCGGGGGAAGCAGTGGCAAGACGGGAAGCGAGCAGTCTTGGGAGAAACAGTGAGGCCAGGAAGTGAGCGTGCGGTTGTTGGGGGTGGGGGGGTGGGGGGTTAGGTGCGGTGGGGGAGGAGGTGCGGTGAGGCGGGATGCAAACTGCCGAAGCGGGGTACTGTTGGGGGGGAATGGAGGTGGCGATTGTAGCCATTGAGGGGTGAAATAATGCTTAGACTGGTGTCATTACATGGTGATGTCAGTGCGCATGCACAGATTCATACTGGCAAGCTAGAAAATGTTCGGATGCACTGATGACTTTGGCGATTGCTCTGTGTCTGTTCTGCATTGTCAGGAGACACTCCAATAATTAACTTCCTTTCCACAGTCCCCAGTGTTACGAAAGTGCCTCTGTGTTTTGTTAAGTATATTTTTTGAGGATTCATTTTTGAAAGATTGATAAATGTTAAACTTTGGAGTTTTCAAAGGGGGTCATGTAACGGCCATTTGACTTTGAAAAACAGTCCCTGGAAATATTTTTTAAAAGGGTCACTGAGAGGTCTTGCGAGGAAAACAAGCCTTTCCGGGAAACCATCTGACTTCTAGCGACAAAGGGTGGCACAGTGGTGCAGTGGTTAGCACTGCAGCCTCACAGCTCCAGCGACCCGGGTTCAGTTCTGGGTACTGCATGTGTGGAGTTTGCAAGTTCTCCCTGTGACCGCGTAGGTTTTCTCCGGGTGCTCCGGTTTCCTCCCACAAGCCAAAAGACTTGCAGGTTGGTAGGTAAATTGGCCATTATAAATTGTCACTAGTATAGGTAGGTGGTAGGGAAATACAGGGGCAGGTGGGGATGTTTGGTAGGAATATGGGATTAGTGTAGGATTAGTATAAATGGGTGGTTGATGGTCGGCACAGACTCCGTGGGCCGAAGGGCCTGTTTCAGTGCTGTATCTTTAATCTAATCTAATCTAATCTAAATAAATAAACAACAACAAACTTTTCCAGGAAACCACCTGACTTCCAGCTCAATAAACAACAGAGAACTTTAGACACCTGGAGAAGTTATTTACAAAGAAGTGACAGGTCAAGATTGATGGAGGCCAAATGGTTGACCTCCTGTTGTCAGTTTCGCTTTAGAATTGTTTTGAGTTGGGGATGAATTGTCTAAAAAAGGGAGAAAACTTCTAAGGAAAGAAGGGAACTTCCAAGGAGAGAAGAGAATTCCCAAGGAAGGAGAGAAGACCACAACCCAGCTCAGCTTTCCAGCACATCTCTAAAAGACCCTGAGAAGTCCACTGTGTCATCTCATGCATTTACAAAAAGCCTGCTAAATTAATTCTCAATGCCGCCTGAAAAGAACTGTTCTAAAAGCTCCCAGTGACCCGCTTATGTGTACTCAGAGGCTGGACAATATGCCAGTTTTGGAACACAACATATCTCATGTGCTGTTTCTTCAAGAATGAGCAAGTTGTATTGTCTGTAATAGAGCTCTAAAATCAAAAATCCCTTTATTTTTCCAGTTAACTGGTGTGTGTGTGAGGGGCTGAGGTAAAAAAGGAACTTTAATGTTTCAATCTGTGCATTTATGCTTTATTTCATTACTGGTTAAGACTTGTTTTATAATATTGTTTGATAATTTTGTTGTTTATTAAAGAAACCTGGTTTGTGTGTTTGATTCTGGGATAAAAATAGAGTTTATGATTGACCGTATCGTTAAGAGGGAAAAGAATTTAAACATATGTTGTGACCCGTGGAGAAGTGGAACTGGAATAAACAATGCATTCCTCCCGCCTCGGTTGTAACATATAATTAAGGGCTCTTTGTGGGATAAACCCAACGCTGACGATGTACAATTGTAAGGGGAATAATAATAATTGAAAAGAAGGAAAGGAGAAGAAATAAACATGTTTCTTGTGAAGTAGAATAAAGTTTACTCGACCAGAATGTCTCTATCAGTTGCTGTGATTTTTCTGGGGAAGGAATATGTATCCCTGAGTGATTTGATAGACATAACCAAGGTTAACTAAAGGATTTGGCAGAACTTAGTGTTGGAGTTAAAACCAGGAGCTAAGAAAGCAGACATAATTGATGTAATAGCACAACATTTACAATTGGAAGGAAAAAAAAAGCAAACCAGAGGGTACTGCAGTTGAATTAGCTAAAATTCGGTTTCAGATGAGGCAGCTTAAACTTGACAAAGAAAAAGATAAAGGAATAGAGATGAGAAAACTTGAGTAGGAAAAAGAATTGAAAAAATTTGAACTTGTAAAAGAATTGACAATGAAAAAACTTGATCTAGAATTTCAAAGAGAAGGAAGGGAATGAATATAAAAAGCTGGACCGAAGACAACAGGGTGGCCTTGACTTCAAGGAAAATTCTGATGATGAAAGATCTGACTCCAGCCCAGGACACAGTGGAGAGCTGTTTAGATTTGTGCCCTCCCTAAGTTTGAGGAAAGCAATGTAGAGGCATTTTTAATTTCTTTGGAAAGATAGCCAAATAGATGAAGTGGCCAAAGGAAAGCTGGACACTGCTTATGCAAAGCAGGTTGATGGGCAGAGCTCATGAAGTTTATGCCATGCTTTGAGGAGGCTTCTGCAGATTATGAGATGGCAAAAAAGGCTGTTTTCACTGCGTATGAGTTAGTCCCTGAAGCATACAGGCAGAAATTTTGGAACCCTGGAGATTGTCTGGGCAGACTTGTATAGAACTTGAGAGGGTAAAGCAAATTAATTTTGATCATTGGATATGGGCACTAAAGGTAGAAGCCATGTATGAGAACCGTAGGGAATGAATTCTCCTGGAAGAAATTAAAAATTCACTCCCTGTGATGGTAAGAATCCATGTAGGGAACCAGAAGGTTTCAATGGCCAAATAGGCAGTGGAAATTACTGATGATTATGAGCTTGTGTATAAATCCAAATCCTTTCTCTATCACCCCCACAAACCCAATAAGGATATAAGGTGGGAGAGTGAAAGGAAGGCACAGCTGACAACACTCCAGGATCTCCTCCTCAGGCCAGAAAGGAAGATGCTACGGGTGGAAGTGAGATCTGCAAGCTTAAGTGTTACCATTGTCACAAGGTGGGACACCTTCGTGCAGAATGCTGGAAGTTGCAGGGTAAACCCATTGGACTTGTTGGGATGCAGAAGGCCATTGCAGAAAAAGGGGCCCTGGCTGAGAGTACAGCAGATCAGGCAGTAGCTCTGACTGCAGCTATAAGGATAAATACAAAAACCACTGTGAGTGCAGGGGTTGTGAACAAGATACATGAGAGTTAGAGAGAATTATTGTTGAAAAGAAAAGTAACTCCTTATCCCTCAAGGGAGGCAGGTAAACCAATAGTTATACTTAGGGATACAGGAGCCACCCAATCTCTTTTGCTGGGGAAAGGCATAACATTTCCAGCAGAGCACGCACTGAATGTCAAGGTTTTAGGAATGGTATTGGCAGGGAGTATATACACATACCTTTGTATTGGGTGCATCTAAAGTGTGACCTAATATCTGGAACAGTAACTGTAGTAGTTGTCCATAGTTTGACAACAGAAGGAGTTGACTTACTCCTGGAGAATGATTTGGCCGGAGCGAAAGTAGTAGCTCCTCCAGTGGTCGCAGAAAAAAAAGTGAAGTTAAAGAGACAGAACAGTTGCAGGAAAAGGTTCCAGGAATTTTTCCTTCATGTGTAGTAACTTGAACAATGGTTAAACAAGTTCCATTGTCAGAGGTAAAATTGGCACTACAGACAGATAGTCGAATAACTGAAACTTTCTTTGTGGATTTGATAACCTGAAGGAAATGTTTAATAAGTCTTCTCTGACCAAGGCTCAGCAAGCTGATCCAGAGTTAAATAAAGTGTCGCAATCAGCTCTAACAGAAGCTGAGCCAAAAGAAGTTCTAGAAGGCTTTTGTATTAAAAATGTCATTCTGATGAGGACGTGGAGACGTCCTCACAGACTTGGGGACGAAGAATGGATGGTAGTTCATCGGATAGCCATACCGCAAAAGTATCGCCAGGATATGTGAGGATCCGGAAACCAAATCATATATAAGTCGATATTTCTACTGGCCATGTCTTTCCAAGGATATTGTGCAGTTTTGTAAATGGTGCCATATGTGCCAGATTATGGGAAAACCGCAATCTGCCATAAAACTGGCATCTCTAATTCCATATCAGTTATTGGGGAACCATTTAGTACAGTGTTGCTAGACTGTGTAGGATCTATACTGAGAACAAAGCAGGACACCAATATATGCTGTCATGCAGGCCCCCACTTGCTTAGAATGAAGTACACATTATTTTGCAACATAGGACATAGGAAGATAGGAACAGGAGTAGGCCATTCAACCCCTTGAGTCTGTCCTGCCATTCAATGAGATCATGGCTGATCCACGGCCTGACTCCATATACCTGCCTTTGGCCCATATCCCTTAATATCTTTGCTTAACAAAAATCTATCTCAGATTTAAAATTAACAACTGTTCTAGCTTCAACTGCTCTTTGTGGGAGAGAGTTCCAAACTTCTACCACCCTTTGCGTGAAGAAGTGCTTCCTAACATCTCTCCTGAATGGTCTGGCCCTAATTTTTAGAATATGCCCCCTAGTTTTTGAATCTCCAACCAGTGGAAATAGTTTATCTTTATCTAGCCTCTCTTTTCCTGTTAATATCTTGAAGACTTCGATCAGATCACCCCTTAACCTTCTAAATTCTAGCGAAAACAGGCCTAATTTGTGTAATCTCTCCTCGTAACTTAACCCTGTAGTCAAGGTATCATTCTTGTAAACCTACGTTGCAGTCCCTCCAAGGCCAATATATCCATTCTAAGGTGTGGTGCCCAGAACTGCTCACAGTACTCCACGTGGGGTCTAACTAGGGTTTTGTACAGCTGCAGCATAACCTCTGTGTCTTTATACTCCAATCCTCTGGATATAAAGGCTTGCATTCCATTAGCCTTTTTGATTATTTTCTGCACTTGCTCATGGCATTTTAAAGATCTATGCACCTGAACCCCAAGTCTCTTTGGACATCCACTGTACTTAACCTCTTCCCATTTAGAAAGTACCCTGCTCTATCCTTTTTTGGTCCAAAATGGATAACCTCACACTTGCCCACATTGAATTCCATATGCCACAGTTTTGCCCATTCACCTAGTCTATCAATATCTCCTTGCAATTTTATGCTATCATCTAGACTGTATACAATGCCGCCTAACTTTGTATCATCAGCAAATTTGGATATATGACTTACAATGCCATCATCCAAGTCATTAATGAATAATGTGAATAATTGAGGCCCCAACACAGATCCCTGTGGGACACCACTAGTTACATCCTGCCAATCAAAGTACTTACCCATTATCCCCACTCTCTGTCGCCTACCACTCGACCAACTTCCTAACCATGTCAATAATTAACATGAACATTAAAAACTTAAAGATGTTGCTGGGAAGAGAGGGCCCCTCACCGGAAAGACCTTTTTTGCATAGTAACAGACAGTGTTGGAACAAAGGAACCAGTTCCTGCTTCTCCAATACACAGAAGTTTAGTCACATGACTAACTGGATTTTTGAATTTAAATTTGCCACAGAGTGTTTGAGACTGAGAAAGCTGTTTGCTCCTGGACTGAGAACACCTCTCTCCTGTCTGCTCTCATCTCGCTCTCATGGAACTGCAAACCCATTGAAGACACATGAACCCCAAGAAAGAAAAGTTTCCTACAGTGAACAAGGTTTAAGAAGAATACTGGGCCCCAACGAAAAGCAAGACTACTTAGAAAAGGATTACAGTGAGTTCCGAAGTACAGTAAACAGGAAACTCTGATACTGCCTCCAACCACTACACTTTATTTTTCTTCTGCTCCTATCTGTCTCTATTTGCATGTGTGTCTTGCATGTGCATGCTAGCATGGGCGCTTTGTATATCCATAGGCATTAACTGTATTAGAGTTTAAGTTTAAGTTTTAATAAATTTCACTTTTTTTCTTTAAACCTAAGGAAGCCTGTTTGTGCTCATTTCTTTGCTTTATAATTGGAAAGCGGTGAACAAGGATTCACCATGGGGGAGCTCAAAACACAGTGTGTTTAAAAATTAAACCCCCCTACAATAAGACCAGGTGAAGGCTGAAAAGCCCCCTAGACACATTTCTCACCTGGTCGTAACAATACTCACTGTCATGGATATGGCTACTCAGTTCCCAGAGGCCATTCCCTTGAGAACAATTTCTGCTCAGGTAGTGGTAGAGATGTTAACCCATTTCTTTACTAGATATGTATTACTGACTGGGATTCAGTTAGATCTAGGTTCCAATTTTATGTCTAAAATTTTTTCAGGAGGTTTTGGGTAACTTAGGTAGAACACAGTTAAAGTCTTCAGGATACCATCCACAAACACAGGGAGCTTTAGAACGGTACCATCTTCTTTTGGGCCTCCTTATCTCGAGAGACAATGGATACGCGCCTGGAGGTGGTCAGTGGTTTGTGAAGCAGCGCCTGGAGTGGCTATAATGCCAATTCTGGAGTGACAGGCTCTTCCACAGGTGCTGCAGAGAAATTTGTTTGTTGGGGCTGTTGCACAGTTGGCTCTCCCCTTGCGCCTCTGTCTTTTTTCCTGCCAACTACTAAGTCTCTTCGACTCGCCACAATTTAGCCCTGTCTTTATGGCTGCCCGCCAGCTCTGGCGAATGCTGGCAACTGACTCCCACGACTTGTGATCAATGTCACACGATTTCATGTCGCGTTTGCAGACGTCTTTATAACGGAGACATGGACGGCCGGTGGGTCTGATACCAGTGGCGAGCTCGCTGTACAATGTGTCTTTGGGGATCCTGCCATCTTCCATGCGGCTCACATGGCCAAGCCATCTCAAGCGCCGCTGACTCGGTAGTGTGTATAAGCTGGGGGTGTTGGCCGCTTCAAGGACTTCTGTGTTGGAGATATAGTCCTGCCACCTGATGCCAATTATTCTCCGAAGGCAGCGAAGATGGAATGAATTGAGACGTCGCTCTTGGCTGGCATACGTTGTCCAGGCCTCGCTGCCGTAGAGCAAGGTACTGAGGACACAGGCCTGATACACTCGGACTTTTGTGTTCCGTGTCAGTGCGCCATTTTCCCACACTCTCTTGGCCAGTCTGGACATAGCAGTGGAAGCCTTACCCATGCGCTTGTTGATTTCTGCATCTAGAGACAGGTTACTGGTGATAGTTGAGCCTAGGTAGGTGAACTCTTGAACCACTTCCAGAGCGTGGTCGCCAATATTGATGGATGGAGCATTTCTGACATCCTGCCCCATGATGTTCGTTTTCTTGAGGCTGATGGTTAGGCCAAATTCATTGCAGGCAGACGCAAACCTGTCGATGAGACTCTGCAGGCATTCTTCAGTGTGAGATGTTCAAGCAGCATCGTCAGCAAAGAGGAGTTCTCTGATGAGGACTTTCCGTACTTTGGACTTCGCTCTTAGACGGGCAAGGTTGAACAACCTGCCCCCTGATCTTGTGTGGAGGAAAATTTCTTCTTCAGAGGATTTGAACGCATGTGAAAGCAGCAGGGAGAAGAAAATCCCAAAAAGTGTGGGTGCGAGAACACAGCCCTGTTTCACACCACTCAGGATAGGAAAGGGCTCTGATGAGGAGCCACCATGTTGAATTGTGCCTTTCATATTGTCATGGAATGAGGTGATGATACTTAGTAGCTTTGGTGGACATCCGATCTTTTCTAGTAGTCTGAAGAGACCACGTCTGCTGACGAGGTCAAAGGCTTTGGTGAGATCAATGAAAGCAATGTAGAGGGGCATCTGTTGTTCACGGCATTTCTCCTGTATCTGACGAAGGGAGAACAGCATGTCAATAGTCGATCTCTCTGCACAAAAGCCACACTGTGCCTCAGGGTAGACGCGCTCGGCCAGCTTCTGGAGCCTGTTCAGAGCGACTCGAGCAAAGACTTTCCCCACTATGCTGAGCAGGGAGATTCCACGGTAGTTGTTGCAGTCACCGCGGTCACCTTTGTTTTTATAGAGGGTGATGATGTTGGCATCGCGCATGTCCTGGGGTACTGCTCCCTCGTCCCAGCACAGGCATAGCAGTTCATGTAGTGCTGAGAGTATAGCAGGCTTGGCACTCTTGATTATTTCAGGGGTAATGCTGTCCTTCCCAGGGGCTTTTCCGCTGGCTGGGGAATCAATGGCATCACTGAGTTCCGATTTGGTTGGCTGTATGTCCAGCTCATCCATGACTGGTAGAGGCTGGGCTGCATTGAGGGCAGTCTCAGTGACAGCATTCTCCCTGGAGTACAGTTCTAGGTAGTGCTCAACCCAGCGGTCCATCTGTTTGCGTTGGTCAGTGATTATGTCCCCCGATTTAGATTTGAGGGGGGTGATCTTCTTGATGGTTGGCCCAAGAGCTCTCTTCATGCCATCATACATTCCTCTGATGTTTCCGGTGTCTGAGGCCAGCTGAATATGACTGCATAGGTGTTGCCAGTAGTCGTTTGCGCAACGCCTAGCTGTTCTTTGTGCAGTACTTCTGGCTGCTTTAAGTGCTGCGGATGTTAAATCGCTGGGGGCTTTCTTGTAGTTCAAAAGTGCAATGCGCTTAGCGGCTATGACAGGTTCCAGCTCTTCATTATGAGATTGAAACCAGTCTGCATTTCTCTTCGCACTTTTGCCGTAGGTGGTCAAAGCTGACTCATAGATGGCGTCTCTGATGTGGGCCCACTTGGTCTCAGCATCCCCTGTGGGAGTGTTTTGAAGGGCTGTTACAAGTGAATTTAGAAATTTTTGTAACAGCTGTGGGTGAGAAATTCTGCTCGTGTTGATGCGCGGGTGGCCCTTCTGCTTGGAATGATGCAACTTCTTTGGTCTGAGTCTAACCTTGCTGCACACCAGGGAGTGGTCGGTGTCGCAGTCCGCACTGTGGAAGCTGCGTGTGATTTGAACACTGTTTAAGGCGGCTCGCCTTGTGACAATGAGGTCTAGCTGGTGCCAACGACGTGATCTTGGGTGCCTCCATGAAACCTGGTGACAGGGTTTAGTGTGAAAGAACGAGTTGGTGATGCAGAGGTTATGATAGGTACACAACTCAAGCAGTCTCTGCCCGTTCTCATTCATCCTTCCAACGCCATAGCGCCCAAGGCAGGAGGGCCATGAGTCATGGTCGGCCCCAACCCTGGCATTAAAGTCCCCCAGCAGGAATAGGTGTTCGGTGTTGGGGATGCTGCTAATGATGTTATGGAGTTGTTCATAGAACTGGTCTTTAGCTTCAGGTGCGGAACAGAGTGTTGGAGCATAGATGCTGAGTAGGTGTACTGGACCAGAGGTGGTGAGCAGTCGGATGGACAGTATGCGTTCCGAGCCATTTGAGGGAGGCTCTATCATGCTGAGCAAGGAGTTTCTGATGGCGAAGCCCACTCCATGCTGTCTTGGTTCTTCAGGATCCCTGCCCTGCCAGAAGAAGGTGTAGTCTTGCTCTGCTAGAGAGCCACTCGCGGGGAGGCGAGTCTCCTGAAGTGCTGCAATGTCCACATTGAGTCTACTGAGCTCGTTGTTAATGATGGCGGTCTTCCGAGAATCGTTGATTTGTGTAAGGTCTTCCGACAGGCCAGGACACATAGTTCTGACGTTCCAGCTTGCAAAGCGAAGGGCTGGTACCTTCTTTCCTTTTTTCATGTTGTTTGGTGCGGTGTATCAGTCCACCTTTCGGGCAATGACCCTGAGCTCCAAGCACCCATTGAAGCAGGCAGACTGTGGCGGGACAGAACCTTATTGACCGGGGGCTGCCCGGTTTGAGGCGGGCGGTAGCTGTCCAGTGAGGTGCAATGACCTCTCCCACCGACAAAGGCAACCCGTGGCGCCCAGTTTCTACGCCAATTTATCTGGACTTATAACCCGTAACTGCTGCCTTCCGTGTTGTTTCAGTCGCTGTGAGGCAACTATGGAGTGACCTCTCCATGGCGCATGCCTGGGCAAATTTATGGAGGTTGAGAGTTGCCCAGTCGTCAAAACCCCCCTCTCGGCCTTTCTGGTGGGGTCCAAAGGAGTGCAGGACACGACGTTTGGCACCAGTATGGCTGCAGGAACTGCCGGAAACATGCCAAAGGTGACACATGACCGCCTACGGGGTTCCGCTCCGGATTTTCTGTTAGGGTTTACTCCCTTAGCCTTGGTCTCTCCCGAGACGCCCACAAGGCAGTGGGGTTGTTGGGGCCCCTACACAGGTGTAGGATGGTGCCGGTGGGAGGAGGGGATGCAAGGGGGAGGGGTAGAGGGAGGGGGTGGGGGGGGGTGCAGGGGAAGGGGGTGCGGGGTGAAGATGGTGCGAGGGGGGGGCGGGCTGGGACGGGGTTGTGAGGGGGTGAGCTGAGAGGGTGGAGCAGGGAAGGGGACGGGGTTGGGGGGGGGGTGGAAGGGGGGTAAAGGGGGGGGGGGGAGGGGGGGTGGAATCTGGTGCAGGTAATAAGCCATTTCCTCAGTGCCCACCATCGACGTCCGGAAAGCTCATCCACGTCCTTCGGGAGGTGAAGCATCATTTGGCAGACTTAGAGGTGATTACATTTGCTAAGGGTTTTTTTTTTTTGCAGTGGTTTAAATAAAGGCATGCAGCATTGCCGACAGTGCGCTGCAGATGCTCTCCGAGCCATCTCCCGCGGGCGCTTTGAAGTTGCGGCCGGGGGGGGCCGTTCGTGGATGTTTTGGGTGTTCGGGGCACCTTTTCACAGGACTTCTCTCGGGTCCCGCAGCTCCTTCTTCACCTCAATGGACTTACCGCATGCCGTGGCTGCAGACACTCTGGACTGTGAAGACAGCAGGATCGGAGATTGAAGTATCGGCAGCTGTGCTCGTCAGTTTCATCCGGATCAATTTCATTGAGAAAACAAAGAGCAGGTGTGGCTGGGGGAGGGCAGTGGGCCCAGGTAACATACACTAAACTAACTGTTAACTTTTAGATAGGGCTAAAATGAACTGATTTAAAGAGCCAGGGGAATTTAAACAGTTTAAGAGGGCAGATTGGGGGAGAAAACGTTAGGGATGGGAGCAGATGGCCATGGATAGAGTTGAACAGCAAGGGAGCTTCCTGGGGAGCTTCCAGCCCAGGAGCCATCTTGACGGTACCATCAGGCCCTCAAAATGATGATCGGGGCATACGGTCATGAATTATACTGTCATGCCATGATTGGGATGAAGGGCTAGAATTTCTTTTGTTTGCCATGAGGAATTCACGTAATGAGTTGACAGGTTTTAGTCCTTTTGAATTCGTTTATGGATATGAGATAAGAGGTCCTCTAAAACTAATTTTAAAAAGGCTTTTGGAAGAGAGGGATGAATCCTCTGTGCTAGATTATGTATTCATGTTCCGAGAACGGCTCACAAGAGCTTGCAACGTGGCTCAGGAACACCTTAAAGCTTCCCAAACAACTTTGAAGAAATGGGCAGACAATCATGCTAAGACCTGAATATTTCAGCAAGGGGATGAGGTGTTAGTGTTACTGCCTTTACAGGGTGAACTGCATGATTTAGTGGTCCACATAAAGTGATCAAGAGAATTGGTGAAGTAAATTATTTGATTGACACCCCAGATCGCTGGAAAAAGAATCGGCTGTGATATATCAATTTGTTAAAACAATATCATCGCCGGGAGGAGGATAAACAAACACAGGTATGTCAGGTCATAGGGACAGTGAAGGATGAAAGAGTACAAGTTGATGTTAACTTAGACTTATACCACTGTTCCTTCCTCCCTTGAGGAGAGGCAATATAGTCCAACACTCGCAGCAACCTACACTCACCTACACGACTCCAGTAAAACATCCCAGGAGGAAAAGGGGGGCAGTGTGTGTACCTGCCCTGATATCCCCCTCCCCAGGCCTGTCAGTCAAACCCCCCACTCCTCCCAGTCCACAGCTCAGCCTAGCAGCTTGCAGCTTCCTGCACCTTGAGCCAGCCCTGCCCAGGTGTGACCCAGTCCAAGGAGAGTCTTTGTGGAAGGAGGGAGTGGGGGAGGCAGGACCTCCTGTCCTGTGCTGTGTCCCAAATAGTTCCTCCCTCCCCTCCCCCAGACCCCTTTATAACGGAGTTAAGTTTGGCTCTTTGATGTTACAGTTTATTAGCCTTAGTTCCTCCAAAAGAGCTGGAAATCTGGTGGCCGTTAACCCGGGCCTGTCACTGGGAGAAGCCCTGCAGCTGCCGCCCCGCTTGGTGCAAATGCGGGACCGGGAGCTTCTTATTGGGGGTGTTGAAGCCTATACCGGGTGTTTCTGAAGACTCTCCGCCGGCTCCATTGCTCCCTCTACCCTGCTGCCGCTTACCAGCTGCAGATGGGACTCACAGGTATCTCTCCACTGCATGTTCTAAACATAAGAATGTTCGGTAAAGCCCCCGCTGAAGGTCCCAATAGGAGCAGCGGAGCGGGCAGTGCAGCGATTGCGTGGGTTTGGTTTTCCTTCCATTTTTATCAAATTAAACAGCGCTATCTTTATTACTGGCAGCAATAACATCCTTTAGGGAAGGAAATCTGCTGTCCTTACCAGGTGTGGCCTACATGTGACTGCAGTAATGTGGTTGACTCTGAAATGCCCTCAAAAATGGCTCAGCACGCAACTGAGTTGTATCAAATCACTACAAAGTCGATAAGGAATGAAACTGGATGGACCATCCAGCATCGACCTAGGCAATGGAAATGACAACGGCAAACCCAGCCCTGTCGATCCTGCAAAGTCCTCCTTACTAACATCTGGGGGCTTGTGCCCAAGTTGGGAGAGCTGACCCACAGACTAGTCAAGCAAGAGCCTGACATGGTCATACTCACGGAATCATATCTTACAGTCAAAGTCCCAGTCACCGCCATCACCATCCCCGGGTATCTCCTGTCCCATTGGCAGGACATACCCACCAGAAGTGGCGGCACAGTGGTATACAGTCGGGAGGGAGTTGCCCTGGGAGTTCTCATGAAGTCTCATGGGATCAAGTCAAACATGGGCAAGGAAACCTCATGCTGATTACCAGCTACCGCCCTCCCTCAGCTGATGACTCAGTACACCTCCATGTTGAACAGCACTTGGAGGAAGCACTGAGGGTGGCAAGAGCGCAGGATGTACTCTGGGTGGGGGACTTCAATGTCCATCACCAAGAGTGGCTCGGTAGCAGCACGACTGACCGAGTTGGCCGAGTCCTAAACGATATAGCTGTGAGACTGGGTCTGCGGCAGGTGGTGAGGAACCAACAAGAGGGAAAAATATACTTGCTCTCGTCCTTACCAATCTGCCTGCCGCAGATGCATCTGTCCATGACAGTATTGGTGGGAGTGACCACCGCACAGTCCTTGTTGAGACAAAGACCCGTCTTCACATTGAGGATACCATCCATCGTGCTGTGTGGCACTATCACCGTGCTAAATGGGATAGATTTCAAATAGATCTAGCAATGCAAAACTGGGCATCCATGAGGTGCTGTGGGCCATCAGCAGCAGCAGAATTGTACTCTACCACAATCTGTAGTTTCATGGCCTGGCATATCCCTCATTCTACCATTGCCATCAAGCCCGGAAGACCAACCCTGGTTCAATGAAGAGTGCAGGAGGGCATGCCAGGAGCAGCACCAGGCATACCTCAGAATGAGGTGTCAACCTCATGAAGTTACAACGCAGGACACTTGCATGTCAAACAACATAAGCAGCATGTGACAGACAGGGCGAAGCGATCCCATAACCAACGGATAAGATCTAAGCTCTGCAGTCCTGCCACATCCAGCCGTGAATGGTGGTGGACAATTAAACAACTAACTGGAGGAGGTGGCTCCACAAATATCCCCATCCTCAATGATGGGGGAGCCCAGCACATCAGTGCAAAAGATAAGGCTGAAGCATTTGCAACAATCTTAAGCCAGAAGTACTGAGTGGATTATCCATTTCGGCCTCCTCCTGAAGTCCCCAGCATCAGAGATGCTAGTCTTCAGCCAATTTGATTCACTCCACCTGATATCAAGAAACAACTGAAAGCACTGGCTACTGGCAACATTCCGGCAATAGTACTGAAGACCTGTGCTCCAGAACTTGCCACGCCTCTAACCAAGCTGTTCCAATACAGCTACAACATTGGCATTAACAGTGCAATGTGGAAAACTGCCCAGGTATGTCCTGTACACAAAAAGCAGGACAAGTCCAACCCGGCCAATTACTGCCCCATCAGTCTACTCTCAAAGATCAGTAAAGTGGTGGAAGGTGTTGTCAACAGTACTATGAAGCGGCACTTGCTTAGTAATAACATGCTCAGTGATGCGTAGTTTGGGTTTTGCCAGAGCCACTCAGCTCCTGACCTCATTACAGCCTTGGTTCAAACATGGAAAAAACAGCTGAACTTAAGAGGTGAGGTGAGAGTGACTGCCCTTGACATCAAGGCAGCATCTGATCGAGTATGGCATCAAGGAGCCCGAGCAAAACTGGAGTCATAGAAAATAGGAGCAGGAGTAGGCCATTCGGCCCTGCTCTGCCATTCATTATGATCATGGCTGATCATCCAACTCAGTAACCTGTTCCTGCTTTTGCCCCATATCCTTTGATCCCTTTAGACCCAAGAGCCATATCTAACCTCTTCTTGAAAATATACAATGTTTTCGCCTAAACTGCTTTCTGTGATCATAGAGTCATAGAGAGATACAGCACCGAAACAGGCCCTTCGGCCCACCAAGTCTGTGCCGACCAACAACCACCCATTTATACTAATCCTACATTAATCCCATATTCCCTACCACATCCACACCATTCTCCTACCACCTACCTACACTAGCGGCAATTTACAATGGCCAATTTACCTATCAACCTGCAAGTCTTTGGCTGTGGGAGGAAACCAGGGCACCAGGCGGAAACCCACATGGTCACAGGGAGAACTTGCAAACTCTGCACAGGCAGTACCCAGCACTGAACCCGGGTCACTGGAGCTGTGAGGTAGCGAATTCCAAAGGCTCACCACTCTGGGTGAAGAAATGTCTCCTCATCTCAGTCCTGAAAGGTTTACCCCGCATCCTTAGACTATGACCCCTGGTTCTGGACTCCCCCACCATCGGAAACATCCTTCCTGCATCTACCCTGTCAAGTTCCGTTCGAATTTCATAGGTTTGTATGAGATCCCCCCTCACTCTTCTGAACTCCAGCGAATATAATCCCAACCAACTCAATCTTTCCTCATAGGTCAGACCCCCCATCCCAGGAATCAGTCTGGTAAACCTTCGCTGCACTCCCTCTATAGCAAGAACATCCTTCCTCAGATAAAGAGACCTCTCTTTATACACAATATTCCAGGTGTGGCCTCACCAAGGCCCTGTATAATTGCAGCAAGCCATCCCTGCTCCTGTACTCGAATCCTCTTGCTATGAAGGCCAACATAACATTTGCCTTTTTTTCCGCCTGTTGGACCTGCATTCTTACCTTCAGCGAATGGTTGACGAGAACACCCAGGTCTTGCTGCATATTCCCCTCTCTCAGTTTTTAGCCGTTCAGTTAATAATCTGCTTTCCTGTTTTTGCTACCAAAGTGGATAACCTCGAATTTATCCACATTATACTGCATCTGCCATGCATTAGCCCACTCACTCAACTTGTCCAAATCACCCTGATACCTCTCTGCATCTTCCTCACAACTCACCCTCCCACCCAGTTTTGTGTCATCTGCAAATTTGGAGATATTACATTTAGTTCCCTCATCTAAATCATTCATATATATTGTGAATAGCTGGGGTCCTAGCACCGATCCCTGCAGAACCCCACTAGTCACTGCCTGCCATTCTGAAAAAGACCCATTTATCCCTACTCTTTGTCTCCTGTCTGCCAACCAGTTTTCTATCCATTGCAATACACTACCCCCAATCCCATGTGCTTTAATTTTACACACTAATCTCTTATGTTGGACTTTGTCGAAAGCCTTCTGAAAGTCCAAATAAACCACATCCACTGGCTCCCCCTCATCAATTCGACGAGTTACATCCTCGAAGAATTCTAGTAGATTTGTCAAGCATAATTTCCCTTTCGTGAATCCATGCTGACTCTGTCTGATTCTACCACTGTTCTCTAAGTTCTCTGCTATAAAATCTTTGATAATGGACTCTAGAATTTTCCCCACGACCGACGTCAGGCTGACTGGTCTATAATTCCCTGCTATCTCTCTACCTCCCTTTTTAAATAATGGGCTTACATTAGCTACCCTCCAATCTATAAGAACTATTCCAGAGTCTATCGATTCTTGGAAGATAACCACCAATGCATCCACTATTTCTAGGGCCACTTCCTTAGGTACTCTGGGATGCATACCATCAGGCCCTGAGGATTTATCGGCCTTCAATCCCATCAATTTCCCCAACACCATTTCTCTACTAATACTGATTTCCTTCAGTTCCTCCTTCTCACTAAACCCTGTGTTCCCCAACATTTCTGGTATGATATTTGTGTCCTCCTTTGTGAAGACAGAACCAAATGGTCAGCCATTTCTTCATTCCCCATTATAAATTCCTCTGTTTCTGACTGTAAAGGACCTACATTTGTCTTCACCAATCTTTTTCTCTTCACATACCTATAGAAACTTTTATAGCCAGTTTTTATGTTCCCCGTAAGCTTACTCTTGTACTCTATTTTCCCCTTCTTAATCAATCCCTTGGTCCTCCTTTGCTGAATTCTAAACTGCTCCCAATCCTCAGGTCTGTTGTTTTTTCTGGCAAATTTATACGCCTCTTCCTTGAATCTAATGCTGTCTCTAATTTCCCTTGTAAGCCATGGTTTGGCTACTTTTCCTATTCTAGTTTTGTGCCAGACAGGGATAAACAATTGTTGCAGTTCATCCATGCGCTCTTTAAATGTTTGCCATTGCTTATCGACCGTCATCCCTATAAGTAAAGTTTCCCAATCCGTCATGGCCAACTTGCGCCTCATACATTCGTAGTTTCCTTTACTAAGATTCAGGATCCTAGTCTCAGAATGAACTACGTCACTCTCCATCCTGATGAAGAATTCTATCATATTATGGTCGCTCATCCCCAAGGGGTCTTGCACCACTTGATTGTCAATTATTCTTCTCTCATTACACAATACCCAGTCTAGGAGGGCCTGTTGTCTAGTTGGTTCCTCAACGTATTGGTCCAGAAAACCATCCCGTATACATTCCACGAATTCTTCCTCTATGGTATTGTGACTAATTTGATTTGCCCAATCTATATGCAGATTAAAGTCACCCATTATTACAGATGTTCCTTTATCGCATGTGCCTCTAATTTCCTGTTTAACGCCATTCCCAACAAAACCACTACCCCTTGGGGGTCTATATACAACCCCCACCAACATGTTTCTCAGCCCTACCCATACAGATTCCACATCGTCAGAGCTAATATCTTTCCTCACTATTGCATTAATTTCCTCTTTAACCAGCAATGCAACTCCACCGACTTCTGCTTTTTGTCTGTCCTTCCTAAATACTGAATACCCCTGGATGTTCATTTCCCATCCCTGTCCATGCCATGTCTCCGTAATCCCGACTATATCATACCTATTTACATCTATTTGCACGATTAATTCATCCACTTTATTGCAAATGCTCCGTGCGTTTAGGCACAAAGCCTTAAGGCTTGTCTTTTGAACAATACTTGTCCCCTTCCCACTATTTTTCACTGTGGTCCTGTTTGATTCTGGCCCTTAATTTCTCTGCCTATCACTTTTCTTATTCCCCTTACTGTCTTTTGTTCTTGTCTTTGATTCCCCCCTCCTCTGACTCCTTGCAAAGGTTCCCATCCCCCTGCCATTTTAGTTTAAACCCTCCCCAACCACTCTAGCAAATACTCCCACAGGACATCAGTCCAGTCCTGCCCAGGTGTAACCTGTCCAGTTTGTACTGGTCACACCTCCCCCAGAACCGGTTCCAATGTCCCAGGAATCTAAAACCCTCCCACTCACACCATCTCTTCAGCTGACATATCCTGCTATTTCTACTCTGACTAGCACGTGGCACTGGTAGTAATCCTGAGATCACTACCTTTGAGGTCCTACTTTTCAACTTACTGCCTAGCTCCCTATATCCTGCTTTTAGAACCTCATCCTTTTTTTTACCTATGTCGTTTGTACCAATGTGTACCATGACCACAGTCTGTGGAGTCAATGGGAATTAAGCGGAAAACTCTGCTGGTTGGAGTCGTACCTAGGGCAAAGGAAGATGGTTGTGGTTGTTAGAGTTCAATCATCTGAGCTCCAGGACATCACTGCAGCAGTTCCCCAGGGTAGTGTCCGAGGCCCAACCATCTTCAACTGCTTCATCAATGACCTTCCTTCAATCATAAGGTCAGAAGTGGGGATGTTCGCTGAAAGTTGCACAATGTTCAGCACCATTCGCGACTCCTCAGATACTGAAGCAGTCTGTGCAGAAATGCAGCAAGACCTGGACAATTTCCAGGCCACACAAGTGCCAGGTAATGACCATCTCCAACAAGAGAGAATCTAACCATCTCCTCTTTGACATTCAATGGCATTACGATCGCTGAATCCCCCACTGTCAACATCCTGGGGGTTACCATCAACCAGAAACTGAACTGGAATAGCCACATAAATACCATAGCTACAATAGCAAGTTAGAGGCTGGGAATCCTGTGGCGAGTAATTTACCTCCTGACTCCCCAAAGCCTGTCTACTATCTACAAGACATCAGACAGGAGTGTGACAGAATACTCTCCACTTGCCTGGATGGGTGCAGCTCCAACAACACTCAATAAGCTCGACACCACCCAGAACAAAGCAGCCCGCTTGATTGGCACCCCATCTACAAACATTCACTCCCTCCACCAATGACGCACAGTGGCAGCAGTGTGTACCATCTACAAGATGCACTGCAGCAATGCACCAAGGCTCCTTAGACAGCACTTTCCAAACCTGCGACCCCTACCACCAAGAAGGACAAGGGTAGCAGATGCATGGGAACAGCACCACCTGCAAGTTCCCCTCCAAGTCACACAGCATCCTGACTTGGAACTACATCGTCATTCCTTCACTGTCGCTGGGTCAAAATCCTGGAACTCTGTTCCTAACAGCTCTGTGGGTCTACCTACCTCACATGGACTGCAGCAGTTCAAGAAGGCACCACCACCTTCTCAAGGGCAATTAGGGAGGGGTAATAAATGCTGGCCTGGCCAGCGATGCGCACATCCCAAGAATAAAAAAAAGCTCCTGTGATGTCATAGATTTTGTCATGCATTTGTGCATGTGCCGGTACTGCGCCACCTAGTGGCTCTGATGAGCCTGAATTGAAAATGGTTCCAAAAGAAGCTGCAGGATCTTGAGGGGAAATTTGTGCAGACTGAGGATTGTTAAGATCTGGAACGGATTGTCTGAATGGATGGTGCAAACAGACTCCATAGGAACTTTCAGAAGGCCAAGGTCATGGCCTTGAAGAGGACTAATTTCCAGGGTGATGGGGAAAAGCTGGATTGTGGGATTGAACTGACAGTTCTTTCACAGAGCGGCCCAGGCTGGGCGGGTGGACAGGCCTCCTTCTGTGCTGTAAAATTCACTGATTCCATCATGTTCATATAGACATCAACTGGGAGATACAACACAACTCAGGGCTCAAAGACAATGAATCCCCAGAATATGTTCAGGGCAATTCTCTAATGCTCCGTACTGATAATTTAATTAAAGAGGAAAGTATTTACTGATGTCTGACGACTGAGTGGTTAAAGTGTTGGATTTGAAATCTGTGGGTGTTTCCCTGTGTAGGTTCAAACTCTACTCACAGTGAATTTGATTCTGCTTTCTGTAGTTGGTTGCCTGGGGAGATCAGATCAGAATAACATCTGCTGTAGTCGATTAAAATAGTTGACAGTAAACTCCTTTTTATTGACATCAGTTAGATATTGTGGACTTTTTAGCAACTAAACAATATGTAAAAATGAGTGAAAAATAAGCACTGAGAAAAGCAAGAAACATGTATTTTAATAAAGACCACTGCAATGTTTCAAAGGAAAATGGCACCTACAGCGAATGAATGAGAACGCCTTTTGGTTTCATTAATTTGAACCAGATTTCTGTGTGGAAAATGACTGCAGAAGAACTTGAATCCTCATAAAATCATTGAAATTTACAGCATGGAATGAGGCCATTCGGCCCATTGTGTCCGAGCTGGCAACCAGGAGCCATCCAGCCAATCCCACTTTCCAGCTCTTGGTCTGTAGCCTTGTAGGTTAGGGCATTTGAAGTGCATATCCAAGTACGTTTCAAATATTATGAGTGTTTCTGCCTCTCCCATCCTTTCAGGCAGTGAGCTCCAGAGCCCACCACCCTCTGGGCAAAAACATTTCCCCTCAAATCCCCTCTAAACCGCCTACCTCTTACCCTAAATCTATGTCCCTGGATATAGACTCCTCCACAAAGGGGAATAGGGCCTTCCTATCCACTCTAACTAGACCCCTCATAATTTTATACACTTCAATTAGGTATAATTGGTAATTTAGTATAACAGGTAAGGCAGATGAACTTAGAGCTTGGATTAGTACTTGGAAATATGATGTTGTTGCTATTTCAGAGACTTGGTTGAGGGAAGGGCAGGATCGGCAGCTAAATGTTCCAGGCTTTAGAAGCTTCAGGCGGGATAGAGGGGGATGTAAAAGGGGTGGGGGAGTTGCATTACTGGTTAAGGAGAATATCACAGCTGTACTACGGGAGGACACCTCAGAGAGGTCATGCAGCGAGGCAATATGGGTGGAGCTCAGGAATAGGAAGGGTGCAGTCACGATGTTGGGGGTTTACTACAGGCCTCCCAACAGCCAGCGGGAGGTAGAGGAGCAGATATGTAGACAGATTTTGGAAATATGTAAAGGTAACAGGGTTGCGGTGGTGGGTGATTTTAACTTCCCCTATATTGACTGGGGCTCACTTAGTGCTAGGGGCTTGGATGGGGCAGAATTTGTGAGGAGCATCCAGGAGGGCTTCTTGAAACAGTATGTAGATAGTCCAACTAGGGATGGGGCCATTTTGGACCTGGTATTGGGGAATGAGCCCGGCCAGGTGGTCGAAGTTTCAGTGGGGGTGCATTTCGGGAGCAGTGACCATAGTTCCATAAGTTTTAAGGTACTTGTGGATAAGGATAAGAGTAGTCCTTGGGTGAAGGTGCTAAATTGGGGGAAGGCTAATTATAACAATATTAGGCAGGAACTGAAGAATTTAGATTGGGGGCGGCTGTTTGAGGGTAAATCAACATGTGACATGTGGGAGTCTTTCAAACGTCAGCTGATTAGAATCCAGGACCAGCATGTTCCTGTGAGGAAGAAGGACAAGTTTCGGGAAGCTTGGAAAACGCGGGATATTGTGAGCCTAGTCGAAAAAGACAAAGGAAGCATTTGTAAGGGCTGGAAGGATAGGAACAGACGAATCCCTTGAGGAATATAAAGACAGTAGGAAGGAACTTAAGCAAGGAGTTAGGAGGGCTAAAAGGGGTTATGAAAAGTCATTGGCAAACAGGATTAAGGAAAATCCCAAGGCTTTTTATACATATATAAAGAGCAAGAGGGTAACCAGGGAAAGGGTTGGCCCACTCAAGGACAGAGATGGGAATCGATGTGTGGAGCCAGAGGAAGTGGGCGAGGTACTAAATGAGTACTTTGCATCAGTATTCACCAAAGAGAAGGACTTGGTGGATGATGAGCCTAGGGAAGGGAGTGCAGATAGTCTCAGTCATCTCATTATCAAAAAGGAGGAGGTGTTGGGTGTCTTGCAAAGCATTAAGGTAGATAAGTCCCCAGGGCCTGACGGGATCTACCCTAGAATACTGAGGGAGGCAAGGGAGGAAATTGCTGGGGCCTTGACAGAAATCTTTGCATCCTCATTGGCTACAGGTGAGGTCACAGAGGACTGGAGAATAGCCAATGTTGTTCCTTTGTTTTAGAAGGGTGGCAAGGATAATCCAGGAAATTATAGGCCGTTGAGCCTTACGTCAGTGGTAGGGAAACTATTAGAGAGGATTATTCGGGACAGGATTTACTCCCATTTGGAAACAAACAAACTTATCAGTGAGAGACAGCATGGTTTTGTGAAGGGGAGGTCGTGTCTTACTAATTTGATTGAGTTTTTTGAGGAAGTGACGAAGATGATCGATGAAGGAAGGGCAGTGGAAGTTGTCTATATGGACTTTAGCAAAGCTTTTGACAAGGTCCCGCATGGCAGACTGGGACAAAAGGTGAAGTCACTCGGGATCAGAGGTGAGCTGGCAAGATGGATACAGAACTGGCTCGGTCATAGAAGAAAGAGGGTATCAGTGGATGGGTGTTTTTCTGAATGGAGGGATGTGACTAGTGGTGTTCCGCAGGGATCAGTGCTGGGACCTTTGCTGTTTGTAGTATATATAAATGATTTGGAGGAAAATGTAGCTGGTCTGATTAGTAAGTTTGCGGACGACACAAAAGTTGGTGGAGTTGCGGATAATGATGAGGATTGTCAGAGGATACAGCAGGATATAGATCGGTTGGAGACTTGGGCGGAGAAATGGCAGATGGAGTTTAATCCGGACAAATGTGAGGTAATGCATTTTGGAAGGTCTCATGCAGGTGGGAGGTATACAGTAAATGGCAGAACCCTTAGGAGTATTGACAGGCAGAGAGATCTGGGCGTACAGGTCCACAGGTCACTGAAAGTGGCAACGCAGGTGGATAAGGTAGTCAAGAAGGCATACGGCATGCTTGCCTTCATCGGTCGGGGCATAGAGTATAAAAATTGGCAAGTCATGTTGCAGCTGTACAGAACCTTAGATAGGCCACACTTCGAATATTGCGTGCAATTCTGGTCGCCACACTACCAGAAGGACGTGGAGGCTTTGGAGAGGGTACAGAGGAGGTTTACCAGGATGTTGCCTGGTCTGGAGGGCATTAGCTATGAGGAGAGGTTGGAAAAACTCAGATTGTCTTCACTGGAACGACAGAGGTGGAGGGGCGACATGATAGAGGTTTACAAAGTTATGAGCGGCATGGACAGAGTGGATAGTCAGAAGCTTTTTCCCAGGGTGGAAGAGTCAGTTACTAGGGGACATAGGTTTAAGGTGCGAGGGGCAAAGTTTAGAGGGGATGTGCGAGGCAAGTTTATTACACAGAGGGTGGTGAGTGCCTGGAACTTGCTGCCAGGGGAGGTGGTGGAAGCAGATACGATAGCGACGTTTAAGAGACATCTTGACAAATACATGAATAGGATGGGAAAAGAGGAATATGGGCCCCGGAAGTGCAGAAGGTGTTAATTTAGGCAGGCATCAAGATCGGCGCAGGCTTGGAGGGCCGAATGGCCTGTTCCTGTGCTGTACTGTTCTTTGTTCTATGTCTCCCTCAGCCTCCTCTGTTCCAAGGAAAAGAACCTTGACCTATCCAATCTTTCCTCATAACTAAAATTGTCTAGATCAGGTGACATTCTCATGAATCTCCTCTGTACCCTCTCGAATGCAATCACATCTTTTCTATGGAGCGGTGACTAGAACTGCATACAGTACTCCAGCTGTGGCCTAATCAGTGTTTTATATGGATCCAGCATAACCTCCCTGCAATAATATTCTATGCCTCGGCTAATAAAGTTAAGTATCCCATATGCCTTTTGACCACCTTAACTAACTGATCCCCTGTTGTGTTTCCTTCTATCCTTCAAACACAAACTCACCAATCACTCAAGTAGGACTGGTAAACAATATTGTGAATTCCTTATTCGAAGATTACAGTAGTTTATACATATTTCTGGAGAGCTCTTACTAGTACGTCTTACTTGGTCAACTAACGCATTCCAACTACTGTGTCATGTGACAGACAACATCATATCCTGGCTCTCTCCACAAATTCTATCTCCACAGATGTTGCCAGACCTACTGAGTATTTCCAGCACTTTTTGCTTTTATTTCCTGGCTGAGGGTATACAGATGATGGACATACCCACTTAAAGACATACTACAACATCCACCTTTTTTCTAAAGTTGAGATTACACACATATAATAACTGGACAGATAATAACAAGGATGTGATAACACTATTTACATTACAGTAAAACTTTCATGCACTGTGAGTTCAGAACTTTATGTGTTTACAAGTCTCTGAAGTGTAAAGGTGGTTTGCTTATATTACCCGATCTCGTCACCATGAAACCTCTTTGAGATTGCTGTCTGTTATTATAGTGGTCTTGATTTGTATGTGTGTTGTTTTCTTGCACAACAACATTGCATTGGTTGTCTTCACCATGATCTTCCACAGTGCTGTGTTCAGCTCTAACCTTTGATTGTGTTCTATTCATGATAGGACAGCTGGTTGTTGCACAACTGGACATCTCCCTGAGTTGGCATCGATTTCTGTGTAATGTCGCTCCATTTGGTGTTTCCATTTCATACAATTTCGGCTCTCGACAAACTTGAGCTACTTCAGCTAGAAACCAGGTTCACGCTGTTGGATGTAGAACGCCTGAACTTTTTGTCCTGTCGTCAAACTTAGCAATTCTTTATCCACATACTGGTCATGTATATCCTTCATCCTCCCCTGTTTTTCCAGTAACTCATCTCGTACAACGGTCAACTTGGATAGGTGGTGGCTTGGAAGAGTTGTTCGAACTTGCCTCCCAAACATGAGCTCAGCAGGTGAGGGTAAACTTACACTCAATGGTGTTGCCCTTAGATGTAGCATTGTGACCTGGAAATCCAGCTTTGTTTCCCAGCATTTAATAATCAAGGACTTAACAATACGAACCACACACACTGCTAGGCTGTTTGATCGACAATAATGTGATGACGTAAGAACATAAGAAATAGGAGCAGGAGTAGGCTATTCAGCCCTTAAAGCTCGCTCCACCATTTAATGAGATCATGGCTGATCTTCTACTTCAACACCATTTTCCTGCACTATCCCCATAACCCTTGATGTTTTTAATCTGTAGAAATCTATCGATCTCAATCTTGAACATACTCAACAGCTGAGTCTCCACAGCCCTCTGGGGCAGACAATTCCAAAGATTCATCATTCTCTGAGAGAAGAAATTCCTCCTCATTTCAGTCCTAATGGCCTGCCCCTTATTCTGAGGTTATGCCCCTGGCTCTGGACTCCTCAACCAGGGGAATCCTCCTTCCTGCATCAACCCTGTTGTGCCCTGTAAGAATTTTGTATGTTTGAATGAGATCATCTCTCATTCTTCTAAACTCCAGAGAATAAAGGCCCAGTCTATTTATTCTTTCCTCATAGGCCAATCACTCCATCCCAAGAATTAGTTTGATGAACCTTCTTTGCATTCCCTCTATGGCAAGTATATCTTTCCTTAGGTAAGGGGCCTTAACAGATATCTTTGCAGCATCCTTAAACACGGGTGAGGTCCCGGAGGACTGGAGAATTGCTAATGTTGTCCCCTTGTTTAAGAAGGGTAGCAGGGATAATCCAGGTAAATGTAGACCGGTGAGCCTGACGTCAGTGGTAGGGAAGCTGCTGGAGAAGATACTGAGGGATAGGATCTATTCCCACTTGGAAGAAAATGGGCTTATCAGTGATAGGCAACATGGTTTTGTGCAGGGAAGGTCATGTCTTACCAACTTAATAGAATTCTTTGAGGAAGTGAGAAAGTTGATTGATGAGGGAAGGGCTGTAGATGTCATATACATGGATTTCAGTAAGGCGTTTGATAAGGTTCCTCATGGTAGGCTGATGGAGAAAGTGAAGTCGCATGGGATCCAAGGTGTACTAGCTAGATGGATAAAGAATTGGCTGGGCAACAGGAGACAGAGAGTAGCAGTGGAAGGGAGTTTCTCAAAATGGAGACGTGTGACCAGTGGTGTTCCACAGGGATCCGTGCTGGGACCACTGTTGTTTGTGATATGCATAAATGATTTGGAGGAAAGTATAGGTGGTCTGATTAGCAAGTTTGCAGACGACACTAAGATTGGTGGAGTAGCAGATACTGAAGGGGACTGTCAGAGAATACAGCAGAATATAGATAGATTGGAGAGTTGGGCAGAGAAATGGCAGATGGAGTTCAATCAGGGTAAATGTGAGGTGATGCATTTTGGAAGATCCAATTCAAGAGTGAACTATACAGTAAATGAAAAAGTCCTGGGGAAAATTGATATACAGAGAGATTTGGGTGTTCAGGTCCATTGTTCCCTGAAGGTGGCAACGCAGGTAAATAGAGTGGTCAAGAAGGCATGCGGCATGCTTTCCTTCATCGGACGGGGTATTGAGTACAAGAGTTGGCAGGTCATGTTACAGTTGTATAGGACTTTGGTTCGGCCACATTTGGAATACTGCGTGCAGTTCTGGTCGCCACATTACTAAAAGGATGTGGATGCTTTTGGAGAGGGTGCAGAGGAGGTTCACCAGGATGTTGCCTGGTATGGAGGGCGCTAGCTATGAAGAGAGGTTGAGTAGATTAGGATTATTTTCATTAGAAAGGCGGAGGTTGAGGGGGGACCTGATTGAGGTGTACAAAATCATGAGAGGTATAGACAGGGTGGATAGCAAGAAGCTTTTTCCCAGAGTGGGGGATTCAAATACTAGGGGTCACGAGTTCAAAGTGAGAGGGGAAAAGTTTAGGGAGGATATGCGTGTAAAGTTCTTTAAGCAGAGGGTGGTGGGTGCCTGGAACGCGTTGCCAGCGGAGGTGGTAGATGCGAACACGATAGCGTCTTTTAAGATGTATCTAGACAGATACATGAATGGGCAGGAAGCAAAGAGATACAGACCCTTAGAAAATAGGCGACATGTTTAGGTAGAGGATCTGGATCGGCGCAGGCTTGGAGGGCCGAAGGGCCTGCTCCTGTGCTGTAGTTTTCTTTGTTCTTTGTTAAAACTGCACACAGATACTTCAGGTGCAGTCTCACCAAGGCTCTATATAATTGCAGTAAGACATCTTTACTCCTCTACTCAAATCCTCTTGTAATAAAGGCTAACATATCATTTTCTTTCTTAATTCCTTGCTGTACCTTCATGTTAGCTTTCAGTGACTCATGAACAAGGACATCCAAGCCCCTTTGCAGTTCAACACTTTCCAACCTCTCACCATTTAAGAAATAGCCTGTAATTCTGTTTTTCCTATCAAAGTGGGAACTTCACATTTCTCCACATTGTATTCCATCTGCTAAATTTTTGCTCACTCGCTTTGCCTCTCCAAATCTCCTTGGAGCATTGCTGCATCCTCGTCACAACTCACACTTCCACCTAGTTTTGTGTCATCTGCAAACTTGGCCATTTCTGCCACCTCCAGCGTGATGCCACCACCAAATGCATCTTCCCCTCCCCTCCCCTGTCAGCATGCTGCAGGGATCATTCCCTCCTCGACACCCTGGTCCACTCCTCCATTACCCCGACACCTCATCCCTTTCCCACAGCACCTTCCCATGCATTCGTAGGAGGTGCAATACCTGCCCTTTTACTTCCTCTCTCCTCACCATCCAAGGCCCCCAACACCCCTTTCAGGTGAAGCAATGATTTACTTGTAGTCCCTTCAACTTAGTCTACTGTATTCGCTGCTCACAATGCAGTCGCCTCTACACTGGGGAGACCAAACACAGACTGGATGACCGCTTTGCTGAATACCTCCGCTCAGTCCGAAAGCATGACCCCGAGCTTCCGGTTGCTTGCTATTTCAACACTTCCCCCTGCTCTCAGGCCAACATTTCTGTCTTTGGCCTGCTCCAGTGTTCCAGTGAACATCAACGCAAGCTCGAGCAGCAGCACCTGATCTTTCGATTAGGCGCTCTACAGCGTTGCGGACTGAACATTGATTTCAATAACTTCACAGCATGACTGGCCTTTTTAAATTTACTTTTAACCATGTGCCTGTTTTCCATGTAGTCAGAGCTGCCCATTATTCCGCTATTAACACTCTCTCTGGACTAAGGCTTTGTCTTTCACCACAAGCATTAACACACGCTTTGCCTTTGTCCCAGGACAGCTTTGTTATTTAATCTCTCCTGCCCTATCAAACACCTTCCGCTTTGTTCTCTCCCCAACCCCTCCCCTTCACTTGCTTAAAACCTAATTCTTTTCTAACTTTTGCCAGTTCTGGTGAAAGGTCACAGACCTGAAACATTAACTCTGCTTCTCTCTCCAGAGATGCTGCCAGACCTGCTGAGTATTTCCAGCACTTTTTATTTTTGTTGGAAATATTACATTTGGTCCCCACATCCAAATAATTGATATAGATTGTGAACAGCTGGGGCCCAAGCACTGATCCTTGCGGGACCCCACTTTGCACACGTCTCGAAATAGGTCTGTCGCAATTCTGGTTTACGGGGGTGATGGAATCTCGTGAGGTATCAGTGACTCTTTGTGCTGGCTCGGCTGGTGTGCCTGACATGCTTCTCACATACTTCTCTATATCACTGCTGATCCCTGGCCAGTTTTCCCTTGACAGACATCTCGTGTGCCCATGTGAGTCTGGTATCTGATTGGAGTGACGCAGCTAATAGAACCTGTCTACCTTTGAATATCACGCATCTGGATATTCCTAATTCATTTCAGTAGGCCCAAAATGATCTTAAGGTTTCCAGGACTTCTTGTATTACATCAGACCAAGCTTCAATTATGGGTTTCCATAGTGTCTGGAATACTGGGTCTTTGAATGTCTCTTCTTGCAATTGTTGACGTTTGTGTTGTCCAAAATGCATCAAATTGCTTGCAAGACATCTTTGACTTCTGTAGCTGGTGAATCAACTTGCAGATCCAATGAAACATCCTCATTCTTTGTTGGATTTTGCAACCTGCTCAAGGTGTCTGAAGTAACCATCAAGTTGCCTAGCTTGTAGAAAACATTGCCATTGTCTCCTTGAATTCTGATCAACAATCATTGTTGCCTAGGCAATGAACTCACCAATGGTTTTCACCATATCATTTCAAGGGGTTTGTGGTCTGTTTCGACAATGAATCTCATGCCAAACAGTTATTTACGGAATCGTGTTATACCAAATACTGGGCTGAATTTTACCAGCCCCTTGATGCCGCCGGTCATGGCGCGGGGCTGGGAAAACGTTGTTGGGAGAGGCCCGCCTCAACCTGCGATGTCGAGAAGGGCCCGCTGCATATTACCGGCGGTGGGGAGACCTCGGTGTGGCCCCTACGCCGCCTAGTGGCGGGCCCTTAATCTGCATATTTAAATTGACATCAATTACATTCAAATGAACTTACCTGTCGCTCTGTGTCCATTTTACAGCCTCCGTTCGGCCTTCGCGTACCTTCAGAACTCCGCACGGAGTTCCGAGGCGAGAACCTGGCGCAGAGGGGGGAGTAATAAAAATTTCAGGGTGGGACGGGTGGAGGAGCAGGGAAATCAATTTTTATTGGATGTGGGGATGGTGGGAAGGGGATATAGGCCAGATGTTATAAGTTTAGGGGGTAAAGTTCGTGTAGGGAAAAAGGAATGTGTTGGTCATTTCTGGCATTGAAATGACCATTGGGGGGTTGGGGAAGGGCGATCCACATATTTTTTATTGTTTAATAAAATTTTAATGCTGCTGTCCATTTAAAAATTTAAAGTAATTGTAAGGGCTTAAAGCCCTTTAAAAATGGCGCTGGACGCCGTTGCTGGGGACACGTAGGCCGCCCCCACATGTCATCGGGGCGGCTGCTCCACCCGCGCTATTTAAATGAGCCCCCACACTAAATATCGCGGGGGCTCCTCAGTGGCCGCTGAATGGGGGCACCCTGCTGAGTTCAAAGGGCGCGGTGCCCGAATAAAATTCAGCCCCGGAGGACGAGAAACTTGCATCATCCTTAAGGAAAGGATTGGCCCATACAGGGATCAAACCTGGAACTTTGGCATTATTAACACCACACTCTAACCGTCTGAACTAACCAGCTATTGCACTTTAAGTGTGGTTGTCAAACCTAATCTACCTTTGCCTTCCAGCTTTATATGTTCGAAATATCCTGAAAACGCATGAAATGTATTCCTTGATGAAGTAACGGGGAAAGTTGGAGGATAGCGGTAGTGTGGTTGACGTTGTGGATATGAACTTTCAAAAGGCAGCTGGTGAAGTATCACATAATGGACTTGTTAGAAAAATTAAAGTGGATGGAAGTAAAGGACCAGTGGCAGTGTGGATACGTAATTGCTGAGGGACATAAAACAGAGAGTTGCCTTTGCTGTATCCAGAGCTTTTAGCCGTTTCTTGATATCACGTGGAGTGAATACATTTTTCTGAAGTCTGATATCTGAGATGTTGGGGTGCTCAGAAGGAGGACAAGATGGATCATCCACTCTGCACTTCAGGCTGAAGATCGTTGCAAATGCTTCATCCTGGTCTTCCAGACTGAGCTGCTGGGCTCCACCCATCATTGAGAATGGGGATGTTCATGGAGCCTCACCCACTGGTTAGTTATTTATTAGCTGACATTTAATGGCAAATGTGAATTATTTTTCATACTTAATTGAACAAGTTTTGAAAGTGTTTCAACCCGCTTTCGAAATGGGGACCTTTCGTGGGTGAGGCAAATGTGACAACCACTACACTACAGAAACGTTGTACTGTGAAAGCTCAAAGGAGCCAGCCGAGAATGTTAAACTGTGCAGTCATGCTGCACTTCAGGAGTTTGATTTTCAGAAATAGAATTCCGGTGTTATATTTTAGAAGCTCTAGAGAAATTGATCCAGCGACGGAATCATAGAAATTTAGCACAGAAGGAGGCCATTCAGCCCATCGTTCCTATACCAGCTTTGTCAAAGACCTGTCCAAGTAGTCCCACTTCCCTAATCTTTGTCCGTAGCCCTGCAATTTTTCCCTTTCAAGCAATTATCCAAATCCCTTTTCAGAACCATTATTTAAGAAAAATAATATTGAAAGAGGTGCAGGAGCTTCTGCAGTGTCGATGCACAGTGTGTGATCATTGACAAAGATTACCTGACTCAATGACACCAAGAGTTGGACTCGGGATTCTTGGATTTGTTCTTTTTTAATATTTATACCTCTAATGCATTCACATTTGAGTATTTTTAATGTTTCTTCTGATCAAATAAGTAGTTATTTTGCTGAGCCGCTACATACAATTTGTTACAGAGGCAGTTATGTAAAGGAGGTGCAGTTTTGCAACAGCCATATAATGTCCTGGTTAGAGCACTCCTCGAGGACTGTGGGTAGTTCTGGGCACGCCACTTTTTCAATTGTCCTTGAAAACAGGGCAGTGCCCATCCAACAGAATGTTTGAGGGTTTGAATGATTAGATTATGAGGTCGTGTCCCTTATTACAGAGAGACTACTATTGGTTTCCACTTGGTGTTTCAGCTTGTTCTGAATTTCAAGGTGGAGAAGCAAGTTGACCAAGGGTGCAATGCATTCCGTTCAATCATCAATAACATTAGGAATGGGAACATAGGAGCAGGAGTAGGCCAATCAGCCCATTGAGCCTGCCCCGCCATTCAATATGATCATAGCTGATCATCCACTTCAATGCTTTTTTCCCACACTATCCTCATATCCCCTTATGTCATTTGTATTTAGAAATCTTTCAATCTCTGCTTTAAACATATTCAATGACTGAGCTTCCACAGCCCTCTGGGGTAGAGAATTCCAAAGATTCACAACCCTCTGAGTAAAGAAGTTTCTCCTCATCTCTGTCCTAAGTGGCTACCCCCTTATTTTGAAACTGTGTCCCCTGGTTCTAGACTCACCAACCAGGAGAGACTCTCCAATCTTAGCTGCATCTACCCTGTCTATCCTTTTAAGTATTTTGTAGGTTTCAATGAGATCACCTCTCATTCTTCGAAACTCTAGAGAATACAGGCCCAGTTTCCCCAATCCATCTTCATAGGACAGTCCCGCCATCCCAAGAACAAGTCTGGTGAATCTTCGTTGCACTCCCTCTATGGCAATAATATCCTTCCTAAGGTAAGGGGACCAAAACTGCACACAATATTCCAAGTGCAGTCTAACCAAGGTTCTATACAATTGAAGCAAGACGTCACTACTCCTGTACTCAAATCCTGTACTCAAATCCTCTTGCGATAAAGCCGAACATACCATTAACCTTCTTAATTGCTTGCTGCACATGCGTGTTAGCTTTCAGTGACTTATTGACAAGGAGACCCAGATTTCTTTGTACACTTTCTAATCTCTTACCATTTAAGAAATATTCTGCACATCTATTCCCCCTACCAAAGTTGATAACCTCACAGTATATTCCATCTGCCATGTTCTTGCCCACTTATTAACTCTGTCCAAATCCCCTTGAAGCCGCTTTGCATCTTCCTCACAACACACATTCCCACCTAGTTTTGTGTCATCCGCGAACTTGGAAATACTACATTTGGTCCCCACATCCAAATCATTGATATATATTGTGAACAGCTGGGGCCCAAGCACTAATCCCTGCGGTGTCCCACTAGTCACTAGCCTGCCAACGCGAGAATGACCCATTTATTCCTACTCTCTGCTTTCTGCATGTTAACCAATCCTTTCTTCCTGTCTTCCTGTTTCTGTTAACCATTCCCTTCTTCCAGTTCTTAGCTGCACCTCCTTCCAAATGTCGCAATCCATTTCACTCAGGATTTGTTCCAGGATTCAATATTAATATATTAATATTTGTGCCCTCACTTGAAATGAGATTCTCCTCAACACCCAACACAAACTGAATTGCAAACCTGATGGGCAAACAAAAGGAAAACAAGTCAGTATGTAACACAAGTCCCATGGTGCTCATTTTCAGATGCACAACAGTCAGCTCTTAAATCAAATGAAAGAATTTTACAGTGAAAGGATTTGGAAAGTAGGTGTTAATGGTATTTGAGTCTTTCTTTTTTCTATTTTTGCAGCATACTGGCACCTAAATCCTGTTCAAGTCTCTTCTTCCTCTACTTAATATGAAAGGAGCAGTTTGACATTGACCAGACCTGCACTGCATCTCAGGTTTCATTGTCTCGTTGTTAGTTTTTCCTTTTACTTTACTGTGAAGAACGATACAAAGTGATTATTCAGCATGTCTGTCATTTCATTAGCTTCAATTACAATATCAGCTATGTCCGTCCTTAAGGGACCCAAATTACTCTGAGCCACTCTGTGAGACGGTGAATTCTTATGTTAATCTGCATCAGTAAACCCATGAATTTCTGTTACTGACTGAACAAAATGCTAATATGTCTGTGAGTCCCCAATCTGACACACTCCTCCTTTTACCTCCTTTTTGCTATTTAGATGCTTATAAAAGATCTTTAGATTTGAAATCGTGCATAATTTCTCATTGTCTACGATAAGTTAATGTCGTTAAATAGATACAGTTCAAGAAGAAACATAACAGGCTGATGATAACAGTGACTGTTCTGACACTGTGAGCTATAGTTAAATATTGGCTCATTTAAAATTTCATTCAGCAGTTTCAGTTCCAAAACTCCTGATAGAACTGACAAGAAAATTTCTCGCTGAACTTACTCAATGTCATAACTTCAAAGAGAAAGATATAGCCAAAAAAGTGCTCTTCACTATAATAGGTTGTATTTTCTGCTCATTTAGCAAGGCAGTCCCGTTAGCTTTGACAGTTCATACAGCAGCGAGGAAGTTTCACTCCCTGAGTGGGAATCAAACCCGTCCTGAGGTACTGACTGGTGAACCCAAACCACCAGGGTATTCACTACATCTCAGTGCAAGTTAGCAACAGGCAAGTTTCATTTACAAGATGGCTGTTTAGTTAGAACACAAAAAACCTGCTCAGCCAGTCACAGCACCGAGTGTGGCCGGC
The DNA here is from genome assembly GCF_036365525.1 of Heterodontus francisci. Taxonomy (NCBI): domain Eukaryota; kingdom Metazoa; phylum Chordata; class Chondrichthyes; order Heterodontiformes; family Heterodontidae; genus Heterodontus; species Heterodontus francisci. The sequence goes on along the minus strand of NC_090392.1, from coordinate 33,690,246 downwards.
ATGAATAGGAAATGGACAGTGAGGTTCAACTGGAACACAAGCTGTGGCTCCCTAAAACTCTCCACCTCTCTTTCCTCCTTAAAACCTGTCTCTTAGACCAAGCTTTTGGTCATTTGCCCGAATATCTCATTATGTGGCTCAGTCTCATATTTTGTCCAATAACACTTCTGCGAGGGATCTTGTGATTTTACAAAGTTATTGTTGTTGTTAGGAGGATAGGAGTAGGCTATTCAGACCATGGAGATAGTTCCACCATTCAATTAGATCATGGCTGATTTGTATGGCAACTCCATCAACCGCCTTGGGTTCTTTACCTTCGCTTTCCTATTGGCCTCCTTCTGTGCTGCAACAATTCTGTGATTCTGTGATTCCAAATAAAATGTGTACAGCCTGAAATGTTGCTCCACTAAAATCATCATTGTTTTGAAATATAACGGACTGAATAAGGAATTATGGTAATTATGGGTGATCTTTGACCTCAACTCCACCTTTCAACGCTGTCCACATATCACTGGATTCCCTCAAGAGTCCAAAGATCTATCCCTCTCAGCCTTTAATATATAAATCACTAGACCCAGAGGGAGGATTTTTATTCCAGACAGCATTCGAGGAGAGGGATACAAAGAGCAAAAGAGACAGAGAGAGGAGACAGAGACCGATATACAGAGACAAAGAGAGTGAGAGTGACAGAGACAGATGTACAGAGATAAAGGGAATGACAGAGAGTGGAGTAGACACTGAAAGCAACAGATACACTTCACAATTTCATATCTTTCTTCAGTGAGACTGACAGAAAGTAAGAAAAGAAAGACTTACATTTAAACAGCGCCTTTCACGACCTCAGAACCTCGCAAAGAGCTTTACAGCCAGTGAAGTACGGTCACTGCTGGAATCTAATGACAGAGAGACAGCGAGTTCAACAAAAATGCGGATTCAGCAGATTCCAAAATAGGAACGTAATAATTCCATCTCAATATGGAATCATTCTTTCCTATATCTATGACTATTGAATATCTCATTATTATTATTATTGAATATCTCATTGTTTGATGCAGGTTCAGCAGATGGAAGCCTGAAGCTGAATGAATAAATTTCACCTCAAATCCCTAACGAAACAGGGGGAAAAAATCCCAAATTCTATCAGGTCATCTCCCAGCCTCCTCTTTGCTCGTGAGAAGAGCCTCGGCCTGTTCCAGTTTTCCTGGCTATGACAATCTCTCCATTCCGGTAAAAGTTGTGAGTGAACATTTATTTTCCTGTTCATTGCGAGACCCGGCAGCAGTGAACTAATGTCCGAGGACTTTCAGTTTGCTCTATTTTTATTTATTCACTCTCTTGATGCGTCCAGTTAAATAAACAGCAACTGCACAACATCCACTGCATTTCCTTCCTCACTACACTGTGTTATTCCCTCAAATAATCCCTGCTGTCTGTCCTGAATGAATCCATTTCACTAACAAATGTTGAAATGTTTGCTCCACACCCACAGGGTTTCATCTGTTTAAAAACACAACAGAGAAGTATTAAAAAAGATTGTAGATCTTTAAACAATGAGTGACATTCGGGTACAGACTCTTCCACTCAGTCCTCCAATCCCTTTCCCTTATTCCTGTTGATCTGAAGCTCCCTTGTGAACCTACCTTAATGTTTAATGTTTCAGGTGAGAATCCTTAAGGAATACCTCCTTCAACAGAGGAGATCCAGGCCTCATTTTCTGATGTTAAACAGTTGGAAATATTGTATTGTTCTCAGTAATCTCCCCCACCACCTGTAATAGTGTTGTATATCAGGCTGCATGGCACTTCTTACATCCTTACCAACTTTGGGAACAAAATCTGAAGGGTTGGGATGTATGCAGATGGGAAGTGGATTAAGAAAAAGGATAGTGAAGAAAATAATAAGGAAGAATAAGAGCAAGAAATAACAATGGGATCGGATGAATGCCGGAACAGTGGAAACAAAACTGGGAGACAGGAAACACCAGTTACTAAGATTGTTGGAAGAAACTTGATTGGGAGACAAACAGCTGCAAGATATTTGACTAAGATACATTCCTGTGATGTAACAAACATGAAATACACAAACAATTCCTGTTTATGTTAAACAAAAAGTACTGGAAATACTCAGCAGGACTAGCAGCATCTGTGCGGACAGAAGCTTCTCTCTCCACAGATGCTGCCAGACCTGCTGAGTATTTCCAGCACTTTTTGTTTTTGTTTCAGATTTCCAGCATCTGCAGTATTTTTCTTTTATTCCCATTTATATTTATATCCCTAGTGATCTACAAAAGCAGGAATCATACTGAGCCAGTGGATTGGATACAGCTCCTTGAAGGAAAATCAGTGGCAAACCAGTGGGAGGCATTCAAAAGCGAGCTTCTGCAGGCACAGTGTAGGCTTGTTCCCACAAAGATAAAGGGTGGTGCAGCCAAATATAGAGCCCCCTGGTTATGTAGAAGTGTACAGGGTAAGTTAAAGCATAAAAAGATCACAAAAAACTTAATACTTCTGAAAGCCTAAAGAAGGAAATTAGAAAATCAAAGAGAGGACATGAAAAATTATAGGCAGGTAAGATCAAGGAAAACCCAAAGATGTTTTATCAGTTGTCATGCAGACCCCCCACCTGCCAAGAATGAGGCACACATTATTTCGCCACATGAACATTAAAACTTAAAATTGCTGCAGGGAAGAAGGCCCATCACAAGGAATTGCCAGGCCCCTCGCCGGAAAGACCTTTTTTGCAGACAGTGTTGGAACAAAGGACCCAGTCCCTGCTTCCCCATTACACAGAAGACCTGGTCAGACCAGTTTAATCACATGACTAAATGGCAGTTGGAGTTTTTTGAATTTGAACTTGTCACAGAGTTAAAAAACTCAGAAAGCTGTTTGCTCCTGGACTGAAAAGACCTCTCTCCTGTCTGCTCTCATTGCGCTCTCACCAGCTTCGGAAACCATTGAAGACATATGAACCCCAAGAGAAAAAAATCTCCTACAGTGAACAAGGTTTAAGAAGAATACTGGGCCCCAATGAAAAGTAGGACTACTTACAAAAGGACTACAGTGAGCACGAAGCACAGTAACCACAAACTCTTCTGATATTGCCTCAAACCTCTCTACTTTATTTTTTCTTCTGCTCCTTTCTGTCTCTATTTGCATGTGCTTATTGCATATGCATGCTAGTGTGGGGCGTGGTGTGTACCTGTGGGCATTAACTGAATTAGAGTTTAAGTTTAAGGTTTAATAAAATTAACTTTTCTTCTTTAAACCTAAGAAAGACTCTTTATGCTCATTTCTTTCCCTAATAATTGGAAAGTGGTGAACAAGGATTCACCAAGGGGAAGCTCAAAATACAGTGTGTTTAAAATTAAACCCTGTCATAAGAAGACCAGGTGAAGACTGAAAGAGACCCCTAGACACCTTTATCATCTGGTCGTAACACAGTACATTAAGAGCAAGAGGATAACTAAGGAAAGGGTAGAGCCTATCAGAGATGTACAAGGGAACTTACGCATGGATGCAGAAGATATGGGCAGGGTTCTTAATGAGTTTTTTGTCTCTGTCTTCACAAAGGAGAGGGATGATACAAACATTGTAGTAAAAGAGGAGGAGTGTGAAATATTAGATACGATAAGCAAAATGAGAGAGGGAATACTCGAGGGTCTGAGATCCTTGAAAGTGGATAAATCACCAGGGCCAGATGGATTGCATCCTAGATTGTTAAAGGAAGCCAGGGAAGAAATAGCGGATGTGCTGAGGATCATCTTCAAATCCTTACTGGATATGGATGACGTACCAAATGATTGGAGGTCTGCGAACGTTATACCATTGTTTAAAAAGGGTGTGAGGATGGGCCAAATAATTATAGGCCGGTCAGTCTGACCTTGCTGGTGGGTAAATTATTAGCATCAGTTCTAAGAGACAGGATAAACTGCCACTGAGGAAGACATGGATTAATCAGGTTTAGTCAGCATGGATTTGTTAAGGGAAAGTCATGTAATACTAACTTGATTGCATTTTTGAGGAAGTAACAAGGAGGATTGATGAGGGTAGTGCAGTGGATGTGGTCTACATGGATTTTAGTAAGGCATTTGACAAGGACTCGCATGGCAGGTTGGCCCGTAAAATGAAAGCCCATGGGATACAGGGGAATGTGGCAGGTTGGATCCAAAATTAGCTTAGTGACAGAAAACAAAAGGTAGTAGTCGATGAATATTTTTGCGAATGGCAAGCAGTTTCCAGTGGCATTCCACAGGACTCAGTGTTGGGTCCCTTGCTGTTTGTGGTATATAGTAATGATTTGGGGAGGCATGATTGGACAATTTGCTGATGACACAAAAATTGGCCATGTAGTTGATAGTGAAGAGGATAGCTGTAGACTCCAGAATGATATCAATGGTTTGGTTGAGTGGGTGGAAAAGTGGCAAATGGAATTCAATCCAGAGAGGTGTGAGGTAATGTATTTGGGGAGGGCAAGAAAGTGAGGGAATACACAATAAACGGGAGGTTATTGAGAGGGGTAGTAGTGAGAGAACTTGGAGTTCAGGTGGCAGGACAGGGATACAGAGTGGTGAAGAAGGCATGTGGAATGCTTTCCTTTATTGGCCGAGGTACAGAGTACAAAAGCAGGGATGTAATGCTGGAACTGTATAAACTGCTGGATAGGCCACAACTGGAGTATGGTGTACAGTTCTGGTCACCACATTGAAGGAAGGGCATAATTGCTCTGGAGAGAGTACAGAGGAAATTTACAAGAATGTTACCAGGGCTTGAAAGTTATAGCTATGAGGAGAGATTGGATAGGCTTGGGCTGTTTTCTTGAGAACAGAGGCAGCTGAAGGGTGACTTAATTGAGATGTACAAAATTATGAGGGGCCTAGATAGAGTAGCCGGGAAGGTCCTGTTTTTCTTAGCGTGGAGGTCAATTACCAGGGGGCACAGATTTACGGTGATTGGTAGATGGATTAGAGAGGACATGAGGAAAAACATTTTCACCCAGAGGGTGTTGGGTGTCTGGAATTCACTGCCCGGATCGGTGGTGGAGTCAGAAACACTCAACTCTTTTAAAAGGCACCTGGACCTGCACCTGAAGTGCTGTAACCTGCAAGGCTACAGACCAGGTGCTGGAAGGTGGGATTAGATTGGGTGGTTAATTTTTGCGGCTGACACAGACACGATGGGCTGAATGGCCTGCCCTTGGTGCTGTAATTTTTCTGTGGTTCCTCAGCACCTCATCCTTTACATAGTAGCAATCAGGTTTGCTGATTGCCCTCTGCTTCAATTTTGGTTTGGGCAGCCTGAGCTAAGTTTCTTAATACTGGGTCAATTTGCTGAGCCTCAACTAGGTAAGATTTGTTTAATCCATTCCCTGGGTCCTCTAACTTCCCAAAGAAAGTTTCAGACAACCAGACAGCATGGTCATCTAGCTGTAGTGCCAGTTCAGCCTCCTCTGAGGGAGCTGGTTTGACCATGGCCTGAGTCACTGCACAATATGGGGAAATGCAGGGGACTGTCTCCTGCCGCTGCCCTGTCTCTGTAACCTCTTTTGGTCTCTCTACTACTACTGGGGCAACTACCACCTTCGCCCCTGCCAGATCATTATCTAGGATCAGGTCAACCCCATCCACAGGCAAACTAGCGACAATCCCTACAGTCACCAGTCCCGAAACTAGGCCGCACCCCAGGTGCACCTGGTGTAAAGGTACGGGTATACACTGCCCCCTGATACCATTGACTACCATTCTGGTATTTGCTGCGCTCTCTGGGGGAAAGATCATGCCTTTTCCCAGCAAAACGGATTTGGTGACCCCTGTATCCCTGATTATGACTATGGGCTCCTAATTTTATTGATTGGTCCTCGGGCCCCAGTCTCCACCCAATCACAGCAAACACACAATAAACATAGGGCATGTTTGCTGACAATGCAACCACTAGGTGGGGCTGTACCAGCACATGCACAAATGCAGCCTCATGGACTGAACTGTCACTGTCAATAATAAAGATGGTGCCAACTGAAATGTCACTGTAGTATAAGGGTATCAAAGGGTTAATCTTGAGCAAATGTAAAGATTACCGCCCACCAAGATGAGGGAAGAGAATATGTGAGAGACACTCGCGAACTGTTACAGTGTGGCTTTTGAAGAAGACAGACAGGCTAGTGTGGAGTGCATATAGTTACTAGGCAATAAAGATTACTGTTTAAACAATACAGTCTAAGAACTTCTCTGGCTAGACTCTTCTGTGGTGACAGCAATAAAGAACCAAATATATGTCACAGGCAGCTGCCAGTAATAAAGATGGCGCCAACTAAAACGTCACTAGCTGTGATGTCACAGGCAGCTGCCAGTAATAAAGATGGCGCCAACTAAAATGTCACTAGCTGTGATGTCACAGGCAGCTGCCAGTAATAAAGATGGCGCCAACTAAAACGTCACTAGCTGTGATGTCACAGGCAGCTGCCAGTAATAAAGATGGCGCTGCTCAAATTGACACAAAACGAATTCAACCTAAATCCCCTCAATGGCCCTGATCGCCACCTCAATCACTGCACCCAGATTCCCGCTTCTCTCTCCCCTCCCCAGCTGCTTCCTGCGCCCGTCTGCGCGCCATTCCCGATTACTCGCCGCTCCCCCGCCATCGCCGAAGGGCCTGTTTCAGAGCTATATCTCTAAATAAAATAAAATAAATAAAATATTGGGAATTTCAATCGCGCGGGGCTTTCCCCGCGGTTGAGAATTATTCACACCGCAGGAGACCAGTGCGCAGGCGCAGTGCGGAACAGTGCTTAGAGTAATGTGAGTGATGGCGGTGGAGAGTCGCATCTGCAGCTGGTAAGCGGTGGCGGGGCTGAGGGAAGCTGGCGGTTTGCGGGGAGGTTTCAGAAACACCTGGTGTAGGCCTCAACAACCCCAATAAGAAGCTGCAGGCACCGCGTTTGCGCCGGGAGGGGCGGTAGCTGCGGAGTTTCTCCCGCTGACAGGCCCGGGTTAACGGCCGCCAACTTTCCAGCTCTTTTGGAAAAACTAAAGATGAATAAACTATAACATCAAAGAGCAAAACTTGAAAGAAAACATCTTAGTTATAAAGAGGCCTGGGGGAGGGAGGAACCATTTGGGCCACAGCACAGGGCAGGAAGTCCCCCTTCCTGCACTCCCTGCTTCCACAAAGACTCCCCTTGGACTGGGCCACACCTGGGCAGGGCTGGCTCAAGGTGCAGGAAGCTGATAGGCTGAGCTGTGGAGTGGGAGGAGTGGGGGGTTTGATTGACAGGCCTGGGGAGGGGGATATCAGGGCAGGTACACACACCCTTTTCCTCCTGGGATGTTTTACTGGAGTTGTGTTGGTGAGTGTTTCTAAACTCTGTCTCTCTATCCCGGTAACGTAGGTGGATTGTAGGATGCTGTGAGTGTTGGACTATATTGCCTCTCCTCATTCTTCCTCCTCCTTCCACTCTGAATTCCAGTCCGCAGGCTCCGGTGGCTCGATGCGCCTGAAACATTAACTCTGTATTTCCAGCATTTCTCCTTTTATTTCAGATTTCCAGCATCTGCAGTATTTTGTTTTATTGCAGGGTTTGCTCGCAGAACTGACTTGAGAAACAGTCGGACCAATTTAGAGACAGTTGTATCAGGTGGGTGTTGGATGTGGAAATTGGTCCCTGACGTGTGTAGGTCTTTTTTGTTGCATCAGCAACTTAATGGGAAGGGCACCAGTACATAGGAACATAGGGGCAGGAGTAGGCTGTTCAACCTGTTGAGCATGCTCTGCCATTCAGTTAGATCATGGCTGATCATCTGCCTCTATGCTATTTTCTCCATGTCCCTTGATGTCATTCGTATCCAGAAATCTATCAATTTCTGTCTTCAACAAGCTCAATGATTGAGCTTCCACAGCTCTCTGGGGTAGAGAATTCCAATGATTGAGCAAAGAAATTCCTCATTCCAGTCTTATATGGTCTACTCCTTATTCTGAAACTATGTTCTCTGGTGTCATGCTAAATTCAATTAATAAATCTGGAATTAAAATGTGACCATGAAACCATTGTCGATTGTCGTAAAAACCCATTTGGCTCACTGATGAGTGATCATCATCAGCGATGTCCTTCAGGGAAGGCAATCTGCCATCCTTCCTTGTGACTCCAGACCAACAGCAACGTGCTTGACTCTTAAATATCCCCTGAAATGGCGTAGCAAGCCACTCAGTTGTATCAAACTGCTACAAAGTATAAGAAAAAGGATGAAACCGGACAGGCTGCCTGACATCGACCTAGGCATTGGAAACAACAATGGCAAATCCAGCCATGTCGATCCTGCAAAGTCATCCTTACTAACGTCTGGGGGGTTGTGCCAAAATTGGGAGAGCTGTCCCACAGACCAGTCCAGCAACTGTCTGTAAGGGATGATTCTGTATGTCTATATCCCGGAGGTGGGGGCATAGTAGAATACAGTCGGGAGGGAGCGGCCCTGGGAGTTCTCAACATTGACTCTGGACCCCATGAAGAGTCATGGCATCGGGACAAACATGGGTGTGGAAACCTACTGCTGATTGCTATTCACTGCCACCCCTCGGCTTTGTATCAGTGCTTCTCCATGTTAAACACCACTTGGAAGAAGCACTGAGGGTGGCAAGGGTACAAATTGTACTCTGGGTACAATTTCTGTGTCCATCACCAAGAGTGGCTCAGTCGCACCACCACTCACTGAGCTGGCCGAGTTCCAAAGGAGATAGCTGCTAGACTGGGTCTGTGGCAGGTGGTGAGGGAGCCAAAAAGAGGGAAAAACTTAGTTGACCTCGTCCTCACAAATCACTGGTAGGAGTGACCACTGTACAGTCCTTGTGGAGACATCGTCCCGTCTTCACGTAGAGGGTACCCACCATCGTGTTGTGTGGCAGCATCACACTGCTAAATGGGATAGATTTCAAACAGACTTAGCAACCCAAAACTGGGCATCCATGAGGCACTGTGGGCCATCAGCAGCAGCAGCAGAATTGTATTCAACCACAATCTGTAATCTCATGGCCCACACTACCACTACCATCAAGTAAACCAACCCTCGTTCGCTGAAGAGTATAGAAGGGCATGCCGGAGCAGCACCAAGCATACCTAAAAATGAGGTGTTAACCCAGTGAAACGACACACAGGACTACATGCTACAACACTATAAATAGCAGAAGCATCATGCAATAGACGAGCTAAGCAATCCCACAACCAACGGATCAGATCTAAGCTCTGCAGTCCTGCCACACCCAGTCGTGAATGGTGGTGGACAGTTAAACAACTAACTGGAGGAGAAGGTTCCACAAATATCCCCATCCTCAATGATGGGGGAGCCCAGCACATCAGTGCAAAAGACAAGGCTGAAGCATTTGCATCCATCTTCAGCAGAACTGCCGGGTAGATGATCCATCTCGGCCTCCTCTTGGGTCTCCAGCATCACTGATGGAGTCTTCAGCCAATCCTATTTACTCCACGTGTAGCAAGAAATGGTTGAAGGCACTGGATATTGCAAAGGCGATAGACTCCGGCAATAGTACTGAAGACTTGCGCCCCAGAACTAGCTGTGCTCCTAGCCAAGCTGTCCCAGTACAGCTACAACACTGGCATACCTCGACAATGTGGAAAATTACCCAGGTATGTCCTGTTTACAAAAAGCAGGACAAATTCAACCCAGCCAATTAAAGCCCCATCAGTCTACTCTCGATCATCAGCAAAGTGATTGAAGGGGTCGTCGATAGTGCTATCAAGCAGCACTTACTCAGCAATAACCTGGCACTTAATTTGGGTCCGCCAGGGCCACTCAGCTCCTGCCCTCATTACAGCCTTGGTCCACATGTGGACAAAAGAGCTGAACCCGAGGTGAGGTGATGGCCCCTGGCATCAAGGCAGCACTTGACTGAGTGTGGCATCAAGGAGCCTTGGCAAAACTGGAGTCAATGGGAATCAGCGGGAAGACTCTCCACTTGTTGGAGTCATACCTAGCAGAAAGGAAGGTGTTTGTGGTTGTCGGAGGTCAATCATCTCAGTCCCAGGACATCGCTGCAGGAGTTCCTCTGGGTAGTGTCCTAGCCCCAACCATCTTCAGCCGCTTCATCAATGACCTTCCCTCCATCATAAGGTCAGAAGTGGGGATGTTCACTAATGATTGCACAAAGTTCAGCACCGTTTGTGACTCCTCATAATGAAACAGTCCGTGTCCATATGTAGCAAGACCTGGACAACATTCAGGCTTGGGCTGATTATTGACAGGTAACATTTGACTCACACAAGTGCCAGGTAATGACCATCTCCAACAGGAGACAATCTAACCATCTCTCCACGGCTTTCAATGGCATTACTGTCACCGAATCCCCCAGTATCAACATCCTGCTGATCACCATTAAACAGAAACTGAACTGGACCAGCTTTATAAATGGTGTGGCAACCAGAGCAGGTCAGCAGCTGGGAATTCTGCAGTGGCTTCCTGACTCCTCACCATCTACAAGGCACATCAGGAGCGTGATGGAATACTCTCCACTTGTTTCGATGGGTGCAGCTCCAACACTCAAGAAATTCAACACCATCCAGGACTACTCGGCAGCTCACTTGATTGGCACCCCATCCACCACCTTCAACATTCACTCCCTCCACCACCGACATACAGTGGCAGCAGTGTGTACTATTTACAAGGTGCACTGCAGCAACTCACCAAGGCTCCTTCGACAACACCTTCCAAACACACGACCTTTACCAACTCCTTCTTAGGCAGTCACTTGGGAACGAGAATGATTTTTTCCACTCCAGGGTTTGGGTCTTTCAAGGACTGAATAGTTCAATTCTGGATCCACACACTCTGCCACAGGTGGGGCAGGTGGTGCTTGGTAAGGCAAGTGAATGGGATGCTCAAAATTCTGAACGCTCCTTCCACTGTTTGCACTTGATTGCTGCCTGGGCATGTCGACGCTGTTTGAACTGGCTGACACCGTTGCGGATGCTGCTTCTTCATTTTGGGTGGTCTCAAGTGATTCCCACAAATCGGTGGAGATGTTACATTTTTTCAGGGAGACTTTAAGGACATCCTTGTAGCATTTGCCCTCCTGGTAGCCTCTTGCCATGATGGAGCTCGGAGTAGGAAGCTTTTTTTGGAAAACTTGTGTCAGGCATGCAGACAATGTGGCCCGCCCAATGTAACTGACTAGCCTTGACCAGTGTCTCGATACTGGAAATGTTGGCCTGAGAGAGAACACTGATATTGGAGCGCCTGTCCTGCCGCTGAATTTGCACCTAGAGGGGCAAGGGTAGCAGATGCATGGGAACACCACCACCTGCAAGTTCCCCTCTAAGCCGCACACCATTCCTAACTTGGAACTATATCGCCGTTCCTTCACTGTAACTGGGTCAAAATCCTGGAAGTCCCTCCTGAACAGCACTGTGAGTGTATCTACACCACAGAGACTGCAGTGGCTCAAGAAGGCAGCTCACCATCAGCTTCCCAACGGCAATTAGGGATGGGCAAGAAATCTTGGCCGAGCCAGCGACACCCACATCCGTGAAAGAAGAAAAAAGCAAGGCTAATACAGCAATCATGAGGGACTTTGATCTTCATACAGACTGGGCAAAACACATTCACAGTAATGGTATGGAGGATGAGTTCATGGCATATGTACAAGATAGTTTTCTAGTTCAGATAGGGGGAGATGGTGGCATAGCAGTAATGTCACTGAACTAGTAATCTAAAGACCCAGGCTAATGTACTGGGGATACGGGTTCAAATCCTACCATGGCAGCTGGTGGAATTTAAATTAATATTAAAAAATCTGGAATTGGAAGCCAATCTCGTAATTAAACTATCAGTGATTGTCGTAAAAACCCATCTGATTTACAAATGTCCTTTAGGGAAGGAAATCTGCCATCCTTACCTGGTCTGGCCTACATGTGACAATCCCACTTTCCAGCTCTTGGTCTGTAGCCTTGTAGGTTAGGGCATTTGAAGTGCATATCCAAGTACGTTTCAAATATTATGAGTGTTTCTGCCTCTCCCATCCTTTCAGGCAGTGAGCTCCAGAGCCCACCACCCTCTGGGCGAAAACATTTCCCCTCAAATCCCCTCTAAACCGCCTACCTCTTACCCTAAATCTATGTCCCTGGATATAGACTCCTCCACAAAGGGGAATAGGGCCTTCCTATCCACTCTAACTAGACCCCTCATAATTTTATACACTTCAATTAGGTATAATTGGTAATTTAGTATAACAGGGAAGGCAGATGAACTTAGAGCTTGGATTAGTACTTGGAAATATGATGTTGTTGCTATTTCAGAGACTTGGTTGAGGGAAGGGCAGGATCGGCAGCTAAATGTTCCAGGCTTTAGAAGCTTCAGGCGGGATAGAGGGGGATGTAAAAGGGGTGGGGGAGTTGCATTACTGGTTAAGGAGAATATCACAGCTGTACTACGGGAGGACACCTCAGAGAGGTCATGCAGCGAGGCAATATGGGTGGAGCTCAGGAATAGGAAGGGTGCAGTCACGATGTTGAGGGTTTACTACAGGCCTCCCAACAGCCAGCGGGAGGTAGAGGAGCAGATATGTAGACAGATTTTGGAAATATGTAAAGGTAACAGGGTTGTGGTGGTGGGTGATTTTAACTTCCCCTATATTGACTGGGGCTCACTTAGTGCTAGGGGCTTGGATGGGGCAGAATTTGTGAGGAGCATCCAGGAGGGCTTCTTGAAACAGTATGTAGATAGTCCAACTAGGGATGGGGCCATTTTGGACCTGGTATTGGGGAATGAGCCCGGCCAGGTGGTCGAAGTTTCAGTGGGGGTGCATTTCGGAAGCAGTGACCATAGTTCCATAAGTTTTAAGGTACTTGTGGATAAGGATAAGAGTAGTCCTCGGGTGAAGGTGCTAAATTGGGGGAAGGCTAATTATAACAATATTAGGCAGGAACTGAAGAATTTAGATTGGGGGCGGCTGTTTGAGGGTAAATCAACATTTGACATGTGGGAGTCTTTCAAACGTCAGCTGATTAGAATCCAGGACCAGCATGTTCCTGTGAGGAAGAAGGACAAGTTTCGGGAAGCTTGGAAAACGCGGGATATTGTGAGCCTAGTCAAAAAGACAAAGGAAGCATTTGTAAGGGCTGGAAGGATAGGAACAGACGAATCCCTTGAGGAATATAAAGACAGTAGGAAGGAACTTAAGCAAGGAGTTAGGAGGGCTAAAAGGGGTTATGAAAAGTCATTGGCAAACAGGATTAAGGAAAATCCCAAGGCTTTTTATACATATATAAAGAGCAAGAGGGTAACCAGGGAAAGGGTTGGCCCACTCAAGGACAGAGATGGGAATCTATGTGTGGAGCCAGAGGAAGTGGGCGAGGTACTAAATGAGTACTTTGCATCAGTATTCACCAAAGAGAAGGACTTGGTGGATGATGAGCCTAGGGAAGGGAGTGCAGATAGTCTCAGTCATCTCATTATCAAAAAGGAGGAGGTGTTGGGTGTCTTGCAAAGCATTAAGGTGGATAAGTCCCCAGGGCCTGACGGGATCTACCCTAGAATACTGAGGGAGGCAAGGGAGGAAATTGCTGGGGCCTTGACAGAAATCTTTGCATCCTCATTGGCTACAGGTGAGGTCACAGAGGACTGGAGAATAGCCAATGTTGTTCCTTTGTTTAAGAAGGGTGGCAAGGATAATCCAGGAAATTATAGGCCGTTGAGCCTTACGTCAGTGGTAGGGAAACTATTAGAGAGGATTATTCGGGACAGGATTTACTCCCATTTGGAAACAAACAAACTTATCAGTGAGAGACAGCATGGTTTTGTGAAGGGGAGGTCGTGTCTTACTAATTTGATTGAGTTTTTTGAGGAAGTGACGAAGATGATCGATGAAGGAAGGGCAGTGGATGTTGTCTATATGGACTTTAGCAAAGCTTTTGACAAGGTCCCGCATGGCAGACTGGGACAAAAGGTGAAGTCACTCGGGATCAGAGGTGAGCTGGCAAGATGGATACAGAACTGGCTCGGTCATAGAAGAAAGAGGGTATCAGTGGATGGGTGTTTTTCTGAATGGAGGGATGTGACTAGTGGTGTTCCGCAGGGATCAGTGCTGGGACCTTTGCTGTTTGTAGTATATATAAATGATTTGGAGGAAAATGTAGCTGGTCTGATTAGTAAGTTTGCGGACGACATAAAAGTTGGTGGAGTTGCGGATAATGATGAGGATTGTCAGAGGATACAGCAGGATATAGATCGGTTGGAGACTTGGGCGGAGAAATGGCAGATGGAGTTTAATCCGGACAAATGTGAGGTAATGCATTTTGGAAGGTCTAATGCAGGTGGGAGGTATACAGTAAATGGCAGAACCCTTAGGAGTATTGACAGGCAGAGAGATCTGGGCGTACAGGTCCACAGGTCACTGAAAGTGGCAACGCAGGTGGATAAGGTAGTCAAGAAGGCATACGGCATGCTTGCCTTCATCGGTCGGGGCATAGAGTATAAAAATTGGCAAGTCATGTTGCAGCTGTACAGAACCTTAGATAGGCCACACTTCGAATATTGCGTGCAATTCTGGTCGCCACACTACCAGAAGGACGTGGAGGCTTTGGAGAGGGTACAGAGGAGGTTTACCAGGATGTTGCCTGGTCTGGAGGGCATTAGCTATGAGGAGAGGTTGGAAAAACTCGGATTGTCTTCACTGGAACGACAGAGGTGGAGGGGCGACATGATAGAGGTTTACAAAGTTATGAGCGGCATGGACAGAGTGGATAGTCAGAAGCTTTTTCCCAGGGTGGAAGAGTCAGTTACTAGGGGACATAGGTTTAAGGTGCGAGGGGCAAAGTTTAGAGGGGATGTGCGAGGCAAGTTTATTACACAGAGGGTGGTGAGTGCCTGGAACTTGCTGCCAGGGGAGGTGGTGGAAGCAGATACGATAGCGACGTTTAAGAGACATCTTGACAAATACATGAATAGGATGGGAATAGAGGAATATGGGCCCCGGAAGTGCAGAAGGTGTTAATTTAGGCAGGCATCAAGATCGGCGCAGGCTTGGAGGGCCGAATGGCCTGTTCCTGTGCTGTACTGTTCTTTGTTCTATGTCTCCCTCAGCCTCCTCTGTTCCAAGGAAAAGAACCTTGACCTATCCAATCTTTCCTCATAACTAAAATTGTCTAGATCAGGTGACATTCTCATGAATCTCCTCTGTACCCTCTCGAATGCAATCACATCTTTTCTATGGAGCGGTGACTAGAACTGCATACAGTACTCCAGCTGTGGCCTAATCAGTGTTTTATATGGATCCAGCATAACCTCCCTGCAATAATATTCTATGCCTCGGCTAATAAAGTTAAGTATCCCATATGCCTTTTGACCACCTTAACTAACTGATCCCCTGTTGTGTTTCCTTCTATCCTTCAAACACAAACTCACCAATCACTCAAGTAGGACTGGTAAACAATATTGTGAATTCCTTATTCGAAGATTACAGTAGTTTATACATATTTCTGGAGAGCTCTTACTAGTACGTCTTACTTGGTCAACTAACGCATTCCAACTACTGTGTCATGTGACAGACAACATCATATCCTGGCTCTCTCCACAAATTCTATCTCCACAGATGTTGCCAGACCTGCTGAGTATTTCCAGCACTTTTTGCTTTTATTTCCTGGCTGAGGGTATACAGATGATGGACATACCCACTTAAAGACATACTACAACATCCACCTTTTTTCTAAAGTTGAGATTACACACATATAATAACTGGACAGATAATAACAAGGATGTGATAACACTATTTACATTACAGTAAAACTTTCATGCACTGTGAGTTCAGAACTTTATGTGTTTACAAGTCTCTGAAGTGTAAAGGTGGTTTGCTTATATTACCCGATCTCGTCACCATGAAACCTCTTTGAGATTGCTGTCTGTTATTATAGTGGTCTTGATTTGTATGCGTGTTGTTTTCTTGCACAACATTGCATTGGTTGTCTTCACCATGATCTTCCACAGTGCTGTGTTCAGCTCTAACCTTTGATTGTGTTCTATTCATGATAGGACAGCTGGTTGTTGCACAACTGGACATCTCCCTGAGTTGGCATCGATTTCTGTGTAATGTCGCTCCATTTGGTGTTTCCATTTCATACAATTTCGGCTCTCGACAAACTTGAGCTACTTCAGCTAGAAACCAGGTTCACGCTGTTGGATGTAGAACGCCTGAACTTTTTGTCCTGTCGTCAAACTTAGCAATTCTTTATCCACATACTGGTCATGTATATCCTTCATCCTCCCCTGTTTTTCCAGTAACTCATCTCATACAACGGTCAACTTGGATAGGTGGTGGCTTGGAAGAGTTGTTCGAACTTGCCTCCCAAACATGAGCTCAGCAGGTGAGGGTAAACTTACACTCAATGGTGTTGCCCTTAGATGTAGCATTGTGACCTGGAAATCCAGCTTTGTTTCCCAGCATTTAATAATCAAGGACTTAACAATACGAACCACACACTCTGCTAGGCTGTTTGATCGACAATAATGTGATGACGTAAGAACATAAGAAATAGGAGCAGGAGTAGGCTATTCAGCCCTTAAAGCTCGCTCCACCATTTAATGAGATCATGGCTGATCTTCTACTTCAACACCATTTTCCTGCACTATCCCCATAACCCTTGATGTTTTTAATATGTAGAAATCTATCGATCTCAATCTTGAACATACTCAACAGCTGAGTCTCCACAGCCCTCTGGGGCAGACAATTCCAAAGATTCATCATTCTCTGAGAGAAGAAATTCCTCCTCATTTCAGTCCTAATGGCCTGCCCCTTATTCTGAGGTTATGCCCCTGGCTCTGGACTCCTCAACCAGGGGAATCATCCTTCCTGCATCAACCCTGTTGTGCCCTGTAAGAATTTTGTATGTTTGAATGAGATCATCTCTCATTCTTCTAAACTCCAGAGAATAAAGGCCCAGTCTATTTATTCTTTCCTCATAGGCCAATCACTCCATCCCAAGAATTAGTTTGATGAACCTTCTTTGCATTCCCTCTATGGCAAGTATATCTTTCCTTAGGTAAGGGGCCTTAACAGATATCTTTGCAGCATCCTTAAACACGGGTGAGGTCCCGGAGGACTGGAGAATTGCTAATGTTGTCCCCTTGTTTAAGAAGGGTAGCAGGGATAATCCAGGTAAATGTAGACCGGTGAGCCTGACGTCAGTGGTAGGGAAGCTGCTGGAGAAGATACTGAGGGATAGGATCTATTCCCACTTGGAAGAAAATGGGCTTATCAGTGATAGGCAACATGGTTTTGTGCAGGGAAGGTCATGTCTTACCAACTTAATAGAATTCTTTGAGGAAGTGACAAAGTTGATTGATGAGGGAAGGGCTGTAGATGTCATATACATGGATTTCAGTAAGGCGTTTGATAAGGTTCCCCATGGTAGGCTGATGGAGAAAGTGAAGTCGCATGGGGTCCAAGGTGTACTAGCTAGATGGATAAAGAATTGGCTGGGCAACAGGAGACAGAGAGTAGCAGTGGAAGGGAGTTTCTCAAAATGGAGACATGTGACCAGTGGTGTTCCACAGGGATCCGTGCTGGGACCACTGTTGTTTGTGATATGCATAAATGATTTGGAGGAAAGTATAGGTGGTCTGATTAGCAAGTTTGCAGACGACACTAAGATTGGTGGAGTAGCAGATACTGAAGGGGACTGTCAGAGAATACAGCAGAATATAGATAGATTGGAGAGTTGGGCAGAGAAATGGCAGATGGAGTTCAATCAGGGTAAATGTGAGGTGATGCATTTTGGAAGATCCAATTCAAGAGTGAACTATACAGTAAATGAAAAAGTCCTGGGGAAAATTGATATACAGAGAGATTTGGGTGTTCAGGTCCATTGTTCCCTGAAGGTGGCAACGCAGGTAAATAGAGTGGTCAAGAAGGCATGCGGCATGCTTTCCTTCATCGGATGGGGTATTGAGTACAAGAGTTGGCAGGTCATGTTACAGTTGTATAGGACTTTGGTTCGGCCACATTTGGAATACTGCGTGCAGTTCTGGTCGCCACATTACTAAAAGGATGTGGATGCTTTTGGAGAGGGTGCAGAGGAGGTTCACCAGGATGTTGCCTGGTATGGAGGGCTCTAGCTATGAAGAGAGGTTGAGTAGATTAGGATTATTTTCATTAGAAAGGCGGAGGTTGAGGGGGGACCTGATTGAGGTGTACAAAATCATGAGAGGTATAGACAGGGTGGATAGCAAGAAGCTTTTTCCCAGAGTGGGGGATTCAAATACTAGGGGTCACGAGTTCAAAGTGAGAGGGGAAAAGTTTAGGGGGGATATGCGTGTAAAGTTCTTTAAGCAGAGGGTGGTGGGTGCCTGGAACGTGTTGCCAGCGGAGGTGGTAGATGCGAACACGATAGCGTCTTTTAAGATGTATCTAGACAGATACATGAATGGGCAGGAAGTAAAGAGATACAGACCCTTAGAAAATAGGCGACATGTTTAGGTAGAGGATCTGGATCGGCGCAGGCTTGGAGGGCCGAAGGGCCTGCTCCTGTGCTGTAGTTTTCTTTGTTCTTTGTTAAAACTGCACACAGATACTTCAGGTGCAGTCTCACCAAGGCTCTATATAATTGCAGTAAGACATCTTTACTCCTCTACTCAAATCCTCTTGTAATAAAGGCTAACATATCATTTTCTTTCTTAATTCCTTGCTGTACCTTCATGTTAGCTTTCAGTGACTCATGAACAAGGACATCCAAGCCCCTTTGCAGTTCAACACTTTCCAACCTCTCACCATTTAAGAAATAGCCTGTAATTCTGTTTTTCCTATCAAAGTGGGAACTTCACATTTCTCCACATTGTATTCCATCTGGCAAATTTTTGCTCACTCGCTTTGCCTCTCCAAATCTCCTTGGAGCATTGCTGCATCCTCGTCACAACTCACACTTCCACCTAGTTTTGTGTCATCTGCAAACTTGGCCATTTCTGCCACCTCCAGCGTGATGCCACCACCAAATGCATCTTCCCCTCCCCTCCCCTGTCAGCATGCTGCAGGGATCATTCCCTCCTCGACACCCTGGTCCACTCCTCCATTACCCCGACACCTCATCCCTTTCCCACAGCACCTTCCCATGCATTCGTAGGAGGTGCAATACCTGCCCTTTTACTTCCTCTCTCCTCACCATCCAAGGCCCCCAACACCCCTTTCAGGTGAAGCAATGATTTACTTGTAGTCCCTTCAACTTAGTCTACTGTATTCGCTGCTCACAATGCAGTCGCCTCTACACTGGGGAGACCAAACACTGACTGGGTGACCGCTTTGCTGAATACCTCCGCTCAGTCCGAAAGCATGACCCCGAGCTTCCGGTTGCTTGCTATTTCAACACTTCCCCCTGCTCTCAGGCCAACATTTCTGTCTTTGGCCTGCTCCAGTGTTCCAGTGAACATCAACGCAAGCTCGAGCAGCAGCACCTGATCTTTCGATTAGGCGCTCTACAGCGTTGCGGACTGAACATTGATTTCAATAACTTCACAGCATGACTGGCCTTTTTAAATTTACTTTTAACCATGTGCCTGTTTTCCATAGTCAGAGCTGCCCATTATTCCGCTATTAACACTCTCTCTGGACTAAGGCTTTGTCTTTCACCACAAGCATTAACACACGCTTTGCCTTTGTCCCAGGACAGCTTTGTTATTTAATCTCTCCTGCCCTATCAAACACCTTCCGCTTTGTTCTCTCCCCAACCCCTCCCCTTCACTTGCTTAAAACCTAATTCTTTTCTAACTTTTGCCAGTTCTGGTGAAAGGTCACAGACCTGAAACATTAACTCTGCTTCTCTCTCCAGAGATGCTGCCAGACCTGCTGAGTATTTCCAGCACTTTTTGTTTTTGTTGGAAATATTACATTTGGTCCCCACATCCAAATAATTGATATAGATTGTGAACAGCTGGGGCCCAAGCACTGATCCTTGCGGGACCCCACTTTGCACACGTCTCGAAATAGGTCTGTCGCAATTCTGGTTTACGGGTGTGATGGAATCTCGTGAGGTATCAGTGACTCTTTGTGCTGGCTCGGCTGGTGTGCCTGACATGCTTCTCACATACTTCTCTATATCACTGCTGATCCCTGGCCAGTTTTCCCTTGACAGACATCTCGTGTGCCCATGTGAGTCTGGTATCTGATTGGAGTGACGCAGCTAATAGAACCTGTCTACCTTTGAATATCACGCATCTGGATATTCCTAATTCATTTCAGTAGGCCCAAAATGATCTTAAGGTTTCCAGGACTTCTTGTATTACATCAGACCAAGCTTCAATTATGGGTTTCCATAGTGTCTGGAATACTGGGTCTTTGAATGTCTCTTCTTGCAATTGTTGATGTTTGTGTTGTCCAAAATGCATCAAATTGCTTGCAAGACATCTTTGACTTCTGTAGCTGGTGAATCAACTTGCAGATCCAATGAAACATCCTCATTCTTTGTTGGATTTTGCAACCTGCTCAAGGTGTCTGAAGTAACCATCAAGTTGCCTAGCTTGTAGAAAACATTGCCATTGTCTCCTTGAATTCTGATCAACAATCATTGTTGCCTAGGCAATGAACTCATCAATGGTTTTCACCATATCATTTCAAGGGGTTTGTGGTCTGTTTCGACAATGAATCTCATTCCAAACAGTTATTTACGGAATCGTGTTATACCAAATACTGGGCTGAATTTTACCGGCCCCTTGATGCCGCCGGTCATGGCGCGGGGCTGGGAAAACGTTGTTGGGAGAGGCCCGCCTCAACCTGCGATGTCGAGAAGGGCCCGCTGCATA
Source organism: Heterodontus francisci (assembly GCF_036365525.1). NCBI lineage: Eukaryota > Metazoa > Chordata > Chondrichthyes > Heterodontiformes > Heterodontidae > Heterodontus > Heterodontus francisci. Next base: position 33,669,470 of record NC_090392.1, on the reverse strand, counting down.
TTACCGGCGGTGGGGAGACCTCGGTGTGGCCCCTACGCCGCCTGGTGGCGGGCCCTTAATCTGCATATTTAAATTGACATCAATTACATTCAAATGAACTTACCTGTCGCTCTGTGTCCATTTTACAGCCTCCGTTCGGCCTTCGCGTACCTTCAGAACTCCGCACGGAGTTCCGAGGCGAGAACCTGGCGCAGAGGGGGGAGTAATAAAAATTTCAGGGTGGGACGGGTGGAGGAGCAGGGAAATCAATTTTTATTGGATGTGGGGATGGTGGGAAGGGGATATAGGCCAGATGTTATAAGTTTAGGGGGTAAAGTTCTTGTAGGGAAAAAGGAATGTGTTGGTCATTTCTGGCATTGAAATGACCATTGGGGGGTTGGGGAAGGGCGATCCACATATTTTTTATTGTTTAATAAAATTTTAATGCTGCTGTCCATTTAAAAATTTAAAGTAATTGTAAGGGCTTAAAGCCCTTTAAAAATGGCGCTGGACGCCGTTGCTGGGGACACGTAGGCCGCCCCCACATGTCATCGGGGCGGCTGCTCCACCCGCGCTATTTAAATGAGCCCCCACACTAAATATCGCGGGGGCTCCTCAGTGGCCGCTGAATGTGGGCACCCTGCTGAGTTCAAAGGGCGCGGTGCCCGAATAAAATTCAGCCCCGGAGGACGAGAAACTTGCATCATCCTTAAGGAAAGGATTGGCCCATACAGGGATCAAACCTGGAACTTTGGCATTATTAACACCACACTCTAACCGTCTGAACTAACCAGCTATTGCACTTTAAGTGTGGTTGTCAAACCTAATCTACCTTTGCCTTCCAGCTTTATATGTTCGAAATATCCTGAAAACGCATGAAATGTATTCCTTGATGAAGTAACGGGGAAAGTTGGAGGATAGCGGTAGTGTGGTTGACGTTGTGGATATGAACTTTCAAAAGGCAGCTGGTGAAGTATCACATAATGGACTTGTTAGAAAAATTAAAGTGGATGGAAGTAAAGGACCAGTGGCAGTGTGGATACGTAATTGCTGAGGGACATAAAACAGAGAGTTGCCTTTGCTGTATCCAGAGCTTTTAGCCGTTTCTTGATATCACGTGGAGTGAATACATTTTTCTGAAGTCTGGCATTTGAGATGTTGGGGTGCTCAGAAGGAGGACAAGATGGATCATCCACTCTGCACTTCAGGCTGAAGATCGTTGCAAATGCTTCATCCTGGTCTTCCAGACTGAGCTGCTGGGCTCCACCCATCATTGAGAATGGGGATGTTCATGGAGCCTCACCCACTGGTTAGTTATTTATTAGCTGACATTTAATGGCAAATGTGAATTATTTTTCATACTTAATTGAACAAGTTTTGAAAGTGTTTCAACCCGCTTTCGAAATGGGGACCTTTCGTGGGTGAGGCAAATGTGACAACCACTACACTACAGAAACGTTGTACTGTGAAAGCTCAAAGGAGCCAGCCGAGAATGTTAAACTGTGCAGTCATGCTGCACTTCAGGAGTTTGATTTTCAGAAATAGAATTCCGGTGTTATATTTTAGAAGCTCTAGAGAAATTGATCCAGCAACGGAATCATAGAAATTTAGCACAGAAGGAGGCCATTCAGCCCATCGTTCCTATACCAGCTTTGTCAAAGACCTGTCCAAGTAGTCCCACTTCCCTAATCTTTGTCCGTAGCCCTGCAATTTTTCCCTTTCAAGCAATTATCCAAATCCCTTTTCAGAACCATTATTTAAGAAAAATAATATTGAAAGAGGTGCAGGAGCTTCTGCAGTGTCGATGCACAGTGTGTGATCATTGACAAAGATTACCTGACTCAATGACACCAAGAGTTGGACTCGGGATTCTTGGATTTGTTCTTTTTTAATATTTATACCTCTAATGCATTCACATTTGAGTATTTTTAATGTTTCTTCTGATCAAATAAGTAGTTATTTTGCTGAGCCGCTACATACAATTTGTTACAGAGGCAGTTATGTAAAGGAGGTGCAGTTTTGCAACAGCCATATAATGTCCTGGTTAGAGCACTCCTCGAGGACTGTGGATAGTTCTGGGCACGCCACTTTTTCAATTGTCCTTGAAAACAGGGCAGTGCCCATCCAACAGAATGTTTGAGGGTTTGAATGATTAGATTATGAGGTCGTGTCCCTTATTACAGAGAGACTACTATTGGTTTCCACTTGGTGTTTCAGCTTGTTCTGAATTTCAAGGTGGAGAAGCAAGTTGACCAAGGGTGCAATGCATTCCGTTCAATCATCAATAACATTAGGAATGGGAACATAGGAGCAGGAGTAGGCCAATCAGCCCATTGAGCCTGCCCCGCCATTCAATATGATCATAGCTGATCATCCACTTCAATGCTTTTTTCCCACACTATCCTCATATCCCCTTATGTCATTTGTATTTAGAAATCTTTCAATCTCTGCTTTAAACATATTCAATGACTGAGCTTCCACAGTCCTCTGGGGTAGAGAATTCCAAAGATTCACAACCCTCTGAGTAAAGAAGTTTCTCCTCATCTCTGTCCTAAGTGGCTACCCCCTTATTTTGAAACTGTGTCCCCTGGTTCTAGACTCACCAACCAGGAGAGACTCTCCAATCTTAGCTGCATCTACCCTGTCTATCCTTTTAAGTATTTTGTAGGTTTCAATGAGATCACCTCTCATTCTTCGAAACTCTAGAGAATACAGGCCCAGTTTCCCCAATCCATCTTCATAGGACAGTCCCGCCATCCCAAGAACAAGTCTGGTGAATCTTCGTTGCACTCCCTCTATGGCAATAATATCCTTCCTAAGGTAAGGGGACCAAAACTGCACACAATATTCCAAGTGCAGTCTAACCAAGGTTCTATACAATTGAAGCAAGACGTCACTACTCCTGTACTCAAATCCTGTACTCAAATCCTCTTGCGATAAAGCCGAACATACCATTAGCCTTCTTAATTGCTTGCTGCACATGCGTGTTAGCTTTCAGTGACTTATTGACAAGGAGACCCAGATTTCTTTGTACACTTTCTAATCTCTTACCATTTAAGAAATATTCTGCACATCTATTCCCCCTACCAAAGTGGATAACCTCACAGTATATTCCATCTGCCATGTTCTTGCCCACTTATTAACTCTGTCCAAATCCCCTTGAAGCCGCTTTGCATCTTCCTCACAACACACATTCCCACCTAGTTTTGTGTCATCCGCGAACTTGGAAATACTACATTTGGTCCCCACATCCAAATCATTGATATATATTGTGAACAGCTGGGGCCCAAGCACTAATCCCTGCGGTGTCCCACTAGTCACTAGCCTGCCAACGCGAGAATGACCCATTTATTCCTACTCTCTGCTTTCTGCATGTTAACCAATCCTTTCTTCCTGTCTTCCTGTTTCTGTTAACCATTCCCTTCTTCCAGTTCTTAGCTGCACCTCCTTCCAAATGTCGCAATCCATTTCACTCAGGATTTGTTCCAGGATTCAATATTAATATATTAATATTTGTGCCCTCACTTGAAATGAGATTCTCCTCAACACCCAACACAAACTGAATTGCAAACCTGATGGGCAAACAAAAGGAAAACAAGTCAGTATGTAACACAAGTCCCATGGTGCTCATTTTCAGATGCACAACAGTCAGCTCTTAAATCAAATGAAAGAATTTTACAGTGAAAGGATTTGGAAAGTAGGTGTTAATGGTATTTGAGTCTTTCTTTTTTCTATTTTTGCAGCATACTGGCACCTAAATCCTGTTCATGTCTCTTCTTCCTCTACTTAATATGAAAGGAGCAGTTTGACATTGACCAGACCTGCACTGCATCTCAGGTTTCATTGTCTCGTTGTTAGTTTTTCCTTTTACTTTACTGTGAAGAACGATACAAAGTGATTATTCAGCATGTCTGTCATTTCATTAGCTTCAATTACAATATCAGCTATGTCCGTCCTTAAGGGACCCAAATTACTCTGAGCCACTCTGTGAGACGGTGAATTCTTATGTTAATCTGCATCAGTAAACCCATGAATTTCTGTTACTGACTGAACAAAATGCTAATATGTCTGTGAGTCCCCAATCTGACACACTCCTCCTTTTACCTCCTTTTTGCTATTTAGATGCTTATAAAAGATCTTTAGATTTGAAATCGTGCATAATTTCTCATTGTCTACGATAAGTTAATGTCGTTAAATAGATACAGTTCAAGAAGAAACATAACAGGCTGATGATAACAGTGACTGTTCTGACACTGTGAGCTATAGTTAAATATTGGCTCATTTAAAATTTCATTCAGCAGTTTCAGTTCCAAAACTCCTGATAGAACTGACAAGAAAATTTCTCGCTGAACTTACTCAATGTCATAACTTCAAAGAGAAAGATATAGCCAAAAAAGTGCTCTTCACTATAATAGGTTGTATTTTCTGCTCATTTAGCAAGGCAGTCCCGTTAGCTTTGACAGTTCATACAGCAGCGAGGAAGTTTCACTCCCTGAGTGGGAATCAAACCCGTCCTGAGGTACTGACTGGTGAACCCAAACCACCAGGGTATTCACTACATCTCAGTGCAAGTTAGCAACAGGCAAGTTTCATTTACAAGATGGCTGTTTAGTTAGAACACAAAAAACCTGCTCAGCCAGTCACAGCACCGAGTGTGGCCGGCATGAATAGGAAATGGACAGTGAGGTTCAACTGGAACACAAGCTGTGGCTCCCTAAAACTCTCCACCTCTCTTTCCTCCTTAAAACCTGTCTCTTAGACCAAGCTTTTGGTCATTTGCCCGAATATCTCATTATGTGGCTCAGTCTCATATTTTGTCCAATAACACTTCTGCGAGGGATCTTGTGATTTTACAAAGTTATTGTTGTTGTTAGGAGGATAGGAGTAGGCTATTCAGACCATGGAGATAGTTCCACCATTCAATTAGATCATGGCTGATTTGTATGGCAACTCCATCAACCGCCTTGGGTTCTTTACCTTCGCTTTCCTATTGGCCTCCTTCTGTGCTGCAACAATTCTGTGATTCTGTGATTCCAAATAAAATGTGTACAGCCTGAAATGTTGCTCCACTAAAATCATAATTGTTTTGAAATATAACGGACTGAATAAGGAATTATGGTAATTATGGGTGATCTTTGACCTCAACTCCACCTTTCAACGCTGTCCACATATCACTGGATTCCCTCAAGAGTCCAAAGATCTATCCCTCTCAGCCTTTAATATATAAATCACTAGACCCAGAGGGAGGATTTTTATTCCAGACAGCATTCGAGGAGAGGGATACAAAGAGCAAAAGAGACAGAGAGAGGAGACAGAGACCGATATACAGAGACAAAGAGAGTGAGAGTGACAGAGACAGATGTACAGAGATAAAGGGAATGACAGAGAGTGGAGTAGACACTGAAAGCAACAGATACACTTCACAATTTCATATCTTTCTTCAGTGAGACTGACAGAAAGTAAGAAAAGAAAGACTTACATTTAAACAGCGCCTTTCACGACCTCAGAACCTCGCAAAGAGCTTTACAGCCAGTGAAGTACGGTCACTGCTGGAATCTAATGACAGAGAGACAGCGAGTTCAACAAAAATGCGGATTCAGCAGATTCCAAAATATGAACGTAATAATTCCATCTCAATATGGAATCATTCTTTCCTATATCTATGACTATTGAATATCTCATTATTATTATTATTGAATATCTCATTGTTTGATGCAGGTTCAGCAGATGGAAGCCTGCAGATGGGAAGTGGATTAAGAAAAAGGATAGTGAAGAAAATAATAAGGAAGAATAAGAGCAAGAAATAACAATGGGATCGGATGAATGCCGGAACAGTGGAAACAAAACTGGGAGACAGGAAACACCAGTTACTAAGATTGTTGGAAGAAACTTGATTGGGAGACAAACAGCTGCAAGATATTTGACTAAGATACATTCCTGTGATGTAACAAACATGAAATACACAAACAATTCCTGTTTATGTTAAACAAAAAGTACTGGAAATACTCAGCAGGACTAGCAGCATCTGTGCGGACAGAAGCTTCTCTCTCCACAGATGCTGCCAGACCTGCTGAGTATTTCCAGCACTTTTTGTTTTTGTTTCAGATTTCCAGCATCTGCAGTATTTTTCTTTTATTCCCATTTATATTTATATCCCTAGTGATCTACAAAAGCAGGAATCATACTGAGCCAGTGGATTGGATACAGCTCCTTGAAGGAAAATCAGTGGCAAACCAGTGGGAGGCATTCAAAAGCGAGCTTCTGCAGGCACAGTGTAGGCTTGTTCCCACAAAGATAAAGGGTGGTGCAGCCAAATATAGAGCCCCCTGGTTATGTAGAAGTGTACAGGGTAAGTTAAAGCATAAAAAGATCACAAAAAACTTAATACTTCTGAAAGCCTAAAAAAGGAAATTAGAAAATCAAAGAGAGGACATGAAAAATTATAGGCAGGTAAGATCAAGGAAAACCCAAAGATGTTTTATCAGTTGTCATGCAGACCCCCCACCTGCCAAGAATGAGGCACACATTATTTCGCCACATGAACATTAAAACTTAAAATTGCTGCAGGGAAGAAGGCCCATCACAAGGAATTGCCAGGCCCCTCGCCGGAAAGACCTTTTTTGCAGACAGTGTTGGAACAAAGGACCCAGTCCCTGCTTCCCCATTACACAGAAGACCTGGTCAGACCAGTTTAATCACATGACTAAATGGCAGTTGGAGTTTTTTGAATTTGAACTTGTCACAGAGTTAAAAAACTCAGAAAGCTGTTTGCTCCTGGACTGAAAAGACCTCTCTCCTGTCTGCTCTCATTGCGCTCTCACCAGCTTCGGAAACCATTGAAGACATATGAACCCCAAGAGAAAAAAATCTCCTACAGTGAACAAGGTTTAAGAAGAATACTGGGCCCCAATGAAAAGTAGGACTACTTACAAAAGGACTACAGTGAGCACGAAGCACAGTAACCACAAACTCTTCTGATATTGCCTCAAACCTCTCTACTTTATTTTTTCTTCTGCTCCTTTCTGTCTCTATTTGCATGTGCTTATTGCATATGCATGCTAGTGTGGGGCGTGGTGTGTACCTGTGGGCATTAACTGAATTAGAGTTTAAGTTTAAGGTTTAATAAAATTAACTTTTCTTCTTTAAACCTAAGAAAGACTCTTTATGCTCATTTCTTTCCCTAATAATTGGAAAGTGGTGAACAAGGATTCACCAAGGGGAAGCTCAAAACACAGTGTGTTTAAAATTAAACCCTGTCATAAGAAGACCAGGTGAAGACTGAAAGAGACCCCTAGACACCTTTATCATCTGGTCGTAACACAGTACATTAAGAGCAAGAGGATAACTAAGGAAAGGGTAGAGCCTATCAGAGATGTACAAGGGAACTTACGCATGGATGCAGAAGATATGGGCAGGGTTCTTAATGAGTTTTTTGTCTCTGTCTTCACAAAGGAGAGGGATGATACAAACATTGTAGTAAAAGAGGAGGAGTGTGAAATATTAGATACGATAAGCAAAATGAGAGAGGGAATACTCGAGGGTCTGAGATCCTTGAAAGTGGATAAATCACCAGGGCCAGATGGATTGCATCCTAGATTGTTAAAGGAAGCCAGGGAAGAAATAGCGGATGTGCTGAGGATCATCTTCAAATCCTTACTGGATATGGATGACGTACCAAATGATTGGAGGTCTGCGAACGTTATACCATTGTTTAAAAAGGGTGTGAGGATGGGCCAAATAATTATAGGCCGGTCAGTCTGACCTTGCTGGTGGGTAAATTATTAGCATCAGTTCTAAGAGACAGGATAAACTGCCACTGAGGAAGACATGGATTAATCAGGTTTAGTCAGCATGGATTTGTTAAGGGAAAGTCATGTAATGCTAACTTGATTGCATTTTTGAGGAAGTAACAAGGAGGATTGATGAGGGTAGTGCAGTGGATGTGGTCTACATGGATTTTAGTAAGGCATTTGACAAGGACTCGCATGGCAGGTTGGCCCGTAAAATGAAAGCCCATGGGATACAGGGGAATGTGGCAGGTTGGATCCAAAATTAGCTTAGTGACAGAAAACAAAAGGTAGTAGTCGATGAATATTTTTGCGAATGGCAAGCAGTTTCCAGTGGCATTCCACAGGACTCAGTGTTGGGTCCCTTGCTGTTTGTGGTATATAGTAATGATTTGGGGAGGCATGATTGGACAATTTGCTGATGACACAAAAATTGGCCATGTAGTTGATAGTGAAGAGGATAGCTGTAGACTCCAGAATGATATCAATGGTTTGGTTGAGTGGGTGGAAAAGTGGCAAATGGAATTCAATCCAGAGAGGTGTGAGGTAATGTATTTGGGGAGGGCAAGAAAGTGAGGGAATACACAATAAACGGGAGGTTATTGAGAGGGGTAGTAGTGAGAGAACTTGGAGTTCAGGTGGCAGGACAGGGATACAGAGTGGTGAAGAAGGCATGTGGAATGCTTTCCTTTATTGGCCGAGGTACAGAGTACAAAAGCAGGGATGTAATGCTGGAACTGTATAAACTGCTGGATAGGCCACAACTGGAGTATGGTGTACAGTTCTGGTCACCACATTGAAGGAAGGGCATAATTGCTCTGGAGAGAGTACAGAGGAAATTTACAAGAATGTTACCAGGGCTTGAAAGTTATAGCTATGAGGAGAGATTGGATAGGCTTGGGCTGTTTTCTTGAGAACAGAGGCAGCTGAAGGGTGACTTAATTGAGATGTACAAAATTATGAGGGGCCTAGATAGAGTAGCCGGGAACGTCCTGCTTTTCTTAGCGTGGAGGTCAATTACCAGGGGGCACAGATTTACGGTGATTGGTAGATGGATTAGAGAGGACATGAGGAAAAACATTTTCACCCAGAGGGTGTTGGGTGTCTGGAATTCACTGCCCGGATCGGTGGTGGAGTCAGAAACACTCAACTCTTTTAAAAGGCACCTGGACCTGCACCTGAAGTGCTGTAACCTGCAAGGCTACAGACCAGGTGCTGGAAGGTGGGATTAGATTGGGTGGTTAATTTTTGCGGCTGACACAGACACGATGGGCTGAATGGCCTGCCCTTGGTGCTGTAATTTTTCTATGGTTCCTCAGCACCTCATCCTTTACATAGTAGCAATCAGGTTTGCTGATTGCCCTCTGCTTCAATTTTGGTTTGGGCAGCCTGAGCTAAGTTTCTTAATACTGGGTCAATTTGCTGAGCCTCAACTAGGTAAGATTTGTTTAATCCATTCCCTGGGTCCTCTAACTTCCCAAAGAAAGTTTCAGACAACCAGACAGCATGGTCATCTAGCTGTAGTGCCAGTTCAGCCTCCTCTGAGGGAGCTGGTTTGACCATGGCCTGAGTCACTGCACAATATGGGGAAATGCAGGGGACTGTCTCCTGCCGCTGCCCTGTCTCTGTAACCTCTTTTGGTCTCTCTACTACTACTGGGGCAACTACCACCTTCGCCCCTGCCAGATCATTATCTAGGATCAGGTCAACCCCATCCACAGGCAAACTAGCGACAATCCCTACAGTCACCAGTCCCGAAACTAGGCCGCACCCCAGGTGCACCTGGTGTAAAGGTACGGGTATACACTGCCCCCTGATACCATTGACTACCATTCTGGTATTTGCTGCACTCTCTGGGGGAAAGATCATGCCTTTTCCCAGCAAAACGGATTTGGTGACCCCTGTATCCCTGATTATGACTATGGGCTCCTAATTTTATTGATTGGTCCTCGGGCCCCAGTCTCCACCCAATCACAGCAAACACACAATAAACATAGGGCATGTTTGCTGACAATGCAACCACTAGGTGGGGCTGTACCAGCACATGCACAAATGCAGCCTCATGGACTGAACTGTCACTGTCAATAATAAAGATGGTGCCAACTGAAATGTCACTGTGATGTCACTGTAGTATAAGGGTATCAAAGGGTTAATCTTGAGCAAATGTAAAGATTACCGCCCACCAAGATGAGGGAAGAGAATATGAGAGACACTCGCGAACTGTTACAGTGTGGCTTTTGAAGAAGACAGACAGGCTAATGTGGAGTGCATATAGTTACTAGGCAATAAAGATTACTGTTTAAACAATACAGTCTAAGAACTTCTCTGGCTAGACTCTTCTGTGGAGACAGCAATAAAGAACCAAATATATGTCACAGGCAGCTGCCAGTAATAAAGATGGCGCCAACTAAAACGTCACTAGCTGTGATGTCACAGGCAGCTGCCAGTAATAAAGATGGCGCCAACTAAAATGTCACTAGCTGTGATGTCACAGGCAGCTGCCAGTAATAAAGATGGCGCCAACTAAAACGTCACTAGCTGTGATGTCACAGGCAGCTGCCAGTAATAAAGATGGCGCTGCTCAAATTGACACAAAACGAATTCAACCTAAATCCCCTCAATGGCCCTGATCGCCACCTCAATCACTGCACCCAGATTCCCGCTTCTCTCTCCCCTCCCCAGCTGCTTCCTGCGCCCGTCTGCGCGCCATTCCCGATTACTCGCCGCTCCCCCGCCATCGCCGAAGGGCCTGTTTCAGAGCTATATCTCTAAATAAAATAAAATAAATAAAATATTGGGAATTTCAATCGCGCGGGGCTTTCCCCGCGGTTGAGAATTATTCACACCGCAGGAGACCAGTGCGCAGGCGCAGTGCGGAACAGTGCTTAGAGTAATGTGAGTGATGGCGGTGGAGAGTCGCATCTGCAGCTGGTAAGCGGTGGCGGGGCTGAGGGAAGCTGGCGGTTTGCGGGGAGGTTTCAGAAACACCTGGTGTAGGCCTCAACAACCCCAATAAGAAGCTGCAGGCACCGCGTTTGCGCCGGGAGGGGCGGTAGCTGCGGAGTTTCTCCCGCTGACAGGCCCGGGTTAACGGCCGCCAACTTTCCAGCTCTTTTGGAAAAACTAAAGATGAATAAACTATAACATCAAAGAGCAAAACTTGAAAGAAAACATCTTAGTTATAAAGAGGCCTGGGGGAGGGAGGAACCATTTGGGCCACAGCACAGGGCAGGAAGTCCCCCTTCCTGCACTCCCTGCTTCCACAAAGACTCCCCTTGGACTGGGCCACACCTGGGCAGGGCTGGCTCAAGGTGCAGGAAGCTGATAGGCTGAGCTGTGGACTGGGAGGAGTGGGGGGTTTGATTGACAGGCCTGGGGAGGGGGATATCAGGGCAGGTACACACACCCTTTTCCTCCTGGGATGTTTTACTGGAGTTGTGTTGGTGAGTGTTTCTAAACTCTGTCTCTCTATCCCGGTAACGTAGGTGGATTGTAGGATGCTGTGAGTGTTGGACTATATTGCCTCTCCTCATTCTTCCTCCTCCTTCCACTCTGAATTCCAGTCCGCAGGCTCCGGTGGCTCGATGCGCCTGAAACATTAACTCTGTATTTCCAGCATTTCTCCTTTTATTTCAGATTTCCAGCATCTGCAGTATTTTGTTTTATTGCAGGGTTTGCTCGCAGAACTGACTTGAGAAACAGTCGGACCAATTTAGAGACAGTTGTATCAGGTGGGTGTTGGATGTGGAAATTGGTCCCTGACGTGTGTAGGTCTTTTTTGTTGCATCAGCAACTTAATGGGAAGGGCACCAGTACATAGGAACATAGGGGCAGGAGTAGGCTGTTCAACCTGTTGAGCATGCTCTGCCATTCAGTTAGATCATGGCTGATCATCTGCCTCTATGCTATTTTCTCCATGTCCCTTGATGTCATTCGTATCCAGAAATCTATCAATTTCTGTCTTCAACAAGCTCAATGATTGAGCTTCCACAGCTCTCTGGGGTAGAGAATTCCAATGATTGAGCAAAGAAATTCCTCATTCCAGTCTTATATGGTCTACTCCTTATTCTGAAACTATGTTCTCTGGTGTCATGCTAAATTCAATTAATAAATCTGGAATTAAAATGTGACCATGAAACCATTGTCGATTGTCGTAAAAACCCATTTGGCTCACTGATGAGTGATCATCATCAGCGATGTCCTTCAGGGAAGGCAATCTGCCATCCTTCCTTGTGACTCCAGACCAACAGCAACGTGCTTGACTCTTAAATATCCCCTGAAATGGCGTAGCAAGCCACTCAGTTGTATCAAACTGCTACAAAGTATAAGAAAAAGGATGAAACCGGACAGGCTGCCTGACATCGACCTAGGCATTGGAAACAACAATGGCAAATCCAGCCATGTCGATCCTGCAAAGTCATCCTTACTAACGTCTGGGGGGTTGTGCCAAAATTGGGAGAGCTGTCCCACAGACCAGTCCAGCAACTGTCTGTAAGGGATGATTCTGTATGTCTATATCCCGGAGGTGGGGGCATAGTAGAATACAGTCGGGAGGGAGCGGCCCTGGGAGTTCTCAACATTGACTCTGGACCCCATGAAGAGTCATGGCATCGGGACAAACATGGGTGTGGAAACCTACTGCTGATTGCTATTCACTGCCACCCCTCGGCTTTGTATCAGTGCTTCTCCATGTTAAACACCACTTGGAAGAAGCACTGAGGGTGGCAAGGGTACAAATTGTACTCTGGGTACAATTTCTGTGTCCATCACCAAGAGTGGCTCAGTCGCACCACCACTCACTGAGCTGGCCGAGTTCCAAAGGAGATAGCTGCTAGACTGGGTCTGTGGCAGGTGGTGAGGGAGCCAAAAAGAGGGAAAAACTTAGTTGACCTCGTCCTCACAAATCACTGGTAGGAGTGACCACTGTACAGTCCTTGTGGAGACATCGTCCCGTCTTCACGTAGAGGGTACCCACCATCGTGTTGTGTGGCAGCATCACACTGCTAAATGGGATAGATTTCAAACAGACTTAGCAACCCAAAACTGGGCATCCATGAGGCACTGTGGGCCATCAGCAGCAGCAGCAGAATTGTATTCAACCACAATCTGTAATCTCATGGCCCACACTACCACTACCATCAAGTAAACCAACCCTCGTTCGCTGAAGAGTATAGAAGGGCATGCCGGAGCAGCACCAAGCATACCTAAAAATGAGGTGTTAACCCAGTGAAACGACACACAGGACTACATGCTACAACACTATAAATAGCAGAAGCATCATGCAATAGACGAGCTAAGCAATCCCACAACCAACGGATCAGATCTAAGCTCTGCAGTCCTGCCACACCCAGTCGTGAATGGTGGTGGACAGTTAAACAACTAACTGGAGGAGAAGGTTCCACAAATATCCCCATCCTCAATGATGGGGGAGCCCAGCACATCAGTGCAAAAGACAAGGCTGAAGCATTTGCATCCATCTTCAGCAGAACTGCCGGGTAGATGATCCATCTCGGCCTCCTCTTGGGTCTCCAGCATCACTGATGGAGTCTTCAGCCAATCCTATTTACTCCACGTGTAGCAAGAAATGGTTGAAGGCACTGGATATTGCAAAGGCGATAGACTCCGGCAATAGTACTGAAGACTTGCGCCCCAGAACTAGCTGTGCTCCTAGCCAAGCTGTCCCAGTACAGCTACAACACTGGCATACCTCGACAATGTGGAAAATTACCCAGGTATGTCCTGTTTACAAAAAGCAGGACAAATTCAACCCAGCCAATTAAAGCCCCATCAGTCTACTCTCGATCATCAGCAAAGTGATTGAAGGGGTCGTCGATAGTGCTATCAAGCAGCACTTACTCAGCAATAACCTGGCACTTAATTTGGGTCCGCCAGGGCCACTCAGCTCCTGCCCTCATTACAGCCTTGGTCCACATGTGGACAAAAGAGCTGAACCCGAGGTGAGGTGATGGCCCCTGGCATCAAGGCAGCACTTGACTGAGTGTGGCATCAAGGAGCCTTGGCAAAACTGGAGTCAATGGGAATCAGCGGGAAGACTCTCCACTTGTTGGAGTCATACCTAGCAGAAAGGAAGGTGTTTGTGGTTGTCGGAGGTCAATCATCTCAGTCCCAGGACATCGCTGCAGGAGTTCCTCTGGGTAGTGTCCTAGCCCCAACCATCTTCAGCCGCTTCATCAATGACCTTCCCTCCATCATAAGGTCAGAAGTGGGGATGTTCACTAATGATTGCACAAAGTTCAGCACCGTTTGTGACTCCTCATAATGAAACAGTCCGTGTCCATATGTAGCAAGACCTGGACAACATTCAGGCTTGGGCTGATTATTGACAGGTAACATTTGACTCACACAAGTGCCAGGTAATGACCATCTCCAACAGGAGACAATCTAACCATCTCTCCACGGCTTTCAATGGCATTACTGTCACCGAATCCCCCAGTATCAACATCCTGCTGATCACCATTAAACAGAAACTGAACTGGACCAGCTTTATAAATGGTGTGGCAACCAGAGCAGGTCAGCAGCTGGGAATTCTGCAGTGGCTTCCTGACTCCTCACCATCTACAAGGCACATCAGGAGCGTGATGGAATACTCTCCACTTGTTTCGATGGGTGCAGCTCCAACACTCAAGAAATTCAACACCATCCAGGACTACTCGGCAGCTCACTTGATTGGCACCCCATCCACCACCTTCAACATTCACTCCCTCCACCACCGACATACAGTGGCAGCAGTGTGTACTATTTACAAGGTGCACTGCAGCAACTCACCAAGGCTCCTTCGACAACACCTTCCAAACACACGACCTTTACCAACTCCTTCTTAGGCAGTCACTTGGGAACGAGAATGATTTTTTCCACTCCAGGGTTTGGGTCTTTCAAGGACTGAATAGTTCAATTCTGGATCCACACACTCTGCCACAGGTGGGGCAGGTGGTGCTTGGTAAGGCAAGTGAATGGGATGCTCAAAATTCTGAACGCTCCTTCCACTGTTTGCACTTGATTGCTGCCTGGGCATGTCGACGCTGTTTGAACTGGCTGACACCGTTGCGGATGCTGCTTCTTCATTTTGGGTGGTCTCAAGTGATTCCCACAAATCGGTGGAGATGTTACATTTTTTCAGGGAGACTTTAAGGACATCCTTGTAGCATTTGCCCTCCTGGTAGCCTCTTGCCATGATGGAGCTCGGAGTAGGAAGCTTTTTTTGGAAAACTTGTGTCAGGCATGCAGACAATGTGGCCCGCCCAATGTAACTGACTAGCCTTGACCAGTGTCTCGATACTGGAAATGTTGGCCTGAGAGAGAACACTGATATTGGAGCGCCTGTCCTGCCGCTGAATTTGCACCTAGAGGGGCAAGGGTAGCAGATGCATGGGAACACCACCACCTGCAAGTTCCCCTCTAAGCCGCACACCATTCCTAACTTGGAACTATATCGCCGTTCCTTCACTGTAACTGGGTCAAAATCCTGGAAGTCCCTCCTGAACAGCACTGTGAGTGTATCTACACCACAGAGACTGCAGTGGCTCAAGAAGGCAGCTCACCATCAGCTTCCCAACGGCAATTAGGGATGGGCAAGAAATCTTGGCCGAGCCAGCGACACCCACATCCGTGAAAGAAGAAAAAAGCAAGGCTAATACAGCAATCATGAGGGACTTTGATCTTCATACAGACTGGGCAAAACACATTCACAGTAATGGTATGGAGGATGAGTTCATGGCATATGTACAAGATAGTTTTCTAGTTCAGATAGGGGGAGATGGTGGCATAGCAGTAATGTCACTGAACTAGTAATCTAAAGACCCAGGCTAATGTACTGGGGATACGGGTTCAAATCCTACCATGGCAGCTGGTGGAATTTAAATTAATATTAAAAAATCTGGAATTGGAAGCCAATCTCGTAATTAAACTATCAGTGATTGTCGTAAAAACCCATCTGATTTACAAATGTCCTTTAGGGAAGGAAATCTGCCATCCTTACCTGGTCTGGCCTACATGTGACTTTAGACCCACAGCAATGTGGTTTTTTTAACTGCCCTCTGAAGTGGCCTCACAAGCCACTCAGTTGTCAAAGGCAATTAGGATGGGCAACAAATGCTGGCCCACACCCATGAAAGAATAAAAGAAAAATCAGTTTGTCAAGGAGCAAACTAATGAACAGGGTGTTTTGGATCTTGTATTGTGCAGTGTGAAAGGGTTGATCAATAACATTGTAATAAAGAGGCCTCTGAAGAGGAGTGACCATAAAATGATAGAATTTTATATTGAGTTTGAAACTGACTTAGTTAAGTCCAAAACTAGGGTCTTAAATCTAAACAGAGCAAACTATATAGGAATGAGGGGCGAGTTCACTAAGGTAGATTTGGAAAATACATTAAAAGATATGATGGTAGAGAAAAAATGGCTAACATTTAAACACTACATAATTTGCAGCAAATACACATTCCTTTAAGGCACAAAAACCACACAGAAAAATCTGGTCCAATTGTGGCTAACGAGGAGTTAAAGATAGTATTAAATCAAAGGAAGAGGCTTCTAATGTTGCCAAAAAGAGTAGTAAGCCTGTGTATTAGGAGGATTTTAGAATTCAGCAATGGAGCACCAAGAAATTGATAAGTCTAGAGAATGAGAGTAGACGAGCATGAGACTTAAAAACAGACTATAAATAGGAAGAGATCAGTGAAAGAAATATAAAAATTGGAAGTGTTGCAGATGACACAAAACTTGGAAGTATTATGAACTGTGAGGAAGATAGTGATAGACTTCAAGAGGACATAGGCTGGTGGAATGGGCTGACAAGTGGCAGATTGAATTTCATGCAGAGACTTGTGAAGTGACACATTTTGGTAGGAAGAACGAGGAGCGGCAATATAAAATAAAGGATACAATTGTAAAGTGGGTACAGGAGCAAAAGGTATGTCTGCACAAATCATTGAAAGTGGCAGGGCAGATTGAGAAAGTGATTAATAAGGCATGTGGGATCCTGGGCTTTATAAATAGAGGCATAGAGTGCAAAAGCAAGGAAGTTATGATAAACCTGTATAAAACAGTGGTTTGGCCTCAACTGGCGTATTGTATCCAATTCTGGGCACCACACATTAGTAAGGATGTGAAGGCATAAAAGACAGTGCAGAAAAAAATTACCAGATTGGTTCCATGAATGAGGGACTTCAGTTATGTGGATTGATCGGAGAATCTGGGGCTGTTCAACTTAAAGCAGAGAAGGTTCAGAGGAGATTTGATAGAGGTGTGCAAAATTATGAGGGATCTAGGTGGGGAGAAAATGTTCCTATTTGCAGAAGAGTCGAGGACACTAATTTAAGATAAATTATAAAATAATGAAAGGCAACGTGAGGAAAATCTTTTTTATGCAGCGAGTGGTTCGGATCTGGAATGCACTGCCTGAGTGCAGGGAGAAGACCAGCCAACGGACTACCACAAGGTTCAGTGCTAGCCCCAACACTGTTCAACATATATACAAATGACCTGCCAACAACCACATCTCACAAGTTCATCTATGCTGATGACATCCATTGTGCCACGCAAGCTCCATCC
Organism: Heterodontus francisci; assembly: GCF_036365525.1. Taxonomy (NCBI): domain Eukaryota; kingdom Metazoa; phylum Chordata; class Chondrichthyes; order Heterodontiformes; family Heterodontidae; genus Heterodontus; species Heterodontus francisci. Next base: position 33,652,134 of record NC_090392.1, on the reverse strand, counting down.
TCTGCACCCTGGACCAGATCCTTAATGAAGATGTCACGAGGTTGACGGACGACTGCAGCACATGGCGTCTCACACTGAATCCCTCTAAAACCATATCCAGTGTATTCCAGCTCCACAATGCCAGTGCCAGAAAAGAATTGGGTATCTATATGGATGGTCAGAGACTAAAGCATGATCCCAACCCAACATAGTTGGGAGTGACTCTGGATAGGACTTTTTCCTTCCAGGAGCATCTGAAGAAAACAGCAGCAAAGGTCAAAACCAGAAACAACATATCAACCAAACTTGCTGGATCTGTGTGGGGCACTGCTGCCACAACACTCCGGACCTCAGCCCTATCATATGCTGCAGCAGAGTACTGTGCACCTGTCTGGAATTGGTCACCACACACACATCTTGTTGATACTCAATTGAATGCAACAATGTGCATCATAACTGGAACCATCCACTCAACACCCTTCCCCTGGCGTCCTGTCCTTGCAAACATCACTCCCCCCACACATCTGTCAACTGACGAAAACCCACAATCTGGTTGAAACTATCCATGCTGCACCTCACTTACCACTCCGTAATGACATGTTCAATCCACCTTCTGTCTGCCTTACATCTCGGTGCCCCATATGGAGCAATCTTCCTGAGCAAGATCTACCAGCAGACATCCTTTGGATCAAGGAATGGGAAATACGGGAAGTCACTAACAAGTTCTTTGTGACAAACCCCATCTGTCGAATGGCAGGCTTTGAACTACCACAGCGAGAGTGGTCCATCTTAAACAGGTTCAGGATAAGCCAGGGCCCCTGTGCAGCCAACCTCCATCGCTGGGGCCTCAGTGCAAACGCCTTACGCATTTGTGAAGAAACACAAACAATGCTGCACATTACCGAGGAATGTCCACTCTACAGACTAAGTGGCAGACTAATCACCTTAAATTCAGCAAAGAAGCTAGTGCTTGGCTTCAGAGATTTGCGTTTGCTAAATAAATGAATATATAGAGGCAAATGGTGGGACTTAAACCTGTGTTCACAGCATTAGCCTGGACCTCTGGATTGCTAGTCCAGTGACATCGCCTCTCCCATGCACCTCTAATTTCCTGATCTATACTCTGCCCTAACACTACAGCTTACTGTTAGACGGCCTATATTCAAGACCCACCAATGTTTTCTGCCTCTTGCTGTTTCCTAGCTCCACCCAAACTGATTCTACTTCTTGACTTTCCAAGCTAAGATCCTTTCTCTCCACTGTCTTTATCCCATCCTTTATTATCAGGACCCTTCCTCCTTTTCCATTTTGTCTGTCCCTTCTGTGTCCTGGCAACCATGTTTGTGTAAAGACTATTAGATCAAACCTATTAATTTCTATCTGTGCTATTAATTCATTTTAATTTGTTGTGAATCCTTTGTGCCTTCAGATATAGTGCCTTTAGCTTTGACTTTTCACTAATTTTTCCTGGCATCACCTTAGTCACTAATGCCCTATTACCTCTGTTCCTCTCACGGTCTCTTCTTGACCCACTCCTTATACATTTATACATCACGCTGCTCTGCTCCAGAGCCTTGACATTTCCCTTGCTGCTTTGGAATTTACCCTTTCCTGAATCCTCCTGCCAGCCAGGGCATCCTGGTCAACAGGTTTTTAAGCAGCTTCACCCACTCCCAGGCTGCATATGATGTTTGCAGCCAAGAGGAGTTCATGGGCCATGTATGTATTCAGTGTGAGAGGTTACATTCCCTGTATAGTTACCTGAAGGGGCTGCTTCTCAACGTTTGGTTACATTTTAGCCACACTCTCCTAATATTTGGTCGCTCATTGGGGAGGAGGGTAAGTCGGAGGATCTTCTCGTGGACCTGCTCTTGGGCCTGGCTAAAACAGCCGTGTGTAAGTCCAGGATGTGTGGGGACCATGTTGGGGTTGGGGGTGGGGTCACTCTGGCTTCTGGCTCCTCTTCCATGGTCTTGTTTGTGCCTGGGTGGTCCTGGAGAGGGAGCACGCTTGATAATTTGTGCAACTGATGAGCACCTCAGGGTACAGAGTGTCTCACAGGCACTGTTAACAACTTTCTGGTTTAATTGGAAAAGATCCATTTGCTTCTGTTGGCACTTTGTTGCTGTTTTTGGCTTCTTTTAGTTTAAATGGACCACTTTTTTGGAGGGGAACAAGACAGGAAACAATGTTCCATAGAATCTGAATTGTCCGTTCTGAATTTCTAACTTGGACTGACATAATGACTTTTGTAAATTCCTTTTACAGAATATTAAAAAGGGAGGATTTACAAATGGGAAACTTAAACCAGATATCATGTCAGGATCTGAGAGTCACTCGATTCATCAGGACCTGAATGTCATCAGCCTTTGAATGTGACAGGAGAAATGTTTGCCTGTTCTGTCTGTGGGAAAAGATTTCAAAAATCAGTGTGATTGGAAAAGCCCCAAGATGCACACACCCGAGTGAGAGTGTTCCAGTATATTCACTGTGGAAAGAGCTTTAACCAGTTACACTGCCTGAAAAAACATTGCACCATTCACAGTGGTGAAACTGTACATGTGTTCTGTGTGGACGAGGCTTCAGCTGATCAACCAACCTGGAGAGACACAAGGACACCCACACCACAGAGAAACCGTGGAAATGTGGGGACTGTGGGAAGGGATTCAATTACCCATCCAAGCTGGAAATTCATCGACGCAGTCACACTGGGGAGAGGCCATTCACCTGCTCTGTGTGTGGGAAGGGATTCACTTGTTCATCGAATCTGCTGCAACACCAGCAAGTTCACACTGGGAAGAGGCCGTTCACCTGCTCAGAGTGTGGGAAGGGTTTCACTCGTTCATCCTTTCTTCTGACACACCAACATGTTCATTCTGGTAAGAGATGTTTTGTATGTTTTGAATGTGAGAAGAGCTTTAAAAGCAAAAATGATTTGCTGACACACCAACGCACTCACACTGGGGAGAGACCGTTTACCTGCTCCAAGTGTGGAAAGGGATTCACTCAGTTATCCAACCTGCTCACACACCAGCAACTTCACACTGGGGAGAGGCCGTTCACCTGCTCTGAGTGTGGAAAGGGATTCACTCAGGTTTCCACCCTGCTGACACACCAGCGCACTCACACTGGGGAGAGGCCGCACATCTGCTGCACATGCGGGAAGGGATTCACTCGGTCATCAGTCCTGCTGGCACACCAGCGAGTTCACACTGGGGAGCGGCCATTCATCTGCTCCGAGTGTGGGAAGGGATTCACTCTGTCATCCTATCTCCTGAGACACCGACTTGTTCACTCTGATGAGAGATGTTTTGTATGTTCTGAATGTGAGAAGCGCTTTAAAAGCAAAAATGATCTGCTGACACATGAACGCACTCACACTGGGGAGGGTCTGTACACCTGCTCCGAGTGCAGGAAGGGATTCAGTCGGTCATCCAACCTGTTGACGCACCAGCGAATTCACACTGGGGAGAGGCCGTTCACCTGCTTGGAGTGTGGGAAGGGGTTCACTCGGTTATCCCACCTCATGACACACCAGCGAGCTCACACTGGGGAGAGGCCGTACACCTGCTCCGTGTGTGGAAAGGGATTCACTCAGTCATCCACCCTGCTGAGACACCAGCGAGTTCACACTGGGGAGAGGCCGTTCACCTGTTCCGTGTGTGGGAAGGGATTCACTCAGTCATCCATCCTGCTGAAACACCAGCGAGTTCACAAGTAACTGCAGGGGTTGGATTCTGCTGTTATTGTTGCTGTTTGCATGGACTAAACCATGTTCATTATGACAGTTGGGGTTTATTTCAGTTAATAGTCCCTGTAACTGGGCTGGAATTTAATATTCTAGATATGTGGAAAATAAATCAGCTTTGTGTCAAACACACAGTGTTCGAGTCCTTGATTTTGCAAAGATAAGAGGAGACTGGTGTCCTGTGACTGTTCTATTTTTGGGCCTTTTCTTTATTTAATGGAATATTTATATTTGTATCGTGCCTTTCACAACTTCAGGACATGCAGTCGTATTTTACAGCTAATGGAGTTCTTTTGATACATATGAACACACGAATTAGGAGCAGGAGTAGGCCACTCAGCCTCTCAAGCCTGCTGCGCCAGTTAATAAGATCATGGCTGATCTGATTGTAACCTCAACTCCACATTCCTACCTACCCCCAATAACCTTTCACTCCCTTGCTTATCAAGAATCTATCTACCTCTAACTTAAAAATATTCAAATACTCTGTTTCCACCACCTTCTGAGGCAGAGAGTTCCAAAGTCACACAACCCTCTGAGAAAAACATTCTCATCTCTGTCTTCAGTGGGTGACTCCTTATTTTTAAACAGTGATCCCTAGTTTGAGATTCTCCCACAAGGGGAAACATCCTTTCCACATCTGCCCTGTCAAGACCCCTCGGGATCTTATACATTTCAATCAAGTCGCCTCTTATTCTTCTGAACTCCAACAGATACAAGCCTAACCTGTCCAACCTTTCCTCAAGCCAGCCTGACCATTCCATGTATTAGTCTAGTAAACCTCTGAACTGCTTCCAACATATTTGCATCTTTCCTGAAATAAGGAGACCAATACTGTACACAGTACTCTCGATGTGGTCTCACCAATGCCCTGTATAACTTAGCATACCCTCCCTACTTTTGTGTTCAATTCTCCTCACAAGAAACAATAATTCTATTAGCTTTCCTAAGTACTTGCTGAACCTTTTGTGATTCATGCACTTTGGGGAGGCGGTGGCATAGTGGTAATGTCACTGGACTAATAATCCAGATGCCTAGGCTAATGCCATGTGGACATGTGTTCGAATCGGCAGATGTTGAAATTTGAATTCAACTAATAAATCTGCAATTGAAATCTAGTCTAAAGGTGACCATGAAACCATTGTTGTTTGTTGCAAAAATCCATCTGGTTCACTAATGTCCTTTAGGCAAGGAAATCTGCTTTCCTTACCTGGTCTGGCCTACACGTGACTCCAGACCCACAGCAATGTGGTCGACTCTTAAAATGTCCTCTGCAATGGTCGAGCAAGCCACTCACTGTATTAAACCGCTGCAAAGTGTAAGATAAGGAATGAAACCAGCATCGACCTAGGCACTGGAAATGACAATGGCAAAACCAGCCCTGTTGACACTGCAAAGTCCTACTTACTAACATCTGGGGGCTCGTGCCAAAGTTGGGAGAGCTGTCCCACAGACTAGTCAAGCAACAGCCTGACATAGCCATACTCTCAGAATCAGACCTGACAGACAATATCACTAACACTACCATCACCAGAGGTGGCAGCACAGTGGTATACAGTAGGGAGGGAGTTGCCCTGGGAGTCCTCAGCATTGACTCCAGACCCCATGAAGTCTCATGGCATTAGGCCAAACATGGGCAAGGAAACCTCCTGCTGATTACCACCTATTGCCCCCGTTTATTTTTTTTAAATTTAGAGATACAGCACTGAAACAGGCCCTTCGGCCCACCGAGTCTGTGCCGACCAACAACCACCCATTTATACTAATCCTACATTAACCCCATATTCTCTACTACATCCCCACCATTCTCCTACCACCTACCTACACTAGGGGCAATTTACAATGGCCAATTTACCCATCAACCTGCAAGTTTTTGGCTGTGGGAAGAAACCAGAGCACCCGGCAGAAACCCACACAGACACGGAGAACTTGCAAACTCCGCACAGACAGTACCCAGAACTGAACCCAGGTCGCTGGAGTTGTGAGGCTGCGGTGCTAACCACTGCACCACTGTCCCATTGGCTGATGAATCAGTACTCCTCCATGTTGAACAGCAACTGGAAGAAGTACTAAGGGTAGCAATGGCACCAAATGTATTCTGGGTGGGGGACTTCAATGTCCGTCACCAAGAGCGGCTCGGTTGCACCAGTCCTGACCGAGCTGGCTGAGTCCGAAAGGACATAGCCGCTAGACTTGGTCTGCTGCAAGAGGGAAAAACCTACATGACCTTGTCCTCACCAATCCACCTATCATAGATGCATCTGTTCATGACAGTATTGGTAGGAGTGACCACTGCACAGTCCTTGTGGAGACGAAGTCCCATCTTCACGTTGAGGATCCACCATCATGTGTGGCACCACCACCATGCTAAATGGGAGATTTTGAACAGCTCTAACAACTCAAAACTGGGCATCCATGAGGCACTGTGGGCCATCAACTGCATCAGAATTGTATTCAACAACAATCTGTAACCTCATGGCCCAGCATAGACCCCACTCTACCATTACCATCAAGCCAGGGGACCAACCCTGGTTCAATAAAGAGTGTAGGAGGGTATGCCAAAAAATGAGGTGTCAGCCTGATGAAGCTACAACACAGGACTGCTTGCATGCCAGACAGTGTAAGCAGCATGTGATAGACAGGGCTAAGCATCCCACAACCAATGGATCAGATCCAAGCTCTGCAGTCCTGCCATATCTAGTCATGAATGCTGGTGGACAATTAAACAATAACAGGAGGAGGAGGCACATATCCCCATCCTCAACGATGGGGGAGCCCAGCACATCAGTGCAAAAGACAAGGCTGAAGCATTTGCATCTATCTTCAGCCAGAAGTACTGAATGGATGATCCATCTCTGCTCCTGAGGTCCCCAGCATCACAGATGCCAGTCTTCAGCCAGTCCAACTCACTGCACGTGATATCAAGAAACAGCTAAAGGCATTGGATACTGCAAAGACTATGGGCCCTGACAACATTCCAGCAATAGTACTGAAAACTTGTGCTCTAGAGCCAGCCGTGCCCCAGCCAAGTTGTTCCAGTAAAGTTACAACACTGGCATCTGCCTGGCAATGTGGAAAATTGCCCAAGTATGTCCTGCACACAAAACGCAGGACAAATCCAACCCTGCCAATTACCATCCTATCAGTCTACTCTCGATCATCAGCAAAGTGATGGAAGGGGCTGTCGACAGTGCTATCAAGCGACACTTGCTTAGCAATAACCTGCTTACTGGTGCTCAGTTTGGGTTCCACCAGGGCCACTCAGCTCCTGACCTCATCACAGCCTTTGTCCGAACATGGACAGAAGAGCCAAACTCACCACGAGGTGAGATAAGAATGACTGCCCTTGCAAACAAGGCAGCATTTGACAGAGTATGGCATCAAGGAGCCCTAGCAAAACTGGAGTCAATGGGAATCAGGGGGAAAACTCTCCACTAGTTGGAGTCATACCTTGCACAAAGGAAGGTGGTTGTGATTATTGGAGGTCAATCATCTCAGTCCCAGAACATCACTGCAGGAGTTCCTCAGTAGTGTCCTAGGCCCAACCATCTTCAGCTGCTTCACCTTTCCTCCATCATAAGGTCAGAAGTGGGGATATTCACTGATGATTGCACTATGTTCAGCAATATTCGCGATTCCTTATAATGAAGTAGCCCATGTTCACATGCAGCAACACCCGAACAAAATCTAGGCTTGGGCTGATAAGTGGCAAGTAGCATTTGTGGCAGGCAATGACCATCTCAAACAAGAAAGAATCTAACCATCTCCCCTTGACCTTCAATGGCATTACCATCATTGAATCCCCCACTATCAACATTCTGGGGGTCACTATTGAGTAGAAACTGAACTGGACCAGCTACATAAATACTGTGGCTACAAGAGCAGTTCAGAGGCTGGGAATTCTGTCGCAAGTAACTCACCTTCTGACTCCCCAAAGTCTGTCCACCATCTACAAGGCACAAGTCAGGAGTGTGATGGAATACTATCCGCTTGCCGAGATGAGTGCACCTCCAACAACACTCAGGAAGCTCGACACCATCCAGGACAAGCAGCTTGCTTGATTGGCACCCCATCCACCACCTTCAACATACACTCCCTCCACCACTGAGGCACAGTGGCAGCAGTGTGTACCATATACAAGATACACTGCAGGAACTCACCAAGGCTCCTTCGATAGCACCTTCCAAGCACGTGACCTCTACCACCTAGAAGGACAAGGTCAACAGATGCATGGGAACGCCACCCCTACAAGTTCCCCTCCAAACCACACACTTTGAACGGCATTGTTGTTGATTCACTGTTGCTGGGTCAAAATCCTGGAACAATACAGTGGGTGTACCAACATAAACTGCTCAAGAAGGAAGCTCACCATCACCTTCTCAAGAGCTATTAGGGATGTGCAATAAATTTTGGCCGAGCCAGTGATGCCCACATCCCGTGAGAGAATAAAAAACAAACTCGGACACCCAGATCCCTTTGCATCTCAATTCTGCAATCTCTCACCATTTAGATAATATGCTTCTTTGTATTCTTCCTGCCAAAATGGACAATTTGACATTTTCCCACATTATACTCCAGTTGGCAGGTCTTTGCTCATTCACTTAACCTATCTATATCCCTTTGTAATCTCCTTCTGTCCTCTTCACAACTTACTTTCCAACCTGTCTTTGTATCATCAGCAAAGTTAGCACTTATACCTTTGGTCTTTTCATCCAAGTCATTTATATAAATTGTAAAAAGTTGAGGCCCCAGCACTGATCTTTGTGGCACACAACTCGTTACATCTTGCCAACCAGAAAATGACCCATTTAGGCCTACTCTGTTTCCTATTAGCTAGCCAATCTTCTATCCATGCCAAAATATTACTCCCTACATCATGAGTTTTTATTTTCTATAATAACCTTTGACGTGGCACCTTATCAAATGCCTTCTTGAAATCTAAGTACAGTCCATCCACTGGTTCCCTTTTATCCACAGCACATGTTATTTCTTCAAAAAACTACAATAAATTGTTTAAGCATGATTTCCCTTTCACAAAATCATGTTGACTCTGCCAGATTACCTTGAATTTTTCGAAGTGCCCTGCTATAACGCCTTTAGTAATAGCTTCTGACATTTTTCCTACAACAAATGTTAAGCTAACTGGCCTGTAGTTTCCTGCTTTCTGTCTCCCTTTTTGAATAAAGGAGTTACATTTGCTATTTTGCAATCTAGTGGAACCTTCCCCGAATCTCGAGTAGCATTCTCGTCTCTGAGTCAGAAGGTTGTGGGTTCAAGTTTTCTCCAGGACTAGAGCACAAAAATCAAGGCTGACCCTCCAGTGCAGTACTGAGGAAGTGCTGCATAATCGGCGGTGCCATCTTTCAGATGAAACATTAAACCGTCCCCCTCAGATCCCTTGGCACGATTTCAAAGAGCAGGGCAGTTATCACTGGTGTCCTGGCCAATATTTATCCCTTTTCAACATCAGTAAAACAGATAATCTGGTCATTATGACATTGCTGTTTGTGGGATCTTGCTGTGTGCAAATTGGCTGCTGTGTTTCCTACGTTACAACAGTGATAACACTTCAAAAGTACTTCATTGACTGTAAAATGCTTTGGAGCATCCTGAGGTCATGGAAGGTGCAATATAAATGCAAGTCCTCTTAATGTCGTAAATACGGCAGGAAAATTGCACACTGCAAAATCCCCCAAACAGAAGGAAGCTATGACCACATAATCTTTTACCATAATGTTGGTTGAGGGATAAATATTGGCAGCACTGGGAAGAACACCTATGCTCTTCAAAATAACTTGATGGGATTGTTGGTAGCCAGTTGGGAGGACACATGGGGTTTTGAGAGAAGATGTCATCTAAGAGATGGGACCTCTGACAGTGCAGCACCCACCTCATTTCTGTTTTGGCATATCAGCCGAGATTTTGTGGTCAGGTCTCTGGATGTGGATTTGAATCCATAACTTACTGACTCAGATGAGAGTTCAACCCCTGAACCCTGACTAACACCCCATCGTTACTCTGGATTATTTTAGTTTTCAGACCTTCATTTACTCTCAGACAAGTCCCAGCTCCCCATTTATTCTAGAGTGCCTCTTCTGGTCCTGGTATCCAGGGAAGGTATTGGTAACATGCTCTTGTATCTGCCCTGCGAGTGTTTGATGGGACCGTGTAGAGTGAGCTTTACTCTGTATCTCACCCATTTTTTTTTCACTCTTTATCTAATCCAGCACTATACCTGCTCTGGGAGTGTTTGACGGGGATAGTGTAGAGGGAGTTCTACTCTGTATCTAACCCCGCTTTTTTTTTTGAAGGTGGCCTTTATACCAGAGGTCCCTTTTATGTATTTCATGTCGAGGGGACCTTTATTCCTCAGGCCCCCCTTATATACATTTTAGAGTCCGAGAGTAAAACAGCACAGAAACAGGCCTTTCAGCCCATCATGTCTGTGCCGGCCATCAAGCACCTAACTATTCTAACCCCATTTTCCAGCACTTGGCCCTTAGCCTTTTATGCTATGGCATTTCAAGTGCTCATCTAAATACTTCTTAAATGTTGTGAGGCTTCCTGCCTCTACCACCACTTCAGGAAGTGTGTTCCAGATTCCAACCACCCTCTGGGTAAAAAATATTTTCCTCAAATCCCCTCTAAACCTCCAGCCCCTTACCTTATATCTATGCCCCCGGTTATTGACCCCTTCACTAAGGGAAAAAGACTCTTCCTATCTAACCTATCAATGCCCCTCATAATTTTGTATACCTCAATCATGTCCCCCCTCATCCTTCTCTGTTCTAAGGAAAACAACCCGAGCCTTTTCAGTCTCTCTTCATAGCTGAAATGTTCCAGCCCAGGCAACATCCTGGTGAATCTCCTCTGCAATCTCTCCAGTGCAATCACATGCTTCCAAAAGTGTGGTGCCCAGAACTGTACACAGTACTCCAGCTGTGGCCTAACTAGCGTTTTACACAGCTCCATCATAACCTCCCTGCTCTTATATTCTATGCCTTGGCTAATAAAGGCAAGTATCCCATATGCCTTCCTAACCACCTTTTCTACCTGTGCTGCTGCCTTCAGTGATCTATGGACAAGTACATCAAGGTCCTCTGACCCTCTGTACTTCCTAGGATCCTACCATCCATTGTCTAATCCCTTGCCTTGTTAGTCCTCCCAAAATTCATCACCTCACACTTCTCAGGATTAAATTCCATTTGCCACTGCTCCACCCATCTTACCAGCCCATCTATATTGTCCTGCAATATAAGGCTTTCCTCCTCACGACGAACGACACCACCAATTTTCGTGTCATCTGCAAAGTTACTGATCATACCTCCTATATTCACATCTAAATCATTAATGTACATTACAAACAGCAAGGGTCCCAGCACCGATCCCTGTGGTACACCACTGGTCACAGGCTTCCACTCACAAAAACAACCTTCGACCATCACCCTCTGCCTCCTGCCACTAAGCCAATTTTGGATCCAATTTGCCAAATTGCACTGGATCCCCTGGGCTATGACCTTCTTAACCAATCTCCCATGCGGGACCTGATCAAAAGCCTTACTGAAGTCCATGTAGACTACATCAACTACTTTACCCTCATCTACACATATAGTCACCTCCTCGAAAAATTCAATCAAATTTGTTAGACACGATCTCCCCCTGACAAAGCCGTGCTGATTATCCCTGATTATTCCCTGCCTCTCCAAGTGCAGATTAATCCTGTCCCTCAGAATTTTTTCCAATAGTTTCCCAATCACTAATGTTAGACTCACCAGCCTGTAATTACCTGGTTTATCCCTGCTACCCTTCTTGAATAATGGTACCACATTCGCTGTCCTCCAGTCCTCTGGCACCTCTCCCGTGACCAGAGAGGATCTGAAAATTTGTGTCAGAATCCCTGCTATCACCTCCCTTGCCTCACATAACAGCCTGGGATACATCTCATCTGGGCCTGAGGATTTATCCACTTTTAAGCCCGCTAAAACATCTAATACCTCCTCCCTTTCAATGTTAATATGTTCAAGGATATCACAATCCTCCTCCCTGATCTCTACAACTACATCGTCCTTCTCCACAGAAAACAGATGAAAAGCAATCATTTAAAACCTCACCTATGTCCTCCGGCTCCATACACAGATTGCCACTTGGGTCCCTAATGGGCCCTACCCTTTCCCTGGTTATCCTCTTGCCCTTAATATACTTATAAAATGCCACAGGATTTTCCTTTATATTGACCACCAATGTTTTTTCATGTCCCCTCTTCGCTCTCCTAATTGCTTTTTTAAGTACCCCTCTACACTTTCTGTACTCCTCTAATGCTTCCGCTGTTTTCAGCGAACAAAGAACAGTACAGCACAGGAACAGGCCATTCGGCCCTCCAAGCCTGCACTGATCTTGATGCCTGTCTAACTAAAACCTTCTGCACTTCCAGGGACCGTATCCCTCTATTCCCATCCTATTCATGTATTTGTCAAGATGCCTCTTAAACGTCGCTATCGTACCTGCTTCCACCACCTCCTCCGGCAGCAAGTTCCAGGCACTCACCACCCTCTGTGTAAAGAACTTGCCTCACACATCCCCCCCTAAACTTTGCCCCTCGCACCTTAAACCTATGTCCCCTAGTAACTGACTCTTCCACCCTGGGAAAAAGCTTCTGACAATCCACTTTGTCCATGTCGCTTATAACTTTGTAAACCTCTATCATGTCGCCCCTCCACCTCCGTCATTCCAGTGAAAACAATCCGAGTTTATCCAACCTCTCCTCATAGCTAATGCCCTCCAGACCAGGCAACATCCTGGTAAACCTCTTCTGTACCTCTCCAAAGCCTCCACATCCTCCTGTTAGTGTGGCGACCAGAATTGCACGCAATATTCTAAGTGTGGCCTAACTAACGTTCTGTACAGCTGCAGCATGACTTGCCAATTTTAATACTCTATGCCCCGACCAATGAAGGCAAGCATGCCATATGCCTTCTTGACTACCTTATCCACATGTGTTACCACTTTCAGTGACCTGTGGACCTGTACGCCCAGATCTCTCTGCCTGTCAATACTCCTAAGGGTTCTGCCATTTACTGTATACTTCCCACCTGTATTAGATCTTCCAAAATGCATTACCTCACATTTGTCAGGGTTAAACTCCATCTGCCATTTCTCCGCCCAAGTCTCCAACCGATCTATATCCTGCTGTATCCTCTGACAATCCTCATCACTATCCGCAACTCCACCAACCTTTGTGTCGTCTGCAAATTTACTAATCAGATCAGCTACATTTTCCTCCAAATCATTTATATATACTACAAAGAGCAAAGGTCCCAGCACTGATCCCTGCAGAACACTAGTCACAGCCCTCCATTCAGAAAAGCACCCTTCCACTGCTACCCTCTGTCTTCCATGACCAAGCCAGTTCTGTATCCATCTTGCCAGCTCACCTCTGATCCCATGTGACTTCACCTTTTGTAGCAGTCTGCCATGAGGGACCTTGTCAAAGGCTTTACTGAAGTCCATATAGACAACATCCACTGCCCTTCCTTCATCAATCATCTTCGTCATTTCCTCAAAAAACTCAATCAAGTTAGTGAGACATGACCTCCCCTTCACAAAACCATGCTGCCTCCCGCTAATAAGTTCATTTGTTTCCAGTTGGGAGTAACTCCAGTCCCGAAGAATCCTGTGTAATAATTTCCCTAACACTGACGTAAGACTCACTGGCATATGATTTCCTGGATTATCCTTGCTACCCTTCTTAAACAAAGGAACAACATTGGCTATTATCCAGTCCTCTGGGATCTCACTTGTAGCCAATGAGGATACAAAGAGTTCTGTCAAGGCCCCAGCAATTTCCTCCCTTGCCTCCCTCAGTATTCTGGGGTAGATCCCATCAGGCCCTGGGGACTTATTTACCTTAATGCTTTGCAAGACACCCAAAACCTCCTCCTTTTTGATAACAACATGACTCAGACTATCTGCACTCCCTTCCCTAGGCTCATCATCCACCAAGTCCTTCTCTTTGGTGAATACTGATGCAAAGTACTCATTTAGTACCTCGCCCATTTCCTCTGGCTCCACACATAGATTCCTCTGTCCTTGAGTGGGCCAACCCTTTCCCTGGTTACCCTCTTGCTCTTTATATATGTATAAAAAGCCTTGGGATTCTCCTTAATCCTGTTTGCCAATGACTTTTCATGACCCCTTTTAGCCCCCATGATTGCTTGCTTAAGTTCCTTCCTACTTTATATTCCTCAAGGGCTTCATCTGTTCCCAGCCTTCTAACCCTTACAAATGCTTCCTTTTTCTTTTCGACTAGGCTCAGAATATCCCTCCTTATCCAAGGTTCCCGAAACTTGCCAAACTTATCCTTCTTCCTCACAGGAACATGCCGGTCTTGGATTCTAATCAACTGATGTTTGAAAGACTCCCACATATCAGATGTTGATTTACCCTCAAACAGCCGCCCCCAATCTAAATTCTTCAGTTCCTGCCTAATATTGTTATAATTAGCCTTCTCCCAATTTAGCACCTTCACCCGAGGTCTACTCTTATCCTTATCCACAAGTACCTTAAAACTTATGGAATTATGGTCACTGTTCCCGAAATGCACCCCTACTGAAACTTCGACCACTTGGCCAGGCTCATTCCCCAATACCAGGTCCAGTATGGCCCCTTCCCTAGTTGGACTATCTACATATTGTTTCAAGAAGCTCTTCTGGATGCTCCTTACAAATTCTGCCCCATCCAAGCCCCCAGCACTAAGTGAGTCAATATAGGGGAAGTTAAAATCACCCACCACTACAACCCTGTTACTTTTACAACTTTCCAAAATCTGTCCACATATCTGCTCCTCTACCTCCCGCTGGCTGTTGGGAGGCCTGTAGTAAACGCCCAACATCGTGACTGAACCCTTCCTATTCCTGAGCTCCACGCATATTGCCTCGCTGCATGACCCCTCTGAGGTGTCCTCCCATAGAACAGCTGTGATAATCTCCTTAACCAGTAATGCAACTCCCCCACCCCTTTTACATCCCCCTCTATCCCGCCTGAAGATTCTAAATCCCGAAACATTTGGCTGCCAATCCTGTCCTTTCCTCAACCAAGTCCCTGTAATAGCAACAACATCATCGTTCCAAGTACTAGTCCAAGCTCTAAGTTCATCTGCTTTACCTGTTATACATCTCGCATTGAAACAAATGCACTACAAACCACCAGTCCCGTTGTGCTCAGCAACATCTCCCTGCCTGCTCTTCCTCTTAGTCTTACTGGCCTTATTTACTTGTTCCCCCTCAATTATTTCACCTGCTGTCCTACTGCTCTGGTTCCCACCCCCTTGCCACACTATTCTAAACCCTCCCGAGTGACGCTAGCAAACCTCGCAGCCAGGATATTTGTGCCCCTCCAGTTTAGATGCAACCCGTCCTTCTTGTACAGGTCCCACCTGTCCCGGAAGAGATCCCAATGAGCCAGATATCTGAAACCCTCCCTCCTACACCAGCTGTTTAGCCACGTGTTTAGCTGCACTATCTTCCTATTTCTAGCCTCACTGGCACGTGGCACATGGAGTAATCCCGAGATTACAACCCTAGAGGTTCTGACTTTTAACTTTCTACCTAATTCCCTGAACTCCCCCTGCAGGACCTCGTCACTCTTTATGCCTATGTTGTTAGTACCGATGTGTACCACAACCTCTGGCTGTTCACCCTCCCCCTTCAGAATGCCCCCTGTCTGTTCAGAGATATCCTTGACCCTGGCACCAGGAAGGCAACATACCATCCTGGAGTCTCTTTCACGTCCACAGAAGTGCTTATCTGTGCCCGACTATAGAGTTCCCCTATAACTATTGCTCTTCTGTGCTTTGTCCCTCCCTGTTGAACAACAGTGCCAGCCATGGTGCCACTGCTCTGGCTGTTGCTGTTGTTTTCCCCGATAGGCCATTCCCCCCCAACAGTATCCAAAATGGTATACTTGTTGGAGAGGGGAATAGCCACAGGGGATTCCTGCACTGACTGCCTGCCCCTTCTAGCGGTCACCCATCTATCTGCCTGCACGTTGGGTGTAACCACTTCTCTAAAACTCCTGTCTATGATGCTTTCTGCCACCTGCATGCTCCAACTGATCCATGCGGTCTGTGAGGAGCTGCAACTGGGTACACTTCCTGCAGATGTAGTCGTCCGGAACGCTGGAAGCGTCAGGGACCTCCCACATCTCACAGGTGAAGCACTTTACCATTCTAACTGACATTTCTAGCACTAATTAATAAATTAATTAAAAATAAATAATTAAATACTTATTAAATCCTTAGTAAATTACGTTACAATTAACTATTTGGCCCCTCGTGCTAGATTTCTACTATAAATATTAAATGCTAAATACAGTAATTTCCTCCCTCCGGTTTAGTTACTCCTCTACTTATTAATTAATTAGTTAATTAGGGTTTCAATCAATTTTAATCAATGTTTTATTTTCAAATTCAGTACTGATTCCCTACCAGCCAATCAGGTCACAGCTTTCCTGTGACATCACTTTTTCAGCTTTTTTTAGTTTTTTTTCCACCTGAGTTAAGTTACCGCTCCTGAAGTCCGCCCTCTGAGTTTTTTCCCTGGATGTCGGCCGCGAATCCCCGAGGTAAGGTTTTTATACTTACCGTTGCAGAACTCCGCCCTCCGAGTCTTCTCCCTGGATGTTTTTATTAGAGATACAGCACTGAAACAGGCCCTTCGGCCCACCGAGTCTGTGCCGACCATCAACCACCCATTTATACTAATCCTACACTAATCCCATATTCCTACCAAACATCCCCACCTGCCCCTGTATTTTCCCTACCACCTACCTATTCTAGTGACAATTTATAATGGCCAATTTACCTACCAACCTGCAAGCCTTTTGGCTTGTGGGAGGAAACCGGAGCACCCGGAGAAAACCCACGCAGACACAGGGAGAACTTGCAAACTCCGCACAGGCAGTACCCAGAATCGAACCCGGGTCCCTGGAGCTGTGAGGCTGCGGTGCTAACCACTGCGCCACTGTGCCGCCTGTCGTGCTCCAAATCTGCCATAAGCCTCTTTTTTTTTCCTGATCCAATCCTCCATATCTCTTGACATCCAGGACTTGATGGTCCTACCCGTCACCTTAACGGGCACATGTTGGCTCTGAACCCTCACTATTTCCTCTTTGAATGACTCCCACTGGCCTGGTGTAGACTTTCCTACAAGTAGCTGCTCCCAGTCCACTTTGGCCAGATCCTGTTTTATCAAATTGAAATCCCATCTTCGTCCTTTTCCATAACTGCCTTAAATCTTACAGGGTTATGGTCACTATCCCTGAAATGCTCCCCCACTGATACTTCTACTTCTTGTCCAGCTTCATTCCCTAGGATTAGGTCCAGTACTGCCCCTTCTCTTGTAGGACTTTCTACGTACTGGCCCAAAAGCTCTCCTGTATGCATTTTAAGAATTCCTCCCCCTTTAAGCCTTTTGCACTAAGACTATCCCAGTTGATATTAGGTAAGTGGGCAGAAAAGTGGCAGATGGAATTTAACGCTGAAAAATGTGAGGTGATACACTTTGGAAGGAGTAATGTGAAATGGAAGTATTCAGTGAATGGCCTGACACTGGGAAGTTCCGAGGAACAAAGGGACCTTGACGTGTTTGTCCATAGATCTCTGAAGGCAGAAGGGCAGGTTAATAGGGGGTGAAAAAGGCATATGGGACACTTGCCTTTATCAATCAAGGCATAGATTACAAAGCAGGGAGGTCATGTTGGAGTTGTACAGAACTTTGGTAAGGCCACAGCTGGAGTACTGTGTGCAATTCTGGTCGCCACATTATAGGAAGGATGTGATTGCATTGGAGGGGGTGCAGAGGCGATTCACCAGAATGTTGCCTGGGATGGAACATTTAAGCTATGAAGAGAGGTTGGATAGGCTTGGGTTGTTTTCACTGGAGCAGAGAAGACTGAGGGGTGACCTGATCGAGGTGTACAAGATTATGAGAGGCATGGACAGGGTGGATAGGGAGCAGCTGTTTCCCTTAGTTGAAGGGTCAGTTACGAGGGGTCACAAGTTTAAGTTGAGGGGCAGGAGGTTTAAGGGGGATTTGAGGAAGAACCTTTTTACCCAGAGGGTGGTGACAGTCTGGAATGCCCTGCCTGGGAGGGTGGTAGAGGCAGATTGCCTCACATCCTTTAAAAAGTACCTGGATGAGCACTTGGCACGTCGTAACATTCAAGGCTATGGGCCAAGTGCTGGCAAATGGGATTAGGTAGACAGGTCAGGTGTTTTAATGTATCGGTGCAGACTCGATGGGCCGAAGGGCCTCTTCTGCACTGTATTATTCTGTGATTCTGTGAAGTTGAAATCCCCAACTATTATTACCCTCTTATTTTGACACCTCTCTACATATCTGTTCCTCTATCTCTCCCTGACTGTTTGGAGGCCTGTAGTACACGCCCAGCCAAGCGATTGCCCCCTTTTGCTCTTAAGTTCTAACCAAATGGCCTCATTTGAGGAACCTTCTAAGATATCTTCCCTCCTTACTGCAGTAATTGACTCCTTGATCAACAGTGCAATACCACCTCCTCTTTTATCCCCTCCCCTATCACGCCTGAAAATTCTATATCCTGGAATATTGAGTTTCCACTCCTGCCCCTCCCTCAGCCATGTGTCTGTGATAGCAATAATATCATAATCCCATGTGTTAATCAATTCCCTCAATTCATCTGCCTTATTAGTCAGACTCCTTGCATTGAAGTATATGCAATCCAACCTTGCATTTTTCACTTGTGCCTTAACAGGTCTATATTTGCTCTGCCTTCCAGACTGACTCAGTTTCTCTTCTATATTTGGCTGTGCCTCAGCCCCTACTGTACCTCCACTCTGTATCCCATGCCCCTGCCAAATTAGTTTAACCCTCCCCCCAACAGCACTGGCAAACCTCCCAGCAAGGATGTTAGTCCCATTCCGGTCCAGGTGCAACCTATCCAACTTGTACAAGTTCCACCTTTGCCAGAAACAGACCCAGTGATCCAGGAACCTAAAGCCCTCCCTCCTGCACCATCTCCTCAGCCATGCATTCATCTGCTCTATCCTCCTATTCCTATACTCGCTAGCATGTGGCACCGGGAGTAATCCAGAGATTACAACCTTTGAGGTCCTGCTTTTTAATCTGCTACTTAGCTCCCTAAACTCTTGTTGCAGGACCTCATCCCTCTTTCTACCTATGTCGTTGGTACCAATGTGTATCACAACCTCTGACTGTTCACCCTCCCCCTTCAGAATGTCCTGCAGCCGGTCCATGACATCCTTGACCCTAGCACCAGGGTGGCAACATACCATCCTGGAGTCTCATTTGCAGTCACAGAAACGCCTATCTGTACCCCTTACGACAGAATCCCCTATCACTATAGCTCTTCCACTCCTTTTCCTTCCCTGCTGTGCCCTCCGTGGTGCCACGAACTTGGCTGTTGCTGCTTTCCCCTGGGAGGTCAGCCCCCCCAACAGTATCCAAAGCGGTATATCTGTTTGAGAGGGGGATGGCGACAGGGGACTCCTGCACTACCTGCTTGCGCCTACTACTCCGTCTGGTGGTCACCCATCCCTTTTCTGCCTGTGCAGCCATTACTTGCAGTGTGACCACCTCACGAAATGTGCTATCCACGATGTTCTCAGCATCGCGGATGCTCCACAGTGAATCCACCCGCAGCTCCAGCTCCATAATGCGGGTAGCCAGTAGCTGCAGATGGATACACTTCCTGCACACATGGTCGTCCGGGACACTGGAAGCGTCCCTGATTTCCCACATAGCGCAGGAGGAGCATATCACGGGGCTGAGCTCTCCTGCCATGACTTACCCTTAAATTAATTAGTTACTCCCTTAATTAAAAAATACTAATTACACTCGGGGCCTTGTTCCACCCACTACAATCTGAAGTCCTTAATAAGTTACACTGAATTAAAAAAAACCTTAGTACTCACCTTATCACTGGAGGTTTTTTTTCAACAAAAAAATAAAATAACTTTTAAAAACATAAATAAAACAATGCCATTTTCGGCATCAGTGATGCACTCCAGTCCCTGCGGTGCCCACCGGTCTTGCCCACATCCACCATAGTTTCAAGGAGGGGAAGCCCCCCTGCTTCCTTCTCCAGTCAACCCAGAATCGATGGAACGAGTCCCGGAATCGCTCGTCCTCCAGCACCCGGTTGTTAAATTGCCAGTATGCGGACCCCACCCGCACGCTGAGCGGTGTGAACTCCGCCCACACCAGGTGCTGGTCCAAGCCCGGCACCAGCCGCATGGAGGCCGCTGAGGCGGGGGAGACGTATGCCTGCGAAATGCAGAGGCAGTCGATTCGGGACCCTCCTCCTCCAGACCTCCATGTGAAGACGCTGGAGTCGGGATGGCGATTCCTCCAGATGTCCACCAAGTTGAGGGAGCTGATCAGTTCCCTCAACTTCTCCACCGATGCTTGGCCACGCTGGGGACCGGAGCGATCCCTCACCTCGAGGGTACAGTTAAAATCCACCCCCCCCCCACCCGAGGATGATGCACTCGCTGTTATCGATAGAGCTCAAGAGAGCGGACAATTCTTCAAAGAAGCCCAGGTGAACGGCAAGGTGGAGCAAGCGGCCCAGCACAAGCTCCTTGACCCCCAAGATCTCCAGCTGAAATGTCGGGGCCAACAAGATAGCCACCCCACTAGAAATAGGGGTGAGAGAGGCCACTCCAGGAGCCAGGTGGCTCCATCTCCTGCAACGGTGTGGGTTTCCTGCAGAAAGCTCATCGCATATCTACCTTCCCTGAGGACTGAGAGATTGTGAAATCTGCGGTGAGACCCCCTGCTGCCGTTGAAGTTGAGGCTGGCTGTTGTTATCTTCAGGGCCCGCACCTTTCCCCGCTTTCTTGAGGAAGGCACGTACGATCAGCGCCAGATTCGACCAACAGCCGAGGGACAGCTGGACTTTATTGCGGCAACCCCTGCATGCCGTGAGGAATTCCTGGAGTTCCGCCGTGGGGATGAGAGGAAACTCGGTGGGAGGCACGAGAAACTCCATTGCTTCACTGAATTAAGGTCGTTCTTTGTGCCCCACTTCAAGTCCCCAACCTCCTCTGGGTCGTCACCGCCAGTGGCTGATACACACTGTGGGGCAGACTTCCCGGCTGTGCCAGCTGGTCCCACCTCCGTCACGATCCCACCCCCTGGATCGATGGCGGAGGAGTCCTTTCTGGGTTCTACTGTGGAACTAGAGCCTACGGGCGTCAGCGGTTCAGGACCCCCCCCCTCCACCTCCGTCCGCAGGCCAATGAGCGGCCCAGGGGAGAGTATAATTCCTGACTCTGGAAATCCAGCTGGAGCCGGGACCGGAGGCGGAGAGAGGAGACCATCTCCCGCCTCACCAACGCTCACAGGCCCAGCAGATGGTGCAGCATTTTCAACCATTGCTGGGTCGGGTATATCCTGGTTGGGAGTGGATTTTAGCTGGGAGGGCTGACCCTTCGAGCCTTGCCTCCCCTCCACTCAGGGCACCCGACCCAGTGGCAGAATGGGAGGCTTCTCCAGGAGCGTCCCCAGGTTCCTCCACCACAAGCAGGGCTCCACTTGCTTCTTCAGGAGGAGCTGCATGTACAGGGGTCTCCCCCTCCCCTCCATCCTGAGGGGTAGGGAGCTCCTGCTCAGACTTTGCTGCCTTAATGGTAGTGGTGGCAGGGGGAGCCTGGGGATCTGAATCAGGAGACAGCTCCCCTCCAACAGATTGGCCCTGCACCTCAGGGCCCTGTGTTACCTCTGTGGAAGGGTGCCTTCTCCTCTTTTTCCCAGTTGGGTGCGGAGGCTTAGCGACCTCCATGTCATCAGAGGCCTCCACACCCTCTTTTTTATTTTAGTTACCCTGGGCCTGAGCCCAGCCCTGGGGCAGGTGGGTTCCCCGGGAGCGGGCCCCAGGGCTGATCTCAGGCTTGGGTTGTGCCATGGTGTCCAGGGTATGCGCCTCTCTGTGTTTATTTTTCCTCCACAGCCTCCAGAACCGACTGAGCGGTGTCTGTTGGAGGTGTAGGGGGAGTGGGAGGAGGTGCAGTGGTGCCGCCCTGGGATGCCGAGGTGGAGTTGGCGACCGGGAGGTTGGGGCAGTTATTACGAATGTGCCCACCCCCTTGCAGACATGGCGCCGCACCCGTCCGAGATCCAGAAGACGCGGTAGGCAGTCTCCTGGAACTCTACACTGAAGTGGCCCTCCAAGACCTCCTCCTGCACCAGCTGCATAAATAGCTGTTGGCGGAAGGAGTAGATATATATATATATATATATAGTAAATATATAGTAAACATATAAGAAGTTAAGGGAGAGGCAGAGGGTATACTGAAGAGAGAAAGGGAGGCTGGGAGTGATGACTTGTTTTACCAAGGTGGTATGACAGACAACAGTTCAATCAAGCAGTCCTACACAAGCTCTTCTGGTCTTCCGGTTGGGGAGAGGTGTCTTCACCTGGGTCAGCCGAAAGCTGCCCAGGCACTATCTGTCTTCTGCTTTATTCTTAGCCAAGCAGCTTCAGCTGACCAAGGCTGGGCTATCGGGGTGGGGAGGGAGCTTCCTTCGATGTTTAGTGCAACTGTACAGCCCCCACCCCTTGTTCTTCTGGTCTCTCCCACCTCCCCCAACAATCTAAATCAAATACGAGTCTGGTGCTCAACACCCACCTCGAAATACAGGCTTATGATTAATCAAGTCTTTTCCTCCTCTGTAGCAAAAGTTGTTGAAAATGTTGCAGCTCTCTCCTCAGCTCTCCCCGTCCAGCAACTGACTGCAACAGTCAGCTGCACCTCGTTGATGCACTCAGGAGTCCCAATTAGGCAGCAGCCAACCCCAGTGCTGTACCTGTCCTGGGAGTTTGATGGGGACAATGGAGAGGGAGCTTTACTCTCCATCTAACCATTTTTTTTTCTGGTGTTTGATGGGACAGTGTAGAGGGAGCTTTACTCTGTATCCCAGTCAGAGTCAGCATCTTCAGGAGAGGAACATAAGAACATAAATAGGAGCAGGATCAACGGCCACTTCGAGTCTGTTCCACCATTCAATAAGGTCATGCCTGATCTTCTCTCTGAACTGCATTGTCACCATATTCCTTGACTCCATTAGTGTCCAAGAATCTCTGTTGACGATACTCGGTGACTGAGCATCCACAGCCCTCTGGGGTAGGGAATTTCAATCCTTTCAGTGAAAACAGTTCTCATCACAGCAGATCAGCACAATCTCTCAAGGGCAATTAGGGATGGACACCTAATGCTGGCCCTGCCGGAGATGCCCACATCCCATGAAAGAATGAAGTAAAAAAATCCTAAATAGCTGAACTCTTATTGAGTCTCTGACCTCTAGTTCGAAGCTCACCAGCCAGGGGAAACATCTCAGCATCTACTCTGTCAAGTCCCTTCAGAATTTTATATGTTACAAACAGATCAGCTGAAATTCATCAAACTCTAAGGAATATAGGCCTCTTCTACTCAATCTCTCCTCATAGGACAGTCATAGAATCAGTCGAGAGAGCCTTCGTTGCACTCCCTCTCAGGCAAGTATATCCAAAGTGTTACAAAACTGTCGGCGAGACATTGGTCATCTCAATTTCTCTGCCCCCCTCACTCACCATAACCTGTCCCCCTCTGAACTTGAGGCACTCCGTTCTCTCAGGTCTAACCCCGACATGGTCATCAAACCTGCAGACAAGGGTGGTGCTGTTGTCGTATGGCGTACCGACCTCGACCTTGCAGAAGCTCAAAGCCAACTCACGGACACTTCTTCCTACCTTCCTCTGGACCATGACCCCACCACCGAACATCAAGCCACCATCCGAAGGACTGTCACTGACCTCATCTCCTCTGGAGATCTTCCCTCTACAGCTTCCAAACCTCATAGTCCCACAACCCCGGACAGCCCGCTTCTACCTCCTTCCCAAAATCCACAAACGGGACTGTCCCGGCAGACCCATTGTGTCAGCCTGCTCCTGCCCCACTGAACTTATTTCTTCCTATCTAGACTCTATCTTTTCTCCGCTGGTCCAGTCTCTTCCCACCTACATCCGTGACTCTTCTGACACCCTACGTCATTTTGACAATTTCCAGTTTCCTGGTCCCAACCGCCTCCTCTTCACTATGGACGTCCAATCGCTCTACACCTCCATCCCCCACCAGGATGGTTTGAGGGCTCTCTGCTCCTTCCTGGAACAGAGGCCCGACCAGTCCCCATTCACCACCACCCTCCTCCGCCTGGCTGAACTTGTTCTCACATTGAACAACTTCTCCTTCAACTCCACGCACTTCCTTCAAGTAAAAGGTGTCGGTATGGGTACCCGCATGGGTCTTAGTTATGCCTGTCTTTTTGTGGGATATGTCGAGCATTCTTTGTTCCAGTCCAACTCAGGCCCCCTCCCCCAACTCTTTTTCCGGTACATTGATGACTGTATCGGTGCCGTTTCCTGCTCCCGCCCCGAACTGGAAAACTTTATCAACTTTGCTTGCAATTTCCACCCTTCTCTCACCTTTACATGGTCCATCTCTGACACTTCCCTTCCCTTCCTCGACTTCTCTGTCTCCATCTCTGGGGATAGGTTGTCTACTAATATCCATTATAAGCCCACCGACTCCCACAGCTACCTCGACTACACTTCTTCACACCCTACCTCCTGTAAGGACTCCATTCCATTCTCCCAGTTTCTCCGTCTCTGACGCATCTGCTCTGATGATGCTACCTTCCATGACGGTGCTTCTGATATGACCTCCTTTTTCCTCAACCGAGGATTTCCCCCCCACTGTGGTTGACAGGGCCCTCAACCGTGTCCGACCCATTCCCCGCACCTCTACCCTCACCCCTTCCCCTCCCTCCCAGAACCGTGACAGGGTTCCCCTTGTCCTCACTTTTCACCCCATCAGCCTCCACATCCAAAGGATCATCCTCCGCCATTTCCGCCACCTCCAGCGTGATGCCATTACCAGTCGCATCTTCCCCTCCCTTCCCCTGTCAGCATTCCGAAGGGATCATTCCCTCCGCGACACCCTGGTCCACTCCTCCATTACCCCCACCACCTCGTCCCCGTCCCATGGCACCTTCCCCTGCAATCGCAGGAGGTGTAATACCTGCCCATTTACCTCCTCTCTCCTCACTATCCCAGGCCCCAAACACTCCTTTCAGGTGAAGCAGCAATTTACTTGTACTTCTTTCAATGTAGTATACTGTATTCGCTGCTCACAGTGTGGTCTCCTCTACATTGGGGAGACCAAGCGCAGACTGGGTGACCGCTTTGCGGAACATCTCCGCTCAGTCCGCAAGCAGGACCCTGAGCTTCCAGTTGCTTGCCATTTCAACACTCCCCCCTGCTCTCATGCTGACATCTCGGTCCTGGGGATTGCTGCAGTGTTCCAGTGAACATCAACGCAAGCTCGAGGAACAGCATCTCATCTACCGATTAGGCACACTACAGCCTGCCGGACTGAACATTGAGTTCAATAATTTCAGAGCATGACAGCCCCCCATTTTACTTTCATTTTTAGTTATTTTTTCTTCCTTTTTTTTTAACATTCTTTTTTACATTTTTTACAATCTTTTTTTTGCATTGATTTCATTTCATCTTAGTTTGTTCAGTTTGCTTACCCACTTTTTTTTTCAGGTTTGCAATTGCTGCTGTTCAATATTCAGTGTATTAACACCTAATCTGTACTAATGCTTTGTCTTTCAACACACCATTAACATATTGTTTGCCTTTGCTCCGTGACCTTTTGGTCAGCTCTGTGGCCTGGTACAATCTAGACCTCCTTTGTTATCTCTTGCCCCACCCCCACCTCACTTGCTTATAACCTGTGACTTTTCTAATATTTGTTAGTTCCGAAGAAGGGTCACTGACCCGAAACGTTAACTCTGCTTCTCTTTTCACAGATGCTGCCAGACCTGCTGAGTGGTTCCAGCATTTCTTGTTTTTATTACAAATTAAATCCAGGTCTCAACTTTCACAGAGTCCATGCATTTGGGTTTCTGTATGAGTTATTTAATAATTTCATCGCAATCCAACCACAGCGGGACTGTTACCCAGCATTCCCAGTGGCAGTGAATGTGCCTTATTCACTCTGCAGGAGCCCAGCGTGCAGGCGCAGTGCTGGACTGTATCTGGAGCATGCGCAGTGTCGCTGTGATCGAGCCGTGCGATGGAGATGCTTTTGCAGCGGGTGAGAGTCGTGGGGTGCAGGGGAGGAATGGAGCTGGCAGGTAGATGGGTGGGGGGGGGCTTCAGAAACACCTGGTGTAGGCGGCAAGCCCCTGTCATGCTAGGCCCCCGCCTGCCAAGAATGAGGCACATTAATTTTGTCATGAACATTGATTTTAAACTGTTACTGGAGTGAGGAAAGGACTTGTTAAACAGATCAGCCGTGGCTGGAAAAGACATTTGCATATTAACAAACAGTGTTTGGAAGGACAAAGCAGCCATTCCCTGACATTCAACCCACAATGGACTTTTGATCACCAGACATTGAAGGCGGGGGAGCTCGCATTCCAGGTTGACTGCCGTAATGGCTGAATAAACAAACGGACATTGTCAAACCAGCTAGTCACATGACTAACCTGCTGTGCAAACTGAGTTTTTTGAATTTGTACAAACAGTTTGGGCAGAAAGTCTGTTTTCTCCTGGACCGAGAAGATCTCTCTCCTGTCTGCTCCCATCTCTTTCTTACAAGCCTCTGAATCCACTGAAGATACACGAACCGCAAGAGAGAAAAGTCTCCTACAGCAAACAAGGTTTAAGAACAATAGTGGGCCCCAATGAAAAGCAAGATCTACTTACAATCAAGGACTCTACAGTGAATTCGAAGAACTGTAACAACAACTCTTCAGATATTGCCTCAGACTTTTCCACTTTATTTTTCTTCTGCTCTTTTCTGTCTCTATTTGCATTTGTGTATCGTGTATGCATGCTAGCATGAGCACATCGTGTATCTGTAGGCATTAATCAAATTAGAGTTTAAGTTCTAGTTTAATAAATTTCAACTTCTCTTCTTTAAACATAAGAAAGCCTGTTTGTGCTGGTTTCTTTGCCTTATAATTGGAAAGGGCTGAACAAGGATTCACCAAGGGGGAACTAAAAAAATGGTGTGTTTAAAATTAAACCCTGTTTCAGTCAGACCAGGTGAAGGCTGAGAGGGACCCCTAGAAACCTTTTTCACCTGGTCATGACAGAAATTTGGGTGCTAACATCCAGAATTTTACCTACAGCCAAGAGAAATTGGAAGTGGGAAGCCAAATTGTCCTCAATCAAAAAAAGAGCAAGATTTCAATGCAGGTTGTCTTGTGGTTGTGTGTGCTTGAATACTAACATGTCTGCAACTGAAGCGAGTTGCTCTCCAAGCCACGGTGAAGTAAGTTGGGATAAGTTAAAAGCACTGTCTATGGAGGAGTTGAGGAAAATGGCTGAGCAGTGTGGGATCACTGTACGTGGCAAGGCTAGAAAGTCTGAACTCCCAAGGCTAGTGGGCAGCCATTTTTCCCTTAAATCTGAAGAAGCAGAAACAGGGTTAGAAGCAGACTCTGACAGGGTATTGTTAGCAAAGATACAATTGGAACAGAGGAAACTTGAATTTGAGGAGAGAGAGAGAGAGAGAGAGAAAGACTATTCCGGAAGGAATGCGAAGAGAGAGAGAGTTGAAGTGGCTTGAGTTAACGAGGGGGGTGACAGAGTAACCCCAGTGAAAACATGGCCAATATGGAGGAGCATAATTCAGGGCTGGGTACAAAATTGTTAAAACTAGCTCAACTAATTCCAAAATTCAATGAGGAAGATGTAGAAGTATTTTTTGTGTCCTTTGAGAAACTGGCAAGGCAGCTAAAATGGCCAGCTGAGACCTGGCCTCTTCTACCACAAAGCAAGATAACCGGAAAAGCCCATGAGGTGTATTCCCTGTTGCCAGATGAGAGCTCATCAAATTATGAACTGACAAAACATGCTATCCTTGGGGCATATGAATTAGTACCTGAAGCCTATCGCCAAACGTTTAGAACCCTCAAGAAGTAAGCTAATCAAACTTATCTGGAGTTTGAAAGAAGTAAGCAGCTGGCTTTGACCAGTGGCTGAGGGCTCTTAAAATACAGCTCAGCTATGAGAGTCTCAGAGAAGTAATTCTGTTAGAAGAAATTAAAAACTCTCTCCCCTCTCCATAAATACCCATGTATAGGAGCAGCGGGTCCAGAGAGCCCGGCAAGCGGCCGTCCTGGCTGATGAGTTTGCTTTAATTTATAAGTCGGTTTCCCAGGGGAGAACCTTTCCTAGTCGCCCCCACAAATCAGAAAGGGACAAAGGGTGGGAAGGTGATAGGAGGCCAAGCAGTCCTGGGAGAGAAAGGAAAGCAGGAAACACAGGGGGCCCTCTAGCCAAAAAAGAAGGTGCTGTGAGGAAGAGTGAGACAAGGAGACCTATGTGCTTCCATTCAAATAAAGCAGGGCATTTAAAATCTGACTGCTGGGAACTAAAATAAAAATCTGTAGGGTTAATCAGGGCACACCCGCTCAGTGAAGGAGAAAGGACCCTGATGGAAAGCACAGCAGAATAAGCTGTGGCTTTAAGTGCAGCAAGATTGAGAGCCAGGCTGCAAGTGCAGGAAAAACAAATTGGATTCCTGAAGGTTATCAGGGTTTTGTGTTTGAAGGGTAAGCAAGCCCATAGTTATTCTCAAAGACATAGGGGCCACTAGATCCTTTTTACTGGGAAAAGGTCTGACCTTTCCCCCAGAGAGTGCAGTGAACACTAGAATGGTGGTGAATGGTACTGGAGGGCAGTGTATGCCTCTATCTGTACACAGGGTGTACTTGGAGTGCGACCTAGTTTTGGGACCGGTGACCGTAGGGATTGTCCCTAGTTTGCCTGTGGACAGGGTTGACCTGCTCCTCAGTAATAGTCTGGCAGGGGTGAAGGTGGTAGTCTCCCCAGTAGTGAAAGAAAGACCGCAGGTGGTCAGAGAGACAGGGCAGTGGTGGGAGACGGTCCCCTGCAGAGTCCCTGAATGTGTAGTGGATCAGGCCATGATCAAACCAGCTTCCCCAGAGGAGACTGCATTGGCACTGCAAGCGGATGACCATGAGGTCTGGCGGTCCGAGAGTTTCTTTGGAAAGTTAGGAGACCCAGGGAATAAATTAAATGGATTTTCCCTAGCTGAGGCTCAGCGAGCTGACCCAGTATTGTGAGAGTTAGCACAGGCTGCCCAGTCTGAAAGTGAAGCAGAGGGAGTCCCTAATTGCTACTATTTAAAAGAATGAGGTACTGATGAGGAAATGGAGTTCTCCTCACAGACCTGAGAGCAAGGATTGGATAGTGGTTCACCAATTAGTAGTACAAGGTGATTGGTTGTTGAGTAACTGCTGTGAGGGAATAACTCTAAATAGCTGGCTAAGTAACCAAAGTAAAGGGAAAGGTCTACAGTTTTTTTAATATAGTAGGTAGTGTTATTTTAGGGAATCAAGGTCCCTAGTGTAAATAATCTAATTTTGGGGTAATTTAAGGGAATAAATTAAGGGTAAGCTATGGCAGGGCAGCTCAGCAATGTGGAGTTCTGTGCAATGTGGGAAGTCAGGGACACTTCCAGTGTCCAGGGCGAACACGTGTGCAGGAATGTCTCCAGCTGCAGCTACTCGAAATCCACATTTCGTGTCTGAAGCAGTGGCTGGAGACACTGTGGAGCATCCACAGTGGGAGGCTGAGATCATCGTGGATAGCACATACAGGGAGGTGGTCACACTGCAGGTAAAGACTGCTCAGGCAGAAATGGAATGGGTGACCGCCATGCAGAGTAGAAGAACTAGGCAGGTAGTGCAGGAGTCCCCCGGGTCCATCTCCCTATCTAATAGATTTTCCGCTTTGGATACCGTTGGGGGAAATAGCTTCTCAGGGGAATGCAGCAAGAGCCAAGGTACCACGGGTGGCTCAGCTGCACAGGAGGGGACAAAAAGGAGTGGGAGAGCTATAGTGATAGGGGATTCTATTGTAAGGGGTACAGACAGGCGTTTCTTTGGCTGCAAACATGACTCCAGGATGATATGTTGCCTCCCTGGTGCTAGGGTCAAGGATGTCACGGAGCGACTGCAGGACATTCTGAAGGAGGAGGGTGAACAGTCAGAGGTTGTGGTACACATTGGTACCAACGACATAGGTAGAAAAAGGGATGAGGTCCGGCAACAAAGATGAAGGGAGCTAGGTAGCAGATTAAAATGCAGGACATCCAAGATTGTAATCTCTAGATTACTCCCGGTGCCACATGCTAGTGAGTTTAGGAATAGGAGGATAGAGCAGATGAATGCGTGGCTGAGGAGATGGTGCAGGAGGGAGGGCTTTAGTTTCCTGGATCACTGGGTCTGTTTCTGGCAAAGGTGAGACCTGTACAAGTTGGACAGGTTGCACCTGAACTGGAACGGGACCAACATCCTTGCTGGGAGGTTTGCTAGTACTGTTGGGGAGGGTTTAAACTAATTTGGCAGGGGGATGGGATACAGAGTGGAGGTACAGTAGGGGGTATAAAGAAGAATAAAGAACAAAGAAAATTACAGCACAGGAACAGGCCCTTCGGCCCTCCAAGCCTACGCCGATCCAAATCCTCTATCTAAACCTGTCGCCTATTTTCTAAGGGTCTGTATAAAGAACAATGATGCACAGTCAAGTACAGAAGAGAGGCTGAGTCAGTCTGGAAGGCAGTGCCAATATAGGCCTGTTAAGGCACAAATGAAAAATGCAAGGCTGGATTGCATCTATTTTAATGCAAGGAGTCTTACTAATAAGGCAGATCAATTGAGGGCATTGATTAGCACATGGGATTATGATATTATTGCTACCACAGGGACATGGTTGAGGGAGGGGCAGGACTGGCAGCTCAATATTCCAGAGTATAGAATCTTCAGGTGTGATAGGAGAGGGGGTAAAAGAGGAGGTGGCATTGCACTGTTGATCAAGGAGTCAATTACTGCAAAAAGGAGGGATGATATAGAATCATAGAGAGATACAGCACTGAAACAGGCCCTTTGGCCCACCGAGTCTGTGCTGGCCATCAACTACCCATTTACACTAATTCTACATTAATCCCATATTCCCTACCACAATTCTCCCTCAATTCTCCCACCACCTACCTACACTAGGGGCAATTTACAATGGCCAATTTACCTATCGACCTGCAAGTCTTTGGCTGTGGGAGGAAACCGAAGCACCTGGCAGAAACCCACCTGGTCACAAGGAGATCTTGCAAACTCCACACAGGCAGTACCCAGAATCAAACCCAGGTCGCTGGAGCTGTGAGGCAGCGGTGCTAACCACTGCACTGCCCTCATGGGACCTCTCGCATGTTAATCACTCATACACCCGACGTGAGAATCATACCCCTAGACCATACCCCTATCTTAGAAGAGTCCTCAAATGACGCCATATGGGTAGAACTTAAAAACAAAAAGGGGGCAATCACTTGGCTGGGAGTATACTACAGACTTCCAAACAGTCAGGGAGAGATACAGGAGCAGATATGTAGGCGAATCTCAGAGAGGTATAAAAATAATAGGGTAATAATAGTAGGGGATTTCAACTTCCCCAATATCAACTGGGATAGTCAGTGAAAAAGGCTGAAAGAGGGTGGAATTCTTAAAATGCATACAGGAGAGCTTTTTGAGCCAGTACGTAGAAAGTCCTACAAGAGAAGGCACAGTACTGGACCTAATCCTAGGGAATGAAGCTGGACAAGTGGTAGAAGTGTCAGTGGCAGACCATTTCGGGTATAGTGACCATAACTCTGTAAGATTTAAGGTAGTTATGGAAAAGGACAAAGATAGACCGAAAATAAAGTTACTGAATTGGGGGAAGGCCGATTTCAATATGATAAAACAGGATCTGGCAAGAGTGGACTGGGAGCAGCTACTTGTAGGAAAGTCTACATCAGACCAGTGGGAGTCATTCAAAGAGGAAATAGTGAGGGTTCGGAGCAAACATGTACCCGTTAAGGTGAAGGGTAGGACCAACAAGTCCTGGGAACCCTGGATGTCAAGGGATTGGATCAGGAAAAAAAGGAGGCTTTTTCTGTGCTGTATAACTCTGTGACTCTATGACTACCGTGGCTGTACATGTCGGTATATGAAAGACCAAAGTCCGCATAAGACAGCAGTTTGACTGGCCAAAAGTCCACAAAAATGTGGTGGAGTACTGCAGGAGCAGCCACATCTGCCAGGTTGAGGGGAAACACCAACCTATCGTGAAACCTGCACCTGTAAATCCTGTACCGGTGTGAGGAGGACCCTCCAGGAGAGGGCTGGTGAACTGTAAGGGACCCCCGGCGAGAACAAAAACAGACAAGCAGGCACAAGGCTGGCAAAAGGTTAGACAGGGAAGGGGAAAAAGTGACCAAGAGGGCAGGTTAAAGGAAGTCTGGGAGGAATTCTGGATGAAAGCTCCTACTGTCCGGTCAGCCAACCCTGAAAAATGTGAAAAGTTAGACCCCACATCCTCCTGCGTAAATGCAGACACTAGAAGCATCCCACCAGAGTTGCTAACAGCATTTACAGGAGCCTGCAGAGTCAAAGAAAGACCTCTAGGGGACAGAGAAACTGTGAGGGTGATCCTCATAGGGAATGCAGCTCTCGACAGCATGCCAGTGATGTACATCTGTTTCCCTTCCTTGTATGTCACATCCAGATGTTATCTCTGTAACCGCAGTAGCATCCTTTGCAGACGCTATGGAGCAGATAGTAGTGGCTTGAGGAAAATGCTTTGAAGTGGCTTGTGATCGACTCGACTGTCACTTTGTCTCTACCAAGTAGGTACTGATGACAATGTTCACAAGCAAAGACAATGGCCAGGCACTCTTTCTTGATCTGAGCGTAGTGTTGTTCCATTTGCATTAATGCCTGGATTCAGATGCAACTGGTTGCTCTTGCTGCATTAAAATTGCTCCAAGTCCTGATTCGCTGGCGTCACACTGCAGGGTAACTTCATCTTTTACGTCATAGTATTTCAGCACTGGCATTGCAGTCACTAGTTGCTTGATTTTAGTGAACACTGCTTCTTGTTCTGTGTCCCAATACTAATACACGTCCTTGGCAGTGAGTTGGCGTAGTGGTTCACAGTCTGACGACAAATTGGGCAAGAATTTTGCTAAATAGTTGACGAATCCAACAAATCATTGCACTGCTTTTACATCTGTTGGTCGCCGCATCGCTACTACAGCCCTCACCTTTTCGGAATCTGGGCGAAGAACTTTTGCTGTCAGTACATGACCTGTGTACTTGACTTCAGGCATCCTTAATTGCAATTTTTTCTTGTTCAGTTTCAGGTTCATCTGGCAAGCTCCAGCAGTTGCACTAGATTTTGATCGTGGTCAGCAATGGCTTCTTCCATTGAGTCTCCGCATCCATAAACTAGCAGGTCATCCACTAAAGCTTCCACTCCAGGAAGATCACTAACTATCTCACGCTGTCTGCGTTGATACTCCTCTGGAGCCATGGAAATGACAAACGGCATGCGCAACCATCTGTATTTCCAGCACGGTGTCCAGAATGTGGTTAGAAAGCTGTTGCTTTTATCCAGCTTCACTTGCCAGTAACCATCCTTTGCATCTAAGGTAGTGAAGATTTTTGCCTTTTGTTATGATCCTGTAGTATTTTTTTCGGGAAGAATGTGGTGGGCCTTTAAGGCTGGAAAGGGAGATGTACTGCTTTAAGGCCTCAAGTCTAAAAACTGAGTCAAAGAATGCATTCTTGTTGCATGGGGATACAGCCATTTGGAGACTGTGATTCAAAGAGTGCATTCTCGTTGCCCGGGATACAGCCATTCAGGACCAGAGATTAAGAGATACATTGTTACAATTTAATTTTCAACTGGCTTATAGTGGAAACAGACTGTTCTAACTCAGACACAGACAGACAGTTGGGCCAGCAGGAACGGAACAGAGATCTCTGATCATTATTTAAACTGAAGGAAGGGAAGTTAGACTGTGACAATCTTTTATCCCGCAAAATTTCTAAAGCCAAATTGATTAATTAAAATAAAAACAAGAAATGCTGGAATCACTCAGCAGGTCTGGCAGCATCTGTGGAAAGAGAAGCAGAGTTAACGTTTCGGGTCAGTGACCCTTCTTCGGAACTGACAAATATTAGAAAAGTCACAGATTATAAGCAAGTGAGGTGGGGGTGGGGCAAGAGATAACAAAGGAGAAGGTGTAGATTGGACCAGGCCACATAGCTGACCAAAAGGTCACGGAGCAAAGGCAAACAATATGTTAATGGTGTGTTGAAAGACAAAGCATTAGTACAGATTAGGTGTAAATACACTGAGTATTGAACAGCAGCAAGTGCAAACCTGAAAAAAAACAGTGGGTAAGCAAACTGAACAAACTAAGATGACATGAAATAAATGCAAAAAAAATTGTAAAAAATGTAAAAGAGAATGTAAAAACAAGGAAGAAAAAATAACTAAAAATGAAAGTAAAATGGGGGGCTGTCATGCTCTGAAATTATTGAACTCAATGTTCAGTCCGGCAGGCTGTAGTGTGCCTAATCGGTAGATGAGATGCTGTTCCTCGAACTTGCGTTGATGTTCACTGGAACACTGCAGCAATCCCAGGACAGAGATTTGAGCATGAGAGCAGGGGGGAGTGTTGAAATGGCAAGCAAACGGAAGCTCAGGGTCCTGCTTGTGGACTGAGCGGAGATGTTCCGCAAAGCGGTCACCCAGTCTGCGCTTGGTCTCCCCAATGTAGAGGAGACCACACTGTGAGCAGCGAATACAGTATACTACATTGAAAGAAGTACAAGTAAATCGCTGCTTCACCTGAAAGGAGTGTTTGGGGCCTGGGATAGTGAGGAGAGAGGAGGTAAATGGGCAGGTATTACACCTCCTGCGATTGCAGGGGAAGGTGCCCTGGGACGGGGACGAGGTGGTGGGGGTAATGGAGGAGTGGACCAGGGTGTCGCGGAGGGAACGATCCCTTCGGAATGCTGACAGGGGAAGATGCGACTGGTAGTGGCATCACGCTGGAGCTGGCGAAAATGGCGGAGGATGATCCTTTGGATATGGAGGCTGGTGGGATGAAAAGTGAGGACAAGGGGAACCCTGTCACGGTTCTGGGAGGGAGGGGAAGGGGTGAGGGTAGAGGTGCGGGGAATGGGTCGGACACGGTTGAGGGCCCTGTCAACCACAGTGGGGGGAAATCCTCGGTTGAGGAAAAAGGAGGTCATATCAGAAGCACCGTCATGGAAGGTAGCATCATCAGAGCAGATGCGTCGGAGATGGAGAAACTGGGAGAATGGAATGGAGTCCTTACAGGAGGTAGGGTGTGAAGAAGTGTAGTCGAGGTAGCTGTGGGAGTCGGTGGGCTTATAATGGATGTTGGTAGACAACCTATCCCCAGAGATGGAGACAGAGAAGTCGAGGAAGGGTAGGGAAGTGTCAGAGATGGACCATGTAAAGGTGAGAGAAGGGTGGAAATTGGAAGCAAAGTTGATAAAGGTTTCTAGTTTGGGGCGGGAGCAGGAAACGGCACCGATGGAGTCATCAATGTACCGGGAAAAGAGTTGGGGGAGGGGGCCTGAGTAGGACTGGAACAAAGAATGCTCGACATATCCCACAAAAAGACAGGCATAACTAGGACCCATGCGGGTACCCATAGCGACACCTTTTACTTGAAGGAAGTGCGTGGAGTTGAAGGAGAAGTTGTTCAATGTGAGAACAAGTTCAGCCAGGCGGAGGAGGGTGGTGGTGGATGGGGACTGGTTGGGCCTCTGTTCCAGGAAGAAGCGGAGAGCCCTCAAACCATCCTGGTGGGGGATGGAGGTGTAGAGCGATTGGACGTCCATAGTGAAGAGGAGGCGGTTGGGACCAGGAAACTGGAAATTGTCAAAATGACGTAGGGCGTCAGAAGAGTCACGGATGTAGGTGGGAAGAGACTGGACCAGCGGAGAAAAGATAGAGTCTAGATAGGAAGAAATAAGTTCAGTGGGGCAGGAGCAGGCTGACACAATGGATCTGCCGGGACAGTCCCGTTTGTGGATTTTGGGAAGGAGGTAGAAGCGGGCTGTCCGGGGTTGTGGGACTATGAGGTTGGAAGCTGTAGAGGGAAGATCTCCAGAGGAGATGAGGTCAGTGACAGTCCTTTGGACGGTGGCTTGATGTTCGGTGGTGGGGTCATGGTCCAGAGGGAGGTAGGAAGAGGTGTCTGTGAGTTGGCATTGAGCTTCTGCAAGGTAGAGGTCGGTACGCCATACAACAACAGCACCACCCTTGTCTGCAGGTTTGATGACCATGTCGGGGTTAGACCTGAGAGAATGGAGTGCCTCAAGTTCAGAAGTGGAGAGGTTAGAGTGAGTGAGGGGGGCAGAGAAATTGAGACGACCAATTTCTCGCCGACAGTTTTCAATGAAGAGATCAAGAGCGGGTAAGAGGCCAGGGGGAGGGGTCCAGGTAGAGGGAGAATGCTGGAGGCGGGTGAATGGGTCTGCTGGTCGGGGGGAGGACTCCTGGTCGCAGAAGTGAGCCCGGAGGCGGAGGCGACGGAAGAAGAGCTCAACGTCATGCCGAGCACGAAATTTATTGAGGTGGGGGCGTAAGGGGATAAAACTGAGACTTTTGCTGAGTACAGAACGCTCAGCATCAGACAGGGGGAGGTCAGAGGGTAAAGTGAATACACGGCAAGGGGTCAGATCAGAAGGGGTAGGGTCAGAGGGAAGTGAAGCGGAAGGAGGTTCTGGAGGGGCATTAGTCCCCATCAGCTGCTGGAGCTTGCGTTGCTTAACACCTGAAAGGAAGAAAAAAAGTTTTTTGTTAATGCGTCGGATGAGACGTAAGATGAGATGAAACTGTGGAGTAGAACAGCTTTGAGATAAGGTGAGACGGTGCTGCTGGAGAGAGAGGTCCAGTGTGTGCATGTGGCGGCGCATAGCACTGAGTGTGGCTCTCAGGATGCGGCGAGAGTAGCAGTCCGAGGAACGTTGTATTTCTCAGAGATACCTGTGATCCTGGGTGGTTTCAAAGCATGATGGGTGAAACTGCAGTTGGAATCCACGTGGAATAAGTCGGAGCCGGAGACAGTCACTGAGGAAGGAGATGTGGCTGTGAAAACGAGTTTTGGTAGATACCTTATCAAACACCAGGTGGGAAATAGAAAGCAATGAAGGTGAACAAGGTAAAAGAGACAAACGAAAATCCCGTCGGAGAGAAGAGCAGAACTTCTTCAAGGTAGGCATTCCTGGAAGAGAAGTGGCAGTGAATTAATTAAAAAGTGTTTCCAAGTTGTTAATTGTTGAAATTCATTGCTGGAGAAGGAAAGCATCACCTGCTGCTGAACTGGACTATGGACTGTTCTACTGTTGAAGAACCTTTTCTTTTTTTCCCATCGGACGGCTTTGAGGACTTCAAGCAAACTTGGACTATTGCACATTGGAAGATTTCACTTCAGCAGGAGTGAAATATGCAAGGACTCTTTTTTTCTATTTTAACTGTTGTTTATATCTTGGTAGTGTTTAAGAATTTAGTTTTTCTAATTAAACAGTTGATTTGTTGATTTAAAGACACCTGGTTCAATTAGCCTCATTGGGAGGTTATTAGATGGTACAATTTGGCTGGGTCTTTCTTTAATTTGGAAAGTTTAAAATGATATGTTAGGTGATCTGTGGAGAGATGGGATTGAATTAACTGTGCGTTTCTCCCACCACAATCAGAATCATATATTTTGATTGGGGGCTTTGACTGGAGCGGTCGGTCGTAACATATTAATTGGGTTTCTCGTCTGGGATTTGATTCATATATTAATTGGGGGCTCGCTCGAGGTTGAATCATATTTAATTCGGTGGCTTGTTTCTGGGATCAGTATCAGACTAATTTGGAGGGCTCACATTTGGAATTATATTGATTACTCGTCTCTGGGATAACATATTTAAATTGGGGTGTTGTGTTTGGCACCATTTTTAATTGCTCTTGCGTCTGGGATTATATCAATTGGAAACTCGATTGTTGGGATCTAAATCTAATGCCAATTACAAAGAAATAAAAGAACCAGGTCTCTTGTATCATTAGGTACAGTCTACACCATCGCAATGGCATTCATGGTTGTAGCATAGTTTTTGGGAAAACAGAATATTTCTCTGAGTGACTTGATAACTTTAATTGGCAGTGAAATTGGGGTTGAAATTGAAATCAAGTGCCAAAAAAGGAGAGATAATTGACATAATAGCCGAACATCTGGAATTAGTAGACTAAGATGATGATACTGATGAAGGGGAATATGAGGAACAAGAAAGGGAATACGAGAGACAAGAAGGTAGTAGGTCCGAGAGTAATGCAGTGGAATTGGCTAGGATTCAGTTAGAAATGAAAAAACTGGAACTTCAACAGGAAAAAGAATTAAGAAAACTTGAACTTGAAACAGAAAGTGAAAGAGAAGAGAGGGAATTTAAGTTAAAAGAGATGGAACTGAGACAAAAGGATAGTCTTGAATTCAGGGAAAATTCAGGTCAGGAAGAATCTGAATTTCGATCAGGACCCAGTGAGAAGTTGTTTAAATTTATACAGGTTCTTCCTAAGTTTGAGGAAGGGAACGTAGAGACATTTTCATACCTTTTGAAAAATAGCCAAACAGATTAAATGGCTGAAAGAAAGCTGGACATTGCTCATGCAGTGCAGGTTAGTAGGCAGAACTCATGAAGCTCATGCTTTCTAAAGAGGCTTCTGCAGATTTTGAGATGGCAAAAAAGGCTATTCTCGCTGCATATGAGTTAGTCCCTGAAGCTTACCGTCAGAAGTTTAGGAACTTACGGAGATTGACTGGGTAGACATAACCGTTGGATACGGGCATTAAAGATAGAAGCCACATATGAGAATTTTCGAGAATTGATTCTCTTAGAAGAGTTTAAAAACTCCATTCCTTCAGTAGTGATAACCTGAAAGTTTTGAAAGCCAGGCAAGCAGCAGAGGTTGCTGATGATTTTGAGCTTGTGAATAAGCCAACCTATTTTGTCCGTCACCTCCATAAACCCGAGAAGGATAGAAAGCGGGAGAGTGAAAGGAAGGCAAGTAGCCGGGGACAAGAAGGAACAGCTGGGAATGCCCCAGGATCACCTCCTCAGGTCAGAAAGGAAGGTGCTGAGGGTAGAAGTGAGATTTGCAAACCAAAGTGTTATTGCAACAAAATGGGTCATCTTCGTTCAGAGTGCTGGAAATTGCGAGGTAAACCCGTAGGACTTGTTGGGTACACAAAGTTAGTGCAGAGGAAAAGACTCTGACTGAGAGTATAGCAGACCAGGCCATAGCTTTACTGACAGCTGTGAATGTGAAACCAGATACTAAAACTAAAAGGAGTGTAGAGGTTAAGAATAAAATACCTGAGGGTTATAATGAATTTTTGTCAAAGGGGAGAGTAACTCCGTATCCTACAGGTGAGACAGGAAAGCATATCATTATACTCAGGGACACAGGAGCAACCCAAACACTCTTGCTCTTGCTGGGGACAGATGTAAGGTTTCCACCAGAGAGCGCCTTGAATGCTAAAGGTTTAGTTAGTGGAATTGGCAGGGAGTATATACCTGTACCTTTGTATAAAGTATGCCTAGAGAGTGACTTAATATCTAGGATAGTAACTGTAGATTATGTCGTGTGCTAACCTTAATAATCCTTGTCGATATTTAGGTGGTCCAGTCTTTGTCGGCAGGTCTATGAGGTAAGTCTCCATTTCCGCCTCAGTTTATCAGTAAAAGGAATTGATCTACTCCGAGGAAATGGTTTGGTTAGCCTCATTGGGAGGTTAATTTGGCTGGGTCTTTCATTAATTTGGAAAGTTTAAAATGATATGTTAGGCGATCTGTGGAGGGATGGGATTGAATTAACAGTGCGTTTCTCCCACCACAATCAGAATCATGTATTTTGATTGGTGGCTTTGACTGGAGCAGTCGGTCATAACACTTTGCAAGTTGTGGCAAAATTGTGGCATGGGGTAGTGTGATCTCTTCAGAGCTTTATTTAGATCCTTTGTGTTGAGGCATACTCTCAGCTTTCCAGTTGTTTCTGCTGCTACCATGCTGCTAATCCATTCTGTAGGGGTTGTCACTTTCTTGATTACTCCCTTCTTTTCCAGCTCTTCTATCTTGTCTCTCAGGCTGGCC
Source organism: Heterodontus francisci (assembly GCF_036365525.1). Lineage (NCBI taxonomy): Eukaryota > Metazoa > Chordata > Chondrichthyes > Heterodontiformes > Heterodontidae > Heterodontus > Heterodontus francisci. The sequence continues at coordinate 33,612,282 of NC_090392.1, read as the reverse complement.
TTGAGGGCAGCTGGAATTTTCCTTGGCAGATGCTGAATTGGTCTTACCCTCTCATCTACTTCGAGATGATATTTTCCAGGAAGATATCCTAAACCTGTAAATACATCATCTGTCATGAAGACCCCTACCTGCCAAGAATGAGGCTTTTTAATTTTGTCATATGAACATTAATTTTAAACTGTTGCTGGAGTGAAGAAATGACTTATTTTATAAGGTATCACCAGACGTTTGGCTGGAGGATATTTGCATACTAAGAGACTGTGCTGGGAGAGACAAAAGAATTGCTCACTGATTCAATTAACAGAGATTGGGCCGGGCAATGGTGATCCACATCTTGTCAGGGTGAGAGACAGCACTACACCCAACCCGCCCCCACCGAGAGCTTTGGAATCCACAAATGCAGGAATGGTTAAGCCAGCTGGTCACATGACTAACTGGCTAGTCCAGGCTTTTTGAACTAGACACTGGACAGTTTGGGGTCAGACTGCAGATTATAACTGAACCTGGAACAAGACAGCCTCTCTCCTGGCTGGCTCTCTCTCGCTTTCTCACAAGCCTCCGGACCCACTGAAGTCACTTAAACCTCAAGAGAGAAAAGACTCCTATATCAAAACAAGTGCACTGGGCCCCAACGAACATCAAGACTTATTGTCGACCTAGGACTCCACATTGAACTTAAAGGACCGTAAATAACTACCAGATATTGCCTCAAACTTTTCCCCTTTATTCCTTCTACTTTTTCTGTCTCTATCTGCATGTGTGTTTATTGCGTATGCATGCTAGCGTGGTCGTGTCACATATTCATAGTCGTTAACCGAATTAGAGTTTAAGATGAATAAACTTACATCTTTCTTGTTTAAATCTAAGAAAACCTGTCTGATTTGATTTCTTTGCCATGCAATTGGAAAGCAGTGAACAAAGATTCACTGAGGGGGAGCTAAAAACATGGTGTTTTTAAAAATTAAACTCTGTTACAGTTAAACTAGACAAAGGCTGAGAGGGAACCCCTAGACCCCTTCTCAGCTGATCATAACAGATCTGTTCAGTGGTCAATGGTTTAGCGTGCTGCGACATGTTGCAAATCTCTTTTTGGGGTCACCACTCCAAGCTTTTGACTTGCTTTGGCTGAGACGAGTAGCTTTTGCTTGCTGTCTATGATCTGGAATTCCAGATCTTCATTCTTGTCATTGCATTGGGCTCTCATAGTAACTTGTCCTCTTGGCACTCGTATGGTGCCATCATATAGCCTCAACCTTACTTTGAAGGGCTTCATTTTTGGATCGCCATGTTAAGCCACTTTGCACAGGTCAGTGAAGGTCATGATGTTGCATGATGCACCAGTGTCTATCTGGCACTTTATGTTGACTTGATATTCTCCTTCTGCAGTCATCATTCCAACAGTCACAAACCATTTATCACCTATCAACCTGACTGAACCAACCTGTTGCATGGTGTATAATTTCATCAGAATCTTCAGTTGACATCTCTCCAATGGCCATCCGTACCTGCTTGTTGTGCTGCCTTCTAGCCAAACACTTGTGTGCAGAATGACTCAGCTTCTTGCAGTGAGAGCACTGCTCTCCCCACACTGTACATACCTTCTTTTCTTGTGTATGGTGTCTTCCAAAGTATTTGCATCCTGCCCTTTGTGGTCTTTCTGCTCTTTCGGCCTGGAATGTCTATCAGCATAATGCAAGACCGGGTCTGTTATGCTATGAATATGGTCTCGCTGCTGATTTACAACCTAAGCACTTCTGCACGTCAGTCACTTTCCTGAGAATAAGTTTGTCTTCTCTCAGTAGACGTGCTCTCACTGCGGAATATCTTATACCTAATACAATCCTGTCTTTAATTAGATCATCTTTTAGTTGCACAAATTCACAGGATTCTGTGAGCTGATTAATGGAGTCACATATTGATCAATGGATTCTTTATCACCTCGGGCCCTAATATTGAACACATACCATTCATAGGTTACGTTCGCTTGGGGTTCAAAGTGTGCCTTTAAGGTGTTCAAAATTTCTTGTGTCCGTTTGTTTTGTTCTTCAGAGAGATTTAGGGTGGATTACACTTTGTAACGGTCTCTCCCTAACAATGATAAAAGTGTAGCTACTTGCAGCTGCTCTGGTTTGTTAATTAAATCTGTCACAATCTTGTAATTTTGCCATTGCGAGTGGAACAATTACCAGTTCTGTTTCTTTTCACCTTTCATGTCGACCTGTGCAGGCAGAGGTAAATTTGCAGCTATTGTCTTACCCTGTGCTTTCCGCTGTTTCTTTGTTCCTTTTCTGTGACTTTTCGCAGTTGTGACCATTTCTGTGGCGTTTGTTCTGTAGCTGTGCTTCTAAAAAAACTTCTCAACACTCACTTCAGCTCCACTTCTGACACATTGTTAGGAGCTCACAGGAAAACAGTCTGGTGTGGACTCTGTCTTTAATGAAACTGCTTGTCATGGCTGCCCTCAGTCAGAGTGCCTCATGGTAGAGATCACATGACTACAGCAAGCCAGGAGGCACATTGGTACAGTATTGCATTTCTATCCCAAACATAGACTGGAAGGTATGGTGGTAAATAAACAGTGGGAAACCTTTAAAGAAACAATTCAAAAATACATTCCTTTGAAAAACAAAAAAATTCAGCAAGAAAGACCCATCCATGCTCAATCAGGAAGTCAAGGATAGTATTAGATTAAAATGAGAGGCTTACAATTTTGCAAAAAAGAGTAGCAAGTCTGAGGATTGGGAGTGTTTTGGAAACCAGCAAAGGGCCACCAAAAAGTTGATGCAAAAGGAAATGTAGAAAATGAGACTAAACTGTCCAGTAATATAAAAACAGATTGTAAGAGCTTTTGTAGGTATATCAAAAAGAGATAAGTTAAAGTAAACGTTGGTCCTTTAGAAGCAGAGACAGGAGAAATTATCATGGGGAATGAGGAAATGGCAGAGGCATTAAACAAATATTTTGTGTCTGTCTTCACAGTGAAAGACACAAGTTCCATATCAGAAATAGACAGTAACCTAGGGGCTAAAAAGAGTGAGGAAATTAAGGACATTCATATCAGTAGCGAAAAAGTATTGGAGAAAATTAAGGGACTAAAATCTAACAAATTTCTAGGACCTGTTGGCCTACACTCTAAGAGCATAAGAAATAGGAGCAGGAGTAGGCCATTCAGCCCCTCAAGCCTGCCCCTCCATTCAATACGATCATGACTGATCTGTCCCAGGCCTCAACTCCTCTTTCGGGCCTGTTGCACATAACCCTCGACTCCCCGATATTTCAAAAATCTATCTACCTCCTCCTTAAATACATTTAGTGACCTAGCCTCCACAACTCTGAGGCAGAGAATTCCAGACATTCACCACCCTCTGAGAGAAGAAATTCCTTTGCATCTCTGTTTTAAATGTGTGACCCCTTATTCTGTAACTATTTTTTAGTTCAGAGATACAGCACTGAAACAGGCCCTTCGGCCCACCGGGTCTGTGCCGACCATCAACCACCCATTTATACTAATCCTACACTAATTCCATATTCCTACCACATCCCCACCTGTCCCTATATTTCCCTACCACCTACCTATACTAGGGGCAATTGCTAATGGCCAATTTACCTATCAACCTGCAAGTCTTTTGGCATGTGGGAGGAAACCGGAGCACCCGGAGGAAACCCACGCAAACACAGGGAGAACATGCAAACTCCACACAGGCAGTACCCAGAATTGAACCCGGGTCGCTGGAGCTGTGAGGCTGCGGTGCTAACCACTGCGCCACTGTGCCGCCCTATGTCCCCTAGTTCGAGATTCCCCCACCAGTGGAAACATATTCTCAACATCTACCCTGTCCAGCCCCCTTAGAATTTATATGTTTCAATAAGATCACCTCTCATTCTTCTAAATGAATAAAGGCCTAACCTGTTTAGCCGTTCTTGATAAGACAACTCCTTCATCCCAGGGATCGGCCTAGTGAACCTCTCTGAACTGCCTCCAATGCTAGTGTATCCTTCCATAAATATGGAGACCAAAACTGTACACAGTACTCCAGGTGTGGCCTCACCAACACCCTGTACAGTTGTAACAAGACTTCCCTATTTTTAAACAATAGCCCCCTAGTAATAAAGGCCAAAATTCCATTTGCCTTCCTAATTACTTGCTGCACCTGCATGCTAACTTGTTGTGTTTCATGCACAAGAACACCCAGATCCCTCTGTACTGCAGTATTTTGTAGTCTTTCTCCATCTAAATAATAATTTGCCTTTTTATTCTTCCTACCAAAGTGGATGACCTCACACTTTCCCACATTGAACTCCATCTGCCAAGTTTTTGCCCACTCACTTAACCTATCTATATCCCTTTGCAGATTCTTTGTGTCCTCATCACAACATGCCTTCCCACCTATTTTTGTATCATCCGCAAATTTGGATACACTACACTCTGTCTCTTCCTCCAAGTCACTAATATAGATAGTAAATAATTGAAGCCCTCGGACTGATCCTTGTGGCACTCCACTAGTTACGGCTTTCCAACCTGAAAAAGACCCATTAATCCCGACTGTCTGCCTTCTGTGTGTTAGCCAATCCTCAATCCATGCCAACACATTACCCCCAATACCCTGAGCTCCTATTTTGTGCAATAACATTTTATGTGGCACCTTATCAAACACCTTCTGAAAATCCAAATACACTACATCTATTGGTTCCCCTTTATCTACTCTGCTTGTTATATCCTCAACAAGTTTGTCGAACATGATTTCCCTTTCATAAAACCATGTTGACTCTGTTTGATTGCATTATGTTTTTCTAAATGTCCTGCTGTAGGCTTCTAAAAAAGATATCTGCAGAGATAGTGGATGTGCTAGCTATGATTTTCCAAAATTCCTTAGATTTAGGAATAGTTCAATATAGATAGTAAGCTGGAAAATATTTCTCCCTCCTTTCTTGAAAAGCAATGTGAGAAAGCAGGGAACTACAGTCGAACATCAGTCATTGGGAAAATGCGGTAATCTATTATTAAGGAAGTCTTAACAATGCACTTCGAAAAGCACTGTATGATTAGAACAAGTCAACGTGGTTTTACGAAAGGGAAATCCTGTTTGACAAATTTGAGTTTTTTGAGGATGTAACTAGTAGGGTAGATAAGGGCTCTTGGAGTTGGGGGTTATTTATTAACATGGATAGATGATTGGTTAACAGACAGGAAGCAATGAGTGGACATAAACGGGGCATTTTCAAGTGGTAAGCAGTAAATAGTGGAGTGCCGCAAGGATCTGTGCTGGGGCTTCAGCTATTTACAATCTATATTAATGACTTAGAAGAGACAGAGAGTAATGTATCTAGGTTTGCTGATGATACAAAGGTAGGTGAAAGGTAAGCTGTGGTGAGGACACAGAGAAGCTGCAAAGGTATAAAGACAGGTTCAGTGAGTGGACAACAAGATGGCAGATGGAGTATAATGTAGGGAAGTGTGAAGTTATTCACTTTGATTGTAAGAATTGAAAAACAGAATATTTTTTAAAAGGTGTGAAACTTGTAAATGTTGATGTTCAGACAGACTTGGGGGTGCCTGTACAAGGAAGGCAGAAAGTTAGCATGCAGGTACAGCAAGCAATTAGGAAGGCAAATGGCATGTTGGCCTTTATTGCAAGGGGATTGGAATAGAGGAATAAAGAAGTCTGGCTAAATTGTACAGGGTTTTGGTGATACCACATCTGGAATACTGTGTGCAGTTTTGGTCTCCACATTTAAGGAAGGATATACTTGCTTTGGAGTAGGGACAACAAAGGTTCACTAGATTGGTCCCTGGGATGAGGGGATTGTCCTATGATGAGAGGCTAAGTAAGTTGGACCTGTATTCTCTGGAGTTTAGAAGAATGAGAGGCAATCTCGTTGAAACATAAGATTCTAAAGGGGCTGAATAGGGTCGACACTGAAAGATTATTTCTACTGGTCGCGGAATCTAAAACTCGCGGCGCAGTGGTTAGCACCGCAGCCTCACAGCTCCAGCAACCCGGGTTCAATTCTGGGCACTTCCTGTGTGGAGTTTGCAAGTTCTCCCTGTGTCTGCGTGGGTTTCCTCCGGGTGCTCCGGTTTCCTCCCACAGCCAAGAGACTTGCAAGTTGGTAGCACCCTGGACAACAGGGTTTGAAGCAGCTTCAACCACTCCCAGGCTGCATGTAATGTTTGCATCCGAGTGGAGTCTATGGGCCATGCAAATATTCAGTGTGAGAGGTTACAGTCCCTGTATAGTTACCTGAAGGGGCTGCTTCTCAAAATTTAGTTACACTTTAGCCCCAAGCTCCTAATTTTTGGCAGCCCCCCTCATTTTAGGGTGGTGGGTGGGATGGGTAAGTCGGAGAATCTTCTCCCAGACCTGCTGTTGGGCCTGGTTAAGATTGCAATGTGCAGGGTTGGGGGCGTCACTCTGGCTGCCAGCCTCTCTTCCTTGGTCTTGTTCATGCCTGGGTAACCCTAGAGAGGGAAGAGGGAACAGGCTTGATACCTTCTGCGACTGGTGTGCACCTCAGGGTATACAGTGTCTCACAGACACTGGTAACAACATTCTGGTTTAGTTGGGACGGTTTCCTTTGCTTTAGGCACTTTACAGCATTCTGCACCCAACATTGAGTCCAACAATTTCAGACCATGAACCCCATCTTGATTGTTTTTGTTTCCCATCTGCGAGTCTTAAAATTAGAGTCGTGGAGCTATACAGCACAGAAATAAGCCCTTCGGCCCATCATGTCTGCCGGCTATCAAGCACCTAACTATTCTAATCCCATTTTCCAGCACTTGGCCCGCAGCCTTGTATGCTATGGCATTTCAAGTGCTCATCTAAATACTTCTTAAATGTTGTGAGGGTTCCTGCCTGTACCACCTCTTCACGCAGTGCGTTCCAGATTCCAACCACCCTCTGGGTGAAAATTTTTTCCCTCTAAACCTTCTGCCCCTTACCTTAAATCTATGCCCTCTGGTTATTGACCCCTCCGCGAAGGGAAAAAGTTTATTCTTATCTAACCTATCAATGCCCCTCATAATTTTGTATATCTCAATCATATCCCCCCCTCAGCCTTCTCTGCTCTAAGGAAAACAACCCCAGCCTTTTCAGTCTCTCTTCATAGCTGAAATGTTCCAGCCCAGGCAACATCCTGGTGAATCTCCTCTGCACCCTCTCCAGTGCAATCACATCCTTCCTATAGTGTGGTGACCAGAACTGTACACAGTACTCCAGCTGTGGCCTAACCAGCGTTTTATACAGCTCCATCATAACCTCCCTGCTCTTATATTCTATGCTTTGACATGGGTGGCACTGTGGTGCAGTGGTTAGCACCGCAGCCTCACAACTCCAGTGACTTGGGTTCAGTTCTGGGTGCTGCCTGTGTGGAGTTTGCAAGTTCTCTGTGTGACCATGTGGGTTTGCTCTGGATGCTCTGGTTTCCTCCCACATGCCAAAGACTTGTGGGTTGATAGGTAAATTGGCCATTGCCTAGGTAAGGTGGTAGGAGAATTGAGGGAAGGTGGGGATGTGAGAGGGAAAATGGGATTAATGTAGGATTAGTGTTGATGGTTGGTGTGGAATCAGTGGGCTGAAGGGCCTGTTCCGGTGCTATATCTCTCTATGACTGCTAAAGGCAAGTAGCCCATATGCCTTCCTGACCACCTTATCTACCCATGCTGCTGGCTTCAGTGACCTATGGACAAGTACACCAAGGACCTTCTGTACTTCCTAGGGTCCTACGATCCATTGTATATTCCCTTGACTTGTTATTCCTCCAAAAATGCATCACCTCACACTTCTCAGGATTAAATTCCATTAGCCACTTCTCCGCCCATCTTACCAGCCCATCTATATCGTCCTTTAATCTAAGGCTTTCCTCCTCACTATTTATGACACCACTAATTTTCGTGTCATTTGCAAACTTATCATACCTCCTATATTCACATCTAACTCATTAATGTACACTACAACAGCAAAGGTCCCAGCACCAATCCCTGCGGTACACCACAGGTCACAGGTTTCCACTCGCAAAAACAACCCTCAACCATCACCCTCTGCCTCCTGCCACTAAGCCAATTTTGGATCCAATTTGCCAATTGCCCTGGATCCCATGGGCTCTTACCTTCTTAACCAATCTCCCATGCGGGACCTTATCGAAAGCCTTACTGAAGTCCACGTAGACTACATCAACTGCTTTACCCTCAGCTACGCATCTAGTCACTGCCTCGAAAAATTCAATCAAGTTAGTTAGGCACTATCCCCCCCGACAAAGCCATGCCGACTATCCCTGATTAATCCCTGCCTCTCCAAGTGGAGATTGATCCTGTCTCTCAGAATTTTTTCCAATATTTTCCCAACCACTGATGTTAGACTCACCGGCCTGTTTATCCCTGCTACCCTTCTTGAATAATGGCACCGCATTCACTATCCTCCAGTCCTCTGGCACCTCTCCTGTGGCCAGAGAGGAATTGAAAATTTGTGTCAGAGCCCCTGCTATCTCATCCCATGCCTCACATAACAGATTGGGAAACATCTCATCTGGGCCTGGGGATTTATCCACTTTTAAGCCCACTAAAACAGCTAATACTTCCTCCCTTTCAGTGCTAATATGTTCAAGGATATCACAATCCCCCTCCCTGATCTCTACACCTACATCATCCTTCTCCATAGTGAACACAGATGCAAAGTAATCATTTAAAACCTAACCTACATCCTCCAGCTTCACACACAGATTGCCACTTTGGTCCCTAATGGGCCCCACTCTTTCCCTGGTTATCCTTTTGCCCTTAATATACTTATAAAATGCCTTAGGACTTTCCTTTATCTTGCCCACCAGTGTTTTTTCATGCCCCCTCTTCGCTCTCCTAATTACTTTTTTTAGTCCCCCCCCAACCCCCCCCACACTTTCTATTCTCCTCTAGTGCTTCTGCTGTTCTCAGCACTCCAAATCTGCCATAAACCTCCTTTTTTTTCCCTGATCCAATCCTCTCTATCCCTTGACATCCAGGGTTCCCTGGACTTGTTGGTCCTCCCCTTCATCTGAACGGCTACGTGTTGGCTCTGAACCCTCACTATTTCCTCTTTGAATGACTGCCACTGGTCTGATGTAGACTTTCCTACAAGTAGCTGCTCCCAGTCCACTCTGGCCAGATCCTGTTTTATCAAATTGAAATCGGCCTTCCCCCAATTCAGTACCTTTATTTACGGCCTGTCTTTGTCGTTTTCCATAACTACCTTAAATCTTACAGAGTTATGGTCACTATCCCCGAAATGATCCCCCACTGACACTTCTACCATTTGTTCAGCCTAGTTCCCTAGGATTAGGTCCAGTACTGCCCCTTCTCTTGTAGGACTTTCTACGTACTGGCTCAAAAAAGCTCTCCTATGTGCATTTTAAGAATCTAAATGTTTTTTTTTGTCTGTAATAGAGCTTTAAAAACAAAAATCCTTTTTTTACGGTTAACCGATGTGTATGTGTGTGTGAGTGTGAGGGGCTAAGGTAAAAAGGGAACTTTAATATTTCGATCTGTGTGTTTATGCTTTACTTCATTACTAGAAATGACTTGTTTTATAATAAACTGATAATTTTGTTGTTTATTAAATGAACCTGGTTGGTGTGTTTTATTCTGGGATAAAAATAGAATCGATGGTTGACCATAATGGTAAGTGGGAAAAAATGTAAATATATGTTGTGATCCATGGAGAAGTGGAACTCGAATAAACAGTGCACACCTCCTGCCTCAGTTGTAACAGTTTAAGGACCCCTTTTCAAATGGATTAGTAATCACAGACCACCCCACGTAAATTATACTATAAACTCCTTGTACGTTTACATTTCTGAACGTGAAGTTCATCAGTGTCCTGTCAAAGGGACTTGCAGGAAAGTTCGTCAGGGCTTTCCGTTTTCATGAACATTGATGTGATTGGTGATGTGAAAACTTTTATCCTTCTTTCAGCTGAAAGGTAACCCAACAAGAAATATCCACTGAGTCTCAAGTAAAATTAACTAAACAATGAAAATGCTACATTTGAGTGTTAATTCAGCTTTATATCACCTCCTAGTGGGCCTGTCCTGTCCTGTCGCTGCTGGGTCGGGCCCTGCCCAGTTCCACCAGCCCCAATAACATGGGCCATCTCAACATCCGTGTGTGAGAAAGACCATCCCAGATCTGATTTACTGCAAATTAAATTTCATGTTTAATTGAAGGGCCACAGTTCACTTCTTGGGGTGGTTTATTACTTGAGGGTAGGATTATCATTAAAATGACAACACACACTGTCATAACCATCATTCTCCCAGATGCACCATCACCTCACATGTTGGGATCATATGTCAATGAAGTTGTTATCTTGTCTAGATCACCCTGAATACACTTGCTCCATAGCTGTCAGGAATAGAAGGTCCCGGGATTGTGAGAGGAGTCTCAGGGCATCAGTGACCACACTTCAAAAGTGATTCATTGGCTGTAAAGTGCTTTGCGAGTACCTGAGGTTATGAAAAGCGCTGTTTAAATGCAAGTCTTTATTTTCTTTCTGTTTGTCAATCTCAATGAAGAAAGATATGGAATTGTGAAGTGAATCTGTTCCTTTCAGTGTCTACTCTCTGTCTCTGCCTCTCAGGCTCTATCTCTCTGTCTCTTTTACTCTTTCTATCTCTCTCCCTGAACGCTGTCTGGAATAAAAATCCTCCCTTTGGGGCTAGCGAATTATATAAGGTTGAGATTGAAAGATTTTTGGACTCTGAAGGAATCGTGTGATCTGTGGACAGTGCAGAAAGGTGACATTGAGGTCAAAGATCATCCATAATCGTTTTGAATGGTGGTGCTTGGCCGACTGCTCCAATTTTCATGTCCTTATTCAGTCCCTTATTATTCAAAACAATGGTTAATTGAGATTTTAATGGAGAAACCTAGCAGGCTCCAGGCATTTTATTTGTAATGAAGATTGATACAAATATTTGGCTGGGAACTTACTGGAAAGCAGCAAAGGTGTCAATGTTTCAGAAATATTCTCTTGGAGCAGAGCACACAAGGCAGAACTATGTGGTAATGAATCCTAAAGGGGTAAAAAAAAATGAACAGCTTTCCTCCTGGATGGGCTTCGGCCACCAACCTTCCAGTGAGGAGCTGAACACACTAACCAATTGTTCTACAGAGATTACTACATGATTGCAAAGTGCAGTGTGAGCTAGTTAAAGCTTCAGATTGCGATGACTAGAATGGCAAATGTCTTCTGTCAGTTTTCCTTTTCGAAAATAAAGGGTGAGACATTCATTATGGATACATGGAAACAGTCTGATCCTGCCCACTGCAGACACATCCATGTCACAGTAAACCAGTTCTTCCACAACGAGTGCCATTTCCCTTCGAGCCTTTTGGTGCCTTATCTGTTATCATGTATTCTGATAATCCTGAAGCCAATATTAGCTTTTAATTCCTGGTGTGCAGTAATGAGAACCCTTTCAATGGCTCAGGTCAATCAATTTCCCCATTGTTTAAAATTCGTTCCTGGGATGTGGGCATCGCTGGCTAGGTCAGCATTTATAGTCCATTCCTAATTGTCCTTGAGAAGGTGGTGGTGAGCTGCTTTCTTGAACCGCTGCAGTCCATGTGGGGTGGGTACACCCACAGTGCTGTTAGGAAGGGAATTCCATGATTTTGACCCAGCGACAGTGAAGGAACGGCGATATAGTTCCAAGTCAGGATGGTGTGTGGTTTGGAGGGGAACTTGCAGGTGATGGTGTTCCCATGCAGCTGCTGCCCTTGTCCTTCTAGGTGGTAGAGGTCGCAGGTTTGGAAGGTGCTGTCTCAGGAGTCTTGGTGCGTTGCTGCAGTGCATCTTGTAAATGGTACACACTACTGCCACTGTCCGTTGGTGGTGGAGGGAGTGAATGTTTGTGGATGGGGTGCCAATCAAGTGGGCTGCTTTGTCCTGCATGGTGTCGAGCTTCTTGAGTGTTGTTGGAGCTGCACCCATCCAGGCAAGTGGAGATTATTCCATCACACTTGTGACTTCTGCCTTGTAGATGGTGGACAGGCTTTGGAGAGTCAGGAGATGAGTTAATTGCCACAGGATTCTTAGCTCTGACCTGCTCTTGTAGCCACAGTGTTTATGTGGCTGGTCCATTCAGTTTCTGGTCAATGGTAACCCCCCAGGATGTTGATAGTGGGGGATTCAGTGATTGTCATTCCATTAAATGTCAAGGGGAGATGGTTAGATTCTCTCTTGTTGGAGATGGTCATTGCTTGGCACTTGAGTGGCCTGAATGTTACTTGCCACTTATCAGCCCAAGCCTGGATATTGTTCAGGTCTTGCTGCAGTTCTACACGGACTGCTTCAGTATCTGAAGAGTCGCAAATGGTGCTGAACATTGTGCAATCATCATGAATTCTAAAGGGAACAACAATGATAAAGGCTGCATTCCTGGGTGGGCTTCAACCACCAACCTCTCAGTTAATAGACAAACATGCGAAGTAATTGCATCACAGAGACTGTCAGATGATTATAAATGTACAATGTGCATGAGTTAATTAAAGCTTCAGATTGCAGTGACTAGAATGGCCACTGGCCTCTGTTAGTTTTACTTTTCCAAAATAAAGGGTGAGGCATTCATTGTGGATACATGGAAACAGTCTGATCCCACCCACTGCAGACACATCCATGTCACAGTGAACCAGCTCTCCTACAACCAGCGCCGTGTCCCTTCGAGCGTTTTGTTGCCTTATCTGTTACCAAGTATTCTTATTATCCCAAAGCCAATATTAGGTTTTAATTCCTGGTGTGTAGTAACGAGAATCCTTTCAATGGCTCAGGTCAGTCAATTTCTCCATTAACATGAGTGTCAATGTTCCAGCAACTTAAAAAAGGGAAAGGCGACTTGACTGCCTCTGGTCAGTTCAGTCGAGCAGCTCACCTTTCATTCTCTTCTGATTCCATTTCCCAATGCGTTTCTAAAGATTCACAAAGCTGGAGACTGGGCTTTCCTTTTTTGGTGCCCTTTGATTTTCTTCCTGCTCCCAAGTGGCAATAATTTCCAAAACCTCCTCACAATCCTTCTCCTTGCATCATGTCCAGAGATGAGGGAATTCAGTTATGTGGAGAGTCTGAATACGTGGCGGCCAAATACAAAGCAGCTGGCTGCAAGCAGGAAAGCCACCAGACAAAGGACTGGGAGTAGAGTAATTGCTGTAACCTGTGTGGTGAGGCAGATCACCTTGACAAGTTCTACCCAAAACGCAGCCTCAGTTACACACAGGAAGAAAGAATCAAGGAGGGACAGGAGGAAGGAACAGCAAACATGTGAACCATATTAACACACATAGAGCGAAACACACAGACATATACATTGAGGGTAATGGAGGCCTAAAGAGAGACAGCCAGAAAGAAAGAGCACCACTAATTTGGATCATTTTTGTTCCAATTCTACTGTTTAAAATTAATTTCATGCTTTGTGGGCAATACCACCAAGGCCAGCATTTATTGTCCATCCCTAATTGCCCTGAGAAGGTGGTGGTGAGCTGCTTTCTTGAACCGTTGCAGTCCATCTGTTGTAGCTCCACCCACAGTGCTATTAGGGAGGGAGTTCCAGGATTTTGATTCAGCGACAGTGAAGGAAGGGCGATTTATTTCCATGTCAGGATGGTGTGTGGCTTGGAGGGGAACTTGCAGAGGGTGATGTTCCTATGTGTCCGCTGTCCTTGTCTTTCTAGGTGGAAGCGGTCGTGAGTTTTGAAGGTGCTGTCGAAGGAGCCTTTTTGAGTTGCTGCAGTGCATCTTGGATATGGTACACACTGCTGCCATTGTGCATTGGTGGTGGAGGGAGTAAATGTTTATGGGAATGGATGGGGTATCAATCAAGTGGGCTACATTGTCCTGGATAGTGTCGAGTGCGTGTGTGTGCAGCTTCAACAACATTAAGGCAAGTGGAGAGTATATTCCATCACACTCCTGACTTGTAGATGGTGGGCAGGCATTAGGGAGTCAGGAGGTGAGCTCCTTGCAGCAGAATTCCCAGTCTCTGACCTGCTCTTGTAGCCACAGTATTTATGTGGCTGGTCCAGTTCAGTTTCTGGTCAATAGTAACCCCCAGGATGTTGATAGTGGGGGGGTTCAGCAATGGTAATGCCATTGACTATCAAGGGGAGATGGTTAGATTCTTTCTTGATGGCGAATGTCATTGCCTGGCACTTGTGTGGTGCGGATGTTACTTGCCACTTATCAGCCCAAGCCTGAATGTTGTTGCTACATATTGACACGGACTGCTTCAGTATCTGAGCAGTCATGAATGGTACTGAGCAGCTCACAATCATCAGTGAACATCCTCACTTCTGACCTTATGATGGAGGGAAGGTTGGACCTAGGACATTACCCTGAGGAACTCCTGCAGAGCTGTCCTGAGGCTGAGATGATTGACCTCCAACAACCACAACCATCTTCCTTTGTACTAGGTATGACTCCAACTGATGAAGTTTTCCCCCCGATTCCCATTGATTTCAATTTAGCTAGGGCTCCATGATGCCACACTCAGTCAATTGCTGCCTTGATATCAAGAGCAATCACTCTCACCTCACCTCTTAAGTTAAGTTTCATGTTTGGACCAAGGCTGTAATGAGGTCAGAACCCAAACTGAGTATCGGTGAGCAGGTTGTTGCTTCTTAAGTGGCGCTTCATAGCACTGTCGATGTTACTTTCCATCACTTTGCTGATGATTGAGAGTAGACTGATGGGGTGGCAATTGGCCGGATTGGATTTGCCTGCTTTTTGGGGATAGGACATACCAGGTGAACTTTCCACATTGTAGGGTCGATTCCAGTGATGGAACAGCTTGGCTAGGGGCACGGCTAGTTCTGCAGCACAAGTCTTCAGTACTACTGCCAGGATCTTTTCAGAATGCATATCCATTTGCTACATCCCTTGCTTTCAGCAGTTTCTTGATATCAGATATGGGAGGAGGAGCTTTGGAGGTATAGGAAGAGGCCAGGCCCTCCAGCCTGTTCTGCTAGTCAATTAGGTAATGGCTGATCTGTATCTCAACTCCACCCAAATGTCTTGGCTCCCGGTGCGATTGTGTTTTTGGCCAACAAAAATCTATTGCTCTCAGATTTAGAATTATTAATTGCTGTAACATTTACTGCTTATTATGGGGGATAATTCACGCTTCTACGTGTGAGGAGGTATTTCTTAACATGTCTCATGAATGGCCTGGATCTGATTTGTATCCTAGACTCCACCAGCCATGATCTTATTGAATGGTGGTATAGGATCGAGGGGCTGAATGGCCTCATCCTGCTCCAATTTCTTATTTTCTTGAGTCTCTCCACATAACTGAAGTCCCACAACCCTGGTATCTTACCAATGAATGTTATCCACACACTCTTGACAATCTTCCTAAGTTGTGGTGCCGTAACTGAACAGAATTGAGCAGCTGAGACTGAACCAGTGTTTTATAAAGGTTTAGGATAACTTATTTAATTTTACTCTACCCCTCTATTAATAAAGTCATGTCCTGTTTGCTCTTAGCAACCTTTCCAAACCTTCAAAAATGGGTGTACATGGTCTCTCTGTTCCCACACCCACTTTCAAATTATACCATTTCATTTATATGGCCTCTCCTCATCTTACCAAACTTTAACACTTCACATTTATCTGCATTAAACATTATTTAACATTATTAAACATTATTCCCAGTTTCATTTCATCTGTAAACTTTGGAATTATATCCTGGATACCCAAGTTCAGGTCATTAATACATATCTTGAAGAGCTGTGGTCCTAATAGTGAGCCCTGGAGAACACCACTGTCTACTCCCCTCCAGTCTGAAAAACAACAGTTCAGTGCGATTTTCTGTTTTATGTCTCTCAGCAAATTATGTATTCACGCTGCACTGGTCCTTTAATTCCATCCACTTTCATTTTTTCAAACAAGTCGATTATGTAGTACTTCACCAGATGTCTTTTGAAAGTCCATATCAACCACACTACCACTACTTTCATCAACTTTCTCCATTACTTCATCAAAGAACATATTTCATGGATTTTAAGGACACTTTGAAAATATTAGTCTGGAAAGCAAAGATAAATTGAGTTTGACGAGCACTTTGTGTTTGAGTGGCCTATTAGCCCAGTTGGTTAGAGTCTGATGTTAATAATGTCAAGGTAGTGTATTCAATCACTGTGTGGACGATTTGTGACCTTGGATGTGGTGCTATTTTTTTGCCTTTAAAAATCTTAAATGACTTTGGAAGGCAACTTTCAATATCTTGAAATTGTGCTGCATATCTTCTGTTCTGCTGATCTTATCGACCTGAAACACTATCCCTGTATTTGTCTCTGCACAGGTTTTTCTGAGTGTGTGGACTGTGGAGCATTTTCTGAATAATTCCATACCCAGCACCAGTTGCAGTTTGCTTTTTATTTATTCAGAAATATTCTTGCTCTTGTATTAGCAAAATGGATAAATAAATTGCAGTGTTAGGGGAATTGCATTGATTATAATTCATGAGAGAAATCTCGCTTCTTCCACAGTGGAGATGTGGGTTCCATTCCCTGCCAATTCTAATTGCATATTCCAGTCAAGTATTTCAAAAAACATTACTTAAATTGCATAAAGCTTTAAGTACAAGTACATTCAATATCAAATTCAAATCTCCTCAGAAAGTGGAGCCTTAATCCAGCATTCAAGTTGGTGGAAGGATCGAGAACCAGAAGACTCCAATTTACGGTGATTGGCTAAAGAACCAGAGACAACATGAGGAAAAATGTTTTTATGTAGCGGGTCATTAGGATATGGAATGCTCTGCCTGAGAGTGTGGAGGATGCATTTTTAATCCTGGCTTTTAAGAGGGAATTGGATAATTATCTGGAGAAAATATTGCAGGACCTCTATGCTGTAACTATTCTGAGAATCATAGAATGGTTACAGCACAAAAGGAGGCCATTCAGCCCATCGAGTCTGTGCCAGCTCTCTTCAAGAGCAATTTATCTAGTTCAACACACCCCTACTTTTTCTCTGTAGCCCTGCAATTTTTTTTTTAATTTTCAGGTGCTTATGCATTTCTCTTTTGAAAGCTGTGATTGAATCTGCCTCCACCACACTCTGAGGCAGTACATTCTATGATTCTTTGATCCAATATACCCTCGCCATGTTCAACTTGTCCATGAGACCCACCTCCCACTCCCTGGACCATATTCCCAATAAAATCCTGACCAGGCAACTTCTCCTCCTGGTTCCCATGTTGGTTGATCTTGTTAACAGTTCTCTCTCTGGTGTTAAATCTCCTTTAAATCTGCCATCATCACCCCTCTCTTCAAAGTAACAACCCTTGACCCTGCTGTCCTTGCTCTCCAACCTCACTTTCCTATCCACAGTCCTTGAATGTGCTGTTGCCTCCTAAATCCCTTTCTTCCTGGAACTCCATCTTTAAATCCCTCCAATCAGGTTTCTGGCCCACCACAGTACAGAAACGGCTCTTATCAAGTACACAAATAACATTCTATGCAACTTTGACAAAAGTAAGTTAACGATCCTCATTCCCCTCAGACCATTTGCAAGCTTTGACATGGGTGAACACTCCATCCTCCTCCAACACCTTATCCACCGTCATCCAGCTGGGTCGGACTGCGATCTCCTGGATTCATTCTTACTTGGCTCATCGGAGCCAGAGTATCCCTTGCAACGGCTTCTCTTCCCGTACCCACACCGTTAACTCAGGTGCTGCCCAGTGATCCATCCTTCACTGCCTCCTATTTCTCAACTACATGCTGCCCCTCAGTGACATCATGCAGAAGCAAAGCATTAGTTTTCACCTGGTGATACCCAGCTCTACCTCAACACCACCTCTGGAGTCCTCCACTGTTGCTAAGTTACCTGAGAGAATTCTTTTATTGCCTTCTTTCAATGTAAAGCCCTAGACTCAGAGGGCAATCAGCAAGAAAACCACCTTTCAATCAGCAGATACTTGATTTACCAGAGCATCCTTGTACACTTTGATCGGTACTGCTTGGAGATCACATCTTA
Source organism: Heterodontus francisci (assembly GCF_036365525.1). Lineage (NCBI taxonomy): Eukaryota > Metazoa > Chordata > Chondrichthyes > Heterodontiformes > Heterodontidae > Heterodontus > Heterodontus francisci. The sequence continues at coordinate 33,594,280 of NC_090392.1, read as the reverse complement.
CACTCTCAACACCTCTGGGCAACAATCAGGAATGTACTGATTTGGGAAAACAGAAGTAAGCCGCAAGGTGCCCCTCCAGGTTGTAAAAGTGCAGCTTTCAGCCTTCATTCACAGCTCTGCAGTGCTATCTGTCACTCACGCACATCAACTGCTGAGAGAAAAGCACCAACTGCCATGAAAACAAAACCCAGTTCCTCAGTTTATATCCCTTGTCTCAGAAGATTCCCCAAAGAAATATTGTCAACAACCCGCCGCTGTTTCCAAAGGCCAGCCCTGCTTTTGTAACATGTGTCTGCTGAGCGGTCACTAACACCTAGATGTATGGACTAAGTTCGAGGCCCAAATGAACGTTGGTGCAAACGGAACATGTGTAACCTAGAAACAGCGGTGGTAGCCGAGCAATGTTAAAGGCTTTAAGAAAATGAAAATGAATGTTACAGTCGGCAAAGCCACAGTAAAATGAAACAGAAGCAAGTCAGTGTTAATCTTCTTCTTTGGCCTCCTTGTCTCGAGAGACAATGGGTAAGCGCCTGGTGGTGGTCAGTGTTAATAGTGGAAGGAATAATCTGAGAAGAGGTGGGTTTGAATGTTGGAGTGTGAAGCACAGGCATGTGTAAATGTGACAATGTAAAAAGAGTCAATAGGTTTTGTCCATCAAGAAGAAATACATTTTCATGGAGTAAAGATTGTTTTTTGCTGTGTTCCATTAGCAGGTGCAGCAGCCGTTTTAAGACATGAAGCAAGCGCTGCCTTGATTCATTTTGAATTGGTGTTGCTGTGACCACAAACAGAGCATTCACCATTGTACAGCCACAGCACACTAAATCAGCTGTGATAGTCTTACACAGATCACAGTAATGATTGGTAGAGAAAGGTCTTTTTGGTGAAGAGCATCTCTCCACAAAAGCTGCCTGACCTGCTGAATATTTCCAACATCTTCTGCTTTTGTTTTGATTTTTCCATCTTAGCAGCTTTTCAGATAATATAACACAATGTATGATAGAATTGGGATTGTAACTCCTGTCGCTCAAATCCTGGACGATATGGCTGAGAGGTTAAGTCAGAGGATCACAAATCCATTACGTCCTACACACATTGTTTTGAATTCCAACCTCAACATTATTGTGTTTGAGACTCGATGTGTACTTCCTTTGATCAACGCACCCGAGAGTCCTGCATCTGAGTCCCATTCTTCCCCAAGTCGCAGTGGGGGAGTTTTGCATTACTGCCTTACTCTGTTTGCTCAAATCTGCAAAGCCATAATTTCCACCCAAACTGTTCCTTGCACGGAGGTGCGGAGAGTGTAAGATCTGAGCTACATGAAGTATCAAAGTGGATAATTGAATATCTCTCCACAGAGACCTGTTGAATGTTTCCAGCATTTTCTGTTTATAATTTTATGCTTTCATGATAACAGTTTTTCTTTACTTGCCTCAAGGGTGCAGCTCCAGGCACAACATTTCTTTGCACTTCTCACACACAGGTTTGCTTTTTATTTTCCTGCACATGCTGTAAATTCAGCTGTTTGCAGACACACTGGCCTGCACCATGGCTTTCAAAAACCTTTTCTCATGGTTTCAGGGAGTCTAAGCATTTCTTCGTGAATTCACAAGGGTATGGGGATCACAGAGGCTGTGAGGAAATATAAGGAGTTAATATATTATCAAAGGGATTTGAAGGCTGTGTTACAATCGGGTGCGAAGGGAACAAAGGGTTTGCCTCTTTTCCCTCTCCTTGTCTGACCACAACAGGTTTATTTCTTTTTTAAAGTCAGTGAATGTTTAACTATTTATGTGCTCTGATCATAGAAAGAACAAATTGGACAGGTTTTCTTGAGTTTAACAAAGCAAGAATTTATTCTACTTAAACTAATCTAAGTAATATAATAATCTAAGCTCCAATTTACACACACACACTCAAAGGTTCACACACACATACACACACACACAATTAGGTTACAGAGTGGGGAAGTATTGTTTGTTTGAATTAGAGTCCAGAGAAATAAAAAAGAGTATACAGTCTGTGCAGGTCGGTGACTCGGCTGGCTTCAGGCTGAATTCTGTGGTCCTGAGATTTCTGGTTTGAAGTTGTGGATGGCTGATTTGGTGGGTCTCCTGGAGATAGTGATTGATTTCCTTCAAGGAGTTGCTGTCTGCAGCAGTGATATGCCTAGGTGGTTATGGCCAGAAGGTAGGATTCAAAGCTTGCAAGGATGATTGGAAAGAGAGAAAGGAGGGACTCCACTTGGCTCTTCTCTTCTCAGTCTCCAGCTGCTTGTCCAGTTGCTGCAGAGAAAACACCAACTTAAGCACATAGACGGTGGGTGTGTCCATGACCATCACCCAGTGATTCAAGCATGGTGGCTACCAGTGTGTATTCCCTCTTGCAACTTAATCAGTCCATGTCTATGAATTCCCTTCTCACAACCAGAGTCCCATTGTTCAAGTGATTAGTTTTGAGTGGTTTGTCTCCACCAGATTAATGTCCAGGTGACGGCCTTAATGTCTTGCTCATGGGAACAATTAAGGTAGTTCAGTCCGATTTTCCAGGACATTGTTCTTGCTGGAACTAAGCAGACAACTCATCTCTACCTCGATGCATTGGAATGTGGAATATAGTGATGCAAATTATGGTGACCATCTTAGCTGATCATAAAGGCCTTTTATCTGTTTCCTTTTCTTTTAATTTTAATTTAAGTTTCCAGCCAGTGGATCAAAAAGAAACATAATTTTCATGACACTGGCACACCATGCAGAAGGAAATGTGACAACAGGAGCACTTCATTATAAGATAGTAAATAAAAAGTGCTGAACACACATTCATCCTCAAACACTCACTTTTCATTCTTGCACTGCCAAAGATATGTTTTGGTTCAGTTTTTATCTGGGATGATTCTGTGCTGAGTTAAACTCTGGGTAAAGCATCAACTATCACATTGTTTTTCCCTGTAATGTGGATAATCTTTAGGTAGTTGGTTGCAAAAGCAGGCTCCATCGAAATAGCCTTACCTTGTGAGTTTGGAATTTCTCCATAAATGTCTAAGGATTGTGATCGGTAGAAGCTATGGTCTCTCTATATCCATTTTGAACATACACTTCAAAGTGCTTGAGAGCCAGCAACAGTCCCTGAGTTTCCTTCGCCACAGTAGAGTATCTCCTTTGATGTCTGTTTAATCTTTATTGTGGAAATGTCCAACTGGTTTCTCAATGCCTGACTCATCATCTTGGAGCAGGACAGCACCTTCCCCTAGGTCACAAGCATCAACTACTACTTTTAATGGTTTGTTAAATTTTGGAGCTGCCAGCACCGGTTCATTGGTCAAAATGGCTTTCAGCCTCTCGAAAGCTGTTTGGCACCTCCCTGACCACACCACCTTTGCTCTTTTCTGTAACAAGTCTGTCAGTAGGGCAGCTGTAGTGCAGAATTTTGGCGTGTTGTTGTGACAATAGGAAGCAGTTGTGACATCACTTTACCAGTGTAAATGCTACACACAGCATCACAGGATGTGATGTCACAACAGCATGTGATCAGTTAGAAGGAGTTGAGCAAGATGCCTGATCACACGTGTGAGACAAGCTGTCCTGTAAGTGTGTTATTATACCAATAAAAAACTCACTGTTTACAACCACTCAACCAAAGATTGTTTGCTTCCTTATTACTATATATAAAAGCAATAAACACAGCATGATGACAATGATAGGATTGGTGACAGCGTATGATTTTTGAAGAATCACATCTCATTGATATCATGACAGTGTGGTCTCTGAAGCAGCACACCATTCGCAGTGTGGTGATAGTGATGCACAGGGAAGATCACAGCTCCGAGTTAACACCACTGCAGAGAAGCTAAGGAATGATACTCACCGGGACTGGTGAACTTGGGCGGGACATCAATGCCAGTCTTTTTTCTTCTCTGTGGTGGACTGGCATGGCCAGGGCAGCACGATGCCTCGTCGGGAGCAGCAGCAATTCAGCACAGACGACCTTCTATGAAGTGGATGCTCAAGACACAGTGACATCGGAGGGTGTTGTTCAAATTGATGGTGTTTAGAAAGAAACAGCACATATCGGTTGGAATTGTGCTGAAAAACAGCAAGCAACAGCAGTTCTCGTCAAGGCTGCGGATCAGCATCACCATTACGTACCGGGTGTTTTTCCCTGCTGTTAGTGCTTTGTGGGCGGCGCCTCTCCGATTGCAGGCAGAAAGCCCTGACTGCAGGCGCAGGTTCTTTCACAACACCGTCAATTTAAATAACGGATTCCGGCTGCTCCCGAGGAAATATCGCACTGCCCTGTGCATGCCAGGCCATCTGCAGGAACAGGTTCTGGGTGTGGCCATAGCTCAACACTGCAGACACAGTACACCTGCAAGTTTTTTCTCCCTTCAGGGTAAGGCCCAACAAAAAGAATCGAGGCTACAATTTAAAGGGGAAAGCTGCAATCCAGACAGACCATTGACCAATTTGTGAGCAGGTGCCGGGAGAAAGACAAACTCGGTAGCTTCTCGGAGGTGGAATTATCAGAGTGCATTATGGAGTTGGTGATTGCATCTACCCTAATAGAAGCTTTTCTGAAAGAGCTACTAGATAAGGAAAAAGGGAACAATGTTGAAAGTCTCCTGAGAGAAGGCAGGAAGTTTGAAGCAATTGCTGGAAGCACTGGGTACCACAGCTGTAGGTGAAATATCCAGGACACCTCGGCCAGGCAAGGTGTGTGACAAATGCAGCCTGATGCACCAACCAAGGAATTGTCCAGCCGTCATGGACAACTGCAAGGTGTGTGGCAAGAAAGGGAACTGGGCAAGGCTGTGCAAGAGCTCCAATAATGGGACACCAGCCAGGATCCATAGCAGATGCTTCCTGGTGGAAGAACCAGTGAGACATCTGCCAAAAGCCAAATCAGACACAAGCATGTCCATGAGATTGACAGCGATGTGACCAACATGCTGGGCACCGCAGATGAGCAACCCTTCCATACAATAACCCTTACACACCAGATGGATGTGGTTACACAGAGGGAAGCGTACATAACCTTTGACATCATGGGCCCAGAAAAAAGTGGCCAGCACATGTTCAAAATCAATACGGGGGCATATGCAAATATTTTGCCACTACGAATTATGAAGGGCACGTACCTGGTGGGATTGAAGGCTGTGATACAACCAACAAAGACAAGAGAAGTGATCCCATTGAAACTTACAAAATATTTAAAGAGGTAGACAGGGTAGACACAGGTAAGATGTTTCCCATGGTTGGGGAGTCCAGAACCAGGGTACACAATTTCAAAATAAGGAGGAAGCCACTTAGGACCAAGATGAGGAGAAATTTCTTTGCACAGAGGGTTATGAATCTTTGGAGTACGTTTAAAGTAGTGATTGACAGATTTCTACATACCAATGATATAAAGAAATATGGGGATAGTGTGGGGAAAAATTGAATGGATGATCAGCCATGATCATATTGAATAGTGGAGCAGACTTGATGGGCTGAATGTCCTACTCCTGCTCCTATGTTCCTACCCACCATATACAATGGTTCACCAATCAACTGTATAGGTACTTCAGAGTTGAAACGCAGGTATGGGACCTCAGTTTGTTCACAACAGGTTTTCTATAGTGTCGATTCAGATGGCCCAGCAGTTGCAGGTTTACCTGCATGCAGTGACTTACAAATTGTACCGAGGACACAGGACCAGGACAGGATCGACCCTATTGAGTCCGTCCAAGATTTACAAGAATATACCTAGACCGTTTCGACAGAGTGAGAAGTTTCAAAGGAGAAGCAGTCCTACATGGGAGAAACAATGTAGGTCCTTTCATAGTTCCGCCAAGGAAGTGTAGTGTCCACATCATGGTCAAGCTGAAAACATAGCTGGATACTATGCAGAGGCAAGGAATCATCAGGTGTGCTCAACAGCACATGGATTGGTGCAGCTCAATAACAGCTGTAGTCAAGAAGGATGGTGCCATCCGGGATTGTTTGGACCCCAGAAGGTTAAACAAGGTGTTAAAACATTATCCTCACAAAATTTCCACATTAGAAGAGTTGAATCCAAAATTCGCAAAGGCCAAATGTTTTCTCTACATTAGACGCAAAACGTGGGTACTGGTCGGTAACATCTCTCTGAACGTTCGCAGGAACTGATGACTTTCAGGACTCCGTTTAGGAGATTTTTTTTTTTGCTCCTTAGATCTAATGTTTGGCTTATCAGTCGGCCAGGATTTATTTCAGTAACACACGGATCACATTACTGAAGATGTGCCAGGGTGTATATGTATCACTGATGAGATCGCAGTGGTCGACACCACAAAAGAACATGACAAAAAATTTGCATATCTTGATGGAAAGAGCCAGGAACGAAGGCCTTGTATTTAACAGTAAGAAATGCGTCAAAAACACGAGTCACATTAACTGCTTTGGCTCTATTTATTCAGACACAAGCAGCAAACTGGATCCCAGCAAGTTAGAGGATATCCAGTCCATGCTAAGCCGACAGGGCAAAGAGAACTTGCAAAGATGCCTTGGTCTCTTCAATTTCTTGACTCCTCACGTTTCAAATTTCCCTGAGAATCTTCGATTCTACAGGAGCTCCTCAGAAAGAAAACACCATTTTTGTTGCATGAGGACCAGCAGCATTCACTCGATTTGCTGAAACAGTCATTATCAACGGATGCATGTTTGCATTACAACAATGCCAACAAGGATACCATTCTCGAAATAGATGCCGCACTAAAAGTCTGAGAGCATGTTTGGTGCAGGACAGACATTCAATCGCTTTCTGTTCAAAAAACCTATCCCCCAACAGGCCGACTATTCCAACATAGAAAGGGAAACACGAGCATTGGTGTTCAGAATCACAACATTTCACACATATCTTTTCAGGAAATGGTTTAGAGTTGAAACAGATCATAAGCCATTAGCGATGATCTGGCAGAAGCCACTGACTAGTGCACTTCCACGTTATAAAGACTGTTGATGAGTGCAAGGATATGACTGTGAGATCAGTTGACTTCTGATGCTTTAAGTGGATTACCTAATCCTAAAAAGTATGAAAATGTTCCACTAGGTGTCTAAATTGACGAGGTTGACATCGAGTTGGCAGATGTTTAGCAAATCGATCTGATGCATTTTGGGCAGAGGAAGCCTGAAGAATTATGGGAAGAAACCTCAAATGACCCAGTCTTGAAGTCGCTATGGAAACGTATTATCAAAGGATGGCCTGACAGCTTACAAGAGAATCCTGCGGAGCTCAGAACTTTCTGTTCATTCCGGATGAGTTGGGCATTTCTAACAGCGTTATCATCAAAGGCTGGCAGGTAATAATTCCATAGACACTTCGCCCTGACATCCACCACAGTTATATATTGGCTATATGGGTGTGGTGCAGTTCAGAAGACTGGTGCGCGAGACTAACTACAGGCTGGGTATGAACAGGGGCCTTGAGTGAACATTAGGTGAAGTGGTGGTGAGGTGGTAATGTCACTGGGCTGATAATTCTAAAGCACTGGGGGGAGGGGTGATAGGTTCAAATCCACCACAGCAATTGGTGAAATTTGAGTTCAATTAATAAATATGGGTTTAAAAGCTAGTCTTATAATGACTATGAAACCATTGTGAATTGTCGTACAAACCCATCTGATTCACTAATGCCCTTTAGGGAAGAAAGTCTACTGTGCTTATCCACAGCAATGTGAATGACTTTTAGCTGTTCTTTGAAATGGCCTAAACTTAGTTTGAGGGTAATTAGGGATGGGCAACAAATGCTGCCCTTGCCAGTGATGCCTGCAGCCCATGAAAAAATAAGTTTAAAAAAAATCTTGTGATGCTTGACAGCAGCTGTGCCAGCATAAAGAGCCACTCCTTCCTCACAACATCCTGGCCAAGGGTAGCAACTGATCTCTTCACAATAAAAGGCAATGATTATTTGTTGATCACTGAATACTACTCCAAGTTTCCAATTATTTGTCAATTAAGGGGCATTTCAAGCACATCAGTTACCAATACAATCAGTTTAATTTTCAATGTGTTTGGACCCCGGAGGAGGTAATATCAGACAATGCTCCACCAGCCATTTCAAAACATGTGTCAGAGCTGGGGTGTAAACCACATTTCTTCCTCACCGTATTATCCTAGCTCAAATGGTCCAGCAGAGTGGATGGTACGTACAATCAAATGATTGATTGTAAAGTGTTGTGAAACAAAATAGGACATACATAGAACCATGTTACACCTGAGAGTGACACCAATCGACACTGGGCTGTCATCCCCTGCTGGAATCATATTTAGCAGACAGGTGAAGACAACACTTCATAGTCACCATCTAATGAAATCATCCTCAATAAAGACGACGCATGATAAGCATGTGGGTGTGGAATTACCACCATTACAGATAGGGCAGAAAGTCAGGCTCATTCATCCACAGGAAAAAGTGGGGTTCCTGTGAAGTGTCCAATATCTGCAAAGAACCAAGGTCTTATGAAATAACTACCCCCGCAATAGAGCAGTGTTAAGAAGAAATCAGAGTCAGCTCAGGGAACTAGCTAACAACACCGTGCCTGACCATCCTATTACAATGAGAACACGGTCACACACAGATAGGCAGAATGCAGCAAGAAGAAATGGCCAGAGTAACAATTGAGCATGAAATGACTGTCAAAATACACACAAAAGTCAAGTCACAAAAGCTGTTAAGTCTAGGTCTCTGTCAAACTAAGTCATTTCATTCCATTATGTACATGGTTATCTTTTGTGCATCTCCATTTTAAGAAAGGGGGATGTTGTGATTTTGCTTTGACAGTGTAAATACTCTACACAGCATCACAGGAAGTGATGTCACAGCAGCATGTGATCAGTTAGTTGCTTTTGATCGAGATGCCTGGTCACACGTGTGAGATAACCTCTCCTGTAGGTGTGTTACTATACCAATGAAGAACTCACAGTTTATCACCACTCATCTGAAGATTGTTTGGTTCCTTATTGCTATATATTAAGCAATAAACACAAAACCACTAGGGAATTGACTGCTCTGCCCGGTAAGATAGCTGACACACGCTGTTTTTCCTGTTCCTTCACTTCAATCTACTTTTACCACAGACACGTTTCTCGTACAAAATGGCTCCTTTAATTAGAACAAAAATGATTTGTCCGGCAATGAGAGCACCGAGTGTGTTTGGCATGAGCATAAAATGGACATGGAGGTGAAATAGAATCACAAGCTGCAGATGTACAAATTTCAATTTCCAAAATGCACCAAACTAATCAATGTGGCTCTGCTGAAATATGCAAGGCAATGCACGGCTGTTATTCATCAATATAATCAACTGACACACATTTAATTCTGACAGTTTCATGTGGGATCTCCTTCTCCTTCTGTCACTGCTATCGATCCTAACAAACTGCCAACTATCACACGGAAGACTTGTCCTCCAGATCTATCCACGTCCCTTGGCATGCTGTTCCAGGACAATTACAAAACAGGCATCTACCCAACAATGTGGAAAGTTACCCAGCCATGTTCTGTCCACAAAAAGCAGGAGAAATCCAATCCGGCCAAAGTGATGGAAGGTGTCGTTGACAGTGCTATCAAGCGGCATTTACTCAGCAATAACCTGGGCACTGATGCTCAGTTTGGGTTCTGCCAGTACCATTCAGTTCCAGGCCTCATTGCAGACTTGGCCCAAGCATGGACAAAAGAGCTGAATTCCAGAGGTGAGTTGAGAGTCACTGTCCTTGACAAAAGGTAGCATTTGACTGAGTGTGGCATCAAGGAGCACTATCAAAATTGAAGTCACTGGGAATCGGGGGAAACTCTGGTCTAACTGAAGTCATGACAGCACAAATTAAGATAGTTGTGGTTGTTGGAGGCCAAACATCTCAGCCCCGGAAATTGGTGCAGGAGTTCCTCAGGGTAGTGACCTCGGCCTAATCATCTTCAGCTGCTACATCAATGACCTTTCCTCCATGAAAATGTCAGAAGTGGGGGTGTTTGCTGATGATTGTACAGTGTTCAGTACTATTCACAACTCAGATACTAAAGCAGTCCATGCCCGAATGCGGGAAGACCTCGACACATTCAGTCTTGGGCTGATAAGTGGCAAGTAATATTCATGCCACTCAAATGCCAGGCAATGACCATCTCCAACAAAAGAGAATCCAACTATCTCCCCTTGACGTTGAGTGGCATTGTCATTGCTGAATCCCCATCATCAACATCCTGGTGTCACCCTTGACCAGAAACCTAACTGAACCAGTGGTATTCATACTGTGTCTATTAGAGCAGATCAGAGGCAGGGAATTCTGCAGTCAGTATCTTACCACCTAACTTTTAAAAGCCTGTCCATCATCTAGAAGGCACAAGTCAGGAGTGTGATGGAATACTCTCCACTTGCCTGGATGAGTTCAGCTCCAACAACACTCAAGAAGCTCAACACCATCCAGGACAAAGCAGCCCACTTGATCGGCACCCCATCTACAACTTTAAATATTCACTTCCTCAAACACTGGCGCACAGTGGCAGAAGTGAGTACCATATAGAACTGCAGCAACTCACTAAGGCCCCTTCAACAGCACCTTCCAAACCCGCATCCTCAAACCCCTAGAAAAGGGTTGTCAAACTGTTTCTCTTTGTGGGGGGCAACTTTACAATTTTTGCCTTACATGGGTGGGTGGGTGGCCGCTGGGACAACTTCAGAAAGATAAATGCATTAAAAATGTAACTTACTATTTAAAAAAACAACATTTGTGCATTTTTGTAAACACGCTTTAAATGAGAAGAATAATTTATTGACTTTCTCATCATCTTGTTAGACACTGATTTAATGAGATACCTGGCATTTTTTTTCTTACACCCATCAGAAGGACAAGTGCAGAAGATGCATGGGAACACCACCACCTGAATGTCCCCTTCCAAGTCACACACCATCCTGACTTGGAACTATATCACCGTTCCTTCACAATCCCTGGGTCATCATCCTGGATCTCCCTCTGTAACAGCACTGTGGGTATACCGACACCACATGGACTGCAGCGGTTCAAGAAAGCGACTCATCACCACCTTCCCAAGAGCAATTAGGGATGGCCAATAAACACTGACCTTGCCAGTGACGCGCGCATCCCACGAAAGAAAAGAAATAGGAACATAAGAAATAGGAGCAGAAGTAGGCCATTCACCCCCTCGAGCCTGTCCCGCCATTCAATAAGATCATGGCCGATCTGTCCCAGGCCTCAACTCCTCTTTCAGGCCTGCTGCACATAACCCTCGACTCCCCGAGATTTCAAAAATCTATCTACCTCCTCCTTAAATACATTTAGTGAGCCAGCCTCCACAACTCCCTGAGGTACAGAATTCCAGAGATTCACCACCCTCTGTGAGAAGAAATTCCTTCGCATCTCAGTTTTAAATGTGTGACCCCTTATTCTGTAACTATGTCCCCTAGTTCGAGATTCCCCCACCAGTGGAAACATATTCTCAACATCGACCCTGTCAAGCCCCCTTAAAATCTTACATGTTTCAATAAGATCATCTCTGATTCTTCTAAACTCCAATGAGTAAAGGCCTAACCTGTTTAGCCGTTCTTGATAAGACAGCCCCTTCATCCCAGGAATCAGCCTAGTGAACCTTTTGTGAATTGCCTCCAATGCTAGTATATCCTTCCTTAAATACAGGGACCAAAACTGTACACAGTACTCCAGGTGTGGCCTCACCAACACCCTGTACAGTTGTAACAAGACTTCCCTATTTTTAAACAATAGCCCCCTAGTAATAAAGGCCAAAATTCCATTTGCCTTCCTAATTACTTGCTGCACCTGCATGCTAACTTGTTGTGTTTCATGTCCAAGAACACACAGATCTCTCTGTACTGCAGTATTTTGTAGTCTTTCTCCATCTAAATAATAATCTACCTTTTTATTCTTCCTACCAAAGTGGATGACCTCACACTTTCCCACATTGAACACCATCTGCCAAGTTTTTGCCCACTCACTTAACCTATCTATATCCCTTTGCAGATTCTTTGTGTCCTCATCACAACATGCCTTCCCACCTATTTTTGTATCATCAGCAAATTTGGATACACTACACTCTGTCTCTTCCTCCAAGTCATTAATATAGATAGTAAATAGTTGAGGCCCTTGGACTGATCCTTGTGGCACTCCACTAGTTACGGCTTTCCAACCTGAAAAAGACCCATTAATCCCGACTGTCTGCCTTCTGTGTGTTAGCCAATCCTCAATCCATGCCAACACATTACCCCCAATACCCTGAGCTCCTATTTTGTGCAATAACCTTTTATGTGGCACCTTATCGAAAGCCTTCTGAAAATCCGAATACACTCCATCGACTGGTTCCCCTTTATCCACTCAGCTTGTTATATCCTCAAAGAACACTAACAAATTTGTCAAACATGATTTCCCCTTCATAAAACCATGTTGACTCTGTCTGATTGCATTATGTTTTTCCTTAAAACGTTAATAATGGATTCTAGCGTTTTCCCAATGCCAGATGTTAAGCTAACTGGTATATAGTTTCCTGCTTTCTGTCTCCCTCCTTTCTTGAATAGGGGTGTCACATTAGTGGTTTTCCAATCCGCTGGTACCCTACCAGAATCCAGTGAGTTCTGGTATATTACAACCAATGCCTCCACTATCTCTGCAGCCACTTCTTTTAAAACCCTTGGATGCAGGCCATCAGGTCCTGGCGACTTGTCTGCCTTTAGTCCCATTAGTTTTTCAAGCACCTTTTCCCTCGTGATAAGATTGTTACAAGTTCTTCCCTCCCATTTACATCTTGCTCATCTATTATTGGGATGTTTATAGTGTCCTCCACCATGAAGACCGTGAAGTTTTTCCTCTGCTGTTAGGGCTCACAATGAACAAGAGAATGGAAAGTTGTAATAGCCAGGAAAACCTGAACAGGTTGAGACTCTTCTCTTGAGCAAAGAGAAGGCTGGGAGAGGACCTCATACAATTTGAGATGCTTTTTCCCTCTTTCATCAACAGTTTTCGGTGAAATTTATTTGCTCACCTTCAGGTTTACATCTGCTGAACCTGGATCAAATGAACATTGAGATTTTTATAGATAAGGAAAGAAAGATTCCATATAGAGATGTAATTCTTAAGATCATAATTTGACATCTGCTGAATCTGCAGTTTTGTTAAACTCTTTCTCTGTCATTAGATTACAGCAGTCATTACACTTTAACAGTACTTCGTTGGCTGTAAAGCGCTTTGTAAGGTCCTGTGGTTGTGAAATGCGCTGTTTAAATATAAGTCTTTCTTTTCTTACTTTCTGTCTTTCAATCTCAATGAAAAAAAATATGGAATTGTGAAGTGAATCTGTTCCTTTCTGCATCTGCTCCATTCTCTGACTCTTTATCTGTCACCCTATGTCTCTCTTTATCCGTCTCTCTTGTGCTCTCTCTCTCACTCTTCTCTCTGTCTGTCTCTGTCTCTTCTGCTCTTTGTGTCCCTCTCCATTACTGCAGTTTGGAATAAAAATCCTCCCTTTGGGTCGAGTGATTTATATATTAAAGACTGCGATGGATAGATTATTGGACTCTGAGGGAATCAAGTGATATGTAGACAGTGTGCAAAGGTGGAGTTGAGGTCAATGATCATCCAAAATCTTTCCACCCTGCTATTATACAGCAGGTGTTTTCCCGCCTTTAGAGCTTCGTGGGCGGGGCCTCCCCGATCACAGGCAGAAAGCCCGGATTGCAGGAACAGGTTCTGGGCTCAACGCTGCAGACACAGTACACCTGCAAGTTCTTTTTTTCCCTTCAGGGAAAGGCCCAACAAAAAGAATAGAGGCTACAATTTAAACTGCAATCTAGACAGACCATTGACCAATTTGTGAGCAGGTGCCGGGAGAAAGACAAACTCGGTGACTTCTCAGAGTTGGAATTATCAGAGTGCATTATGGAGTTGGTGATTTCATCTACCCCAATAGAAGTTTTTCTGAAAGAGCTACTAGATAAGGGAAAAGGGAACAATGTTGAAAGTCTCCTGAGAGAAGGCAGGAAGTTTGAAGCAATTGCTGGAAGCTGGCAGTGCATACGGGGACTGGGTACCACAGCTATAGGTGAAATAGTTAAGACACCTCAGCCAGGCAAGGTATGTGACAAGTGCAGCCTGGTGTACCAACCAAGGAATTGTCAAGCCTTCATGGACAACTGCAAGGTGTGTGGTAAGAAAGGGCACTGCGCAAGGCTGTGCAAGAGCTCCAATAATAGGACTTCAGCCAGGAGCTATAGTAGACCACCACCTAGTAAGAAGCAGATGCCTGATGGAAGAAACAATGATACATCCACCAAAATCCAAATCAGACGCGAGCATGTCCATGCAATTGACAGTGATGAGACCAACATGCTGGGCACTGCAGATGAGCAAACCTTCCATATAGTAACCCTTACACACCAGTTGGATGTGGTTACACAGAGGGAGGCATTCACCACCATTGACATAGTGTGCCCAGAGAAAAGTGGTCAACAAAAGTGAAAGTTCAAAATCGATGCAGGGGCACATGCAAACATTTCGCCACTACAAATAGTGAAGGGCTCGTACCTGGTGAGATTGAAGGCCGTGATGCAACCAATAAAGACAACACTCACTGCATACAATGGTTCACCAATCATTGGTACTCCAGAGTTGAAGTGCAGGTTATGGGACCTCAATTTGTCACAATAGGTTTTCTACATCATCGACACAGATGGTCCAGCAGTTGCAGGCTTTCCAGCATGTAGTCACTTATAAATTGTCACCATCCATGGGAGCAGCAGCATACCGAGGACACAGGGCCAGGACAGGATCGACCTTATCAAGTCCGTCCAAGATTTACAAAGAATATACCCAGACCATTTCGACAGAGAGGGAAGTTGTCCTACGTGTGAGAAACAATGTGGTTCCTTCTATAGATCCTCCAAGTAAATGTAGTGTCCACATCATGGACAAGCTGAAAACAGAGCTGGATACTATGGAGAGGCAAGGACTCATCAGGCGTCTTCAACAGCACATGGATTGCTGCAGCTCAATAAAAGCTGTAGTCAAGAAGGATGGCACCATCTGGGTTTGTTTGGACCCCAGAAGGTTAAACAAGGCAAGGCCAAATTTTTCCTTAAATTAGATGCAAAGCACGGGTACTGGTTGGTAACATCTCTCTGAAAGTTCGTAGGAACTGACGATCTTCAGGGCTCCATTTAAGAGATATTGCTCCTTATATCTACTGTTGGGTTATCAGTTGGCCAGGATTTATTTCAGTGACACACGGATCACATTACTGAAGATGTGCCAGGGTGTATATGTATCACTGATGAGATCGCAGTGGTAGATACCACAAAAGAAGAACATGACAAAAAATTTGCATACCCTGATGGGAAGAGCCAGGAACGAAGGCTTTGTATTTAACAGTAAGAAATGTGTCAGAAACATGAGTCACATTAACTGCTTTGGCTCTATTTATTCAGACACAGGCATCAACTGGATCCCAGCAAGTTAGAGGATATCCAGTCCATGCCAATCCCACAGGGCAAAGAGAACTTGCAAAGATGCCTTGGTCTCTTCAATTTCTTGGCTCCTTACATTTCAAATTTCCCTGAGAATCTTCGATTCTACAGGAGCTCCTCTGAAAGGAAACACCATTTTTGTTGCATGAGGACCAGCAGCATGCACTCGATTTGCTGAAACAGTCATTATCAATGGACGCATGTTTGCAGTACAACAATGCCAACAAGGATACAATTCTCGAAGTAGATGCCTCGCAAAAGGCCTGAGAGCATGTTTGGTGCAGGACAGACATCCAATCGCTTTCTGTTCAAAAAGCCTATCACCCACACAGGCCAACAATTCCAACATAGAAAGGGAAACATGAGCACTAGTGTTCAGAATCACAACATTTCATACATATCTTTTCGGGAAATGCTTTGGAGTCAAAATAGATCATAAGCCATTAGCGACCATCTGGCAGAAGCCGCTGACCAGCGCACCTCCATGTTATAAAGACTGTTGATGAGTGCAAGGATATGACTGTGAGATCAGGTACAAACCAGGGAATCGCATGGTGACATCTGATGCTTTTAGTGGATTTCCTAATCCTAAAAAGTATGAAAATGTACCACCAGACTTCGAAGTTGATGAGGATGACATCGAGTTGGCGGATGTTTATCAAATCAATCTGATGCATTTCAGGCAAAGGATGGCCTGAAGAATTAGGGGAGGAAACCTCAAATGACCCAGTCTTGAAGTCGCTATGGAAACGTACAAGAGAATCCTGCGGAGCTCAGAACTTTCTGGCCATACTAGGAAGTGTTGGGTGTTGCTAGCAGTGTTATGATCAAAGTCTGGCAGGTAATAATTCTGCAGAAGCTTCGCCCTGACATCCTCTGACAGTTACATATTGGCCATATGGGTGTGGAGAAATCCAGAAGACTGGTGTGGGAGACTGTCTCGTGGCCGGGTATGAATAGTGGCCTTGACTAGTCAATGACAGGAGGCAGTGGTGTAGTGGTAATGTCACTGGGCTAGTTATCATGAAGTTATATTTCTGAAGACACAGGTTCCAATCCCCACAGCAGACGGTGTGATTTGAGTTTCATTTATAAAACTAGCTTAATGGTGACTGTGAAGCTCTTGTTGATATTTGTTAACAAGCAGTCTGGTTCACGAATCTTTGTTAGAGAAAGAAATCTGCTGTCCTTACCTGCTTTGGCCTACATGTGATTCCAGACTTGGCAGTTAGTATGTGGTACTAGTAAGCCACTTAGATCAAAAGCAATTAGAGATGGGCAGCCAATGCTGCCAGTGACACCTGCGTCATGTGAAACAATAATTTTTCAAAAATGTCATGTGATACTTGGCAGCAGCTGTGCCAGCATAAAGAGCCACTCCTTCCTCACAACATCCTTGGCCAAGGATGGCAACTGGTCTCGTCACAGTAAAGGGTGACGATTATTTGGTGATCATTGATTAATACTCCAAGTTTCTGGTTATTTGTCAATTGTGGGGCATTGTAAGCACATCAGTTGCCAATACAATCAGTTTAATTTTCAACTTGTTTGGGCCCCGGCGGAGGTAATATCAGACAATGCTCCACAAGCCATTTCCAAAACGTGTGCAAGAGATGGAGGGGCAGACGGGAGGGGTTGTGCGGTGTGACCACATCTATAATCATACAATTCACAAAACTCTTATTCTCGCAGACATGTGGCAGTGATGGAAGTGGTTGCTCAAGCTCCAAAACCTGGAGCTGGATCTTCCCCAGCTAATGGTACATCCTGTACATGTGGTTGTGCAGGACACGAGAAACTCCCAGGGTTCCCTGTGGAACAGGATGCACACTTCATGGGTCTGAGCTGCCCTGCCATGTCTCTATATATCTTAGACTATTAAACTTACGACTTAAATAAATAAAGACTCACCACCTACTCACCATTCAGCTGCTTCTCCTCTGCTGACATCATTTTATCTTACAGAGATGTTAACTGAAATGATTTCGTTGAATTGTTATTTTCTAAAAACCTTAGATTTTAACTCACTGAAAAATTCAGACTTTTTTAGTTTTACTATCCCCTATTATTTAATGTTAACATAATCCTCTCCATTTGATTGATTAATTGAGCACTGATTTTAATTATATGATAAATTATGAAATTGGCTTTATTTTTATTTTTTATAGTAATTCATGGATGAAGTCTTATTTTATAGTCGACCAATTTAGACATTTAGCAGTTTGCTCACTCCAAGTGGCTCCTGGTCCTGTGATGCCACCTCAAAATTATTTTTCTTATTTCTCCTCTGATGTTCAGTTCTGACTCAACGATCAGAGCCCGGTCTGCTACACAGCTGCTTAACACTGGTCCCGGGTTCTAAAATCTGTACTGCAGATGAGGTTTGAACTCACAACCTCAGCATATCTTACTAACCACACAGCTATATAAGTACCACACACTCGCCGATTGCACCACAATGCAAGCAAAAAACTGTTAGTCTCACATCAGTCATCGGGAAAATGCTGGAATCTATGACGAAGAAAGTCTTAGCGAGCACTTAGAAAATCATAGACAAAGTCAACATGGTTTTATGTAAAGGAAACCGTGTTTGAGAAATTTCTCAGATTTTTGAGATGTAACTGGAAGGGCAGATAAAGGGTAGATGGAGTATAATTGGATTTCCAAAAGGCATTCAATAAGGTACCACACAGCAGATTAATATACTAGATTAGGGATTGTGGAACTTGGGGCAATATATTAGCATGGATACAGGATTGGTAAACAGACAGGAAGCAGAGTGTCGGGATATTCACCGAGGAGAGGGACATGACGGATGTTGAGGTTAGGAACAGATGTTTGATTACTCTAGGTCAAGTCGGCATAAGGAGGGAGGAAGTGTTGGGTACTCTAAAGGGCATTAAGGTGGACAAGTCCCCAGGTCCGGATGAGATCTATCCCAAGTTACTGAGGGAAGCGAGAGAGGAAATAGCTGGGGCCTTAACAGATATCTTTGCAGCATCCTTAAACACGGGTGAGGTCCCGGAGGACTGGAGAATTGCTAATGTTGTCCCCTTGTTTAAGAAGGGTAGCAGGGATAATCCAGGTAATTATAGACCGGTGAGCCTGACGTCAGTGGTAGGGAAGCTGCTGGAGAAGATACTGAGGGATAGGATCTATTCCCATTTGGAAGAAAATGGGCTTATCAGTGATAGGCAACATGGTTTTGTGCAGGGAAGGTCATGTCTTACCAACTTAATAGAATTCTTTGAGGAAGTGACAAAGTTGATTGATGAGGGAAGGGCTGTAGATGTCATATACATGGACTTCAGTAAGGCGTTTGATAAGGTTCCCCATGGTAGGCTGATGGAGAAAGTGAAGTCGCATGGGATCCAGAGTGTACTAGCTAGATGGATAAAGAACTGGCTGGGCAACAGGAGACAGAGAGTAGCAGTAGAAGGGAGTTTCTCAAAATGGAGACGTGTGACCAGTGGTGTTCCACAGGGATCCGTGCTGGGACCACTGTTGTTTGTGATATACATTAATGATTTGGAGGAAAGTATAGGTGGACTGATTAGCAAGTTTGCAGACGACACTAAGATTGGTGGAGTAGCAGATAGTGAAGGGGACTGTCAGAGAATACAGCAGAATATAGATAGATTGGAGAGTTGGGCAGAGAAATGGCAGATGGAGTTCAATCAGGGCAAATGCGAGGTGATGCATTTTGGAAGATCCAATTCAAGAGTGAACTATACAGTAAATGGAAAAGTCCTGCGGAAAATTGATGTCCAGAGAGATTTGGGTGTTCAGGTCCACTGTTCCCTGAAGGTGGCAACGCAGGTAAATAGAGTGGTCAAGAAGGCATACGGCATGCTTTCCTTCATCGGACGGGGTATTGAGTACAAGAGTTGGCAGGTCATGTTACAGTTGTATAGGACTTTGGTTCGGCCACATTTGGAATACTGCGTGCAGTTCTGGTCGCCACATTACCAAAAGGATGTGGATGCTTTGGAGAGGGTGCAGAGGAGGTTCACCAGGATGTTGCCTGGTATGGAGGGCGCTAGCTATGAAGAGAGGTTGAGTAGATTAGGATTATTTTCATTAGAAAGACGGAGGTTGAGGGGGGACCTGATTGAGGTGTACAAAATCATGAGAGGTATAGACAGGGTGGATAGCAAGAGGCTTTTTCCCAGAGTGGGGGATTCAATTACTAGAGGACACGAGTTCAAAATGAAAGGGGAAAAGTTTAGGGGGGATATGCGTGGAAAGTTCTTTACGCAGAGGGTGGTGGATGCCTGGAACGCATTGCCAGCGGAGGTGGTAGATGCGGGCACGATGGCGTCTTTTAAGATGTATCTAGACATTTACATGAATGGGCAGGAAGAAAAGAGATACAGACCCTTAGAAAATAGGCGACATGTTTAGATAGAGGATCTGGATCGGCGCAGGCTTGGAGGGCCGAAGGGCCTGTTCCTGTGCTGTAATTTTCTTTGTTCTTTGTTCTTTGTATAAATGGAACATTTTTCA
Source organism: Heterodontus francisci (assembly GCF_036365525.1). Classification (NCBI taxonomy): domain Eukaryota; kingdom Metazoa; phylum Chordata; class Chondrichthyes; order Heterodontiformes; family Heterodontidae; genus Heterodontus; species Heterodontus francisci. The sequence continues at coordinate 33,574,278 of NC_090392.1, read as the reverse complement.
GGTTGTGACTAGTGGAGTGCTGCAAGGATCAGTGTTGGACCCTCCGCTATTTACAATCCCAAGAGTGTGCTGGAAACAGATTCAATCGTGGTTTCAAGACACCAGTTTTCAGACAATTCAGTTCACTCCACATAATATCAAGAAATGGCTGAAGGCACTGGATACAGCAAAGGCTATTGGCCCTGACAAAATCCCGACTACCACATGGAAGACTTGTGCTCCAGAACTAGCCATGTCCCTAGACAGGCTGTTCCAGTACAGCTACAAAAAGGGCAGTTACCCAAAAATGTGGAAAGTTACCTCGGTACATTCTGTCCTCAAAAAGCAGGCGAAATCCAGTCCGGCCATTTACTGGCCCATCCGTTTATTCTCAATCATCAGCAAAGTGATGGAAGGTGTTGTTGACAGTAAGCTTACAGAGAACATAAAAACTGACTGCAAAAGCGTCTATAGATATGTGAAGAGAAAAAGATTAGTGAAGACAAAGGTGGGTCCCTTACAGTCAGAAACGGGGGAATTTATAATGGGGAACAAAGAAATGGCAGACCAATTAAATACATACTTTGGTTCTGTCTTCACAAAGGAGGACACAAATTACCTCCCAGAAATGTTGGGGAACATAGGGTCTAGTGAGAAGGAGGAACTGTATGAAATCAGTATGAGTAGGGAAATGATGTTAGGGAAATTGATGGGATTGAAGAGCAATAAATCCCCAGGGCCTGATAATCTACATCCCAGAGTACTTAAGGAAGTGGCCCTAGAAATAGTGGATGCATTGCTGGTCATTTTTCAAAATTCTACTTTTACTGTTCCAAAACTCTGGAACAGTTCCAACAGATTGGAGGGTAGCTAATGTAACCCCACTATTTAAAAAAGGAGGTAGAGAGAAAACAGGGAATTATCGAACGGTTAGCCTGACATCAGTAGTGGGGAAAATGCTAGATTCCATCATAAAAGGGGTGGCACAGTGGCGCAGTGGCTAGCACCGCAGCCTCACAGCGCCACGGACCCGGGTTCAATTCTGAGTACTGCCTGTGCAGAGTTTGCAAGTTCTCCCTGTGACCGCGTGGGTTTTCGCCGGGTGCTCTGGTTTCCTCCCACTGCCAAAGACTTGCAGGTGATAGGTAAATTGGCCATTGTAAATTGCCCCCAGTGTAGGTAGGTGGTAGGGAATATGGGATTACTGTCGGGTGGTTCTTGGTCGGCACAGACTCGGTGGGCTGAAGGGCCTATTTCTGTGCTGTATCTCTAAATAAAATAAAAAAGATGTAATAGCAGAGCACTTGGAAAACAATGACAGGATCGGACAAAGTCAATATGGATTTACGAAAGGGCTTGACAAATCTACTGGAATTTTTTGAGATTGTAACTAGTAGAATAGATATGGGAGAACCAATGGATGTGGTGTATTTGGACTTTCAGAAGGCTTTCGATGAGGTCCCACATAAGTTAGCATGCAAAACTAAAGCACATGGGATTGGGGGTAAGGTACTGACATGGATAGAGAATTGGTTGGCAGACAGGAAACAAAGAGTAGGAATAAATAGGTCTTTTCCAAGTGGCAGGCAGTGACTAGTGGGATACCACAGGGATCAGTGCGAGGACCCCAGCTATTCACAATATATATTAATGATATAGATGAGGGAATTAAATGTAATATATCCACGTTTGCAGACGACACAAAGCTTGGGGAATGTTGGCTGTGAGGAGGATGCAAAGAGGCTCCAATGTGATTTAGACAAGTTGGGTGAGTGGGCTAATGCCTGGCAGATGCAGTTTAATGTGGATAAATGTGAGGTTATCTACTTTGGTTATAAAAACAGAAAGGCAGATTATTATCTAAATGGTGATAGATTGGGAAAGGAGGAGGTGCAGTGAGACCTGGGTGTCCTTGTGCACCAGTCGCTGAAAGCAAGCATTCAGGTGCAGCAAGCAGTTAGGAAGGCGAATGGTATGTTGGCCTTCATTGCAAGAGGATTTGAGTACAGGAGCAAGGATGACTTACTGCAGTTATACAGGGCCTTGGTGAGACCACATCTGGAGTACTGTGTGCAGTATTGGTCTCCTTATCTGAGGTCGGATGTTCTTACCATGGAGGGAGTGCAAAGAAGATTTTCTAGGCTGATTCCTGGGATGGCAGGACTGAGGTATGAAGAGAGATTGGACTGATGAGGCCTATATTCACTAGAGTTTAGAAGAATGAGAGGGGATCTCATTGAAACCGTTAAAATTCTAACAGGACTAGACAGGCTAGATGCAGGGAGGATATTCCCGATGGCTGGAGAGTCCAGAACCAGGGGTCACGGTCTCAGGATACAGGGTAAGCCATTCAGAACCAAGATGAGGAGAAATTTCTTCACTCAGAGGGTGGTGAACCTGTGGAATTCTCTACCGCAGAAGGCAGTGGAGGCCCAGTCATTAAACATATTGAAAAAGGACGTAGCTATAACTTCTTAATGCCAAAGAGATCAGGGACATGGGGAGAAAACAGGAACAGTGTATTGAATTAGACGATCAACCATGATCATTTTTGAATGGCGGAGCAGGCCTGAAGGGCCGAATGGCCTACTCCTGTTCCTCTCACCCATGTTTCGCTGCTTCTGTCCCTCAATCACTGGATCACCATAATTGCACTGTGCACCATCTACTAGGTGCACTGCAGCAACTCTCCAAGGCATCCCACAAACCCGCAATGTCTACCACCTGGAAGGACAAGGACAGCAGACACATGGGAACACCCCCACCTGCAAGGTCCCCTCCTAACCACACATTATCCTGACTTGGAATTATATTGCAGTCGCTGGGTGAGAATCCTGGAACTCAATCCCTCGTAACACTGTGGCTATACCTATACCAAATGCACTGCAGTATTTCAAGAAGGCGGCTCAGCACCAGCTTCACATGGGCAATTAGTAATGAGCAATAAGTGCTGGCCTTGACAGTGCTGCCCACATACTATGAATGAATTAAAAACTCAACACAGGCTACATTGAGGATTAAGACTGGGATTTATTCTGGTCTTTATTTAACTGATTAATGATTATGTTCAGTGGGTATTTGATCATATTTTTTAATTCATCACGGAATTTGCTCTGGGTCCCTACATAAATACACGTGTTAGTGCAGCAACTCAAAAGTTGAAGCATATTTGCACTTTCCTGGAGAATAAACTTTGGATCATTTAAATTGGAACCAGTTGAGTAATATCCATTAGAAATTGTGACATAAAGGAAATTTATAAGATTAGGTGTCCATAACAGGATGAAACTGCCCGAGATGGTGAAGAGTAAAACAATAGACTTTCTGCGACTCTCCATCTCTGGGTCACTCTGATTCTCTCCATTGCTTTTGGCCCAGATTCTCCTACGGACTCTACTCGCCACGAGAATGTGTCTGACAGTTAGAGCATTGAGCAGCAACATCAGGAGGAGTGGGAGGCACGGGATTGATATACGGTCAAACCAGCCAAAGATTCTCCATGCAGGTGAAGTGTAAAAGCTTAATTTGATATTACAATACCATGGGATATTGTCAATGATGTACTTAGGCTCATGTATAAAGTACCAAGGAACACTTTTAATAGAGATCAGGGCACAGACCGTTCCAATAACCACAGCTGCTGTTTTCTCAGTGCAATATTTTGCTTTCAGGTTCTGGCAACAAATGGCCACAAATCGATCGAAGGTGAAAGCGACTGTTAACCAGACTGAACTGTCTCGAGATGCAAAAATGAGTGCATTGCTGAGACTACAGGCTACAGTAGTCGACAAGACACTAAATGGAAAATAAATGCCAATTATGCGGTTTAATATCACTCCTGTGATAACCACCAGGAAATCCGTCACCGCCATGGACACCAAATACCAAGTGATACATTTGGAGAGACCGCACCTTCCTCGGGATAGGATCACAATTGCCACTAAATTAGCTGCAAGAAGGCGAAATAAAGGGAAGTTAGAGATCAGATTGTGAGTAAAAGCATTCATTTGATGAGATTGTATGAAAATTATAGCTTGATTAATTGATGCAGTGATCAACAGTCATCTCAATGTCTCAGGAAAGCACCACAGGTTCAGTAACAAATCTCTCCCTTCGTACTTTCTAGCCTCAATCTGGACAGTGCACTGAAGTTCTGGAGAGGGACTTGCAACTCATCAGTTTTCTCAGTCGGAGTCCAGAGTGAGCTAAGCTGATAGCGCCCGACCTGGATGAACAATCATATTAAAGAAGTTTGTGACACCCAAAGTGGATTACTGAATGAAATTCTGACCTGTGCTCCCAAATGGATAGTTGAGCAGGAATGGTCTGGAAAGAACTGCTGGAAAGTAAGATTGGTCAGTTCTAGTCCCCAGACTGGAAGTGGCCTCATCTCAGGGGGGAGTCTGACATTGTGGGGTTGGAATGATTGGAGGAAAGAGTTTGAAGTCGTACAGTCAGAAGCATTGGTCGATACAAATAACAGACAGAGCATCACATTTTGGTCAGCGTTTTCAGGGAATAGGCCAGCCAGCTCATTTGGAAGGACAGTAATAGATGGAATGAATGGATTACAGGACTTAGAACCAATGCCCGGAATGGGTGCTTTCTGGAAATATTACAGGTTAATAATGATTGCCAATAATACATTCTGTCAATATATTTAAGCCGCTCATTGACCTGTAATATATTTTTGATATGTTTACTCGTTATATTCAATGTGACCAATGCATCATGAAAAGAGACCAACAACTGAATGTTGTCTCTATAGTTATCAATGCAAAGTCACTTTTGATCATTTAATGAAACAGCTACTAAACTAATATTTTCACCAATTTCAGCAGCAACTTCATAACTTCTAAATCCAATCATGAATTTATTTAATTATTTATTAAATGCAGTTAGGATTACAAATATTTAATAAAAACTCAAACCAGAGTGCATCACCTGGCAATTCCATCAATAAATCCATGGGAGTGATTTCCGTCTGAACTACCTGAGTCTGAATTATCTCTGATTGAACTGGGACCAGTGAACAGGCGACTCTGCAAGAAACACATTCATCCAAAAATAGCAAACAGCCACTTATTCAGCAATTCTAGCGAACAAAAGCATTTTACAATGAATAACCTGCAGAATTACCTGGGACCGCGATAGCTGCGAGAACGGGATAGTAAATGGCATACACCAGACCGCTGGGTGGGGCGTGCATTTTTTGTGAGAAGTTTGCACTTGGAACCTCACACACACTCTGTCATGCATTCCAAGAGCCTCTTACTTATATTTAATATTAACTCCCCAGTGACACAATTAGATGGCAGAATTACGAACATCATTTACAGTTATCTGAGCAATTTAATTAAATGTTTTTGTGTCATTGTCATTGATAATGAATGTACGGATGAATAATTACTGCACAATTTTAAAGTGAAATTCTGAAGTTATAATATGATCTATTGATGAAACAAAAAACAAAACTCCTGATGTAGGCTGGCCAAGATGGGACTGAGACACACACAGCCCAGGTGAAAGAATTGGCATCTCAATTAGTCACAGAGTCTGATGTACAATTTTAAGAAAGTTATCCATTCTTTCTCTCCTGATCGATATCAAAGGACCAACATGCTGGTAATGCCAGTGTTTGGGTTTTGGAACAGATTCATTTGAGATTTCTCATCCAAAGATTGAGATTCAGCTCAAGGGTTATGACATAGTTGTTATTGCAGAGATGGGCCTGAATGGAAGCTTAACATTCCAGGCTACAAAGTCTTTAGAAAGCAAGGGGAACTAAGAAAATGAGGAGGAGTAGCAATATTGATAAAGAACAGTGCTATAACAATAGAAAGAGAGAATATCATCATTTAAACAAAGGCAATGGAGGTACTCTGGGTAGAGTTAAGGAGCAGAAAGATTTGCAAGACTCTGGTGGAGTTTATCAACAAACCACATGACTTAGTGATGCAGGACCAGATTTTGACAGGAGGATTTATATATGGGGAGATCAGAGAATTGGGTGGCAAAGGAAAAGCAGATATAAATTTCACATAGACTGGGAGAGGCAAAAGAGCTCTACTTGCAAAGGCAATTAGTTATTAAAGTGTATCTAGGACAAGTTTCTGAAATACCACATTTTAGAACTGACAAGTAAACAGGTTTTACTAGATGTAATGATGCTGAAGGCACTGGATACTGCAAAGGCTATGGGTCCTGACAAGATTCCGGCAATAGTACTGAAGACTTGAGCTCCAGAACTGGCTGCATCCCAGCCAAGCTGATCCAGTATAGCTACAACACTAGCATTTATTCAGCAATGTGGAAAATTGAGCAGGTATGCCCTGTCACCAAAACGAAGTACAAATCCAACCTGGCCCATTACCGCTCCATCAGTCTCCTCTCGATCAACAACAAAGTGATAGAAGTGTTTGTCGACAGTGCGATCAAGCGGCACTCAGCAATAACCTGTTCACTGATGCTCAGTTTGGGTTCTGCCAGGGCCACTCAGCTCCTGACCTGATTACACCCTTGGTCCAAACATGGATAAAAGAGCTGAACTCCAGAGGTGAGTTGAGAGTGACTGCCCTTGATATCAAGACATCATTTGACTGGGTATGGCATCAAGGAGCCCTAGCAAAACTGGAATCAATGGGAATTGGGGGATATCTCTCTATTGGTTGGAGTCATACCTAGCAGAAAAGGAGATGGTTGTTCGAGGTCAATCATCTCAGTCTAAGGATATCACGACAGGAGTTCATCAGGGTAGTGTCCTAGGCCCAACCATCTTCAGCTGCTTCATCAATGACCTTCCCTCCATCATAAGGTCAGAAGCTGGGGTATTCGCTGATGATTGCACAATGCTCAGCACCACATGTGACTCCTCAGATACTGAAGCAGTCCGTGTCCATGTGCAGCAAGACCTGGACTACATTCCGGCTTGCACTGATAAGTGGCAAGTATTATTTGCCCCACACAAATGCCAGGTAATGGCCATCTCCAACTGGAGAGAATCTAACCATCACCCCGTGACATTCAATGGCATTACCATCGCTGAATCTTCCACTATCAACATCCTAGGGGGTGACCATTGATAGAAAATGAACTGGACCAGCTCTCTAAAATACTGTAGCTACAAGAGCAGGTCAGAGGCTGGGAATTCAAAGAACAAAGACCAAAGAACAGTACAGCACAGGAACAGGCCATTCGGCCCTCCAAGCCTGCGCCGATCTTGATGCCTGTCTAAACTAAAACCTTCTGCACTTCCGGGCTCCATATCCCTCTATTCCTATCCTATTCATGTATTTGTCAAGATGCCTCTTAAATGTCGCTATTGTACCTGCTTCCACCATCTCCCCCGGCAGCAAGTTCAAGGCACTCACCACCCTCTGTGTAAAAAACTTGCCACGCACATTCCTTCTAAACTTTGTCCCTCACACCATAAACCTATGTCCCCTAGTAACGGACTATTGCACCCTGGGAAAAAGCTTCTGACTATCCACTCTGTCCATGCCACTCATAACTTTGTAAACCTCTATCATGTCGCCCATCCACCTCCGTCATTCCAGTGAAAGCAATCCAAGTTTATCCAACCTCTCGTCATAACCAATTCCCTCCAGACAAGGCAACATCCTGGTAAACCTCTTCTGTACCCTCACCAAAGCCTCCACATCCTTCTGGTAGTGTGGCGACCAAAATTGTACGCAATATTCAAAATGTGGCCTAACTAAGGTTCTGTAAAGCTGAAGTATGACTTGCCAAGTTTTATACTCTATGCCCCGACCAATGAATGCAAGCATGCCGTATGCCTTCTTGACTACCTTATCCACCTGCGTTGCCACTTTCAGTGATCTGTGGACCTGTACGCCCAGATCTCTCTGCCTGTCAATACTCCTAAGGGTTCTGCCATTTACTGTATACATCCCACCTGTATTAGACCTTCCAAAATGCATTACCTCATATTTGTCCGGATTAAACTCCATCTGCCATTTCTCCGCCCAAGTCTCCAATTGATCTATATCCTGCTGTATCCTCTGACAATCCTCATCACTATCTGCAACTCCACCAACCTTTGTGTCCGCTACTTACTAATCAGACCAGCTACATTTTCCTCCAAATCATTTATATATACTAAAAACAGCAAAGGACCCAGCACTGATCCCTGCGGAACACCACTAGTCACATCGCTCTGTGCCGTGTAACTCACCTCTTGACTCCCTAATGCCTGTCCACCATCTGCAAGGCACAAATCAGGAGTGTGATGGAATTCTCGCCACTTGCCTGGATGGGTGCAGCTCCAACAGAACTCAAGGAACTCTACACCATCAAAGACAAAACAGTTTTCTTGATTGGCGCCCTATCCACCACCTTCAACATTCACTCTCTCCACCACTAACGCACACACAGCACCAAGATGCACTGCAGCAACTCACCAAGGCTCCTGAGATAGCACCTTCCAAACTCGCGAGCTTGTCCACCTAGAAGGACAAGGGCAGCAGATGCATGGGAACAGCACCACTTGTAAGTTCCCCTCCAAGCCACACACCATCCTAACTTGGAACTATATTACCATTCCTCCAGTGTCACTGGGTCAAAATCCTGGAACTCCCTTCCAAACAGCACTGCTGGTGTACCTACACCCCAAGGACTGCAACAGTTCAAGAAGGCAGCTCACCACTCACTTCTCAAAGGCAGTTAGGGATGGGCAATAAATGCTGGCCTAGCCAGTAATGCCCACATCCCCTGAACAAATAAAAAAAATGATGACTAACAAGTCAGAATTAATTTATTGTCTGAAAATAAGGGAATAGCTTGAAAACAGTTCCACAACATCATTGATTTCGATAATAAATCAGACAAGCCACAGACTGAACACGGTTTTAAACTTAATGAAACCTGATTCCGAAGGAATGATGTATAACAGAACAAACTCAACTGGGCTGAGCTATTAACAGTTGAACCTATAGAAAAACAGTGGGAGGAATTCAAAGAAATATTTAGGACAATAAAATGTCAACACATTCCCCCAAAGAGCCAAAATTCCTTTTGTGTAGTCAAAAAAACCATGGTCAATACAAGATGCAGTATAAAGCTTTTGGAAAAAGCTTAATAAAAGGGCAAAACTAGGAGAAATATAGGAATCCACAAGGGCCACAAAGAAATCATTAAAAGTTGCAAAACAAGAATACGAAACATAGATACAAATAATACAATGCTAACAGCAAAAGTATTATTTATAAATATATTGAGAGTAAGATACTGACTAAGGGAGGCATGGACCTATTGAAGACCATTGCAGGTCACACTGTAATGGACAACAAGCTAGGGAACAGATAATAAAGGGCATGTACTCAGATTGGCAGGATCTGACTACTGGTGTTTCCCAGGGATCTGTTCTGGGGCCTTAGTGACTTGGAATATGAAATGAAAGAATACATTTGTAGATTAAACTAAGTTAGGTGGGACAGTAAAGAGTGCAGATGGGAGCATAAAGTGACAAAGATAAATAGGTAGATTAAGTTGTTGCCCAAAACTGTCACAAATCGAATCCAATGTGGGAAAGTGTGAGGTTATCCACTTCCAAGATGTATAGGTCACAGTATTTCACAAATGGTTAGATATTAGAAACTGTAGACAAGAGATTTGGGAGTCCAAATACATCAATCATTTAAATCTACTACATAGATACAAAATGTAATCAGCAATGCTAATGGGATGTGAACATTTATCTCTAGGGAGGGGGGCGGACTGAGATATAAAGGGAAGGAGGTTGTGCTTCAGTCATATAGACCCTTGGTTGCACCTCATCTGAGATACTGCATCCAGCTTGTGCTGTTGTTGTTTCCAATGCCTAAGTAGATGCATCTTGACAAATACATGAATAGGATGGGAATAGAGGGATACGGTCCCCGGAAGTGCAGAAGGTTTTAGTTTCGATGAGCATCAAGATCGGCGCAGGCTTGGAAGGCCGAATGGCCTGTTCCTGTGTTGTGCTGTTCTTTGTTCTTTGTGTTCCTTGGGTGGTTCATCTGGTTTCATCCTTTTTCGGCTTTACTCTAATGATTTAGTACAACTGAGCGGTTTGTTCGGACATTTCAGAGGACATTTAAGAGTCAACCACATTACTGTGGTTCTGCAGTCACATGTAGGCCAAACCAGTAAGGACCATAGTGGTCCGATGGGTTTTTATGACAATGGTTTCATGGTCACCATTACTGAGACGTGTTTTTTCTAATATTCCAGACGAATTAATTGAATTCAAATTCTACCAGCTGCCACATCACCACCTCTTCATCACCACTCACCCGGCGATCTGCCTTCAGATGAGCAATGAAGCCTGGCCCTGTAGATGCACTGTGATATAGAGCTCAATCACAATCCTCAATCCCACTCTCAGGTTGTACATTAGATGAACAATGCAGCAAATTCTTGTTGATACAATATGTTACAGAGCCCAAGTTATACTTTAGATGAAGAATGGAGTCTGGCCGTCTGGATACAATGTACTACAGTGCACATTACCTGCATGATAATGTATATGGGATGCAGACTGGAACCTGGCTTTGCAGATACAATGTGTTAAGAGCTCACTCCTGTCGTCAATTTTGACCCTCTGTTCAATTGTTCGACATTGGTAATATGCATGACATTATCTCACTACATTTAGTATTAAATCATTACAGTATGTAATCAATAGTTTACAAAGGACAGTTCAGGGTTATACCACCCCCTAGTTCTTTGGGAAAAAGATGTCACGACATTCCTCGTTACACTTTCGTTCTCAACCACCTTCTCTGGTGCCATCTAATTAGTCTTCTACAGGATCCTCACCTCATTCATTCCCTTATTTATCCTTCCTCTTCCCTTCTCCTTCTGCATAATAATTTCCACCAATCACTGCTGTCTGTTTCTCCTCTTTCTTTCCCACTGATCCATGTGCAAAATTTTACAACATTTATACCACTTCAACCATTAGCTGTCCTGTGCCTGCAGCATTTGGGCAAAAAACAATTCATCTGAGGGAACAGCATTTATAGCTGAAGTCATTCTATCCTTTGAATGTCTAATCTCTCTAAGTACACGACTAAACCTATATTACTTACAGTCCCAGGCTCAGGTTCTACCTTCCATGGGAAATGGAGCCTGATCAGGTGTTGAATTTCAGTAGGTCTGGGGGCCCAAACTTGTTCCAAGTTCTTATTCCTGAATTTGTTGCAGGGGTGTAGAGGTCCTGCATGTTGCCATGTCATGTGTGACTTGCATCTTCTAGATGCTACACCATATTTCTCTCTTCCAAAGTATGCAGCATTAATTCTGCCAGGTCCACATTTGGTCACGTGGATTCAACAATTGGTGATTTTTCATTCAACATTGAACATCAGGCTTTGACAGACAATGTATTACAGAGGCTATTCCGAGAACATAAGAACATATGAAATAGGAGCAGGAGGAAAGCATACGGCCCATTGGACCTTCTCCGTCATTCAATGCAATCCTGGCTAACCTTCTGCCTCAACTCCAATTTCCTGATTGCTCTCGATATCCCTGGATTCCTGAGAGACCGAACATCTGACTATTTCAGCCTTAAATATATTCAGCAATGGAGCACCCACACCCCTCTGGGCGAGACAATTCCAAAGATTCACAACTTTTTTGAGCAAATTCTCTGGCCACAGGAAAGGTACCAGAGGACTGGAGGACAGCGAATGTGGTTCCATTGTTCAAGAAGGGTAGCAGGGATAAACCAGGTAATTACAGGCCAGTGAGTCTAACATTAGTGGTTGGGAATCTATTGGAAAAAATTCTGAGGGACAGGATTAATCTCCACTTGGAGAGGCAGGGATTAATCAGGGATAGTCAGCATGGCTTTGTCAGGGGGAGATCATGTCTAACTAACTTGATTAAATTTTTCGAGGAGTTGCCTAGATGTGTCGATGAGCGTAAAGCAGTTGGTGTAATCTATATGGACTTCAGTAAGGCTTTTGATAAGGTCCCGCATGGGAGATTGGTTCCAGGGCAGTTTGGCAAAATGGATCCAAAATTGGCTTTGTGGCAGGAGGCAGAGGCTGATGGTTGAGGATTGTTTTTCTGAATGGAGGCCTGTGACCAGTGGTATACTGCAGGGATCAGTGCTGGGACCCTTGCTGTTTGTAGTGTACATTAATGATTTAGACGTGAATGTATGATCAGTAAGTTCGCAGATGACATGAAAATTGGTGGTGTCATAAATAGTGCGAAAGAAAGTCTTAGATTACAGGACGATATAGATGGGCTGGTAAGATGGGCGGAGCAGTGGCACATGGAATTGAATCCTGAGAAGTGTGAGGTGATGCATTTTGGGAGGACTAACAAGGCAAGGGAATATACAATGGATAGTAGGACCCTAGGAAGTACAGAGGGTCAGAGGGACCTTGGTGTACTTGTCCATAGATCACTAAAGGCAGCAACATAGGTAGAAACGGTGGTGAGGAAGGCATAGGGTATACTTTCCTTTATTAGCCAAAACATAGAATATAAAAGAAGGGAGGTTATGAAGGAGCTGTATAAAATGCTGGTTAGGCCACAGCTGGAGTACTGTGTACAGTTCTGGGCACCACACTATCGGAAGGATGTGATTGCACTGGAGATGGTGCAGAGGAGATTCACCAAGATGTTGCCTGGGCTGGAACATTTCAACTATGAGGAGAGACTGAAAAGGCGAGGGTTGTTTTTCTTAGAGCAGAGAAGGCTGAGGGGGTACCTGATTGAGGTATACAAAATTATGAGGGGCATTGATAGGTTACATAGGAAGAAACTTTTTCACTTAGCGGAGGGGTCAATAAACAGGGGGCATAGAAATAAGGTAAGGGGTCGGAGGATTAGAGGGTATTTGGAGAAAATTAATTTTCACCCAGAGGGTGGTTGTATTCTGGAACGCACTGCCTGAAGAGGTGGTAGAGGTAGGAACCCTCACAACATCTAAGAAGTATTTAGATGAGCACTTGAAACGCCATAGCATACAAGGCCAAGTGCTGGAAAATGGGATTAGAATAATTAGGTGTTTGATGGCCGCACAGACATGGTGGGCCGATGGGCCTGATTCTGTGCTGTATAATCCTATAACTCTACTGGTGAACTCCAGCTGCTTTGACTGGGTTCTATTAGGCAGTTCTCCAGCAGGTATTGGATTTCTGCTTTTACCTGGTTCTGTTTCTCTGGACTTCAGCGGTAAGGATGATGTTTTATAGGAATGGATTCCCCTACATTTAAATCATATGTGGCTGAGGTTGTACATCCTGGCTTATCCGTACAGACTCTTTTAAATGCTGTGAATAGACTTGTTAGGTCTTCTCGTTGGTCTGCATCAAAATATGAAAGCATAGTGTCTAATCTCCCTAACAATTCAGTATTAGCTAACCCGATAGTGGGAGGTTCAATTTGAGAATTCTCGAGGTCTCCTTCTGTCTCATCCTCACTTTCCCTTTCATCCTTCACTGTCCCTATTACCTGACATAACTGTGCTTGCTTATCCTCCTCCCAGCAATATTATTGTCTTAACATATTGATATGTCACAGCCAACTCTTTTCCCGGTGATCTGGGGTGTCAATCAAATAATTTACCAATTCTCTTGAGCACTTTATATGGACCACTGAACTATGCTTTCAATGGATTACCCTGTAAAGGCAGTAACACTACCACGTCATCCCCTTGTTGAAATGTTCAGGTATGAGCATGCTTGTCTGCCCAATTTTTCATTGTTGTTTGGGTAACTTTAGGTATTCCTGAGCCACTTTGCAGGCTGTCGTGAGCTGGAATACTGTGTGCAGTTTTGGCCTCCTTCTTGAAGGAAGGATGAAAATGCATTGGAGGTGGTTCAGAGGAGGTTTACTGGATTGATACCTGGCATGAGCAGGTTGTCTTATGAGGAAAGGTTGGACAGACTGGGCTTGTTTTCACTGGAGTTTAGAAAAGTGAGGGGAGACTTGATTGAAGTAGATAAGATCCTGAAAGAGTTTTGACAAGGTGAACGTGGAAAGGATATTTCCTCTTGTGGGAGAGTCCAGAACTAGGGGGATCTGTTTTAAAATTAGGGCCTTTTAGGACAGAGATGAGGAGAATTTTTTTCTCTCAGAGGGTTGTGCGACTTTGGAACACTCTGCCTCAGATGGTGGTGGAGTCATAGAGAGATACAACACTGAAACAGGCCCTTCAGCCCATCGAGTCTGTGCCGACAAACAACCACCCATCAATACTAATCCTACATTAATCCCGTACCCCATCCTCACCATTCTCCTACCACCTACCTACACTAGGGGCAATTTTGCAATGGCCAATTTACCTATCAACCTGCATGTTTTTGGCTGTGGGAGGAAACCAGAGCACCTGGCAGAAACCCACGCAAACACAGGGAGAACTTTCAAATTCCACACCGGCAGTACACCAAACCAAACTCGGGTCGATGGAGCGGTGAGGCTGCGATGCTAACCACTGTGCAACTGTGCCGCCCTTCAGGGCCATTGAATATTTTTAAGGTCGGTAGATAGATTCTTGTTAGGCAAGGAAATCAAAGGTTATCGGGTAGATAGAGTGTGGGATTCAAGACACAAACAGATCAGCCATGACCTTATTGAATGGTGGAGCAGGCCAAAGGGGCTGAATGGACTACTTCTGCTCCTAATTCGTACATTTGTATGTTCATACAATGGTTCCAACAGTAATCTTGTAACTGATACCCAGATCTAACCGTGACCTTGTAACTGATACCTGACCAGGCGATTAGAGAAGCATGTAGCATGGGTAATACAGTAATCATGGGTGAGTTCAATCTGCATATAGACTGGGTAAACCTAATGAGCACTAATGCTGTGGAGGACGATTTCTGGGGTGCGTTAGAGATGGTTTTCTAGATCAGTAGGTTGAGGAACTGACTAGAGAACAGGCTGTTTTAGATCTCGTACTATGTAATGAGAAAGGACTAATTAATAATCTTGTTGTAAAAGAACTTCAAGGATGTTTGACCTTAATATGATAGAATTTTACATTATGTTTGAAAGTGAGGTAGTTCAATCTGAAGCCAGGGTTTTAAAATTTGAACAAAGGAAATTATAAAGGTATGAGGGGCAAATTGGCTGAGGTTGATTGGAAAAATACATTAAAAGGTATGCCAGCACAGAGGCAATGGATAGTCTTGAAAGAAACATTACATAGTTTACAGAAACTATACTTTCCTTCAAGGCACAAAACCCCGAAAGTAAAGGCAGTCAACCAAGTCATGATCCCGCATTTTTTTTTCCAAGAAGAATGCAGTGTGCCTTTAAGGCTGGGAAAAGGAGCCGTACTGCTTTCAGGCAGCAGACTCCAGAAGGTGAGTCAAAGAATGCATTTTTGTTGCCCCGGGATACAGCCATTTGGAGACTGCAATTCAAAGGGTGCATTCTTGTTGCCTTGGATACAGCCACTCGGACTGAGCATTGAGAGATACATTTGTTACAATTTAATTTTGAACTGGCTTATAGTGGAAAAACAGACTGTTTTAATGAGGATACAGATAGACAGTGTATGTTAGCACCTGAAAGGAGATCTCTCAGACCATTTCAACTGAAGGAAGAGAATTTAGTCTGTTTATTTATTATTCTCTCTCAGGTTCTAAAGTGTCAAGCCAAAACAGAGATCTCTGATAATTTAAACTGAAGGAAGGGAAGTTAGACTGTGACAATCTTATCCCTCAAAAATTCAAAAGCCAAATTGATTCATTAAAAAGTGTTTGCAAGTTGTTAATTGTAAAAAATCATCACTGGAGAAGGAAAGCAACAATTTCAAGTTCTGGATTAGATTACAGACTGTTCGACTGTTGAAGAACCTTTTTCCCCCATTGGATGGCTGTGAGGACTTCAAGAAACCTTGTACTGTTTCATTTCATTTTATAGATACAGGACTGAAACAGCACCAAGTCTGTGCCGACCAACAACCACCCATTTATACTAATCCTACATTAACCCCATATTCTCTACCACATCCCCACCATTCTCCTACCACCTACCTACACTAGGGGCAATTTACAATGGCCAATTGACCTATCAACCTGCATGTCATTGGCTGTGGGAGGAATCCGGAGCACCCGGTGGAAACCCACGCAGACACAGGGAGAACTTGCAAACTCTGCGCAGGCTGTACCCGGGTCGCTGGAGCTGTGAGGCTGCAGTGCTAACCACTGCACCACCGTGCTGCCCATATCTGGCAGGAGAGTAAATTTGCAAGGACTCTAATTTTTTCTATTTTAAATGTTGTTTATATCTTCATAGTATTTAAGAATTTAGTTTTTTAAATTAAATGGTTAATTTGTTGATTGAAAGAAACCTGGTTTGGTTTGCCTCATTCAGGGATTAATAGATGGTACAATTTGGCTGGGTCCTTCTTTAATTTGGAAAGTTTAAAATGATATGTTAGGTGATCTGTGGAGGGACGGGATTGAATTAACAATGCGTTTCTCCCACCACAATCAGAATCATATATTTTGATCGGGGGCTTTGACTGGAGCGGTCAGTTGTACCATTAAAATTGTATAACATTAGATAAAACTATACATTCCTTCAAGGCACAAAAACCCCAAAAGTAAAGGCAGTCAAGTCTGGATAACAAAGGAAATTAAGGACTGTATAAGATGAAAAGAAAAGGACTATACAGTTGCCATAAATAGTAATAAACCTGAGGATCGAGAGGATTTTAGACTGCAGCAAAGGAGGACGAATAAATTGATAAAGAAAGGGAGAATAGAATATCAATGTAAGCTAGCAAAAATATAAAAATGGACAGTAAAAGCTTCTATAGGTAAGTAGAAAGGAAACATTTGCTAAAGCAAATGTGGGTCTATTACAGACAGAGTCAGGAGAATTTATAATAAGGAATAGAGAAATGGCAGAGAAGCTAAATGATTACTTTGTGTCTGGCTTCACTAAGAAATGCTTGGAGGGGAACTTTCAGGTGGTGATGTTGCCATGCAACTGCTGCCCTTGTCCTTCTAGGTGGCAGAGGTCATGGGTTTGGAAGGTGCTGTCTAAGGAGTCTTTGGTACTGCAGTGTATCTTGTAGATGGGAGACACTCCTGCCACTGTGCGTCTGTGGTAAAGGGAGTGAATGTTTGTGGATGGGGTGCCAATCAAATGGGCTGCATTGTCCTGGTGTTGAGATTCTTGAATGTGGTTGGAGTTGCAGCCATCCATGCAAGTGGAGAGTATTCCATCACATTCCTGACTTGTGTCTTGTAGATGGTGGACAGGCTTTGGGGAGTCAGGAGGTGAGTTACTTGCAACAGGATTCCTAGCCTCTGATCTGCTCTTGTAGCCACAGTACCTATATGGATACTCCAGTTCATTTTCTGGTCAATGGTAACGGCCAGGATGTTGAATGTGGGGGATTCAGCGATGGTAATGCCATTGAATGTCAAGGGGAGATGGTTAGATTATCTCGTGTTGGAAATGGTCATTGTCTGTCACTTGTGTGGCATGAATGTTACTTGCCACTTATCAGCCCAAGCCTGTATATTGTTCAGGTCTTGCTGAATTTCTACACGGACTGCTTCAGTATCTTAGGAGTCATGAATGGTGCTGAACATTGTGCAATCATCAGCAAACATTCGCGCCAGACAAGTGCCAGGCAATGACCATCTCAACAAGAGAGAATCTAACCATCTCCCCTTGACATTCAATGGCATTACCATCACTGAATATCCCACTATCAACATCCTCGAGGCTATCATTGACCAGAAATTGAACTGGAGTAGCCATATAAATACCGTGGCTACAAGAGCAGGTCAGAGACCAGGAATCCTGAGGCGAGTAACCCACCTCCTGACTCCCCAAAGCCAGTCCACCATCTACAAGGCACAAGTCAGGAGCGTGATGGAATACTCTCCACTTGCCTGGATGGGTGCAGCTCCAACAACATTCAAGAAGCTCGACACCATCCAGGACAAAGCAGCCCACTTGATTGGCAGCCCATCCACAAACATTCACTCCCTGCACCACCAACGCACAGTGGCAGCAGTGTGTACCATCTACAAGATGCACTGCAGCAATGCACCAAAGCTCCTTACACGGCACCTTCCAAACCCACAACCTCTACCAACTAGGAGGACAAGGGTCGCAAATGCATGGGAACACCACCATCTGCAAGTACTCCTCCAAGCCACATACCATCCTGACTTGGAACTATATCGCCAGACCTTCACTGTCGCTGGGTCAAAATCCTGGAACTCCCTTCCTAATAGCCCGTTGGTGTTCCTACCCCACATGGACTGCAGCGGTTCAAGAAGGCAGCTCACCACCTCAAGGGCAATTAGGGATGGGCAATAAATGCTGGTCTGGCCAGCGACGCCCACATCCCATGAATGAATAAAAAGAACAAAGTAATTCATGACAACGCTACGTCATCGCCGACATCATCAGGATGCGCCGCGGTGCGCACATGCGCAGACGGTCTCATGCCCTCTGCACATGCGCTGCGGTCCGGCTTGCCAGGGCCGTTTTGCGCATGCGCAGATGACGTCATCGCGTTACGTCGTCTTCCTCGGGCAACGCGCCAGGTTGGCCTCTGCGCATGCGTCAAAGCTTCGGCGCGACTTTTTGAAAGTGGAAGGAGGAGAGGTTTCGTCGGGCATTTTCTTGCATTTTATCTGAATTATTTATTTGTTTTGGAGACTTGCTTCATTTTTATTTGACACAGGAGATTGTTCCAAGGTAAGTTGCTCTGCCTTTGTAAGTTGCTTTGAAAACATTTCCATTGTCTGGGCCACCGCATGTTCTCCAGTCCCTGTTGTGAGTTGCTGTGTGCAGGCAGTACATGTGCTGCAACCTACCGTCTTAACGGTCACTTTCGTTTTTGTAACGTTTTAATGGAGTGCATTCTGTATTTCTTATCTCATCTCATGCTTCCCGTGAGGAGACTGGACTGGCTGCGGCAACAGA
Source organism: Heterodontus francisci (assembly GCF_036365525.1). NCBI lineage: Eukaryota > Metazoa > Chordata > Chondrichthyes > Heterodontiformes > Heterodontidae > Heterodontus > Heterodontus francisci. The sequence continues at coordinate 33,555,369 of NC_090392.1, read as the reverse complement.
CTCTCCGCTGGCAGCAAGGACTGGCTGATGAGATGGAGCCATTTACTATGCCCAACAATTGCCCGGAAGCACCTTCGGATGGAGGTGGCCACGTGCTGGACATCAGTCACGTGTCACAAACCCTGGATCCTGAGCGTCTCACCCCCTGGCCTAATGATCTGATGGACCATACATATGCCTGCCTGTTCAAAGCTCCACTTCCCCTACCTGAGTTACCCTTTCCTTGCTGCTCAGTTACACAGTCACCTGTTCCTGCACCCATCAGGGCAGTGCACATGGACACACAGCCACCTGTTCCTACACCCATCAGAGCAGTGCACATGGGCACACAGTTACCTGCTCCTACACCCATCAGAGCAGTGCACATGGGCACACAGCCACCTGTTCCTACACCCATCAGAGCAGTGCACATGGGCACACAGTTACCTGCTCCTACACCCATCAGAGCAGTGCACATGGGCACACAGCCACCTGTTCCTACACCCATCAGAGCAGTGCACATGGGCACACAGTTACCTGCTCCTACACCCATCAGAGCAGTGCACATGGGCACACAGCCACCTGTTCCTACACCGATCAGAGCAGTGCACATGGGCACACAGTTACCTGCTCCTACACCCATCAGAGCAGTGCACATGGGCACACAGCCACCTGTTTCCCCATCCGCCTTTGAAACAACCATGCAGAGCCTTGTGAGACTCCGCAATTGCCAGCTGCTGCCTGTCAAGCAGAGAGAGCGTCCAAAGGGGTCAAGCACTTGGGGAACATTCAGCAAGAAGAGACTGAGCACTAAAAGAAACAAGCATGCCGTGTCCAGTGGTAGCAGAAATGTGAATGCTCTTGCTGTGAACACAACTGGTGATAGTAGTAGGCAGGATTAAATGGGAATGGATGGGAAGACACACGAGTAACATAACCACTAGCAGGGAACTGCTGGGCTAAATGGCCAGCTTTATGTTCATAGCCCAAAAGAAATGTGCTTCTTTTCCAGCACCCTCACATCATTCATGTTTTCCCTGAGAGCAGCATTGAACCATCACGAGATAGGGGCAGTAACATCATCCTGACTCCTACAGCTGAGGTGGGTACTAAGTGATTCATTGGCGGTGTTATCAGTACATGCCTTTACCGCAGAACACAAAGCATGCTCAACAGTAATTTTATTGGAGGGAGGGAAGCTCTGACACTGATGTTCTTTCCTTATTTCCTTTCATGTAAAACGTGCCCTTGAGAAAACAATCCTTGACACTTAAGGACTGCATTCCAGCAAAGGAGGCAGTGCAGGAGATGACACAAGGATGTGCTGATTCCTGCATCTGAGGTGGGTAATAAGTGCTTCATTGGCGACGTTATCAATTGGTGCCTTCACTGCAGAACTTAAAAAGGTGTGCGCAACAGTAATTTCAGTGGATGGAGGGAGGCAAGCTCTGACTCTGATTTGCTTTATTTCTTTTCATGTAAAACATGCCGTCGAGAAAACAATCCTTGAGACTTAAGGTCAGCATTCAAGCAACGAAGGCAACTGGATCATGCTGCGGAGCTGGTCACGATGTGGAAAGGAACATTGCATTTATGGATGAATTGGGAGTGCACATTGGGATGCGTTTGGGGAACATTCAACAATAATAGACTGAGCTCAGACTCTTGTGACTTTGCCTTCTTCACATGGACAATACAGTAGTGGAATAGAGAGCCACGCGTTCATTAACCACAAGGCTCTCCAGGAACAATCTCTTTAGCTGTGCAGAGCAGAGACTCGGCCTGTCTGTCTAACGGGAATGCTGGAAACACAACTGTCATGTATCCATGCACAGCAGTTCCTCGGATGCTTAATGAACTTAATAAAACTTGTCAATAATTAACCCCAGAATTGTTGAGGCTTTGTTTTGCTTGCTATTTCCCCGACTTTGCAACTGCACTTCAGATATTCAACTGTGGTGGAGGGGTGGAGGTAGGGGGGTAGAGGGAGGGGTGGAGGTAGGGGGGTAGATGGAGAGGGGGGAGGAGTGGGGAGAGCAGGGAGGGGTGGGGAGAGGGAGCATGCAAAATGCAGGGACCAGACAGTTGCAATGCCTGAAGTACTGTGGAGAAGTAGGGGAGAAGCAACTGGATTGGGCATCCGCAGCTGGAGGGAATGGCTGAATGGAGAGGGCCAGATGCGAGAGGCCGTAGAGAGCTGCGGGGAGCGAGTGTGCGAAGACCTCGGTGTCGCCGGGTCCAGGGACTGGCCGGTAAGTCTTTTGCTGTTGTGTTTCTGGCGCATGCACAGAAAAAGGCACTCCTCTTCCGCTCCGCTGCTCCCCCCCCCCCCACTCTCCCCCACCCCCCCACTCCCGCCCTTCATCCCCACCCCTCCCTCTCTTCCCCCCCTCCCTCCTCTCTTCCCCCCTCCCTCCTCTCTTTTCCCCCCTCCTCCTCTCTTCCCCTCCTCCCTCCTCTCTTTTCCCCCCCTCCCTCCCTCCTCTCTTCCCCCCCCTCCCTCCTCTCTTTTTCCCCCCTCCCTCCTCTCTTTCCCCCCCCCCTCCTCTCCTTTCCCCGACACCCTCAACGCTGCTCTCCCTGGCCCCCGCGCTGCTCTCCCCGGCCCCCGCGCTGCTCTCGCCAGACCCCGCGCTGCTGTCTCACTCCGACCATTGTATACTGCCACGTGTTCATTAGGTTGCCTCTGTGTGATTCTTTGAGCAGCACCATCTTTACTCCTGGCAGCTGCTACAGTCGCAATCTGTGACGTTTTCGTGGCACATGCTGTATTTGCGCCACCTACCGTTCGCGTTGTCAACAAATGCGGTCTAAAAAGAAATCCCACTTCTGACCTTATAATTGAAGGAAGGTCATTTATGAAACAAATGAAGATGGTTGGCCCTTGGACACTACCCTGAGGAACTCCTGCAGTGATGTCCTGGAGCTGTGATGATTGACCTCCAACAACCACAACCATCTTCAACCAGCAGAGGGTTTCCCCCCTGATTCCCATTGACTCCAATTTTGCGAGGTCTCATTAATGCCTCACTCGGTCAAATGCTGCCTTGATGTCCAGAGCAGTTCAGCTCTTTTGTCCACATTTGAACAAAGGCTGTAATGAGGTCAGGAGCTGAGTGGCCCTGGCGGAACCCACACTGAGCATCACTGAGCAGGTTACTGCTAAGCAAGTGCCACTTGATAACACTGTTGATGACAACTTCCATAACTTTACTGATGATTGAGAGTGGACTGATAAGGAGGTAATTTGTCATGTTGGACTTGTCCTGCTTTTAGCCTTTGCAGTCTCCAGTGCCTTCAGTTGTTTCTTGATATCATGCAGAGTGAATCGAATTAGCTGAAGACTGGCATCTGTGATGCTGGGGACTTTAGGAGGAGGCCGAGATGGATCATCCACTCTGCAATTCTGGCTGAAGATTGTTGCAAATGCACCTTCTGGAGTCTGCTGCCTGAAAGCAGTATGGCTCGTATTCCCAGACTTATCTTTTGCACTGATGCATGGGGATATTTGTGGAGCCACCTCCTCCAGTTAGTTGTTCGGTTGTCCACCACCGTTCACGACTGGATGCGGCAGGACTGCAGAGCTTAGATCTGATCCGTTGGTTATGGGACCACTTAGCTCTGTCTATCGCATGCTGCTTATGCTGTTTGGAATGCAAGTAGTCCTGGGTTGGAGCTGCACCAGGTTGACACCTCATTTTGAGGTATGCCTGGTGCTGCTCCTGGCATGCCCTCCTGCACTCTTCATTGAACCAGGGTTAGTCCTGCAGCTTGATGGTAATGGTAGAGTGGGGCATATGCTGGGCCATGAGGTTTCATATTGTGTTTAAGTACAATTCTGCTGCTGCTGATGGCCCACAGCGCCTCATGGATGCCCAGCATTGCTTTTCTAGATCTGTTTGAAATCTATTCCATTTAGCACGGTGGTAGTGCCACCCAACACGATGATGGTATCCCCAATGTGAAGACGGGACTTTGTCTCCACAAGGACTGTGCGGTGGTCACTCCTGCCAAAACTGTCATGGACAGATGCATCTGCGGCAGGCAGGTTGGTGAGGACGAGGTGACGTTTGTCTTTCCCTCTTGTTGGTTGCCTCACTACCTGCCGCAGACCCAGTCTCGCAGCTATGTCCTTTAGGACACGGCCAGCTCGGTGAATAGTGGCTCTGCCAAGCCACACTTGCTGATGGACAATGACATCCCCCACCAAGAACACATTTTGTGCCCTTGCCACCCCCAGTGCTTCCTCCAAGTGCTGTTCAACATGGAGGAGTACTGATTCATCAGCTGAGGTGGGGGGCGGGGTGGGGGGAGGTGGCAGGTGGTAATCAACAGGAAGTTTCCTTGCCCATGTTTGACCTGATGCCATGAGACTTCAGGGGGTCTGAAGTTGAGGACTCCCAGGGCAACTCCCTCCCGAAGGTATACCACTGTGCTGCCACCTCTGCTAGTTCTGCCCTGATGGTGGGACAGGACTGCAGTCCCAGGATGGTAATGGCGGTGTCTGGGACATTGTCTGTAAGCTATGATTCAATGAGTTGTCAGGCTGTTGCTTGCCTAGTCTGTGCGACAAGTCTCTCAAATTTGGCACAAGCCCCTAGATGTTAGTAAGGAGGACTTTGCAGGGTTGACAGGGCTAAGTTTGCTGTTGTCGTTTCTGGTGCCTAGTTTGATGCTGGGTGGTCCATCAAGTTTCATTCCTTATTGAATTCATAGCAGTTAGGTACAACTGAGTGGCTTGCTAGGCCATTTTAGAAAGGATTTAAGAGTCACCCACATTGCTGTGGGTCTGGAGTCACAGGAAGGCCAGACCAGGCAAGGGCAACAGATTTCCTTCCCTAAAGGAAATTAGTGAACCAGATGGGTTTTTACCACAATCGACAATGGTTTCATGGCCATTATTAGACTAGCTTTTAATTACAGATTTATTATATTATATGTATATATTATACTATTATAATATATGTAATATAAAGTATTTGCAATCATAGATTTGGAATGATCATTTATTTGTGTCAATAATCTGACATATGAAGCTGCTATAAAACCATTGACTCTGTCATGAGACGGATTGGGAAACGTTACTTAAAGGGATGACGGTGGATAGGCAATGGCAAACACTTAAAGAGCGCACGGATGAACTGCAACAATTGTTTATCCCTGTCTGGCGCAAAAGTAAAATGGGAAAGGTAGCCTAACCATGGCTTACAAGGGAAATTAGAGATACCATTAGATCCAAGGAAGAGGCATATAAATTTGCCAGGAAAAACAATGGACCTGAGGATTGGGAGCAGTTTAGAATTCAGCGAAGGAGGACATTTGATTAAGAAGGGGAAAATAGAGTACGAGTGCAAGCTTGCGGGGAACATAACAACTGACTGTAAAAGTTTCTGTAGGTTTGTGAAGAGAAAAGGATTGGTCAAGACAAATATAGGTCCCTTACTGTCAGAAACGGAAATTTATTATGGGGAATAAAGAAATGGCTGACCAACTAAATGCATACGTTGGTTCTGTCTTCACTAAGAAGGACACAAATATCATACCAGAGATGTTGGGGAACACAGGGTTTAGTGAGAGAGAGGAACTGAAAGAAATCAGTATTAGTAGAGAAATGTTGTTGGGGAAATTGCTGGGATTGAAGGCCAATAAATCCCCAGGGCCTGATGGTCTGCATCCCAGAGTACTTAAGGAAGTGGCCCTAGAAAAAGTGGATGCATTGGTGGTCTTCTTCCAAGATTCTATAGAGTCTGGAACAGTTCCTACAGATTGGAGGATAGCTAATGTAACCCCACTATTTAAAAAGGGAGGTAGAAAGAAAGCAGGGAATTATAGACCAGTCAGCCTGAAGTCGGGAATGTAGAAAATTCTAGAGTCCATTATCAAAGATTTTATAGGAGAGCATTTAGAGAACAGTGGTAGAATTGGGCAGAGTCAGCATGGATTTACGAAAGGGAAATCATGCTTGACAAATCGACGAGAATTTTTCGAGGCTGTAACTAGTAGAGTTGATGAGGGGGAGCCAGTGGATGTGGTTTGTTTGGACTTTCAGAAGGCTTTCGACAAAGTCCCATAGAAGAGATTAGCATGTAAAATTAAAGCACATGGGATTGGGGGTAATGGATTGCGATAGATAGAAAATTGGTTGGCGGACAGGAAACAAAGAGTAGGGATAAATGGGTCTTTTTCCGAATGGCAGGCAGTGACTAGTGGGGTACCGCAGGGATCGGTGCTAGGACCCCAGCTATTCACAATATACATTAATGATTTAGATGAGGGAACTAAATGTAATATCTCCAAATTTGCAGATGACACAAAACTGGGTGGGAGGGTGAATTGTGAGGAGGTTGCAGAGAGGCTTCAGGGTGATTTGGACAAGTTGAGTAAGTGGGCAAATACATGGCAGATGCAGTATAATGTGGATAAATGTGAGGTTATCAAAATGGTAGCAAAAACAGGAAGGCAGATTATTATCTGAACGGCTATAAACTGAGAGAGGGGAATATACAGCGAGACCTGGGTGTTCTCGTACACCAGTCGCTGAATGTAAGCATGCAGGTGCAACAGGCGGTAAAAAAGGCAAATGGTATGTTGGCCTTTATAGCGAGAGGATTTGAGTACAGGAACAGGGATGTCTTGCTGCAATTATACAGGGCCTTGGTGAGGCCATACCTGGAATATTGTATGCAGTTTTGGTCTCCTTATCTGAGGAAGGATGTTCTTGCTATAGAGGGACTGCAGCGAGGGTTTACCAGACTGATTCCTGCGATGGTGGGACTGACGTATGAGGAGAGGTTGAGTCGGTTAGGATTATATTCGCTGGAGTTCAGAAGAGTGAGGGGGGATCTCATAGAAACCTATAAAATTCCAACAGGGCTTGACAGGGTAGATGCAGGAAGGATGTTCCCGATGGTGGGGGAGTCCAGAACCAGGGGTCATTGTCTAAGGATGCGGGGTAAACCTTTCAGGACTGAGATGAGGAGAAATTTCTTCACCCAGGGAGTGGTGAGCCTGTGGAATTCGCTACCACAGAAAGCAGTTGAGGCCAAAACATTGTATGTTTTCAAGAAGGAGTTAGATATAGCTCTTGGGTGTAAAGGGATCAAAGGGTATGGGGCAAAAGCGGGAACAGGCTACTGAGTTGGATGATCAGCCACAATCATAATGAATGGTGGAGCAGGCTCGAAGGGCCGAATGGCCGACTCCTGCGCCTATTTTCTATGTTTCTATTTTTCTATGAGCAGTAATGAAGGAGCAAATGTGGCGATGGCATGTTAGCATGAAGAAATACCAATCACTTACTTACATTGGATCATATTGTGAACAGTTCAAATACCAGTGCGCCTCTTCTTAGTATTTGATATTGAATGCACAGCAGGCAGATTCACCATCAAAATCCATCGGTAAATGCAACTGGTAATCACAAGTTTACAAGTTAGGTAGACTGTGGTTTACCTGTGTGTGCAGGAATGGACAGAGTCACAGTCACACGGCGAGTGTGCACAATAACACAGCAGGTATCGAAATACTGTGACGCCACAATATTCAGATGTGACATTTCACTTCGCACTTCACATTAGCTAATTGCAGATGAAGGAAAGAAAAGAGAGTAAGAAAGAAATACACATTGGGTCTTTCCTTATCCTGTTATACTCTTTTGTTTGACTATTCTGACTATTGCTGATCTATGTGTGATGTTCTCTTATTTAGATGTACAAAAGATGCACATGGATTACAATTTCTTTTTCACTTTGGCAGCAACTTGCCTCCCAGAGCCATGAACTCCTGATCATCACAGCTTCCCTTTTTCATGTACATGACAGGATATCAAAGACCAAGTGTGAGTTCAGAAAAACGCCACTTCCTTATTGAGCTCCTTTCCTGTCCTACTTTTTTCAACAATACGGGTGTCCTGTACTAGAACCTGGGCCTTCTCATTGACTCCTTAATGCAAAACTGAATTGAGTTTTCTCCAGCACAAAACAAAACCTTGCTCTGTCTCCCTCTCTGCTTCTCTTAAATTTGATATTAAAACACAATTTCTCAGATAGTAGAAGATAAGGTAACTGGTAAAAAAAAAGAGGGAAGATGGTGAGACATTATTTTACTCAGTGAAATATTATGGTCTGGCATGTATTTCCAGTTTTATATGGAGATTTTCACCTCCGTAACCTCGCATGACTCAGCCCGGATCTCAGCTCATCTGCTGCTGAAACCCTCATCCTTGCCTTTGTTATCTCTAGACTTGACTATTACAACACACTCCAGCCACCGTCCCATATTCTAACTTCTATAAATTCGAAGTCATCCAAATCTCTGCTGCTCATATCCTAATTTGCACCAAGTCCCGTTCATTGGCTCCCAGTTAAGCAACACCTCAATTTTAAACTTCTCATTCTTGGAAGATGAGTTTGCAGAATGCTTTCACGGAATTTGCTGGAACAATATGTGGTGGAACCAACTAGGGATAAGCTATCTTAGAAGTAGCATTGGGTAATGAGGCAGGTTGAATTAGCAATCTCATAGTAAAAGATCCTTTGAGAAAATGTGATTTTAATAGGATTGAAATCCACATTAAGTTTGAAAGCGACATACTGCAGTCCCCTACAAAATCTGAAACTTAAACAAAGCCAATTACATATGTATGAGGACAGACTAGCTAAGGTTGATTGGGTAAACAGGCTAAAAGATATGGCAATAAATAAAAAGTGGGAAACATTGAAAGAAACAATTACAAAAATTTACCAAAAGCTACATTCCATTAACAAGCAAAACCTCAGCAAGAAAACTCAATTTCTGGCTTGCTAGATATGTTTTTTTTATTTATTCATGGGATGTGGGCATCGCTGGCTAGGCCGGCATTTATTGCCCATCCCTAATTGCCCTTGAGAGGGTGGTGGTGAGCTGCCTTCTTGAACCGCTGCAGTACATGTGGGGTAGGTACACCCACAGTGCTGTTAGGAAGGGAGTTCCAGGATTTTGACAGTGAAGGAACAGCGATATAGTTCCAAGTCAGGATGGTGTGTGACTTGGAGGGGAACTTGCAATGGTGCTGTTCCCATGCATTTGCTGCCCTTGTCCTTCTAGTTGGTAGAGGTCGCGGGTTTGGAAGGTGCTGTCTGAGGAGCCTTGGTATGTTGCTGCAGTTTATCTTATAGATGGTACACACTGCTGCCACTGTGCATCGGTGGTGAAGGGAGTGAATGTTTATGAATGGGATGCCAATCAAGTGGTCTGCTTTGTCCTGGATGGTGTCGAGCTTCTTGAGTGTTGTTGGAGCTGCACCCATCCAGGCAAGTGGAGAGTATTCTATCACACTCCTGACTTTTACCTTGTAGATGGTGGACAGGCTTTGGGGAGTCAGGAGGTGAGTTATTCGCCACAGGATTCCTAGCCTCTGACCTGCTCTCGTAGCCACGGTATTTATATGGCTACTCCAGTTCAGTTTCTGGTCAATGGTAACCACCAGGATGTTGATAGTGGGGGATTCAATGATGGTAATGCCATTGAATATCAAGGAAAGAGGGTTAGATTTTCTGTTGTTGGAGATAGTCATTGCCTGGCACTTGTGTGCGTGAATGTTACTTGCCACTTATCAGCCCAAGCCTGAATATTGTCCAGGTCTTGCTGAATTTTTATACAGACTGCTTCAGTATCTGAGGAGTTGTGAATGGTGCTGAACATTGTGCAATCATCAGCAAACATCCCCACTTCTGACCTTATGATTGAAGGAAGGTCATTGATGAAGCACCTAAAGATGGTTGGGCCTAGGACACTCCCCTGAGGAACTCCTGCAGTAATGTCCTGGAGCTGAGATGATTGACCTCCAACAACCACAACCATCTTCCTTTGCGCTCGGTATGACTCCAATCAGTGGAGAGTTTTCTTCCGATTCCGATTGACTTCAGTTTTGCTAGGGCTCCTTGATGCCATACTCGGTCAAATGCTGCCTTGATGTCACCTCACCTCTTGAGTTCAACTCTTTTGTCCATGTTTGATCCAAAGCTGGAATGAGGTCAGGAGCTGAGTGGCCCTGACGGAACCCAAACTGAGCGTCACTGAGCAGGTTACTGCTAAGCAAGTGCCACTTGATAGCACTGTCGATGACATCTTCCATCACATTACTGATGATCGAGAGTAGACTGATGGGGTGATAATTGGCCGGGTTGGGCTTGTTCAACTTTTTGTGTACAGTACATATTTGGGCAATTTTCTAAATTTTCGGGTAGATGTCGGTGTTGTAGCTATACTGGAATATCTTGGCTAGGGGCGCAGCAAGTTCTGGAGCACAGGTCTTCAGTACTATTGCCGGAATGTTGTCAGGGCCCATAGCCTTTGCAGTATCCAGTGCCTTCAGTCATTTCTTGATATCACGCGGAGTGAATCGAATTGGCTGAAGACTGGTATCTGTAATGCTGGGGACTTCAGGAGGAGGCCAAGATTGATCAACAACTCGGCACTTCTGGCTGAAGATTGTTGCAAATGCTTCAGCCTTATCTTTTGCACTGATGTGCTGGGCTCCCCCATCATTGAGGATGGAGATATTTGTGGAGCCACCTCCTCCCGTTAGTTGTTTAATTGTCCATCACCATTCACAGCTGGATGTGGCAGGACCGCAGAGCTTAGATCTGATCCGTTGGTTATGCGATCGCTTAGCTCTGTCTATCGCATGCTGTTTACGTAGTTTGGCACGCAAGTAGTCCTGTGTTGTATCTTCACCCGGTTATCACCTCAATTTGAGGCAAGCTTGGTGCTGCTCCTGGAATGCCCTCATGCACTCTTCATTGAACCATGTTTGGTCTCCTGGCATGATGGTAATGGTAGAGTGGGCAATATGCAGGGCTCTGAAGTTACCAATTGTGGTTGAGTACAATTCTGTTACTGCTGATGGTCCACGGTGTCTCATGGATGCCCAGTTTTGCATTGCTAGGTCTGTTCGATATTATATCCCATTTAGCACGGTGGTAGTGCCACACAACATGATCGAGTGTATCCTCAATGTGAAGGCAGGTCTTCATCTCCACAATGACTGTGCGGTGGTCACTCCTGCCAATACTGTCATGGACAGATGCATCTGTGGCAGGCAGATTGGTGAGGACGAGGTGACGTTTGTTTTTCCCTCTTGTTGGTTCCCTCACTTCCTGCCGCGGACTCAGTCTAGCAGCTATGTCCTTTAGGATCCGGCCAGCTCGGTCAATAGTGGTGCTACTGAGCCACTCTTGTTAAGGATAGCATAAGATTAATAGAAGAGGCTTAAAATGTTGCAAATAATTACAGTACGTTTGAGGACTAGGAGTACTTTAGAAACCAGCAAAGGATGACCAATACGTTGATAAAAAGGGGAAAATAGAAATGAGAGTACACCAGCCAGGAATATAAAAACACCTTGTCAGAGCTTTTACAAGTATATAAAGTGGAGGAGAGTAGCGAATGTAACCTTTTGTCCCTTACAGGCAGAAACAGGAAAAATTGGCACGAGGAATGATGAAACGGCAGAGACTTAGGCAAACATTTTGTGTTGGTCTTCACAGTCGAAAATACAAATTACATACAAGAAATAGAGGGTAATCAAAGGGCTACTAAGAGTGATGAACTTAAGGAAATTAATACCAGCAGAGAAAAAGTATTAGAGATGCTTAAGGGACTAAAAGCTGCCTGTGATATGCTCATCCTGCACTATGTGGGAAATCAGGGACGTTTCCAGTATCCCTGATGACCACGTGTGCAGAAAGTGATTCCATCTGCAGCTACTGGCTACCCGCATTACTGAGCTGGAGCTGCGGGTGGATTCACTGCGAAGCATCCGCGATGCTGAGATTATCGTGGATAGCACGTTTAGCGAGCTGGTCATACTGCAGGCAAATGCTGCAAAGGCAGGAAGGTGAATGGTAGACCACCAGGCAGAGTAGAGGAAGGCAGGTAGTGCAGGAGTCCCTTGTGGCCATCCCCCTCTCTAACAGATATACCGCTTTGGATACTGTTGGGGGAGATGGCTGAGAGGAAAGCAGCAAGAGCCGAGTTCATGGCACCATGGGTGGCTCTGCTGCAAATGAGGAAAGGAAGAAGAGTGGCAGGGCTATAGTGATCGGGGATTCAATCATAAGGGGAACAGACAGGCATTTCTGCGGCCACAAGAAAGACTCCAGGATGGTATGTTGCCTCCCTGGTGCTCGGGTCAAGGATTTCTCTGAGCAGCTGCAGGGCATTCTGAAGGGGGAGGGCGAGCAGCCAGTTGCCGTGGTACATATCGGTACCAACGACATAGGTAAAAATGGTCCTACAAGCTGAATATAGGGAGTTAGGACATATGAGGAAGTGGAGACCTCCTCACAGACCTAGAACCATAGAACCATAGAAAAATTACAGCACAGAAGGAGGCCATTCAGCCGTCATGTCTGTGCCGGCCAGAAAAACTAGCCGCCCAATCTAATTCTACTTCCAGCACCTGGTCCATAGCCTTGCAGGTTACAGCATTTCAGGTGCATGTCCAGGTGCACCTTTTAAAAGAATTGAGGGTTTCTGCCTCCACCATCATTCCTGGCAGTGAATTCCAGACACCCATCACCCTCCGGGTGAAATGGTTTCTCCTCATGTCCCCTCTAATCCTTCTCCTAATCACCTTAAATCTGTGCCCCCTGGTAATTGACCTCTCCACTAGGGGAACCAGGTCATTCCTGTCTACTCTATTTAGGTCCCTCATAATTTTGTACACCTCAATTAAGTGACCCCTCAGCCACCTCTGTTCTAAGGAAAACAACCCTAGCCTATCAAATCTTTCCTCATAGCTGCAACTTTCAAGCCCTGGCAGCATTCTTATAAATCTCCTCTGTAATCTCTCCAGAGCAACTATGTCCTTCTGTAATGTGGTGACCAGAACTGTACACAATATCCAGCTGTGGCCTAACCAGTGTTTTATACAGTTGCAGCATTACATCCCTGCTTTTGTATTCTATACCTCGGCCAATAAAGGAAAGCATTCCATATACCTTCTTCACCACTTTATCTACCTGTGCTGCCACCTTTAGGGCCTGTAGACATGCGCTCAAAGGTCTCTCACTTCTTCTACCCCTCTCAATATCCTCCCGTTTATTGCGTATTTCCTCGCTTTATCTGCCCCCCACAAGTGCATTACCTCACACTTCTCTGGATTGCATCCCATCTGCCACTTTTCCACCCACTCAATCAAACCATTGATATCATTCTGGAGTCTACAGCTATCCTCTTCACTATCAACTACATGACCAAATTTTGTGTCATCAGCAAATTTCCCAATCATGCCTCCCACATTTAAGTTCAAAACACTAATATATACCACAAACAGCAAAGGACCCAGCACTGAGCCCTATGGAATGCCACTGGAACCAGCTTTCCATTCACAGAAACATCCGTCAACTACTACTCTGTGTTAGCGGGAATGAATCTAGAAGAATCACTCGACACTCAGGTCTGCTCCAATGTCAAACAGTTTATTGAGTTATGCCAGCGGGAAGCAGGTCACTGGGCTGTCCAGATGCCTCTCCACCGAACAAAAGAAAATCCACAACAGATATACAGTTACTCAGCCCATCCCGGCTGGACATAATCCAATCATAGCGGTTATTGATTACATATATTACATTCATTACCAATAAAATTATTAATTATGCATCATGTGGTTGTGGGGATAGCTCATGGTATGCCCCTGACCATCTCAGCTTGTTTACCAAACCCCCCTTATCAACTATCCTTGAGTCTTCACAATGAATCCTTCTACCTCTATCAGGCCTGCATTCCTAGTTGCTTTGTGTAGTCCGCAATTAGACAGAGCAACTGTCTTATGCACTGATATGGGGGGCCCTCCTTGGTCAGGCTAATTGCCTGTGCTAAGCAGTACGATGCTCAAGGCTGCAAGCTAACTAACTTGTCTCACAATGCCTTGGGTAAATACTCCATTTTGTAACAATATGTGGCTACACTTTCATCTTATATATATATGTGTATTTATTTAGCTGCATCGGCCACAATTTTTCCCTCTACAATCCCCCCTTTCAGTAAAGGACTACCCCTAGTCCTGTTAACCGACATACCTACTTTATTATCCCCGTTTTAACCCTGTCCAGTATTCCCTGCCTCTACGTGCTGGCCAGTCACGTGATTTCAGGAACCCCGGTCACTTAAATCAAATCAATATGACCCAAATTATCGTGTCCCTTTGAGGTTAACCTCCTGTGTTGTTCCTTTACCAAAACCTTTGCTTTCTTTCGCTTAGTTTATTGTCCGCATGATCTACAAGCCAATATACCCCAGGTGGGAGCCAGTACCAATTGCACTCCCACCAACACGTGTGATATTATCCTGATCCAAGGGTGAATATTGACGTTGATCCCCCAATACCAAACTCTTCCCCGCCAGCTTGTACTTTGAAGTTCTTGTTCAGTATTTTCCTTGAGAACCTTTAACTTTCTTTTTAACTGATGGTGAAGCTTCACTGAGTGACCTACTTTGTCCCGTAATCCACTCAATTTCTCATCTATGTGTGGGATTGGGGCTTGCTCTGACTCTTTATAATGCTGGAGGTGATCGTGGAGCTGATCAGTTGCATTAACGGCTTCCAGTCCCCGCTGTTGGATATAAACTATCCAGGCTAGTCCTATAGTGACTGGTTGTTGAGGGGTAAAACAGAAGTCTGGGTATGGTATGGGACAGCGTCAACTTCCATAGCAGTATGATGTTTCGATGGTGGAAACGCAGTACTTTCCATTTACCTGGTACCCCGACCTTGCAAAATCTCTGTCAGATAATATCGGAGGGAGGTATTGCCCTGTCGATCCAATCTGGTACCTCCCCCCTTTGGAGCTGATCGAGGTTGTGTCTCATTTGTTCCACTATCCACAGCCCATAAGTGTGGCACAATTGTCCATGCCGGGTATGGCATCCAAAGTGATTAATAGTCCTGGCATGGGCCTCCAGCACTGCTATTCCATCTAATTGTATTTCCATTGTTCTCTGCCCCAGACCTGTTTAATTGGGCCGCCTCAGCTTGAATTATGAGTTCCCTTATAACCCTCCAGAGTCGTTCCACATTCTCGTTTACCGCTTGTGTATGTAAAGAATTGATTAAAGTAGTCCCAGTATTGATCCCTGTTACTTCATCATTTAATATTTTTTCCTCTTGTATCTATGAAATGGGTTACGCCCCCTTATCCTTGTGGCCCCTGTGGCAACAGCAGCTTGTCGCACTACAACAGTGGCTAACATACTATACATAGTCTTAGCCTGGCATCCAGATACCTGAGATATTGACCAGGACAGGCACAATTTCATGTTTTACATTATCATACAACGCTTCCCCTGGGTTTGATGTACCCACACACATCCATGTTCCTTTCAACTTTCCTTATCATCTGTTGCCCAATGGGAGGGGCACAAACAATTCCAAAGACACAGCTTTCAGTTACCCCTTCCCCTTTCTGTCTGGTCATGCAGTTAGCACGGTCATCTGTGGAACACCGTACACATACTGCATCTTTGCCCGGATTCACCGTAAGCCATGCATTCAACTAGGTTTCCCCGCCGTTATACACTTCCCATCCAACATGTTGTGCAATGCCCCATAGTTCATATAGTCCATATTAATACTCCTTTCATTAATCTGTTGTGCATCCATTACCGGGTCTTTGTTCTTTCTCTCTGGGTATTAGCATCAGGCCCCACAGCCACTGCAGTCCAGATCCTTCCCATTCTCCACTAGTGGTTATATCTGTAATTTAAAAACACTGCCCTGGTGGTCACCAGGTGTTAGTACTTATCCATGTTATGAGTATCCCCTGATGAGGGATACATGTCTACCTGTGGGGACTGAACATGTCCTGGGGAATCCAGGAGTTAATTTATATTCTTATCATCTCTACTCTTTCGAAATTATCTATATGGTCCCGTCACGCTCGGGCTTCGTTCCCCACAATCCTTGCCCAGTTAGTAGCCCATCTAATAATAATCCAAATGCCTATCAATACTACCATTATTCCCAGCCCCCCGAGTAGTCCATTCTCAAGTGTATTCTTCCATTCCCGGTATCTCTTTGCGTACCAGGTGGTGTTTATTTCGGAGTCTATCATTTGCTGTTGTCTTTATATACCTTCAGTTGGGACCAATGTTTCCATCGGCCCTTCCCTTTACCATTACTTTGTCTCCCACAACAGGCACATTTGTCTGTTCCTCTTTCATGTTTCTATAGAACCTCCTGCCTCACCTTGTGCAGTTGTCTGCACAATTCCTTCAAAAATCTTTTAACCCTTTCTCTTGCGGGTCCTATTTCCTCACTACCTGCTACGACATCCCCTGGCAACCTCATTGCCCTTCCTGTCATTATTAAGGTGTTTAATATATACTGATTATTATAAAGTCATTTTCTCTATGTGAGTTGTCTCACTGCACTGGCTGCATTAAACATTTCATGCCATGCTGTTCCTCAAGTCAGTAAACATGTTTGAGACCTGTTCGTCAGGTGATCTTATCAAAAGATCAAAAATGGCCAGACTTTCAAATGTAGCTCTCCTAAAAACTCATATCTCCAAGAGAAAACTAACAATTGCCAGTCTTATCTACATTTTCCTGACTTTCACTGGAAAATTCTAGACTTCTTGGAAATTTCACACTATATTAATTTAGCTGTTTGAATTCTAATTTCACCATTTGTTTATACCCAGAATTCCTTTATTAGCTCTTGCATCAGCCAGATATAACTGCCAATTCCTATTAATTATAATTCTATTTCATTTTGAGCCCTGGAGAACCTTTACAATCAATATTCATAAAACAGAAATCAAACATTTCCATTTGATTCCAGGCATTACTATATATTTGTTTTTGTTTTACCTTAGATGACATTTTAATTCCTTAAATAACTTGCCAAATTAAACTGGATTTTCGACATCTCAGATTATTCCAAATTCAAATAACAGTAAATTTCCCTTTGAATGCTTTAAATAACACTCATATCAATTTAATTTTGTTTATCGATTCCAATTTCTTATGCCCAGACTTGGTGATATTGCATTTTTTATTAAAGACAGAAGTGCTTGCAACTATCTCTCCTTCTCAAGCACTTTGTCTCATTGATAAAGATAGTTGCAGCAAGGTTAATTTCTTGCATGTCTCCAAGGGGGCGGAGCAAAGCATTCTCAGTTGTGTCGCTTAACGTAACCTTTTTTTTCCCTTTTCGAAAAGAACTAAACTCCATTTTAAACGTTTTTTTTTGGTATCCTTAGGATTTTCAAACAATAAAATGTTTAGTAACATTATCAACTTCAAAGGAAACCATCTCCATCAGGAAAGACAGCATTTTAGATTAAACTCCAATTGTTTCCAAACTTTTAGCATCTTTTGTAAGAGATTTCTAGTCGAAGGATTTTATACGACCAAGATGATTCCAAATTCCAGTTCACGTCAATGAGCATTTAAAAGTTTTCCTCAACTTAACAGGTTAGTTAACCTTAACAGTATTAATTTAATACAGACTTATTAACTTATAATACTTATTAACTACACATAGAACAGAATAACACGTGTTTTTTTTAAAAGATAGGTAAATTACGTCATTTTTCTTCTTTCTTCAGGCGCCTTTTCAAATGACTGTAATAAAACCAAAAACTAAAGAAAAAGTTATTTAACATTCTTATAACAAAAGATTTAACACCAGCTTTTTAAACAGACAGAATCTTTCCTATATCTCCTTTGTTTATCCTTCTCTCCCTTAAACCAATATCCAATTCCTGACATTTGCTACTTAAAACAGTCAGTAAAACATGTCTTTAATTTAAACTCCAAAAAAACTAGAACAGATTTTAAACTGGAACTCCAATTAAAGCAGGAGTTGTAAACTTCAAATTGGATTTCTGCCAAACATCTTCAGACCTTCAAGGCTGAAGCTAATCTCTTAGAAAATTGTTCATTGCCTTTTCACAGTTGCAAAACCAACTTTTAAAATTAAAATAAAATTTTAACTTAAAATATAATTCAATTTTATATCCCATTCCTGAGTGCACAATCTTAAATCGAAATGAACACACTCAACAATCACTTTTCACACCCATTCAATTCCAAACAACTTAATAGACTCATGCTTTCAACATTAAAGCCAGACAACAAAGAGTTAACGACAGTCAGTTCTACAGAACACAAGTTCCACAGAACACAAGCTGTACATCCCAGACATTCAATTCATTTGTGGACGCTTCCAACATTCTCACAGTTGAATCAAAGACACAGCAACTTGTTTTTACTCTAAAACATAGTCTTTTATGTCACTCTGCCATAAACATAGTGAATGATTTTCTTCTTTTTGTCACCACTCCCTTTGTTTTGCGGCAGGGTCGTGGGGATTCCAATTAGATTAAATCATCTTATCGATAAGTTTCTTGTTCTGAACTGCCAAATAACACGTAAGGGAACCCTCTGGTCCCCGCTCGAGCTCTATCTTTTCACTGGCCAGGCTTGGGTAGGATTAGAACCGTTAGAATCTACTCTCAGAGGTCCGCTTTCAACCTAGCGCAACTTGTAGTAGACCGTCTCTTGGGTCACAAGTCTGTCAGTATTTCACACAACAAGCTTATGATATATATACACATACATATATTCCAAACCCTCCTTGACAGTGCCTACGTCTCTTAACGAACTACCTACTACCGTTTGACCATTGTTCAGATCCTGTTCACAAACTTGGCATTTGTCGGTCGCGAAACACCACCCGGCCCTGGGATAAGCTTTAAAGATACTCAACCGGTATTCCTGATGGCATCAAGCGACCGCCAAATCCTGTTCTCAAGTTCGGGATCAGGCTCCAGCCAACTCCCCCTTGGCCCTTTCGGGGTTACAGAAGAGCTGACTTATACCTGATCCTGCCGACTACGCCAATTGTTAGCGGGAATGAATCTAGAAGAATCACTCGACACTCAGGTCTGCCCCAATGTCAAACAGTTTATTGAGTTACGCCAGCGGGGAGCAGGTCACTGGGCTCTCCAGATGCCTCTCCACCGAACAAAGGCAAATCCACAACAGATATACAGTTACTCAGCCCATCCCGGCTGGACATAATCCAATCATAACGGTTATTGATTACATATATTACATTCATTACCAATAAAATTATTAATTATGCATCATGTGGTTGTGGGGATAGCTCATGGTATGCCCCTGACCATCTCAGCTTGTCTACCAAACCCCCCTTATCAACTATCCTTGAGTCTTCACAATGAATCCTTCTACCTCTATCAGGCCTGCATTCCTAGTTGCTTTGTGTAGTCCGCAATTAGACAGAGCAACTGTCTTATGCACTGATATGGGGGGCCCTCCTTGGTCAGGCTAATTGCCTGTGCTAAGCAGTACGATGCTCAAGGCTGCAAGCTAACTAACTTGTCTCACAATGCCTTGGGTAAATACTCCATTTTGTAACAATATGTGGCTACACTTTCATCTTATATATATATGTGTATTTATTTAGCTGCATCGGCCACAATTTTTCCCTCTACAATCCCCCCTTTCAGTAAAGGACTACCCCTAGTCCTGTTAACCGACATACCTACTTTATTATCCCCGTTTTAACCCTGTCCGGTATTCCCTGCCTCTACGTGCTGGCCAGTCACGTGATTTCAGGAACCCCGGTCACTTAAATCAAATCAATATGACCCAAATTATCGTGTCCCTTTGAGGTTAACCTCCTGTGTTGTTCCTTTACCAAAACCTTTGCTTTCTTTCGCTTAGTTTATTGTCCGCATGATCTACAAGCCAATATACCCCAGGTGGGAGCCAGTACCAATTGCACTCCCACCAACACGTGTGATATTATCCTGATCCAAGGGTGAATATTGACGTTCATCCCCCAATACCAAACTCTTCCCCGCCAGCTTGTACTTTGAAGTTCTTGTTCAGTATTTTCCTTGAGAACCTTTAACTTTCTTTTTAACTGATGGTGAAGCTTCACTGAGTGACCTACTTTGTCCCGTAATCCACTCAATTTCTCATCTATGTGTGGGATTGGGGCTTGCTCTGACTCTTTATAATGCTGGAGGTGATCGTGGAGCTGATCAGTTGCATTAACGGCTTCCAGTCCCCGCTGTTGGATATAAACTATCCAGGCTAGTCCTATAGTGACTGGTTGTTGAGGGGTAAAACAGAAGTCTGGGTATGGTATGGGACAGCGTCAACTTCCATAGCAGTATGATGTTTCGATGGTGGAAACGCAGTACTTTCCATTTACCTGGTACCCCGACCTTGCAAAATCTCTGTCAGATAATATCGGAGGGAGGTATTGCCCTGTCGATCCAATCTGGTACCTCCCCCCTTTGGAGCTGATCGAGGTTGTGTCTCATTTGTTCCACTATCCACAGCCCATAAGTGTGGCACAATTGTCCATGCCGGGTATGGCATCCAAAGTGATTAATAGTCCTGGCATGGGCCTCCAGCACTGCTATTCCATCTAATTGTATTTCCATTGTTCTCTGCCCCAGACCTGTTTAATTGGGCCGCCTCAGCTTGAATTATGAGTTCCCTTATAACCCTCCAGAGTCGTTCCACATTCTCGTTTACCGCTTGTGTATGTAAAGAATTGATTAAAGTAGTCCCAGTATTGATCCCTGTTACTTCATCATTTAATATTTTTTCCTCTTGTATCTATGAAATGGGTTACGCCCCCTTATCCTTGTGGCCCCTGTGGCAACAGCAGCTTGTCGCACTACAACAGTGGCTAACATACTATACATAGTCTTAGCCTGGCATCCAGATACCTGAGATATTGACCAGGACAGGCACAATTTCATGTTTTACATTATCATACAACGCTTCCCCTGGGTTTGATGTACCCACACACATCCATGTTCCTTTCAACTTTCCTTATCATCTGTTGCCCAATGGGAGGGGCACAAACAATTCCAAAGACACAGCTTTCAGTTACCCCTTCCCCTTTCTGTCTGGTCATGCAGTTAGCACGGTCATCTGTGGAACACCGTACACATACTGCATCTTTGCCCGGATTCACCGTAAGCCATGCATTCAACTAGGTTTCCCCGCCGTTATACACTTCCCATCCAACATGTTGTGCAATGCCCCATAGTTCATATAGTCCATATTAATACTCCTTTCATTAATCTGTTGTGCATCCATTACCGGGTCTTTGTTCTTTCTCTCTGGGTATTAGCATCAGGCCCCACAGCCACTGCAGTCCAGATCCTTCCCATTCTCCACTAGTGGTTATATCTGTAATTTAAAAACACTGCCCTGGTGGTCACCAGGTGTTAGTACTTATCCATGTTATGAGTATCCCCTGATGAGGGATACATGTCTACCTGTGGGGACTGAACATGTCCTGGGGAATCCAGGAGTTAATTTATATTCTTATCATCTCTACTCTTTCGAAATTATCTATATGGTCCCGTCACGCTCGGGCTTCGTTCCCCACAATCCTTGCCCAGTTAGTAGCCCATCTAATAATAATCCAAATGCCTATCAATACTACCATTATTCCCAGCCCCCCGAGTAGTCCATTCTCAAGTGTATTCTTCCATTCCCGGTATCTCTTTGCGTACCAGGTGGTGTTTATTTCGGAGTCTATCATTTGCTGTTGTCTTTATATACCTTCAGTTGGGACCAATGTTTCCATCGGCCCTTCCCTTTACCATTACTTTGTCTCCCACAACAGGCACATTTGTCTGTTCCTCTTTCATGTTTCTATAGAACCTCCTGCCTCACCTTGTGCAGTTGTCTGCACAATTCCTTCAAAAATCTTTTAACCCTTTCTCTTGCGGGTCCTATTTCCTCACTACCTGCTACGACATCCCCTGGCAACCTCATTGCCCTTCCTGTCATTATTAAGGTGTTTAATATATACTGATTATTATAAAGTCATTTTCTCTATGTGAGTTGTCTCACTGCACTGGCTGCATTAAACATTTCATGCCATGCTGTTCCTCAAGTCAGTAAACATGTTTGAGACCTGTTCGTCAGGTGATCTTATCAAAAGATCAAAAATGGCCAGACTTTCAAATGTAGCTCTCCTAAAAACTCATATCTCCAAGAGAAAACTAACAATTGCCAGTCTTATCTACATTTTCCTGACTTTCACTGGAAAATTCTAGACTTCTTGGAAATTTCACACTATATTAATTTAGCTGTTTGAATTCTAATTTCATCATTTGTTTATACCCAGAATTCCTTTATTAGCTCTTGCATCAGCCAGATATAACTGCCAATTCCTATTAATTATAATTCTATTTCATTTTGAGCCCTGGAGAACCTTTACAATCAATATTCATAAAACAGAAATCAAACATTTCCATTTGATTCCAGGCATTACTATATATTTGTTTTTGTTTTACCTTAGATGACATTTTAATTCCTTAAATAACTTGCCAAATTAAACTGGATTTTCGACATCTCAGATTATTCCAAATTCAAATAACAGTAAATTTCCCTTTGAATGCTTTAAATAACACTCATATCAATTTAATTTTGTTTATCGATTCCAATTTCTTATGCCCAGACTTGGTGATATTGCATTTTTTTATTAAAGACAGAAGTGCTTGCAACTATCTCTCCTTCTCAAGCACTTTGTCTCATTGATAAAGATAGTTGCAGCAAGGTTAATTTCTTGCATGTCTCCAAGGGGGCGGAGCAAAGCATTCTCAGTTGTGTCGCTTAACGTAACCTTTTTTTTCCCTTTTCGAAAAGAACTAAACTCCATTTTAAACGTTTTTTTTTGGTATCCTTAGGATTTTCAAACAATAAAATGTTTAGTAACATTATCAACTTCAAAGGAAACCATCTCCATCAGGAAAGACAGCATTTTAGATTAAACTCCAATTGTTTCCAAACTTTTAGCATCTTTTGTAAGAGATTTCTAGTCGAAGGATTTTATACGACCAAGATGATTCCAAATTCCAGTTCACGTCAATGAGCATTTAAAAGTTTTCCTCAACTTAACAGGTTAGTTAACCTTAACAGTATTAATTTAATACAGACTTATTAACTTATAATACTTATTAACTACACATAGAACAGAATAACACGTGTTTTTTTTAAAAGATAGGTAAATTACGTCATTTTTCTTCTTTCTTCAGGCGCCTTTTCAAATGACTGTAATAAAACCAAAAACTAAAGAAAAAGTTATTTAACATTCTTATAACAAAAGATTTAACACCAGCTTTTTAAACAGACAGAATCTTTCCTATATCTCCTTTGTTTATCCTTCTCTCCCTTAAACCAATATCCAATTCCTGACATTTGCTACTTAAAACAGTCAGTAAAACATGTCTTTAATTTAAACTCCAAAAAAACTAGAACAGATTTTAAACTGGAACTCCAATTAAAGCAGGAGTTGTAAACTTCAAATTGGATTTCTGCCAAACATCTTCAGACCTTCAAGGCTGAAGCTAATCTCTTAGAAAATTGTTCATTGCCTTTTCACAGTTGCAAAACCAACTTTTAAAATTAAAATAAAATTTTAACTTAAAATATAATTCAATTTTATATCCCATTCCTGAGTGCACAATCTTAAATCGAAATGAACACACTCAACAATCACTTTTCACACCCATTCAATTCCAAACAACTTAATAGACTCATGCTTTCAACATTAAAGCCAGACAACAAAGAGTTAACGACAGTCAGTTCTACAGAACACAAGTTCCACAGAACACAAGCTGTACATCCCAGACATTCAATTCATTTGTGGACGCTTCCAACATTCTCACAGTTGAATCAAAGACACAGCAACTTGTTTTTACTCTAAAACATAGTCTTTTATGTCACTCTGCCATAAACATAGTGAATGATTTTCTTCTTTTTGTCACCACTCCCTTTGTTTTGCGGCAGGGTCGTGGGGATTCCAATTAGATTAAATCATCTTATCGATAAGTTTCTTGTTCTGAACTGCCAAATAACACGTAAGGGAACCCTCTGGTCCCCGCTCGAGCTCTATCTTTTCACTGGCCAGGCTTGGGTAGGATTAGAACCGTTAGAATCTACTCTCAGAGGTCCGCTTTCAACCTAGCGCAACTTGTAGTAGACCGTCTCTTGGGTCACAAGTCTGTCAGTATTTCACACAACAAGCTTATGATATATATACACATACATATATTCCAAACCCTCCTTGACAGTGCCTACGTCTCTTAACGAACTACCTACTACCGTTTGACCATTGTTCAGATCCTGTTCACAAACTTGGCATTTGTCGGTCGCGAAACACCACCCGGCCCTGGGATAAGCTTTAAAGATACTCAACCGGTATTCCTGATGGCATCAAGCGACCGCCAAATCCTGTTCTCAAGTTCGGGATCAGGCTCCAGCCAACTCCCCCTTGGCCCTTTCGGGGTTACAGAAGAGCTGACTTATACCTGATCCTGCCGACTACGCCAATTGTTAGCGGGAATGAATCTAGAAGAATCACTCGACACTCAGGTCTGCCCCAATGTCAAACAGTTTATTGAGTTACGCCAGCGGGGAGCAGGTCACTGGGCTCTCCAGATGCCTCTCCACCGAACAAAGGCAAATCCACAACAGATATACAGTTACTCAGCCCATCCCGGCTGGACATAATCCAATCATAACGGTTATTGATTACATATATTACATTCATTACCAATAAAATTATTAATTATGCATCATGTGGTTGTGGGGATAGCTCATGGTATGCCCCTGACCATCTCAGCTTGTCTACCAAACCCCCCTTATCAACTATCCTTGAGTCTTCACAATGAATCCTTCTACCTCTATCAGGCCTGCATTCCTAGTTGCTTTGTGTAGTCCGCAATTAGACAGAGCAACTGCCTTATGCACTGATATGGGGGGGCCCTCCTTGGTCAGGCTAATTGCCTGTGCTAAGCAGTACGATACTCAAGGCTGCAAGCTAACTAACTTGTCTCACAATGCCTTGGGTAAATACTCCATTTTGTAACAATATGTGGCTACACTTTCATCTTATATATATGTGTATTTATTTAGCTGCATCGGCCACAATTTTTCCCTCAACAAGTGAGCCAATTTTGGATCCAACCTGCCACATTCTCCTGTATCCCATAGGCTTTCATTTTACTGATCAGTCTGCCATGCAGGACCTTGTCAAATGCCTTACTAAAATCCATGTAGACCACATCCCTCATCAATCCTCCTTGTTACTTCCTCAAAGAATTCAATTAGTTTAGTAAGACATGACGGGCGGCACAGTGGCGCAGTGGTTAGCACCACAGCCTCACAGCTCCAGCGACCCGGGTTCAATTCTGGGTACTGCCTGTGTGGAGTTTGCAAGTTCTCCCTGTGTCTGCGTGGGTTTCCTTCGGGTGCTCCGGTGGGTGCTCCGGTTTCCTCCCACATGCCAAAGACTTGCAGGTTGATAGGTAAATTGGCCATTATAAATTGCCCCTAGTATAAGTAGGTGGTAGGGAAATATAGGGACAGGTGGGGATGTGGTAGGAATATGGAATTAGTCTAGGATTAGTATAAATGGGTGGTTGATGGTTGGCATAGACTTGGTGGGCCGAAGGGCCTGTTTCAGTGCTGTATCTCTAAACTAAACTAAACTATGACCTTCTCTTAACAAAACCATGCTGACTATCCCTGATCAATTCATGCCTTTCTAAGTGGTAGTTTATCCTGTCCCTCAGAATTGATTCTAATAATTTACCCACCATTGAGGTCAGACTGACCGGCCTATCATTATTTGGCCTCTCCCTCACATCCTTTTTAAACAATGGTTTAACATTTGCAGACCTCCAATCCTCTGGTACCTCACCCGTATACAGTAAGGATTTGAAGATGATCTTCAGTGCATCTGCTATTTCCTCCCGGGCTTCCTTTAACAGCCTGGGATGCAATCCATCCGGCCGTGGCGATTTATCGACTTTCAAGGACGTCAGACCCTCTAGTACTTCCTCTCTCATTATGCTAATCATCACTATTATTTCACACTCCTCCTCTTTAACTACATTGTCTGCATCATCCCTCTCCTTTGTGAAGACAGAGACAAAAAACTCATTAAGAACCCTGCCCACATCATCTGCATCCACGTTTAAGTTCCCTTGTACATCTCTGATAGGCCCTACCCTTTCCTTAGTTATCCTCTTGCTCTTAATAAACTGATAAAACATCATTGGGTTTTCCTTGATTTGACCGGCCAATAATTTTTCATGTCCTCTCTTTGCTTTTCTAATTTCCTTTTTACTTCACCCCTGCACTTTCTATACTCCTCTAGGCTTTCTAAAGTATTAAGTTTTTTGTGATCGTCATAAGCTTTCTTTTTCTGCTTTAACTTTCCCTGTAAGCCTCTAGATAACCAGGGGACTCTATATTTGGCCATGCCACCCTTTATCGTTGTGGGGCCATGCCTACACTGTGCTGTAGAATCTCGCTTTTGAATGCCTGTCACTGGTTTGCCACTAATTTTCCTTCCAGTAACTGTATCCAGTCCACTTTCGGCAGGTCACCTCTCAGTTTCGTGAAATTTGCCTTCCCCCAATTTAGAGTCTTTACTCCTGTCTTATCTTTGCCCATTGCCATGATTATGCTAAACTAACTGTATTACGATCGCTATCTCCAAAATGAAGAATGTGGATAAAGAATGGAATGTTGTTCCACGTAAGTATTGCTGGGAAATATTAAGGATAACACATGAAATTCCTATAGTGGGACATATGGGGATCTGGAAGCCCAATCATGTATAGGTCAACATTTTTACTGACCATGATGTGGTGCAGTTTTGTAAAATGTGTCACATGTGCCAGATTGTGGGAAAACTGTGACCTGCCAAAAAATCGGCACCTCTAATTCCCATACCAGTTTTTGGGAACCATTTAGTAGGGTGTGGTAGACTGTGTAGGGCCTTTACCAAAGACAAAAGTAGAACACCAATATATACTCACTATCATGGATATCGGTACTCGGTTCCCAGAGATCATTCCTTTGACAATGATTTCTGCTAAAGTAATGGTAACGAAGTTAACCCAGTTCTTCACTGGATATGGATTACCGATTTAGTTTCAGTTGGATAAAGGTTCCAATTTTACGTCTAAAATTTTTCACAAGTTATGGGTAATTTGGGTATAACACAGTTAAAGTCTTCAGCATATCACCCACAGACACAAGAGGCTTTTGAAAGGTACCTACCATCAGATCCTCAAAACAATGATCAGGGCATACTGTTATGAAAATCTGCCAGATTGGGATAAAGGGATAGAATATATTTTATTTGCCACTAGGGAACATGTCATGAGTCTACCGGTTTTAGTCCTTTTGAATTAGGTTATGGACATAAGATAAGAGGTCCCCTAAACTAATTAAAGAGAGGTTTTTGGAACAGAGAGATGAATCCTCTGTGTTAGATTATGTATCCGTGTTCCGGGAACAACACATGAGAGCCTGCAATGTGGCTCAGGAACACCTTAAAGCTTCCCAAACAACCATGAAGAAATGGACAGACAAGCTTGCTAAGACCCGAACATTTCAACCAGGGTATGAGGTGTTAGTATTGCTACCGTACAGGGTGAACCACTGAAAGCATGGTTCAGCCGTCCATATGAAGTGGTCAAGAGAATTGATAAAGTAAATTATTTGATTGACACCACAGATTGCCAGGAAAAGAATCAGCTGCGTCCTATCAATATGTTGAAACAATATCACCACCAGGCACAGGATAAGAAAACACAGGTATGTCATATAGCAGGGACAGTGAAGGATGAAAGGGTTAGTGAGGATGAGGCAGAAGAAGGCCCAGAAAATTCTCAAATTGAACCTGCAACTATCCGGTTAGCTAATGCTGAATTGTTAGGGAGATTGTACGCTATGCTTTCATATTTAGATGCAGAAGCATGAGAAGACCTATCAAGGCTACTCACAGCATTCGAAAGAGTCTGTAGGGCCAAGCCAGGATGTACAACCTTAGCTACACATGATGCGATGCAGGGGAATCCTTTCCTATATAACAGCATATTTATCACTTAAGTCCAGAGAAACAGGCCCAGGTAAAAGCAGAAATCCAATACATGATAGAAAACCACCTAATCAAAGCGACTGGAGATCCCCAGTAGTTTTTATGCCTGAGCCTGATGGTTCAACTGGATTCTGCATAGTGTACAGGAAGGTTAATGTAATAACAAAGACAGACTCCGACTCAATTTCTCGCTTGGAAGACTGTATTGACAGAGTAGGCAGTGTCAAGGTTCTTACAAAAATCGATTTCTGAAAGGGACAAGTTCCTTTAACATCCTGAGCTGAAGAAATATCAGCCTTTGTCACACCAGACAGTCTTTTCCAATGCCGAGGGATGCCATTCAGGCTGAAAAATGCCAACCGAAACTAAAAAAAGACATTTGGAGAAAACTTGCCCAAGGTGCAAACCCCAACATAGCCTTTCCCATTTCTTTGAAAAGCCTGCCAATGTTTTCCATCTCTTTGTGAAGCTCTTAGAAGCGAGTATAGAAACAGAGAAATTGATAATACATTCCTCATGAATGACCTGCCTGAAACCCCTGCTTGCTGCATTTCTTCTGAGACGCTGGAGAAACCTGCCAGATAAATCTTCACCGCTGCCTGATGGAATTGCTCCTGAGAAAGATCCCAATGACAGAATTTGGGATGCCAACGCAAAAAAAGGACAACTGACATCTTTCCATATACAAAACAAAACAAACAAAGAACAGTACAGCACAGGAACAGGCCATTTGGCCCTCCAAGCCTGTGCCAATCTTGATGCCTGCCTAAACTAAAACCTTCTGCACTTCCGGGGACCGTATCCCTCTATTCCCATCCTATTCATGTATTTGTCAAGATGCCTCTTAAACGTCGCTATCGTACCTGCTTCCACCACCTCCCCCGGCAGCAAGTTCCAGGCACTCACCACCCTCTGTGTAAAGAACTTGCCTCGCACATCCCCTCTAAATTTTTCCCCTCTCACCTTAAACCTATGTCCCCAAATAACTGACTCTTCCACCCTGGGAAAAAGCTTCTGACTATCCACTCTGTCCATGCCACTCATAACTTTGTAAACCTCTATCATGTCACCCCTCCACCTCTGTCGTTCCAGTGAAAACAATCCGAGTTTATCCAACCTCTCCTCATAGCTAATGCCCTCCAGAACGGGCAACATCCTGGTAAACCTCTTCTGTAACCTCTACAAAGCCTCCACGTCCTTCTCGTAGTGTGGCGACCAGAATTGCACGCAATATTCTAAGTGTGGCCTAACTAAAGTTCTGTGCAGCTGCAGCATGACTTGCCAATTTTTATACTCTATGCCCCGACCGATGAAGGCAAGTATGCCGTATGCCTTCGTGACTACCTTATCCACCTGCGTTGCCACTTTTAGTGACCTGTGGACCTGTACGCCCAGATCTCTCTGCCAGTCAATACTCTTAAGGGTTCTGCCATTTACTGTGTACCTCCCACCTGCATTAGACCTTCCAATATGTGTTAACTCAGATTTGTCCGGATTAAACTCCATCTGCCATTTCTCCGCCCAAGTCCCCAACTGATCTATATCCTGCTGTATCCTCTGACAATCCTCATCATTATCCGCAACACAACCAACCTTTGTGTCGTCCGCAAACCTCCTCATCAGACCAGCTACATTTTCCTCCAAATCATTTATATATACTACAAACAGCAAAGGTCCCAGCACTGATCCCTGCCGAACACTACTAGTCACAGCCCTCCATTCAGAAAAGCAGCCTTCCACTTCTATGACCAAGCCAGTTCTGTATCCATCTTGCCAGCTCACCTCTGATCCCATGTGACTTCACCTTTTTACCAGTCTGCCATGAGGGACCTTGTCAAAGGCTTTACTGAAGTCCATATAGATAACATCCACTGCCCTTCCTTCATCAATCACCTTCGTCACTTCCTCAAAAAACTCAATCAAATTAGTGAGACACGACCTCCCCTTCACAAAACCATGCTGCCTCTCGCTAATAAGTTAATTTATTTCCAAGTGGGAGTAAATCCTGTCCCGAAGAATCCTCTCTAATAATTGCCCTACCACTGATGTAAGGCTCACCGGCCTATAATTTCCTGGATTATCCTTGCTACCCTTCTTAAACAAAGGAACAACATTGGCTATTCTCCAGTCCTCTGGGACCTCACCTGTAGCCAATGAGGATGCAAAGATTTCTGTCAAGGCCCCAGCAATTTATTCCCTTGACTCCCTCATATCTTCTCTTTCTTCTTCAAGAATTAGCAATTATTTGGCCAAAGTATTCTTTTTCTGTTTGTTTTTGTAATAGAGCTGTAAAGAGAATATCTCTTTATTTTTCGGTTAACTGGTGTGTGTGTGTGTGTGTGTGTGTGTGTTATGTTTGAGGGGCTAAGGCATAAGTCATATTTTAATCTGTGTGTTAATGCTTTGCTTTGTTACTGGTTAAGTCTTGTTTCCTAATAAACTGATAATGTTATTGTTTATTAATGCAACCTGGTTGGTGTATTTTATTCTGGGACAAAGAGTAGAGTCTATGATTGACTGTATTGGTAACTGGGTAAACATTTAAATATATGTTGTGATCTGTGGAGAAGTGGAATGAGAAAAGACAGTGCACTCCTCCCACCTCAGTCATAACAGTACCAAGGAAATTAAGGGATATGGGGATAGTCCAGGAAAGTGTAGTTGAGGTTAACGATCAGCCATGATGTTATTGAAAAGTGGAGTCGGCTCGACAGGCCAAATGGCCAACTTCAGCTCCTATTTCTTATGTTTTTAATACCCGGCCTAAGGAATCCGCTGAATGGGGCAGGATGTCCGGATAGTCAAGGGATAGCTGATCATTACAACTTTCCCTGTTCAATGAATTTGACTAACATTGGCTGCCTTTCTGGCAACATATCAATTTTAAAGTTCCCATCATTGGTTCCAAATCCCTCCATGGCCTCATTCCTCCCTATTAATGTAACCTCATGCAGCTCAACAATCTTCCAAGATATCTGCACTCCTTCAATCATGGCCTTTTGTGCATCCGGATTTTAATTGTTCCACCACTGTTGGCTGTGCCTGCAGCCATCTGGATCAAAAGCTCTGGAACTCCGTCCCTAAATCACTCTACCTCTCTACCTCGCTACCTCTCTCTATCTGTTCCTTTAGGGCTGTTATTAAAACCAGCTTTTTTAACCACCTGTCCTAATTGTCACAGAGTCATAGAGTCATTTACAGCATAGAAGGAGGCCATTTGGTCCATCGAGTCCATGCTGGCTCTCCGTGGAGCAATCTGGTCAGTCCTACCTCCCCTGCTTGATCCTTGTAGCTCTGCAAGTTTATTTCCTTCAAGTGCCCATCCAATTTCCTTTTGAAATCATTGATTGTCTCTGCTTCCATTACTCTTGTTGACTGCTAGTTCCAGGTCATTGCCACTCGTTACGTAAAAAAGTTCTTCCTCACATGCCCACTGCATCTTTTGCCCAAAACCTTCAATATGTGTCCCTGAGACCTTATATCAGGGGTCTCCACACTTTTCTTTACTGAGAGCTACTTCTGATAAACAAAAAATATCACGAGCTTCTTAAACATACATTGAAAAAATATGGATAGATAAATTCAAGCTAAATATGCAGCTATTATCTTCTTTCTTTCTCTTTTTCTTTTGGGCCTCCTTATCTCGAGAGACAATGGATATGCGCCTGGAGGTGGTCAGTGGTTTGTGAAGCAGCGCCTGGAGTGGCTATAAAGGCCAATTCTGGAGTGACAGGCTCTTCCACAGGTGCTGGTTATCTGGACTTATAACCCGTAACTGCTGCCTTCCGTGCTGTTTCATTCGCTGTGAGGCAACTATGGAGTGACCTCTCCATGGCGCATGCCTGGGCAAATTTATGGAGGTTGAGAGTTGCCCAGTCGTCAAAACCCCCCTCTCGGCCTTTCTGGTGGGGTCCAAAGGAGTGCAGGACACGACGTTTGGCACCAGTATGGCTGCAGGAACTGCCGGAAACATGCCAAAGGTGACACATGACCGCCTACGGGGTTCCGCTCCGGATTTTCTGTTAGGGTTTACTCCCTTAGCCTTGGTCTCTCCCGAGACGCCCACAAGGCAGTGGGGTTGTTGGGGCCCCTACACAGGTGTAGGATGGTGCCGGTGGGAGGAGGGGATGCAAGGGGGAGGGGTAGAGGGAGGGGGTGGGGGGGGGGTGCAGGGGAAGGGGGTGCGGGGTGAAGATGGTGCGAGGGGGGGGCGGGCTGGGACGGGGTTGTGAGGGGGTGAGCTGAGAGGGTGGAGCAGGGAAGGGGACGGGGGTGGGGGGGGGGGTGGAAGGGGGGTAAAGGGGGGGGGGAGGGGGGGTGGAATCTGGTGCAGGTAATAAGCCATTTCCTCAGTGCCCACCATCGACGTCCGGAAAGCTCATCCACGTCCTTCGGGAGGTGAAGCATCATTTGGCAGACTTAGAGGTTCTACCAACTGCATAAAACTACTGTGGTTTTTAACATCAAAACTCTTGGATTGTGCAGCCTTGCAATATGCTCACCCACCTTTTAATTATAGATTATGGTACAGTGAAAAAAAAAAGCCAAAAAGGAAAAGGATAGGAATCCTAAGTGAGTGAAAGATTGACCAAGTTACTCAGGCAATGTACTAAAAAGGCCACTTGAAACAAAAAATGGCCATTTCCAAGTTCTGCAAAGTCCACCTCTTATCCCTCCAAGTTTACCAAAAAGTCACTTACAATGTAATGTAAGCCAAACTAAAACAAATCTGGTACCGGTTGCATGAGACGATCCAACCATTCTGCCACGTATTAGTCCTTCTCGCATTACATTCCTGATCAGTTTTACTTTTTTAAGTTGGTTGTTGTCAATGTACTTCTCTAGCTCATCTTTCAATTCAACTGAAAAAGGAAAACAAAGTATCAGCTGGAATGGTGGCATGGGGGGTGGTGGGAAAAGGAGGAGGAGAAGGGGCAGGAAGTTTAGGGCCCCACAGTGGTTAGCACCGCAGCCTCACAGCTCCAGTGACTCTGGTTCGGTTCTGGGTACTGCCTGTGCGGAGCCCGCAAGTCCTCCCTACGACCGCGCGGGTCTCCGCCGGGCGCTCCGGCCTCCCCCCACAGCCAAAAACCCGCAGGTTGATAGGCAAATCGGCCACTGTAAACCGCCCCCAGTGTAGGTAGGTGGTAGGAGAATTAAGGGAAGGTGGGGATGTGGTAAGGAATATGGGATTAATGTAGGATTAGTATAAATGGGTGGTTGATGGTCGGCACAGACTCGGTGGGCCGAAGGGCCCGCCTCAATGCCGTATCTAAACAAAATAATCTAGCATGAAGACCCATTTTGCTAGCTGGGAGGGGATTTAGAAAAAATATTTCATGCGAATTTTACAAGACTGGAATAGGTTATATAGAAGCCAATATAATATTTTGATTTTATTACTTGATAGTACCAACCAATGCAAGGGACAAAAATAAGAGATCAGTTCTTTTTAAAAAGGGGATATGGACGAAGATGAATAAAAAAAGTACATTTACTCACTGAAATCACTTCTATCATCCACTAGGATAATTTCATGTAATAGGTATGCAGGAGTGCGATCCAGGATGCTGTGAACTGTCCGAAGCAGTGCAGATAATGCTTCATTATAAAAGCAGATAATAATGCTAGCAGATGGTAAATTGACAGGGTAGCTCTTTTCTTTACATCTTTGGATGCTGCCTTTTATACTAACCCGACAGTAATCCCATATTCCCTACCACCTACCTACACTAGGGGCAATCGACCATGGCCAATCCACCCATCACCTGCAAGTCTCTAGCCGCGGGAGGAAACCGGAGCACCCGGCAGAAACCCACACGGTCACAGGGAGAACCCGCAAACTCCACACAGGCAGTACCCAGAATCGAACCCGGTACCTCGAGCCTGTTCTGCCATTCAATCAGATCATTGCTCAATCATTTACAAACCTTGATAGGAAACAGGAATTGGTCACCTTTTGCACCCGGAAGGTCTGGATCTGTACTCGCTGAACAAATAATCCGCCAGTGAGAGTCAGTGACTGTGGAACCGTACCCCAGTGAGTGTCAGTGAATGTGGAACCGTACCCCAGTGAGATTTGGTACCTGTGGAACAGTACCCCAGTTAAGAGTCGGTACCTGTGGAACTGTACCCCAGTTAAGAGTCGGTACCTGTGGAACTGTACCCCAGTTAAGAGTCGGTACCTGTGGAACTGTACCCCAGTTAAGAGTCGGTACCTGTGGAACTGTACCCCAGTTAAGAGTCGGTACCTGTGGAACTGTACCCCAGTTAAGAGTCGGTACCTGTGGAACTGTACCCCAGTGAGATTTGGTACCTGTGGAACAGTACCCCAGTTAAGAGTCGGTACCTGTGGAACTGTACCCCAGTTAAGAGTCGGTACCTGTGGAACTGTACCCCAGTTAAGAGTCGGTACCTGTGGAACTGTACCCCAGTTAAGAGTCGGTACCTGTGGAACTGTACCCCAGTTAAGAGTCGGTACCTGTGGAACTGTACCCCAGTTAAGAGTCGGTACCTGTGGAACTGTACCCCAGTTAAGAGTCGGTACCTGTGGAACTGTACCCCAGTTAAGAGTCGGTACCTGTGGAACTGTACCCCAGTTAAGAGTCGGTACCTGTGGAACTGTACCCCAGTTAAGAGTCGGTACCTGTGGAACTGTACCCCAGTTAAGAGTCGGTACCTGTGGAACTGTACCCCAGTTAAGAGTCGGTACCTGTGGAACTGTACCCCAGTTAAGAGTCGGTACCTGTGGAACTGTACCCCAGTTAAGAGTCAGTACCTGTGGAACTGTACCCCAGTTAAGAGTCAGCACTCACATGAGACACTGATGGGTAAATATAGAATGGCAATGTTTTATCATCCTCTCCTGCAGGCTCGCCCCTCACAAACCAAGTCAAATATTATATTCAGAGAAACAACTGATCTTTTTAAATGATTTCATATCATCTTTGC
Source organism: Heterodontus francisci (assembly GCF_036365525.1). Classification (NCBI taxonomy): domain Eukaryota; kingdom Metazoa; phylum Chordata; class Chondrichthyes; order Heterodontiformes; family Heterodontidae; genus Heterodontus; species Heterodontus francisci. The sequence continues at coordinate 33,520,490 of NC_090392.1, read as the reverse complement.
CTTTTGAAAGATTCATTGCGACTGTTAAATAAAAGTTGATCACCGATGAGTGAACGTTTGTCACAATAAAAGACATGCAGAATGTACACCCTGTCAAATGACTCCTTAAATGAGCTTTCCCAAAAATACCACAGTGTACGGGAATTATATTCTGAGCCGAGTCAAAAAGAAAAAGGAAGCACCCGTAAGGGCTGGAAGGCTGGGAACAGACGAGTCCCCCGAGGAATATAAAGACCGCAGCAAGGAACCCAAGCTATTATGATTATGTTATATTATATTTAATATGAAGGAAAACTGATCTTAGCTTTATTTCAATGTGATACTTGACATTGCATGCTGTCCACCAGTTCTGTGAAATTCGGCTTGGAACTGGAGAGGGCAACCTGGATGGAGTCGTTCAGATGCTCGTCAGTCAGTTAAGTTCATGTCAGAAAAGGCGGACTCACAAAGATATGTGCAACCAAACAATGAAGCCACTTTCATTGCTGCCGTGGGGATATTGCTGTACCTCTCTGTATCCACAAGACTCCAGAAATCAGTTGCAGGATACCTTGATTTCATTTTATTTTGAAGATTAATAACCTCTATTTCCAACTCAGCACAATCCAGGTTAAACAGCGAGCTCACTTGTTCAGAAATGTCACTTACATCCACTTCTACAAAGGGGCTTGAAGTAAACATCACACACGGCTCCAGCTGCTTAAAGTCACTAAACCTGTCATTGAATTCTTGCCCAGGTCTGGTCGGGAGATCTCTGTACTTGCTGGCATCCGGAAGCCCAGCAGCAGCTTCATTTTCTGCCAACATTTAGAGTACAGATGTCACGTGCTGCATTTTTGTTTTCTGTAATTGTTGTGCCCGATAGTCCAGTTTCGATTTGAAAGCTTTCACTGCACGTATCATGTTGGCAATTGTTTTTTGTTTTCCCGACAATTCACAGTTCAAGCAGTTTAATTTCTCTGTCACATCTGTTAGAAATGCCAAGTCAAGCAGGCACGCGCTGTCTGATATTTGGGTGGTACTTTTGCTCCTTGACTCCATGAAAGCTTTAATTTCTGACACAAGGAAAATAAATCGATGCAGCACTTTCCCTCTGCTAAACCATTGGAGTTCAGTGTTCAGCAAAAGATCCCCATACTCGGATGATAGTTCGTCGAGAAGTAACTTGAACTGATGGTGTTGTAAAGTGCTTGCACGAATGGAATTGATTATTTTGACAACGGGAATCACAAGGTGATCAAATCCCATTACTTTGCCATGAATTGCCTGTTGATGTATGATACAGTGGTAGTTCGGGAAATGAGGGAAATCGGGGTCTACTTTGCAACTTGCAATGAAATCGACCCAGTCATTGAAGGGGCTCCATCGGTTGTTATTGACATTAGCTTCTCCAATGGCACATTCGTTTTAATAAAATAATTCTTAACCTCGTTGGAGATATCAACTCCTCTGGTGGTGGCTTTCAAAGTCAACGATGTCAAGAATTCCTCTTTAATGGTGAGGTCTTCAAACACCATTTGAATGAACACAGCCAGCTGGGCAGTGTCACTGGAGTCATCTGATTCATCACACTGAATGGAGAATCACTGACAAGTACTTAAATCCCTCACTAGCTGTTTCGAAATGTCTACAGATAAGGCTGAAACCCTTCTTGCCAGGTTGATCACCCCTGCATGCTGGATATGGAAGACATAATTTCTGGCTTGCTTTTTAAATCTTTGAATAACAATTCAGTCATAACAGTCATCACTCCCTTTACCATTGCACCATCTGAACATGCTGCCTTGTTTTTGGCTAAAAAGTGAGCAAATATATGAATAGGAGGGGAATAGAGGGATATGGGCCCCGGAAGTGCAGAAGGTGTTAGTTTCGGCAGGCATCAAGATCGGCGCAGGCTTGGAGGGCCGAATGGACTGTTCCTGTGCTGTACTGTACTTTGTTCTTATGCCTCTGTTACTGCTTTCTCCACTGGTTTAGTTAGAAGCGATTGCTGCCTCTGTTATGCACGTTTAGTTCACTTACTTCTTTTGTGTGGAGACTGCTTCCTGCAGAAAATTTTCTCAAAATCCTTGCGTACTGTTGCAAAGTGGCTCTCCACATTGCTGTTTTACCCACCTGCGACTCTCACACTGCAGGTTAGACTGACTCACTTGCCTTTAATGCATGTAAACAAACAATCATTCTCCCACCCCTGTTAAAAATTGCATGTCCTTTGTCTTTTTTGGACGGGCCTGCCTCAGCATCCATTATTCGAGTCATTCACCTCGCCACTCCCTCGCCGCTTGCTGTTTTCCCTCCTTGCTGCTCCCTCGCCTCTCCCTCACTGTTCCCCCACTGCTGCCTCGCTGCTCCCTCATCACTCACTCAATGCTCCCTCGGCACTTGTTCTTTTCCCTCTTTCTGCTCTCTCGCTGCTCCCTCATGGTTTCCTTGCCGTTCCCTCGCTGCTCTCTCATTGCTTGATCTTTTCCCTCCTCATTGCTCCCCCACTGCTCCCTCATCACTTGCTCTTTCCCTCCTTACTGCTCCCTCACAGCTCCCTTGCTGCTCCCTCACCACTTGCCTTTTTCTCTCCTCACTGCTCTCTCACTGCTGCATTGCTGCTCTTTCGCTGCTTGCTCTTTACTTCCTTTTTTCCTCATCTCCCCTCTAAGTTTTCTTCAATTATTTTAAGTCTATGCCCCTTCATCACTGACCTCTCTGCTAAGATGAATAGACCTTTCACCTCCACTCTATCCAGGCCCCTCAACATTTTGTACATTTCAATCAGATCTCCCCTCAACTCTCTGTTCCAAGGAGAACAACCCCAGCCTATCCAATCTTTCCTCAATGCTGCATTTTTCCAGTCTTGGCAACATCCTCGTAAATCTCCTCTGTACCCTCTCTAGTGCAATTACATCCTTTCTGTAATGAGGTGACCAGAACTGCACACAGTACTCATGTTGTGGCCTAACCAATGAGTTATACAGTTCCAGCATAACCTCCCTGCTCTTGTATTCTATACCTGGGCTAATGAAGGAAAGGATTCCATATGCCTTCTTGTCCACCTATTGACCTGTCCTGCTACCTTCAGGGATCGGTGGACATTCACTCCAAGGTCCCTCACTTCTCAGTATTTTCTCATTAATCATGTATTCCTTTGCCTTGTTTGACCTCCCCAAATGCATCAACTCACACTTCTCCAAGTTGAATTCCATTTGTCACTTTTCTGCCCATCTGACCAGACCATCAATATCTTCCTGCAGCCTGCAGTTTTCCTCCTCGCTATCTACCACACGGCCAATCTTTGTGTCGTCCGCAAAGTTCATGCCCCCGACATTTACCTCCGAATCGTTAATATACACCACAAAAAGCAGGGGGCCCAGTACTGAGCCCTGTGGAACGCCAGTGGAAACAGCCCTCCAGTCACTAAAATAGCCATCAACAATTACCCTTTGTTTCCTGCCACTGAGCCAATTTTGTTTCCATCTTGCTGCATTTCCCTGGATCCCATGGGATTTTATTTTTTTAACCAGTCTTCCACGTGGGACCTTGTCAAAAGCCTTGCTAAAATCCAAGTAGACCACATCAATTGCACTACCCTCATCTATCTTCCTTGTTACTTCTTCAAAAAATTCAATCAAGTTGGTCAAACAAGATCTTCCCTTAACAAATCCATGCTGACTATCCTTGATTAACCTGTGCCTTTCCAAGTGACAGTTTATCCTGTCACTCAGAATAGATTCCAATAATTTGCCCATTACTGAGGTTAGACTGACTGGCCTGTAATTATTCAGTCTATCCTTCGCTTCCTTTTTAAACAGAGGTACAACGTTAGCAATTCTCCAATCCTCCATACCTGTATCCAGTGAGGACTGGAAAATGATGGTCAGAGCCTCTGCTATTTCCTCTCTTGCTTCTTTTTACAGCCTAGGATACATTGCATCTGGCCCTGGTGATTTATCAACTTTCAATGATGCTAATTCCATTAATACTTCCTCTCTCCTCTCTCCCTATGTTTATCACAACCAATACCTCATACTCTCCTTGATAACTACAATATCTGCATTGTCCCCATCTTTTGTGAAGACAGACACAAAGTATTCATTAAGAACCAAACCAATATCTTCTGCTCCTACACATAGGTTTCCTTTTTGGTCTTTTATGGGCCCTACTCTCTTTTTAATTATCCTCTTACTCTTAATGTATTGATAAAACATCTTTGGCTTCCCTTATTTTGCTTGCTAATATTCTTTCATGCCCTCTCTTTGCTTTCCTAATTTCCTTTTTGATTTCACCCCTCCACTTTCTCTACTCCTCTCGGCTTTCTGTAGTATTGAGCTCTCTGTGTCGGACATAAGCTTTCCTTTTCTGCCTTATCTTACCCTGTAGGCTCCTTGACATCCATGGGGCTCTAGATTTGGCCGCCTCACCCTTTTTCTTGTGGGAACGTGTTTACCCTGAACCCCTTGAATCTCCCCTTTGAATGCCTCCTACTGCTCTGACACTGATTTATCTTCAAGTAGCTGTTTCCAGTCCACTTTCGCTCAATCACTCCTCAGTTTAGTAAAATTGGCCTTGCCCCAATTGAGAACTCTAACTCCTGTTTTATCTGCTTTTGGTTCTTCTATCTTTTGCCCTTGTTGGCATGTTCCTAGGCTATACCTGAAACATCTCTTCCTTAAAGATAGCCCATTGTTCCATTACACCTTCTCCTGTCAATCTTTGGTTCCATTTTACCCTGGCTAAATCCCTTCTCATCGCATTAAAATTAGCCCTCTTCCAATCTAGCCATTCCAATTTATATCGTTCCTTGCTTTTCTGCATTATGGGTCTAAGCCATGACCCTTCCTATCTCTATAATCTCCTCCATCCCCACAACCCTCCATGATATCTGCACTTCTAAATACTGACTTCTTGTTCATCCCTGATTTTAATCGCTCCACCAGTGGGAGCTGTGCCTTCATCTAGGCCCCAAGCTCTGGAACACCCTCCCTACACCTCTTCGCCTCTTCAGCTGGCTTTCCTCCTTTAAGACACCTTAAAACCTACCCCTTCAACCAAGCTTTTGGTCATCTCACCTAAAATCTACTCAGGTAGGTCAGTGTCATACTTGGTTTTATAATCCTACTGTGAAGCGTCTTGGGATGTTTTATTGGGTTAAAGGCACAACATAAATATAAGTTGTTGTTCTGGTTGTTTGTGGCTTCAATACTATTCCAGGAATAAACACTCTATTTCCTTGAAATCTGCCTGTATAATATCGAAGCAAACAGCTTCCAAATTACCAATCTTGTTCCATGACAAAATTCTTGTTCAGGGTTGAGGTTTCACAGCAACATTATTACTGGCCCCTCAATGCTGTGGGTCGTGGCGTGGGGACTGGTAAAATTCTGTGGGGAAAGGTCCACCTCGACCCATGATGTGGGGAGTTCAGTGAAGCACCCCTCCCCTGCTGTCTGGGGGCAGGCCCTTCATCTCCATATGCAGGTTGCCATTAAATATATTCAAAATAACTTACCTGCCGTCCCAGGCCGATTCTACGGCATCCGTTCAGCATTCAGGCGCCTTCAGAACTCCGCACGAACCTGATGGAGAGTGGGAGTAATAAAATTCTCAGGGCACGAGGGGTGGAGGAGCAGGGAAATCAACTCTTATTGGATGTGGGGATGGTGGGAAGGGGTTGAAGGCAAACGGTTGAAGGTTGGTGGGGAAACGTCAGTTGATTAGAATCCAGGACCGGCATGTTCCTGTGAGGAAGAAGGATAGGTTTGGCAAGTTTCGGGAACCTTGGACAACGCGGGATACTGTGAGCCTAGTCAAAAAGAAAGGAAGCATTCATAAGGGCTGGAAGGCTAGGAACAGATGAATCCCTTGAGGAATATAAAGGCAGTAGGAAGGAACTTAAGCAAGGAGTCAGGAGGGCTAAAAGGGGTCATGAAAAGTCATTGGCAAACAGGATTAAGGAAAATCCCAAGGCTTTTTATACATATATAAAGAGCAAGAGGGTAACTAGGGAAAGGGTTGGCCCACTCAGGGACACAGAAGGGAATCTATGTGTGGAGCCAGAGGAAATGGGCGAGGTACTAAATGAGTACTTTGCATCAGTATTCACCAAAGAGAAGGGCTTGGTGGATGATGAGCCTAGGGAAGGGAGTGTAGATAGTCTCAGTCATCTCATTATCAAAAAGGAGGAGGTGTTGGGTGTCTTGCAAAGCATTAAGGTAGATAAGTCCCCAGGGCCTGATGGGATCTACCCCAGAATACTGAGGGAAGCAAGGAAAGAAATTGCTGGGGCCTTGACAGAAATCTTTGCATCCTCATTGGCTACAGGTGAGGTCCCAGAGGACTGGAGAATAGCCAATATTGTTCCTTTGTTTAAGAAGGGTAGCAAGGATAATCCAGGAAATTATAGGCCGTTGAGCTTGACGTCAGTGGTAGGGAAATTATTAGAGAGGATTCTTCTGGACAGGATTTACTCTCAACTGGAAACAAACGAACCTATTAGCAAGAGGCAGCATGGTTTTGTGAAGGGGAGGTCATGTCTCACTAATTTGATTGAGTTTTTTGAGGAAGTGACAAAGATGATTGATGAAGGAAGGGCAGTGGATGTTATCTATATGGACTTCAGTAAAGCCTTTGACAAGGTCCCTCATGGCAGACTGGTACAAAAGGTGCAGTCACACGGGATCAGAGGTGAGCTGGCAAGATGGATACAGAACTGGCTCTGTCATAGAAGACAGAGGGTAGTAGTGGAATGGTGCTTTTCTGAATGGAGGGCTGTGATGAGTGGTGTTCTGCAGGGATCAGTGCTGGGACCTTTGCTGTTTGTCGTATATATAAATGATTTGGAGGAAAATGTAGCTGGTCTGATTAGAAAGTTTGTGGATGACACAAAGGTTGGTGGAGTTGCGGATAGTGATGAGGATTGTCAGAGGATACAGCAGGATATAGATCGGTTGGAGACATGGGCGGAGAAATGGCAGATGGAGTTTAATCCGGACAAATGTGAGGTCATGCATTTTGGAAGGTCTAATGCAGGTGGGAAGTATACAGTAAATGACAGAACCCTTAGGAGTATTGACAGGCAAAGAGATCTGGGCATACAGGTCCACAGTTCACTGAAAGTGGCAACGCAGGTGGATAAGGTAGTCAAGAAGGCATACGGCATGCTTGCCTTCATTGGTCGGGGCATAGAGTATAAAAATTGGCAAGTCATGCTGCAGCTGTACAGAACTTTAGGTAGGCCACACTTAGAATATTGCTTCTGACTATCCACTCTGTCAGAAGCTTTTTCCCAGGGTGGAAGAGTCAGTTACTAGGGGACATAGATTTAAGGTGGGAGGGGCAAAGTTTAGAGGGGATGTGCGAGGCAGGTTTTTTACACAGAGGGTGGTGAGTGCCTGGAACGTGCTGCCGGGGAAGGTGGTGGAAGCAGGTACGATAGCGACGTTTAAGAGGCACCTTGACAAATACATGAATGGGATGGGAATAAAGGGATATGGTCCCCGGAAGTGTAGAAGGTTTTAGTTTAGGCAGGCATCAAGATCGGCGCAGGCTTGGAGGGCCGAATGGCCTGTTCCTGTGCTGTATTGTTCTTTGTTCTTTGTTGAAAGTTCGGGTATTTGAAAAATCAATTGATAGTCATTTTGGGCAATGATATGACCATTGGGAGGGTTGGGAAAGAGACTCCATTGCTTAATTTTATATTTAATAAAAATAAATAATGTTTTGCCGTTGAAATTTAAAATTAATTGTAAGGGCTTCAAGTCCTTTAAAATGGCGCCTGCATGGTGTCGCCGGACGCCATTGCCGGGGATGCAGAGGCCACCCCCTTACGTCTTTGGGGGCGGGCGCTCTGCGCCCACTCTTTAAATGAGCCCTCGCGTGAAATATCTGGGTGCTCCTCGCCGGCTGCTGAATGCAGGCACACTGCCAAGTTCAAAGGGTGCCGCCACAGAGCGCTGTGCCCGAATAAAATTCAGCCCTGTTTCTTCCAAGTTTGTACAGTTGCATGCCTATTTGCATGACTGTGTAGAAACTCTGCGGGGTATAGACTATTACCATTTTCTTTGGCTATGGAATCAATGATAGTGTATTCATTAAATTCACCTGACAGCATTAACAAAACTTTTTCATTCAGATCTAATGAATCTTCATTTTTCACAGAATCACAGAATCATGACAATGCAGAAGGAGGCCATTCGGCCCACTCCCAACCGTGTCCGGACTAGCTCTCGGAAAGAGCAATTCACTCAGTCCCATTCCCCTGGCTTCTCCTCATCACCCTGCACATTCTTCCTTTCATATAACTGTCTAATTCACTTTTGGATGCTTCAATTGGACCTTCTTCCATCACGTTCTCAGGCAGCGCATTTCAGACCTTAACCACTCGCTGTGTGAAAAAGTTTTTCCTCGTGTCACTTTTGCTTCTCTTACCAAATACTTTAAATCTGTGCCCTCTCATTCTCGACCCTTCCATGAGGGGGAACAGTGTCTCCCTATCCACTCTGTCCAGACCCCTCATGATTTTGGAAACCTCTATCAAATCACCTTTCAGCCTTCTCTTCAAGGAAAACGTTCCTAACTTCTCCAATCTCTCTTCATAACTGAAATTCCTCATCCCTGGAAGCATTCTCGTGATTTTTTTCTGTACTCTCTCGAATACCCTCACGTCATTCCTCAACTGCAGTGCCCAGAACTGGACACAATACTCCAGCTGAGGCCGAACTAGTGTCTTATACAAGTTCAACATAACTTCCTTGCTCTTGTACTCTATTAATAAAGTCCAGGATACTGTATGCTTTATCAGCTGCGCTCTCAACCTGCCCTGCCAGCTTCAATGAATTATGCACATATCCACCTAGGTCTCTCTGCATCTGCACACCCTTTAGAATTGTCCCCTTTATTTTATAATGTCTCTCCATTTTCTTCCTATCAAAACGAATCACCTCACATTTCTCTGCATTGGATTTCATCTGCCACCTGTCTGCCCATTCCACCAACTTGTCTATGTCGTTTTGAAGTTCTACACTATCCTCCTCACAATTCACAATGCTTTCAAGTTTCGTATCATCTGCGAACTTTGAAATTGTGCCCTGTACACCAAGGTCCAGGTCATTAATATATATCAGGCAAAGTAAGGGTCCCAACACTGACACCTGGGGAACTCCACTACAAACCTTCCTCCAGCCTGAAAAACATCCATTAACCATTACTATTTGTTTCCTGTCACTCAGCCAATTTTGTATGCATGTTGCTACCGTCCCTTTTATTCCATGAGCTACAAGTTTGCTCACAAGTCTGTTGTGTGTCACTGCATCAAACGCCTTTTGAAAGTCCATGTACACAACATCAACAGCATTGTCCTCATCAACCCTTTCTGTTACCTCTGACTGACTGGACTGTAGTTCCTGAACTTATCTTTACACCCTTTTTTGAACAAGGGTGTAACATTTGCAATTCTCCAGTCCTCTGTCACCACCTCCAAGTCTAAGGAAGACTGAAAAGTTATGGCCAGTGCCTCTGCAATTGCCACCCTCACTTCAGTCAGTATCCTTGGATGCATCACATCTGGTGCTGGTGTTTTATCCACTTTAAGTACAGCGAGCCTATCTAATACTTCCTCTTTATTAAACATCCCTCTAGTGTCTGAATTACCTCCTTTTTCAACATTGCCTGGGTTGCATTTTCTTCCTTGGTAAAGACAAATGCAAAGTATTCATTTAATACCTCAGCTATGCCCTCTACCTCCATGTGTAAATCCCCTTTCTGGCCCCTAATTGGCCCTACTCCTCCTTTTGCCACCCTTTCACTATTTATATGCCTATAGAAAACTTTGGGATTTCCTTTAATGCTAGCTGCCAGTCTCTTTTCATGCTCTCTGCTTCTCTTATTTGCTTTTTCACTTCCCCTCTGGACCTTCTATATTCAGCCTGGTTCTCAATAGTATTTTCTACCTGGCATCTGTCACAAGCACACTTTTTCTTTTTTATCTTAATCTCTACTTATTTTGTCATCCAGGGAGCTCTGGATTTGTTTACCCTACTTTTCCCCTTCGAGGGAACATACCTTGACTGTGCCCGAGCTATTTCTTCTTTGAGGGTAGCCCATTGTTCATCTACCGGTTTTCCTGCCAGCTTTCGACTCCAATTTATTCGCCCCAGCTCCATTCTTATCCCACTGAAGTTGGCTTTCCCCCAGTTAATTATTCTTACCCTGGATTGCTCTTTGTCCTTTTCCATCGTCAGCCTAATCCTTATGATACAATGATCACTATCCCCTAAATGCTGTCCTACTGACACTTGATCCATTTGCCCCACCTCATTCCCAAGAACCACGTCTATCAGTGCCTCCTTTCTCATTGGACTAGCAACATACTGCTATAGAAAATTTTCCTGAGCACACTCTAGGAGCTCTTGCCCCTCACTGCCTTTTACACTACTATTATCCCAGTCTATGTTTGGATAATTAAAGTCCCCCATTCTAATTACCATATAATTTTTGCACCTCTCTGTAATGTGCAAATTTGTTCCTCCATGTCCTTCCCACAACTGATGGTCTACAGACAACACTGAGCAATGTAACTGCACTTTTTTTGTTGTTTAGCTCTATCCAAATTGATTCTGTCCTCAACCCCTCTGGGACATCCTTTTTCTCCAGCATTGCAAAGCTCTCCTTTATCAATACTGGCACCCTCCCCCTTTTTTCCCTTTCCTATCTTTTCTGAACACCTTGTATCCAGGAATATTTAACACCCAGTCCTATCCTTCTTTGAGCCAGGTCTCTGTTATAGCCACAACATCATATTTCCACATGGCAATCTGCGCCTGTACCTCACCAGTCTTATTAACCACACTCCATGCATTCACAGACATGCACATTAACCCTGATTCAGACTTTATTACTTTCTCCCTTACTCTGACCCCACCTAATAACTTACTATTCCCTACTCTCGTGCTATCTATCTCCTCCAGTATTCTGTGCACCTTGGTATTCCTCTCTGATATTTGCTCTCGGTTCCCACACCCCTGACAAGTTACCGGTTTTGCTTCCCTCCAATCTGAGCTCCCTCTCAGGTTCCCACCACCTGACAATTTAGTTTACACCCTCCCCAACAGCACTAGCAAATCTCCCTGCCAGGATATTCGTCCCAGTCCTGCTAAGATGCAACCCACCCGTCTTGTACAGGTCCTATCTTCCCCAGAACCGGTCCCAGCGTCTCAGAAATCTGATGCCCTCCCTCCACAAGTTCTCCAGCCACGTGTTCAATTGCTCAATTCTCCTATTGCTATGTTCACTTGCACGTGGGACTGTGAGTAATCCTGAGATTACTGCTTTTTAGGTCCCGCTTTTTAAAGTACTTCCTAGCTCCTTCCATTGTTTCTGTTCCCCATAAACACCCACACCCTGCCACTGCCAGTGCGCCAATGAACCATTGGCAGCTACACGTGCGTCACATGCTCCAGCCCTCCATACACCCCACGTGCCTCTGCATGTGCTAGGTACAGCCCACCAAGAGACACGACCCTTAAACTGACTAATCAAAGCAGTCCAGAGAGGAAAAACTGAGTATTATTATTCTAAACAATGAGGACAGATTGTTTGGACTTGAATTGCATTCCCTTGAGTGTAGACTGTTGAGGACTGATTTGATATTGGTGTTTTAAATGTTAAAAGGCTCCAATTGGGTAGCTATGGAGAAATTATTTCTTCTGATCCGGGAATCAAGAACAAGGGGATATAATCTTAAAATTCGAGCTGGACCATATTGAAGAAATTGAGTTACTCGCTACTGAATTCCCAGCCTCTAACCTGCTCTTGCAACCTCTGTATTTATATGGCCTCCTATTTCTCCCGTCAAAATTCACGACCTCACTTTTCCATACAAAGGGTAGTAGAAATGTGGAACCCTCTTCCCATAGAAGCCTGTTGATGAAAATCAATTGGAGTTCGGATTACGTAGAATGTACAGCACAGGAGCAGACTATTCAGCTGGTGTTTATGCTTCAAGTGAACTTAATCACTCCTATTTCACTTTCTCTCATGTTTTTATCTAGATTCACATTAAATGCAACTATACTATGAGTTTAGATATGTTATTCCTGAGTACGGAGCTCGCTTTCTAACCATCCTCTGGGTCATTAGGTTTCTCCTGTATGCCCTATTGTTTTTTTTACTGACTATCTTCTTGTTATGGCACCTAGTTTTGGTCTCCCGCAAGTCAAATTATCTTTTCTATGGTCTACCCTACAACACCTTTTAATGATGTTAAAGATCACTATTAGGTCACTTCTCAGCCTTCTCTTTTCCAGAGAATAGTGCTCCAGCACGTTCACTGTTTCCTCTTCGATAAGACCTCTCAGTTCTCGCATCAGCTTTGTTAAAAATGCTTGTTTTTCACCAATGCTTTTATATCACTTTTGTAATATGGAGACCAGAACTATCCAAGTGTGGTCCTACCAAGGTTCAATATACATTTAACATATCTTTTCTGGTTTTCAATTATTGCCCTCTGGAAATGAACTCAATGGATTTTTTGCTTTTTAGTTGCCTCATTGACTTGATTCACTGCTATTTTGCTGATATGTGTATCTGTACCTCCAGACTCCTTTGTCTTCTACCCCAATTAGGCTGTTACTTTCCAAGTGTTTTTTTATTATTCTTTTCATGGGATGTGAGCATCCCTAATTGCCCTTGAGAAGGTGGTGGTGAGCCGCTCTTTTGAAGCGCTGCAGTCCATCTGGTGCAGGTACACCCACAGTGCTCTTAGAGAGGGAGTTCCAGGATTTGGATTCAGTGACAGTAAAGGAACAGTGAAATATTTCCAAGTCAGGATGGTGTGTGGCTTTACTTATTTAGAGATACAGCACTGAAACAGGCCCTTCAGCCCGCCGAGTCTGTGCCGACCAACAACCACCCATTTATACTAACCCTACAGTAATCCCATATTCCCACCACCTGCCGACACTAGGGGCAATTTACAATGGCCAATTTACCTATCACCTGCAAGTCTTTGGCTGTGGGAGGAAACCGGAGCACCCGGCGAAAACCCACACGGTCACAGGGAGAGCTTGCAAACTCCGCACAGGCAGTACCCAGAATCAATCCTGGGTCTCTGGAGCTATGAGGCTGCGGTGCTAACCACTGCGCCACTGTGCCGCTTGGAGGGGAATTTGCTGGTGGTGGTGCTCCCATGCATCTACTGCCCTTGTCTTTCTAGGTGGTAGAGGTCTCGGGTTTGGAAGGTGCTGTCGAAGGATTTATGGTGAGTTGCTGAAGTGCATATTGCATATGGTACACACTGCTGCCACTGTGTGTCAGTGGTGGAAGGAGTGACTGTTTAAGGTAGTGCTTGGGGTGCTGATCAAGCGGGCTGCTTTGCTCTGAATGGTGTCAAGCTTCCTGAGTCTTGTTGGAGTCACACTCATCCAGGCAAGTGGAGAGTATTCCATCACAGTCCTGACTTGTGCCTTGTAGATGGTGGACAGGCTTTGGGGAGTCAGGTGAGTTACTCACTACTGCCTTCCCAGTCTCTGATCTGCTCTTGTAGCCACAGTATTTATATGGCCTCCTTATTTCTCCCGTCAAAATTCATGACCTCACCTTTATCTGTATTGAACAGTACTTGCCAATTACATTCTCATTCTTCAAGTTTATTCATGTCTTCTTGTATGTTGTCACAGTTCTTTAAAGATTTGAGATCGATAGATTTTTGTTAGGTAAGTACATCAGGATATGGAGCTGATATGGGGAAATGGAGTTAAAGTACAGATCAACCATGATCTAATCGAATGTTGGAGTGGGCCCAAGGAGCTGAATGGTATCCAGCTGTTACTATGTTCCTGGGACAGCTGTTGGAACTGATTTCAGGTCTGATTTGCTCGAGTAACAACATTGGTAAAGAGGAAGTTGTCCAAACATTTCCATCACAGAGTTCCAGTGAATGGAAAGCTAGATCGATGAACTGTCACACAACCACTTGATATACTTGTTTGAGCAGCCTTCAGTCCAGAGCCCAAAGATGCTGATAATATCGGGAAATGGTGAAGACAAAGGTCGATTTAGAGCTGTCAGTTGTAGTTTGGGAAAGAGCAGCTCACCGGCTTTCCGTCTGACAGACATTGCGACCTGTTTCTGTGTCACACAGTGCAATAAGGAGTGACAGAGTATGTACCAAAACGAGGCTCCTTTTAGGATAATAAAAACAGAAAGTGTTGGAAACACTCAGCAGGTCTGGCAGCATATGTGGAGAGAGAAGCAGAGTTAACGTTTCAGATCAGTGACCCTTCATCAGAACTGCTGCTTTTAGGATTTACAGAATAATGTGAAACCGGTGATGGAGAATCAGCAGCCTGTTTTATATTTGCTCAGATTTTAATATCCATTGGCAAACCACCAATACGGATTTTACACCAGTCCACAAAGCAAACAGCTATACCCCAATATGCATTTATTCCACGCGTTTCAATTCTCCAGCACACTCCAAAACACTTTTAGAATGGAGATTTGCATTCTCAGAAGTAAATACAGTTATGTAGGATGGAAACACGATTGGTGTTCTGCGTCCAGAAAGATCCCACCAGTAATAACCGAGATGAATAAGAGATTCGCTTATTTTGGGGGTGTAGGTTGAATTGAGAAAATTCAAACAAAATTGCTGAAACAACTTCTCAATGAGTGAGTGGTCAATTTACAAGATCTCTCCGTCCCGCCACCCCCCTCCCCCCCCCCGCCCCTCTCATTTCTACCTTTGTAACATGGCGTGGTTAAAGGTAGCCATTTAGGAGTAAATAGTGAAGGATCGTATTGCCAGGTGACATTGAAAAACTGCGATGAGTTGATTTTTCCTCATCTAAAGTTGGCCCTATTTACCCAGCACAGGATCTATATAAAATTTTCAATCACTGTCTTGAAACTTTCAATAGATCCAGCATCCACGACCCTTTGGAATAGAGAGTTTCAGATCTTTATTGCTCTTTGAGTGAAAATGCACTTCCTGATTTCAAGCCTAAATCGCCCAGCACTAATAATATAGTGTTCTCTTGTTATGGAATCTCCCATTAGAGGAAATAGTTTCCCTGTGTCTACTCTATCAATTCATTTTATTGTTTTGTACACTGTAACAGATCAACCCTCAACTTTCTGAAAACAAGAAAATGCAAGACACATTTATTCAGCCTGTCCTCATAATTCAACCCTTCAAGAGCCAGTATCTTTCTGGTGAATCTGTGCTGCAGCCCCTCAAAGGCCAAAATCACCTTCCGGAGGTTGTGAGGTTCCCGGAACTGATATTCCAGATGGGATCTATAAACTGAAACATCACTGTTTTCCCATTGTGTTTCAGCCCCTTTTCAGTAAAGGCCGATATTTAATTAGCTTTCTAAGATTACATTTTAGTTCAGTTTAGAGATACAGCACTGAAACAGGCCCTTCGGCCCACCGAGTCTGTGCCGACCATCAACCACCCATTTATACTAATCCTACACTAATCCCATATTCCTACCACATCCCCACCTGTTCCTATATTTCCCTACCACCTACCTATACTAGGAGTAATTTATAATGGCCAATTTACCTACCAGCCTGCAAGTCTTTTGGCTTGTGGGAGGAAACCGGAGCACCCGGAGAAAACCCATGCAGACACAGGGAGAACTTGCAAACTCCACACAGGCAGTACCCAGAATTGAACCCAGGTCGCTGGAGCTGTGAGGCTGCGGTGCTAACCACTGCGCCACTGTGCCGCCCACTTGTACTTGCACACTAGTGTTTCGCGGTTTATGTAAATCCCATTGCCACAATTTTTAGATTGTCACCATTAAACTCGATTACCTCCCACTTTCCCACATTAAATCCAGCTACGATGGCTTTTTCCACTCAATTAATCTTCCAGTGCCCCTTTGTAATTTATTGCTTCCATCTGCACTAGAACAAAGAACAGTACAGCACAGGAACAGGCCATTCGGCCCTCCAAGCCTGCGCCGATCTTGATGCCTGCTGAAACTAACACCTTCTGCACTTCCGGGGCCCATATCCCTCTTTTCCCTTCCTGTTCATATATTTGTCAAGATGTCTCTTAAACGTCGCTATCATATCTGCTTCCACCACCTCCCCTGGCAGCAAGTTCCAGGCACTCACCACCCTCTGTGTAAAAAACTTGCCTCGCACATCCCCTCTAAACTTTGCCCCTCTCACCTTAAATCTATGTCCCCTAGTAACTGACTCTTCCACCCTGGGAAAAAGCTTCTGACTATCCACTCTGTCCATGCCACTCATAACTTTGTAAACCTCTATCATGTCGCCCCTCCACCTCCGTCGTTCCAGTGAAAACAATCCGAGTTTTTCCAACCTCTCCTCATAGCTAATGCCCTCCAGACCAGGCAACATCCTGGTAAACCTCTTCTGTACCCTCTCCAAAGCCTCCACATCCTTCTGGTAGTGTGGCGACCAGAATTGCACGCAATATTCTAAGTGTGGCCGAACTAAGGTTCTGTACAGCTGCAGCATGACTTGCCAATTTTTGTACTCTATGCCCCGACCGATGAAGGCAAGCATGCCGTATGCCTTCTTGACTACCTTATCCACCTGCGTTGCCACTTTCAGTGACCTGTGGACCTGTACGCCCAGATCTCTCTGCTTGTCAGTACTCCTAAGGGTTCTGCCATTTACTGTATACTTCCCACCTGTATTAGACCTTCCAAAATGCATTACCTCACATTTGTCCAGATTAAACTCCATCTGCCATTTCTCCGCCCAAGTCTCAAATTGATCTATATCCTGCTGGATCCTCTGACAATCCTCATCACTAACCGCAACTAGTTACTGTGCCTCCGAATATAGCGGAATTTGAAATAAACTGATTTCTGACAACGCAGCAGCCCAGCACGTCATCAGAGCGCTCCAAGCTGCGCGCATGCGCAAAGAGTTCCTGCTCGCAGAGATTCTGTGCATGCGCAGCCTACGTCTTGCCAGGACTAATTGGCGCATGCGCATGACAACGTCATCACGTATCCGGGTCGAGTCAGTCTTCGTGTAGGCGCATGGAAGGAGCGGTAGAATGGAGGACTTTGAGGCTGGAGCTCGATCCTCACCACTCGCTCCCCTCAAATCATCTATTTACTCCCGCCCCACTGGCCGCTCTCCTTCCCCTTGGCAACTCGCTCCAGGCTTCGCTACTGCTCCTCCCCCCGACCGGCTGCTCCTCGTTTCTCGCATCCGCAACCCCCACCACCCTGCTCTCCGGCCTCTCACTCCCCACTCCACCACCCACCCCGCACCCCCCCATCTTCCAGGCCGAGCCGCTTCTCTCCTCCCGGCCGCTCGCTCCTACGTTGCCCCATCACCCCTCGCCGTCCGCCTTGCTTCTTCGGGCAGCGCATGGAGAATGTTCGAATGTGGCAGCGATGTCCGAGAGGACGGAACTGGCGCGGCCTGGAGCTAGCGTCTGGAGAGGTGGGGTGGCGGGGGCTGGGTTAGAGCAGTGGCATGGTGTGGAGCGACCGTCTGGCGGAGGGGGGAACTGGCTCAAGGGAAGGCACTGTGGAGCCAGCAGTGATAAGACGGGCGCAGGAGGGACCAAAAGAGAGACGCTCAATGGCAAGGGGGGAACGGGGGACTGTTGGGGGTTGGATGGAAGTGGCGATAGCAACCATTGAGTAGATTTTCAGGTTCCATTTGTTTTTCTGTGATAAATTGAGCAGCGCCATCTTTAATCCTGGCAGCTGCCTGAAAATCGCCGACAGTGACGTTCCCGTGGAAGAGGCTGGATATGCGCATGTGCTTGTGCTGCGCCACCTAGTGGTTGTGTGGTCAGTAAACGCTGGTAATTTGAAAAGTCAACATACAACCTTCCTCATTCAAGTCATTGATAGAGAACGAAAAGTTGAGGCCGTGGTTCAGATCCCTGGGGAACATCAGTCATCACATCCCAATAATACGTGTACATTTCCTTTATTCCTCTTCTTTATACCTTGCCTCCCAACTAATTATCATCCTACGTCACAAGGTTGAGTCCAATTTTGGGCGCTTTTGTATTTGCTGATCAAGTCTTGTGTGGAATCATATGAAATGCTTTTCGAGGGTCAGATAGGCAGCATCCATAGACTGTTGTACATTCACCATGTCAGTGATCTCTTAAGTCAAGTATATTAATAAAACATAACCTTTTTTCCAAATCGATGCTAAATCTCTTTGCTCAATTCATAATTGTTCAAATGCTCAGTCACTCAGTCCTTGATAATAGATTCCAGGAACCTCCCTACAAGTAACATTAAAATGACGTGTCTGTAATTACTCATTTTTCCCTATTCCCTGTTCTTAAACAATGGAGTGGCTTTCACTTTTTACCAACTCAAAGGCACAATTCCCAAATCTAGAGAGCTGGAATAGGCTAATAATCTTCCAGTAATGGTTATGATGGAGAAAAAGGTAAGAAATGGGATAGAATATAGGCGGAATCTAAGGGGCAGCCATGGGATAAGAGGAAAGAAGGTGGGATGGAATACATAAAGAATTAGCAATATATTTTATAATTTCAATTATTTAATGAATTTTCCAATGAGTTTAAGTGGATATTTCACTGCATTCTTTAACTCCTCTCTGAATTTACTCTGCGTCCCTGCATAAATACACGTGTTGGTGCAACAGCTATAAAGCAGAAGCATATATCCGCTTTCCTGCAGAATGAACCTTAGATCAGTGACATTGGAACCTGCGAAATATTTACCATTTGTAAATCGCACATACAACAAATTTATAACATGCATCATCCACAACAGGATGAAACTGCCCGATATAGACAACAGTAGAATGATGGATTTTCTCCTGTTCTCCATCTCTGGGTCACTCTGATTCACTCCATTGTTGTGAGCCCGGAGTCTCCTGCGAGATCGATTGGCCACTAGAATGTGTTTGATGGTCAGAGCATTGAGCAAAAGAATCAGAACGAACGGTACACATGGGGTCAGAATATGGTCCTGCCAGTCAAATGCTGCCCAACCAGGTGAAGTGTAATATATCAACTTGACGCTGCAAAACCACGGCACATTATTCATTACATATAATGGTTCATATATAAAATAAAAGGGGACATTTTTACCACAGCTCAATGTACAGACCGTTCCGATAACCACGGCCGCCACTTTCCCGGTGCAATATTTTGTTTTCAGTTTCTGGTAACAAATGGCCACACATCGATCGAAGGTAAAAGCAACCGTTAACCAGACCGAACAGGTTCTGGTTGCATAAGTTAGGATGGCTATAGTCCTGCAGGCCGGGGTGGTGCTTAGAAAACTAACCAGGAAATAAATACCACGGATCCGATTCAATATGACCCCAGTGATAATGACCAGGAGATCTGACACAGCCATGGACACCAAGTACCAAGTGATACATCTAGAGAGACCGCACCTTCCTCGAGACAGGATCACAATGGTCACCAAGTTAGCTGTAAAGAAGGGAAAAGAATGATAAGTACTGATAAACATGAATAAATGTCTTACAGGTACATTGAATTCCTTATTATAACACATTTCCTCGAAGAGAGATAGCTTAAACTAAGACTTATACAATAAAAAACATTACTGTAATATCTTACACAAAACTGTGATACATTAGGCAAAGGGTGCAATGAATAACTTTCTGCAATAAGTAACCGACAACAAATATACCTTAAAGAATTTTACAAGAAATACATTATTCAAATACCTTACCAGCAGTAAATATACCTTAAACAAAGACTGGTACAGCAAACTGTCATAACTTACCTAGAAGATGACTACCATAAATGAAGTCTTGTGCAATGAATATCTCACTATAATATCTGACATTGAGCAGTAATGATTTAAACAAAGACTTGTACAATAAATACATTATTGTAATCCCTTATGTATAACATCAAGACCTCAAAAAAGATTTATGCAACACTTGCTGAACTCTAATACCTTACCCGGAATAGCAATAGCTGCAAAAACCGGATAGTAAATAGCATACACGAGACCAGTTACTCGAGCATGCATTTCAGCGAGAAGTGCTGGGACACAAAAGCCACGTGTGGTCTGGGACACTTTCAAATGATCCCATATTTATATCTGATGTTCGCTCCAGTGAGACAATTAGGTTGCATCATCATTAATATTCCTTACAGTATGCTCAACAAACAAATAAAGGCAGTCATTTACACGCTTATTCATTGTTGTCAAACAGGGAACTTTCACAGATTTATATGGTCATACTCGTAATCTGTAGTTTGATGTCAGCACCGTTTCTTTAAAGAAACAGCCTGAATATTGACTGGACATGGAATTGGGCTGCACAAACTGGGAATCGCAAGGAGGTCTAATAACAGGCGTTTCAAACGGCCAAACCAACCTTTCTATGCAAGCAGATAAATCAGCAGAGTTGTGGCCCCTCATACTCGTACAACGATCCTAAACAGAAAGTGCTGATGCCTGGATACCGGGTGGAGGGGCGTTTAGGCTCAGCTGATACACCCCTCACCCCACAGTCTAATCACCTGCCTACACTCAGGGAATCACACAGCAGAAATGACCTTGTAACTGGAGCCCCTGAAACCGCTGCCGCCTGAGGGAGAAGCTGCGGAAGAGGAAGGGGATACAAAGTGAAGCTGCAGTCACCCAGTGCGGGTGATCAGTGTCCCAGCGTGAACTGATTCATTACAAAATATTCATATTACATAGTGGGTGAATACTCTCTAAATTCAACAGTTCTGTTCAGAGAGTTTGTGTTTAATTCTGAATCTGCTGTGGTGTTGGTTAACTGATGAAATCAGCTGAGGAGATTTTATTTCCTTCTAATTCAGGAAATTTGGATGGAGGGTTACAGGCCATTCTTGACTCTTAGTTATAAATTATACAATATATTCTGCAGTTTGTGTTAATCTCAATCTTTATTCAGCAGAGTATGTATGTGCACCGTGATTTATGAAATCCACACACTGATTTGCACTGGCCCTGTCCCAGCTGCCATTCTGATACAAACAGAATATTAAACTCGAGATTCACAGTCTGAGGCCACACTGTTACAGATAACCACAACCCTCCTGTACTGCACTGAATGGACTGCCGGCTGATCCTCTCTCGGTTATCTGCTGGGTATGTCTGATTTTAGTGCTGCGATCTGGTGATTAGGGGTCAAAAGGCTCTCCTCTGGTCCCTCTCCTTGTTTGGCTGCAACACAGATGGAGAGACTGTCACACGATTGTCCCAATGTATTCTCTTTCGCACTGGAATGAGATCTAAGTCTAAGAATTCCAATCTCTCTCAGGTCTCATTATTCCAGTATTTACTCTTTAAGGTTCATCTCCACTAGTGTTAATGTTCCAAGGTGGCTTTGAATGTCTTGATAATGAAAGGGATACCAGGTAGCTCATTCAAACTGCTGAAGCCATTGTTCTGGATGAGGGCTATTCACACATGCATCTCCACCTTGAAACCTTGGACTGTGTGGTATTTTAATGCAAATTGCTGCTTTTTTTTTAAAAGTTGAATTTAGGTTTCCAACCGATGAATAAAAATAATCATTCAGCATAACACATTCATGACTCCTTCACACCATGCGGAATGAAATGTGATATAAAGTCATAGGTAAAATAGGAAACTGTACACACAACATTCATTCTCAAACACTTCTCAATCTCACACTGCCATAGCTATGCTCGGGTTTAATTTTCATCTGGGATGATTCTGCATTGAGTTAGACTCTGGACAATGCATCAGCTATCACATTGTTTTTTCCTGCAATGTGGGTAACTTTTCAGTGCCAGGATTGCAAAAATGAGCATTGAGAGACCAGTTGGGTACTGACTTGTAAATTGCACATACAACAAATTTATAACTTGCATCATCCACAACAGGATGAAACTGCCCCATATAGACAACAGTAGAATGATGGATTTTCCCCGGCTGAGGTTGGGCACTGTCAAATAGCCTTGCATTTTGATTTTTGAATTTCTCCACAAAGGTTAAAGGATTATGGTCGGTATAGACTATAGTCTCCCTATATCCATTTTGGACATAGATCTCAAAATGCCGGAGAGCTAGCAACATTCCTAGCACTTCCTTTTCCACAGTGGAATGCCTCATTTGTTGTGGGTTTATTTTTTGGAGAAGTACCCAACTTGTCTCTCAATGCCTGACTGATCATCTTGGAGCAGGACAGCACTTACCCCTAGGTGACGGGCATCAACTGCCACTTCAAATGGTTTATTAAAATTCAGAGTTGTGAGCACTGGTTCATTGGTTAAGATGGCTTTTAACCTCTCGAAAGCTCTTTGGTATCTCTCTGACCACACTACCTTTGCTCTGTTCTGCCAGAGGAGTGGCTATAGTGCTCAAGATTGGGACAAATTTGCAGTAAAATGCACATGTCCCCAAAAATCACATTATTTCCGATTTGATCGTAGGGATAGGAAAATCTGTCAGTACCTGTACTTTTGCTGCTCTGGGCAGCACTCACCCCTGACCTACAACATGCCCCAGGTAGGTTACTTGAGCTTTAGCAAACTCGCTTTTTGAAAGGTTTACCATTACGTCAGCTGACTGTAACCTTCAGAAGAGAGCTTCTAACTGGTCTAGGTGGTTTCCCCCCGGGTCTCACTGTACACTAAAAAATCACCCAGGTACACTACACAATTGGATAGGCCAGCCACTATCCAGTTCATCAGCCTTTGGAAGATAGCTGGAGCATTCTTTAATCCAAAGGGTATCACTCGGGGTGACAAAAGCCGAGATTTCTTTGGCTTGGGGTGTTAAGCGAACCTACCAGTATCCTTTTAGCAAGTCTATCTTGGTTATGTCGATGGCATTTCCTACTCAATCAATGCAGTCTTCCAGGTGAGGAATTAGCTAGGAGTCAGCTTTGGTCACTGTATTAACCATCCTGTAATCAACACAGTGCCTTCGTGATTGGGTAGAAGCACAACTGGGGAATTCCAGCTGCTCTGGCTGGGCTCAATCAGCTTGTTTATACCATAATATAGCGAATTTCCTCCTGAAAATGAGTCAGTTTCCTGGGACCTAAGCAATAGGGGTTCTGTTTTATGGGGGGGGGGGGGGGGGAGGGAGGGCTGGGGGTCTCTCCTACATCCACATTGAGTAGGGTTAGGGTTGTGTACGCTGGTCGGTCCCTGCTGGATTCTTTAAATGCTATAAGCAGCCTTGTTAGGGCTGCTCTTTGTTCTGAATTTAAATAGGAGAGTACAGTGTCTAGTTTCCTAACACTTCAGTGTGGCTAACCGGAGAGTAGGGGGTTCAATTTGAGAATCCCAGGCCCTCCTCTCACTCCTCCTCACTGTCTGTTTCATCCTCATCTTTCTTGACTGTCTGACAGACCTGGGCTTGTTTGTCTCCTTCCTCTCTGTGATACTGCTTTAACATATTAATATGGCACAGCCTTTTTCTCCCTTCAGTCTGGGGTGGCAACTAAATAGTTTACCCTGTCAATTCTCTTTAGTACTCTATAGGGGCCACTGAACCGGCCATTCAGGGGTTCACCCTGTATTGGGAGTAATACTAACACATGGTTTCTGGGCCAAAATGTTTTGGACATGGCATGTTTATACGCCTGCATTTTCATAACTGTATGGGAGGTTAATAGGTACTCCTGAGCCACTGCACAGGTTCTTGTGAGATGCTCCTGAAGCATGAAGATGTAGACTAACATGGAAAGCTCATTCCTGTGTCCCAAAAACCTCTCCTTGAGAGGACCTCTCACCTCGTGTCCATAAACTAATCCAAAGGGACTAAAACAGTGGGCACATTGGGTGAGTCCTTGGTGGTGAACAGAAGAAATCCCAGCCTTTTGTCCCAGTTATGTGGGCATTTGTAGCAGTATGGCCTGATCATTGTCTTTAGGATCTGGTGTTACCAGTCCAAAGCCCCTTGTGACTGTGGGTGGTAAGCTGAGGACTTTAGCTGGGTTATGCCCAGATTACCCATGCCTTTTTGATGAAATTCGTGCCCTGGTGCATCTGGATCTCAACAGGGAGCCTATATCAGGTAAAGAGTTAAGTTAGCCCTCCACCACTAGCTTGGAAGAAATAGTTCTTAGGGGAATGGCCTCTAGGAATCAGGTAGCCACAACTATAATGGTGAGAAGATACTGGTAGTCCACTTTTGTTTTCAGCAGGGGTTCATAAATGTTTTTTATTTTTTTATTCATTCATGGGATGTGGGCGTCGCTGGCCAAGCCAGCATTTATTGCCCATCCCTAATTGCCCTTGAGAAGGTGGTGGTGAGCTCCCTTCTTGAACTGCTGCAGTCCATGAGGGGTAGCTACACCCACAATGCTGTTAGGAAGGGAGTTCCAGGATTTTGACCCAGCAACAGTGAAGGAACGGTGATATGGTTCCAAGTCAGGATGGTGTGTAGCTTGGAGGGGTATTGCAGATGGTGGTGCTCCCATGCATTTGCTGCCCTTGTCCTTCTAGTTGGTAGAGGTTGCAGGTTTGGAAGGTGCTGTCTAAGGAGCTTTGGTACGTTGCTGCAGTGCATCTTGTAGATGGTACACACTGCTGCCACTGTGCGTCGGTGGTGGAGGGAGTGAATGTTTGTAGAAGGGGTGCCAATCAAGCGGGCTGCTTTGTCCTGGCTGGTGTCGAGCTTCTTGAGTGTTGTTGGAGCTGCACCCATCCAGGCAGGTGGCGAGTATTCCATCACACTCATGACTTGTGCTTTGTAGATGGTGGACAGGCTTTGGGGAGTCAGGAGGTGAGTTACTCGCCGCAGGATTCCCAGCCTCTGACCTGCTCTTGTAACCACGGTATTTATATGGCTACTCCTGGTCAATGGTAATCCCCAGGATGTTGATAGTGGGGGATTCAGCGATCGTAATGCCATTGAATGTCAAGGGGAGATGGTTAGATTCTCTCTTGTTGAAGTTGGTCATTGCCTGGCACTTGTGTGGCATGAATGTTACTTGCCACTTATCAGCCCAGGCCTGGATATTGTCCAGGTCTTGCTGCATTTCTACACGGACTGCTTCAGTATCTGAGGAGTCACAAATGGTGCTGAACATTGTGCAATCATCAGCGAACATCCCCACTTCTGACCTTATAATTGAAGGAAGTTCATTGATGACGCAGCTGAAGATGGTTGGGCCTAGGACACTCCCCTGAGGAACTCCTGCAGTGATGTCCTGGAGCTCAGATGATTGATCTCCAATAACCACAACCATCTTCCTTTGTGCTTGGTATGACTCCAACCAGCAGAGAGTTTCCCCCCTGATTCCCATTGACCTCAGTTTTGCTAGGGCTCTGTCAAATGTTGCCTTGATGCCAAGGGCAGTCACTCTCACCTCACCTCTTGAGTCCAGCTCTTTTGCCCATGTTTAAACCAAGGCTGTTGTGTCACTTGCTGGTGACGTTGTTAATGGTGTCTCACTGGATAGTGATATTTCCAGTGTTGTTCTGGGATTTTTTTCAACTCAGGTGTAGGTCGAATATGGATTCTGTTCCTTCTCGTTTGGTTACTGGTTTCAGTCTCGATGATATATGACCTTGGAGTCTCAGCTTCACCAACAACTTTGCTGGACTCCAGGTTTTCATGATTGGATCCTGTACGTGTAAAGTTTGTCCTTTGAACAGCTCGGGTAGGGATTTAGCATATTTGTTGAAGTGTTGCTCTCCTCTTACCTGTGCTTCAGTGAGTTATTGTCTTACTTCCTCCTGGTCTCTTGAAGGATGTATTTCGCTTGGCAGAGTAGTCTTATATTTTCTTCCATTCAACAGCTCTGCAGGTGATTTCATGTCACCATTGAGAGGTGTGGATCAGAGTGACAATAAGGTCAGGATTGGGTCTTCCTTCATCTTGGAATTTCTCAAGGGTTCTTTTGATGGCCTGGATGTATCTTTCTATAAACCTGTATCCCTATGCGTAATGTTGTGATGAGGTGATAGTGTTGAACCCATACTGGTCAGTGAATTTCTTAAATTCTCTGGATGTGAATTATGTGCCATTGTCACATGTTAATCATTCAGGAATCCCTTGCTCAGTGAAAAACTTGTACTGCTGAGATGATTGTTGTGGCTTTCAAGTCTTTCATCTTCTGGACAGAAGGGAATTTTGAGTAGTAGTCTGTGACAATGAGATACCATCCTTGATTGTGTGTGAATAAATCTGCTCTTACAGTATGCCATGGGCTGGGTGGTAATTTGTTGGCTATCATCTCCTCTCTCTGCTGTGTTTCTGTACTTCTGGCATACATTGCATATAGACACTACATTTTAGATGTCTTGGTACATGTCTATCCAGTACATAGCAGATCTGTCTCTGAGCTTACACTTCTTCATTTCCATGTGGTCTTCGTGTATCTTTTGGAGAAGTTCTTCCTACATTATTTTGGGTATGATTATTCTGGGTTTGGCTAGCAGACCACCATCTTCTAGTGAGATGTCATCTCTGATAGACCAGTACTGGCTTATTGCTGGCTGTGTTTGCTGTACCTTATCAGGCCATTCCTGGATCAGTTGCTGAGATAGCATCTGTAACTCCTTGCCTTTGCTGGTCTCATCTCTAATTTGGCTCAGTTTCGATGGTGTTACATTCAGGAGGTGATGAATCTTTAAACCTAGATCTTCAATCTCATGTTTTTCCTGTGGTAATAGCAGAAGATAGGATATCTACCAGCACAATTTCTCTTCCTGGCTTGTATTCCAGAGTGTTTTATATAGATTATTCTTGCAGATATTCTCCAGTGGATGATGATCACTTTCCAGTATGAACCTTCTCGCACAGAGATATGTATGAAACCTCTCCCATCTTTGCATAGCTGCCAAAAGCTCTCCTTCTATATTGTCATATCTGATCTCAGCTGAGGTTAGGGCTTTGGATGCGAATGCTATTGGCTTTCCCTCTTGTACCAGTCCTTTTGTGGAAGCATCTACTTGCAGAGTGAAAGTTTTTTTTTCTGCTGTAGTATGACAGAATTGTCTCCTTGCATACTACTTGTTTGAGTTTGTTGAAACTCCTGTCATGTGAATCTGACCACTGATATCTACATCTTCTTTCATCAGCAGCCGCAGATTTGTTGTGTGTTCCGAGATGTGTGGAATGAAGGAGCTCATGTATTGTATCAAGCCAAGGAAGGTCCTCAACTCTCTCATCTCTTGTGGCTTCCATCCCAGAGATAGCCGTGATTCTTTCGGGACTCCATTTGATTCCATCAGGTGTGTACACCATTCTGCAGAACTGGCACTCTGTCACTTTAACAATGCATTTGTCTTTGTTTAGCTTGATCCCAGCTTTCCTGGTTCTCGCTGTGGCTTCACATAGAGGTTAGAACATAGAACATTACAGAGCAGTACAGGCCCTTCAGCCCTCGATGTTGCGACGACCTGTGAAACCATCTGACCTACACTATTATAGAACATAGATCTTTTCCATCTACACCATATATCCGGACATCATCTGCTATGCCGACTGTTCCTTTGCATCCACTATATGTCTTGTTTACTTTCTGCTGGAACACACGCTGGCTCACTTTAAGGCCAAAAGGTGGTTGCAGGAATATGTACCGTCCAGCGTCTAGCTTCGTGTTCCAGTAGCCATTTCTGGTATCAGGCTCGCTGAAAGCTAACAGCGAACATATTTTCATTTGTGTGTCCCTCTGATTTGGGTTTTTCCAAGCTGTTGAATCTCAGTTCCCCCGTAAGGCATTAGTATGACTTTGTTCGGTTTCAGAGCACCTTTCCTTGGGTAACTATTTTGTTCCAAATTTTCAAGAAAGATCTTCTGGTATAGTGTACTCCAGTATCAATCTTCACCTTCAGATTGATCGTTGTGGCCTTATTTCTCACACTCTTCCTGATCTGAATGGCTTTGTGAAGTTCCTTTCTCTGGGAACTGTTGCATCCAGCCTTTTCATGCAGTTGTATGGTTCTTGTGTCCATCATGTTCTCAAACCCATTGTCATCTTCTGGGGTATGGATGTTTTGGTTTCTTTACCTACTCTAGTAGCTAGTCAACCATCTTCTTCCCCTGCTCTGCACGTCTTTTCCCAGTGAATGGTCTTTCCACAAGCTCTGCAAATTGATCTATATACGGGACATTTTCTTTTGTCTGTGAATTCATGTGGTCATCCACAGCTCCTGCACGTCTTTCTCTCTGTTTGGAGTACATTTTTTTGTTGTTGTTTCACTGCATCAATCCTGCTGCCTTTCCTTTGGCTTAACTAAAGGCTAGCTGTTTGGGTAGACAGTGCTTTTATCTGTCTGCTCACGGCTTCATGTGCTCTGGAAGTTTCTACAGCCTGTGAAATTGTGAGCTTGTCCTTTCCAATTAGCACTTTCTGTACTTCAGGATGTGCAGAACCCCAAATCAGCTGTGTCCTTAAATTTAAATTTTCTGGCTGCATTTTTTAATCTTGTTACAAAATTGTCAATAGGCTCACCTAGGTTCTGTCTGAGGCCTTGAAATTCATATTGGTATATCCGATGATTTGATTTTGGCTGGAGATGGGTGCTGAATCTTTCAGAAATTTTGGCTGGGTTTCTGTTGTCCTCTTCACTCAGCGCCCAGTTGTTAAATAAATTTAATCTTTTATCTGTTGCCACAGAAGGATATAGCTGACCCTCTCCTCTTCACTACTGCCTCATAGGAAACTACTAAATGTCAATCTGCAATTTTGTTTAAACTTCTCAGCTGCCTCTATGATACCATTAGCTGTCCAATTCATTATGGGCTGTATCTGTGCATTCATTGCTGTGCCAGCTGACACTTCATTTTTTGTTTTGCATGATTCACTCAGTCTTTCTTTCTCTCTCTGACACTAATTTGGGTCAATATTTCCTAATCTAATTCAGCATTAAATTTGTTTAAGATGTTTTAGAGTTATTCATAGACACTCGCTGCCACCAAATTATGTCTCCAGGTTGTCTTCTGGTTCCCATATGTTAGAAATAATCAAACTTTAAAAGCGGCACAGTGGCGCAGTGGTTAGCACCGCAGCCTCACAGCTCCAGTGACCTGGGTTCAATTCTGGGTACTGCCTGTGTGGAGTTTGCAAGTTCTCCCTGTGTCTGCGTGGGTTTCCTCCGGGTGCTCCGGTTTCCTCCCACAAGCCAAAAGACTTGCAGGTTGGTAGGTAAATTGGCCATTATAAATTGCCCCTAGTATAGGTAGGTGGTAGGGAAACATAGGGACAGGTGGGGATGTGGTAGGAATATGGGATTAGTGTAGGATTAGTATAAATGGGTGGTTGATGGTTGGCACAGACTCGGTGGGCCGAAGGGCCTGTTTCAGTGCTGTATCTCTAAAACTAAAAACTAAAACTGTTTATTAGTTCAGCTTCCATGCTGCCTGGTATAAGGCTGTCCAAGGCCGGTGTCCTATTACAGGTCATATGACTCTCCAGTGCAACCGTGAATGTGGCCCCCTGGAATACTTCTTCTTCTTTGGCCACCTTGTCTCGAGAGACAATGGGTAAGCGCCTGGAGGTGGTCAGTGGTTTGTGGAGCAGCGCCTGGAGTGGCTATAAAGGCCAATTTTAAGTGACAGACTCTTCCACAGGTGCTGCAGAAAAATTTGTTTGTCGGGGCTGTTACACAGTTGGCTCTCTCCTTGCGCTTCTGTCTTTTTTCCTGCCAACTACTAAGTCTCTTCGACTCGCCACACTTTAGCCCCGCCTTTATGGCTGCCCGCCAGCTCTGGCGATCGCTGGCAACTGACTCCCACGACTTGTGATCAATGTCACAGGACTTCATGTCGCGTTTGCAGACGTCTTTAAAGCGGAGACATGGACGGCCAGTGGGTCTGATACCAGTGGCGAGCTCGCTGTACAATGTGTCCTTGGGGATCCTGCCATCTTCCATGCGGCTCACATGGCCAAGCCATCTCAAGCGCTGCTGACTCAGTAGTGTGTATAAGCTGGGGATGTTGGCTGCCTCGAGGACTTCTGTGTTGGAGATACGGTCCTGCCACCTGATGCCAAGTATTCTCCGGAGGCAGCGAAGATGGAATGAATTGAGACGTCGCTCTTGGCTGACATACGTTGTCCAGGCCTCGCTGCCATAGAGCAAGGTACTGAGGACACAGGCTTGATACACTCGGACTTTTGTGTTCTGTGTCAGTGTGCCATTTTCCCACACTCTCTTGGCCAGTCTGGACATAGCAGTGGAAGCCTTTCCCATGCGCTTGTTGATTTCTGCATCTAGAGACAGGTTACTGGTGATAGTTGAGCCTAGGTAGGTGAACTCTTGAACCACTTCCAGAGCGTGGTTGCCGATATTGATGGATGGAGCATTTCTGATGTCCTGTCCCACGATGTTCGTTTTCTTGAGGCTGCTGGTTAGGCCAAACACGTTGCAGGCGGCCGCAAACCTGTCGATGAGACTCTGCAGACACTCTTCAGTGTGAGATGTTAAAGCAGCATCGTCAGCAAAGAGGAGTTCCCTGATGAGGACTTTCCGTACTTTGGTCTTCACTCTTAGACGGGCAAGGTTGAACAACCTGTCCCCTGATCTTGTGTGGAGGAAAATTCCTTCTTCTGAAGACTTGAACGCATGTGAGAGCAGCAGGGAGAAGAAAATCCCAAACAGTGTGGGTGCGAGAACACAGCCCTGTTTCACGCCACTCAGGATAGGAAAGGGGTCTGATGAGGTGCCGCTATGCTGAATTGTGCCTTTCATATTGTCATGGAATGAGGTGATGATACTTAGTAGCTTTGGTGGACATCCGATCTTTTCTAGTAGTCTGAAGAGACCACGTCTGCTGATGAGGTCAAAGGCTTTGGTGAGATCAATGAAAGCAATGTAGAGGGGCATCTGTTGTTCGTGGCATTTCTCCTGTATCTGAAGAAGGGAGAACAGCATGTCAATGGTGGATCTCTCTGCACGAAAGCTACACTGTGCCTCAGGGTAGACGCGCTCGGCCAGCTTCTGGAGCCTGTTTAAAGCGACTCGAGCAAAGACTTTCCCCACTATGCTGAGCAGGGAGATTCCACAGTAGTTGTTGCAGTCACCGCGGTCTCCTTTGTTTTTATAGAGGGTGATGATATTGGCATTGCGCATGTCCTGAGGTACTGCTCCCTCATCCCAACACAGGCAAAGCAGTTCATGTAGTGCTGAGAGTATAGCAGGCTTGGCACTCTTGATTATTTCAGGGGTAATGCCGTCCTTCCCAGGGGCTTTTCCGCTGGCTAGAGAATTAATGGCATCACTGAGTTCCGATTTTGTTGGCTATATGTCCAGCTCATCCATGACTGGTAGAGGCTGGGCTGCATTGAGGGCAGTCTCAGTGACAAAATTCTCCCTGGAGTACAGTTCTAGGTAGTGCTCAACCCAATGGTACATTTGCTTGCGTTGGTCAGTGATTGTGACCCCTGATTTAGATTTGAGGGGGGGCGATCTTCTTGATGGTTGGCCCAAAAGCTCTCTTAATGCCATCATACATTCCTCTGATGTTTCCTGTGTCTGAGGCCAGCTGAATATGACTGTATAGGTGTTGCCGGTAGTCATTTGCGCAGTGCCTGGCTGTTCTTTGTGCAGTGCTTCTGGCTGCTTTAAGTGCTGCGGATGTTAACTCGCTGGGGGTTTTCTTGTAGTTCAACAGTGCAATGCGCTTAGCGGCTATGACAGTTTCCAGCTCTTCAAAATGAGATTGAAACCAGTCTGCATTTCTCTTCGCACGTTTGCCGTAGGTGGTCAAAGCTGACTCATAGATGGCGTCTCTGATGTGGGCCCACTTGGTCTCAGCATCCCCTGTGGGAGTGTTTTGAAGGGCTTTTACAAGTGAATTTAGAAATTTTTGTAACAGCTGTGGATAAGAAATTCTGCTGGAATTCCCCTGGAATACTTACACATAGAAATTAGTTCCTAGCACTTTACAGATATCGTATAACAAAATATAACATGTAAATTAAATCCGTCAGGTGGCATATAGTCCATTGCACTTATTGCCTGACAATATGCTGAGTTCCTGACAGAAGTTGCTTACAGGCGGCACAGTGGTGCAGTGGTTAACACCACAGCCTCACAGCTCCAGCGACCTGGGTTCGGTTCTGGGTACTGCCTGTGTGGAGTTTGCAAGTTCTCCCTGTGACCGTGTGGGTTTCTGCCGGGTGCTCCGGTTTCCTTCCACAGCCAAAAGGTTTGCAGGTTGATAGGTAAATTGGCCATTGTGAATTGCCCCTAGTGTAGGTAGGTGGTAGGAGATTGGTGGCAGGGAATATGGGATTAATGTAGGATTAGTATAAATGGGTGGTTGTTGGTTGGCTCGGTGGGCTGAAGGGCATGTTTCAGTGCTGTATCTCTAAACTAAACATTAAAAAAAAAACAATTGGAAATGGGAAGTTGAAGACCAATGTGCCAGGTCACCTTTCTCTTTTACTGATGCTCTGTCTTTCTCACTCTCACTTGCTCTCTCCCTCTCTCTATCTCCCTGTCTGTCTGCCTCTGCTGCTGTCTGCCTCTCTCTTTCTCTCAGCATCTCTCCTTGTTTCTCCAGCTGTCTATCTCAGTTTTTTCCCCTCCTGCCCCCGCCCCTCTCTCTCTCTCTCTCTCTCTCTCTCGAACTGGCATTATAGCAAAGTAAAGCACACATTCTAACCAAAGTTACATATTTATACACAAATACACCAGATAATTTTAAAGTTTTGAAACTTCTGTGAACAATTTACCGATGCAGTTGACACCCACATGTTTGCAAGTGTAACCTGTTGCTTTTTCAATTTTGTGTAACAGAGGCAGATGTTCATCCGGCCAGGCTTCTTCAGCTTCACTGCCTTTGAAGTGTTTTAAGCATTTTACTAAAATTAAGGCCAAAGGTCAACAGGCTGGTTGAGAAGTGTTAATGTTAAGAGCGCTGAAGGGAATTGTGAATGTTTAGTGACATTGTTTTATAAAAAGAACTTACCGAAGTTATTGTGGACATGTTGCTAGCAGTGAGGATGAAACAGAAAACCAAGCTAATGTTTACAAAAAGTGGAAGAATTCATGTTACTGAAGGAGATAAGTGGCCATAAGGAAGCTCAGGAGACATTTATGATGCAGTGGTAAATAGAACAATGTCTTTCTCTTAATCAAAACATTACTATCCATCACAGAGCTTCCTGGGGGATTGATGACAATGGAGCAGAGCGTTCAGCTGAGTATTGGAGTGTGAACAGAAATACAATCTATGAGCAGGTGAAGACATCGTTGAATGTGGAGTAAATTATCACAAGTGACATCAAGGCCGAGTCACTGACATCGTTAAGTGTTAGCCAAAGGAAACAGAAGAAAATATATTAAATGTCCGTGGGAACTAGGAAGAAAGTAAATAATTCCACTTTACCATTGTCGTTGCTCAGATGGCTGGAGTTGAAACAGTGTCTCTGTGTTCTTGCATTTCAGAGATTTTAATTTGACTCAGTGTATGTTGCATACACATGTAACATGTCTGTCAACTAACACGCAGGAAATCTACCTGCTGAATAAAGTGCATGGGCCTTCCAAGCTATTCCAGTACAGCTACAACACTGGCATCTACCCAGCAATATAGATAATTGTGCAGTTATGTCCTGTACAAAAAAAGAAAGGCAAATACAACCTGGCCAATTACCGCCCCATCAGTCTACTCTCAATCATCAGTAAAGTGATGGAAGGGGTCATTGACAATGCTATCAAGTGGCACTTGCTCAGCAATAACCTGCTCAGTGATGCTCAGTTTGGGTTTCTCCAGGGCCACTCAGCTCCTGACCTCATTACAGCCTTGGTTCAAACATGGACAAAAGAGCTGAACTCAAGAAGTGAGGTGAGAGTGATTGCCCTTGACATCAAGGCAGCATTTGACCGAGTATGGCATCAAGGAGCCCTAGCAAAACTGGAGTCAATGGGAATCGGGGAAAAACTCTCTGCTGGTTGGAGTTGTACCTAGCACAAAGGAAGATGGTTGTGGTTGTTGGAGGACATCGCTGCAGGACTTCCTCAGGGTAGTGTCCTAGGCCTAACCATCTTTAGCTTCTTCATTGGGTGGCACAGAGGCGCAGTGGTTAGCACCACAGCCTCGCAGCTCCAGCAACCCGGGTTCAGTTCTGGGTACTGTCTGTGCGGAGTTTGCAAGTTCTCCCTGTGACTGTGTGGGTTCCTGCTGGGTGCTCTGGTTTCCTCCCACAGCCAAAGACTTGCAGGTTGATAGGTGAATTGGCTATTGTAAATTGCCCCTAGTCTAGGTAGGTGGTCGGAGAATGGTGGGGATGTGGTAGGAAATATGGGATTAATGTAGGATTAGTATAAATGGGTGGTTGTTGGTCAGCACAGACTCGGTGGGCTGAAGGGCCTGTTTCAGTGCTGTATCGTATCTCTCTCTGACTCTATCAATGACCGACCCTTGATCATAAGGTCAGACATGGGGATGTTTGCTGATGATACAGTGCCATGCAACAGACTTGTGAGCAAACTTGTAACTCATGGAATAAAAGGGACGGTAGCAACATGGGTACAAAATTGGAAGAATGACAGGAAACAAAGAATAGTGGTTAATGGATGTCTTTTGGGTTGGAGCAAGGTTTGTAGTGGAGTTCCCCAGGGATCAGTGTTGGGATCCTTGCTTTTCCTGATATATATAAATGACCTAGACCTTGGTTTCAAAGTTTGCAGATAATATGAAACTTGGAAGCATTGCGAACTGTGAGGAGGATGTTAGAACTTCAAAAAGACATAGACAAGTTGGTGGAATGGGCAGACAGATGGAAGATGAAATTCAATGCAGAGAAATGTGAAGTGATTCATTTTGGTGGGAAGAGCATGGAAGAGACAATATAGAAATAAGGGTACAATTCTAAAGGGGGTGCAGGAACAGAGGGACCTGGGTGTACATGTGCATAAATCATTGAAGGTGGCAGGACAGTTTGAGAGCACGGTTAATAAAGCATACAGTATCCTGAGCTTTATTAATAGGGGCATAGAGTACAAGAGCAAGGAAGTTATGTTGAACTTATATACGATACTAGTTTGTCCTCAGCTGGAGAATTGCATCCAATTCTGGGAATCGCTTTCTTAAACCGCCCTGCAATCTTCAATGATTTGTGCACAAATGCTCCTCTACTCCTGCACCCCTTTAGAATTGTACAGTTTTTTAAGTCTTTTGTCTCCACTCATTTGTCCTACCAAAATGATTCACTTCACACTTCTTTGCATTAAATTATATCTGCAACTTGTCCACCCATGCAACCAGTCTGTCTATGTCCTCTTGAACTTTATCATTACCCCTCTCACAGTTCACAATACATCCAAGTTTGTGTCACCTGCAAATGTTGAAATTGTGTCATGTACACCCAAGTCAAGGCCATTAATATATATCAAGAAAGCAGACATCGTAGGACTGACCCCTGGGGAACCCCACTATATGCCTTCTTCCAGTCTGAAAAACAACCATTCACCACTACTCTCTGTTTCCTGTCACTCAGCCAATTTTGTACCCATTCTGCTACTGTTCCTTTTATTCCGTGGGCTCTAACATTACTGACAAGCCTGTTATGTGACATTTATCAAATGGCTTTTGGAAGTCCATATACACCACATCAACCGCATTACCGTCTACTACCCTGTCAGTTGCCTCATCAAAAAACTCTAGCAAATTAGTTAAACATGGTTTGCCGATAACAAATCCATGCTGGCTTTCCTTAATTAATCTGTATTTGTCGAAGTGACTGGTAATTTTGTCCTGAACTACCATGTCTTGAAGCTTTCCCACCACCGAGGTTAAACTGACTGGCCTGTAGTTGCTGGGCTTATCCTTACACCCGTTTTTGAATAAAGGTGTACCATTTTCAAATCTCCAGTCCACTTTTTCTAAGAAGGATTGGAAGATCATGGCCAGTGCCTCTGCAATTTGTATCCTTAGCAACTTTAAGAGAGCCAGCCTATCTAATACATCCTCATTACCAATTTTTAGCCCATCTGGTGTCCCAACTACCTCCTCTTCCATTATAATTCAGGCAGCATCTTCTTCTTTGGTAAAGACAGGTGCAAAGTATTCATTCAGTACCTCAGCCATGCCTCCTACCTCCATGTGTAAATCCCCTTTTAGGCCCCTCACTCCTCCTTTTACCACCTTTTTACTGTTTATATGCCTGTCGAAGACTTTTGGATTTCCTTTTAAGTTAGCTGCTGGACTCTTCTCTTACTGTCTCTTTGCTTCTCTTATTTGTGTTTTTTCACTTCCGGTCTGAACCTTCTATATTCAGACAGGTATTGTCTGAATATTGTATTGTGCACCTAATGATTTTCATATGCAAACTTTTTCTGCTTCATCTTACTTACTATCTCTTTCTTCATCTAGGGAGCACTGGACTTGTTTGCCCTATCTTTCTCATTCATGGGATTGTACCTTGACTGCACCTGAACTCATTAAAGGCAGCCTTTTGTTTCATTATGGTTTTGCCTGCCAATCGTTAAGATCTTCAGTGGTTTTGGAATGTACCAGTAATCATCGCAAGTTGAAGAGCTGTCGTCTGTTCAGAAGCGGATCTAGATGCCCTCTGTCAAGCCTGCCTTTGCCTCTTGAAGCATCATACTGAAGAAAATAGAGAAAATGGTCGGTATCAGGACACACCCTTGCTTAACACCATTGGAGATAGAGAAGCTGTCTGAGGGGGCTCCATTCTGCTTGACCTGAATTTCCTGGCCTTCATGCAGTGGATGGAGAATGATGAGGAACCTTGAAGGGCATCTCAATCTGGATAGTACCTTCCAAAATCAATTTCAGATGACTGTATCAAATGCCTTGGTGAGATCTGCAAAAGTCAGGTACAGGCCCATGTTTTGTTCTTTACATTTCGCCTGGATCTGTCTCAGCACAAAAGTCATATTTGTAGTTTCTCTATTGGATCTAAATCTGCACTGGTTTCAGGGAGCCTTTCTTCAGTTATTGTCTAAACAAGTCTATTTAGAAGCATTCTGGCCCAGATTTTGCCAGCAATGGAGAGTGAGTTGAGGCCTCTGTGATCGGAAGAGTTCTCTCCTTTTGTTTTAATGAGGGAGACAATCGTTGCATCTCAAAGGTCCTGAGGCAATGCGCTGAATTTTATAAACCTGCCGCCGAAATTGGCAGTGAGAGAAGAAAATGGTGGCCCACCCATGCGGGCTGCACGGCGAATCCAAGTGCACCCCCTCCCCCCCACACCCGATCATTTGTATTCATGC
Source organism: Heterodontus francisci (assembly GCF_036365525.1). Lineage (NCBI taxonomy): Eukaryota > Metazoa > Chordata > Chondrichthyes > Heterodontiformes > Heterodontidae > Heterodontus > Heterodontus francisci. The sequence continues at coordinate 33,483,376 of NC_090392.1, read as the reverse complement.
ACTCCAAACATTTTGGTGAATGTTAGAGGAATAGACGATTAGGTGATCAATGTATCTTTACACGCCCTCAGGATTTTGCTGAATGGGACAGAATTTAAGGGGTGACTTTCATTTATACAATGTCTTTCAGGACCTCAGGATGCCCCAAAGTGCTTTACAGCCAATGATGTAATTCTTAAGTGTAGACACTATTGTTAGAGAGGCCTCCAATTACTATATAAACTCACACAAACATCAATGTGATAATGACCAGATAATCTGAGTTTGTGATGTTGATTGAAGAATTATTGTTGGCCAGGACACCAGGGATAACTGCTCAAATCTTCTTCAAAAAGTGATCTTTTATATCCAGGCAGGAGGGCAGGCTCATTTAACACCTCATCCTAAAGATGACACTTCCAAATACACAGGACTGTCTTTAAGAGTCAGCCTTGCTTTTTGAGATCAAACCTGGAGTGAGACGAAATCCACAATCTTTCAGCTCACAGGTGTGAGTTCTACCAGCTGAGCAACGTGGATATGTGTGCCCTTAATAAAGGGTAACTGACCTGAAACATTAACTCTGCTTCTCTCTCCACAGATGCTGCCAGACCTGCTGAGCATTTCCAGCATTTCTTGTTTTTATTTGAGTATAACCATGCTGAACTGAACCATTCCACACTGAATATAACCAGACTGAGATAGACCTTTCCATACTGAATATAACCATACTGAACTGAACCTTTCCACACTGAATATAACCATACTGAGCTAGATCTTTCCATACTGAATATAACCATACTGAGCTGGACCTTTCCACACTGAATATAACCATACTGAGCTAGATCTTTCCATACTGAATATAACCATACTGAGCTAGATCTTTCCATACTGAATATAACCATACTGAGCTAGATCTTTCCATACTGAATATAACCATACTGAGCTGGACCTTTCCACACTGAATATAACCATACTGAGCTAGATCTTTCCATACTGAATATAACCATACTGAGCTAGATCTTTCCATACTGAATATAACCATACTGAGCTAGATCTTTCCATACTGAATATAACCATACTGAGCTAGACCTTTCCATACTGAATATAACCATACTGAGCTAGATCTTTCCATACTGAATATAACCATACAGAGTTAGATCTTTCCATACTGAATATAACCATACTGAACTAGATCTTTCCATACTGAATATAACCATACAGAGTTAGATCTTTCCATACTGAATATAACCATACTGAGCTAGATCTTTCCATACTGAATATAACCATACTGAGCTAGATCTTTCCATACTGAATATAACCATACTGAGCTAGATCTTTCCATACTGAATATAACCATACAGAGTTAGATCTTTCCATACTGAATATAACCATACTGAGCTAGATCTTTCCATACTGAATATAACCATACAGAGTTAGATCTTTCCATACTGAATATAACCATACTGAGCTAAATCTTTCCATACTGAATATAACCATACTGAGCTAGATCTTTCCATACTGAATATAACCATACTGAGCTAGATCTTTCCATACTGAATATAACCATACTGAGCTAGACCTTTCCATACTGAATATAACCATACTGAGCTAGACCTTTCCATACTGAATATAACCATAATGAGCTAGATCTTTCCATACTGAATATAACCATACTGAGCTAGATCTTTCCATACTGAATATAACCATACTGAGCTAGACCTTTCCATACTGAATATAACCATACTGAGCTAGATCTTTCCACACTGAATATAACCATACTGAGCTAGATCTTTCAACACTGAATATAACCATACTGAGCTAGATCTTTCCACACTGAATATAACCATACTGAGCTAGATCTTTCCATACTGAATATAACCATACTGAGCTAGATCTTTCCACACTGAATATAACCATACTGAGCTAGATCTTTCCACACTGAATATAACCATACTGAGCTAGATTTTCCATACTGAATATAACCATACTGAGCGAGATCTTTCCACACTGAATATAACAATACTGAGCTAGATTTTTCCATACTGAATATAACCATACTGAGCTAGATCTTTCCACACTGAATATAACCATACTGAGCTAGATCTTTCCATACTGAATATAACCATACTGAGCTAGACCTTTCCATACTGAATCTCACCATACTGAGCTAGATCTTTCCACACTGAATATAACCATACTGAGCTAGATCTTTCCACACTGAATATAACCATACTGAGCTAGATCTTTCCACACTGAATGCAACCATACTGAGCTAGATCTTTCCACACTGAATATAACCATACTGAGCTAGAAATTTCCATACTGAATATAACCACACTGAGCTAGACCTTTCCACACTGAATATAACCACACTGAGCTAGATCTTTCCACACTGAATATAACCATACTGAGCTAGACCTTTCCACACTGAATATAACCATACTGAGCTAGATCTTTCCATACTGAATATAACCATACTGAGCTAGATCTTTCCATACTGAATATAACCATACTGAGTTAGATCTTTCCACACTGAATATAACCATACTGAGCTAGATCTTTCCATACTGAATATAACCATACTGAGCTAGATCTTTACATACTGAATATAGCCAAACTGAGTTAGATCTTTCCAAACTGAATATAACCATACTGAGCTAGATCTTTCCATACTGAATATAACCATACTGAGCTAGATCTTTCCATACTGAATATAACCATACTGAGTTAGATCTTTCCACACTGAATATAACCATACTGAGCTAGATCTTTCCATACTGAATATAACCATACTGAGCTAGACCTTTCCATACTGAATATAACCATACTGAGCTAGACCTTTCCATACTGAATATAACCATAATGAGCTAGATCTTTCCATACTGAATATAACCATACTGAGCTAGACCTTTCCATACTGAATATAACCATACTGAGCTAGATCTTTCCACACTGAATATAACCATACTGAGCTAGATCTTTCCATACTGAATATAACCATACTGAGCTAGATCTTTCAACACTGAATATAACCATACTGAGCTAGATCTTTCCACACTGAATATAACCATACTGAGCGAGATCTTTCCATACTGAATATAACCATACTGAGCTAGATCTTTCCACACTGAATATAACCATACTGAGCTAGATCTTTCCACACTGAATATAACCATACTGAGCTAGATTTTCCATACTGAATATAACCATACTGAGCTAGATCTTTCCACACTGAATATAACAATACTGAGCTAGATCTTTCCACACTGAATATAAACATACTGAGCTAGATTTTCCATACTGAATATAACCACACTGAGCTAGATCTTTCCACACTGAATATAACCATACTGAGCTAGATCTTTCCACACTGAATATAACCATACTGAGCTAGATTTTCCATACTGAATATCACCATACTGAGCTAGACCTTTCCATACTGAATATAACCATACTGAGCTAGATCTTTCCACACTGAATATAACCATACTGAGCTAGATCTTTCCATACTGAATATAACCATACTGAGCTAGACCTTTCCATACTGAATCTCACCATACTGAGCTAGATCTTTCCACACTGAATATAACCACACTGAGCTAGACCTTTCCATACTGAATCTCACCATACTGAGCTAGATCTTTCCACACTGAATATAACCATACTGAGCTAGATCTTTCCACACTGAATATAACCATACTGAGCTAGATCTTTCCACACTGAATGCAACCATACTGAGCTAGATCTTTCCACACTGAATATAACCATACTGAGCTAGAACTTTCCATACTGAATATAACCATACTGAGCTAGACCTTTCCACACTGAATATAACCACACTGAGCTAGATCTTTCCACACTGAATATAACCATACTGAGTTAGATCTTTCCACACTGAATATAACCATACTGAGCTAGATCTTTCCATACTGAATATAACCATACTGAGCTAGATCTTTCCATACTGAATATAACCATACTGAGTTAGATCTTTCCACACTGAATATAACCATACTGAGCTAGATTTTCCATACTGAATATAACCATACTGAGCTAGATCTTTCCACACTGAATATAACAATACTGAGCTAGATCTTTCCACACTGAATATAAACATACTGAGCTAGATTTTCCATACTGAATATAACCACACTGAGCTAGATCTTTCCACACTGAATATAACCATACTGAGCTAGATCTTTCCACACTGAATATAACCATACTGAGCTAGATTTTCCATACTGAATATAACCATACTGAGCTAGACCTTTCCATACTGAATATAACCATACTGAGCTAGATCTTTCCACACTGAATATAACCATACTGAGCTAGATCTTTCCATACTGAATATAACCATACTGAGCTAGACCTTTCCATACTGAATCTCACCATACTGAGCTAGATCTTTCCACACTGAATATAACCACACTGAGCTAGACCTTTCCATACTGAATCTCACAATACTGAGCTAGATCTTTCCACACTGAATATAACCATACTGAGCTAGATCTTTCCACACTGAATATAACCATACTGAGCTAGATCTTTCCACACTGAATGCAACCATACTGAGCTAGATCTTTCCACACTGAATATAACCATACTGAGCTAGAACTTTCCATACTGAATATAACCATACTGAGCTAGACCTTTCCACACTGAATATAACCACACTGAGCTAGATCTTTCCACACTGAATATAACCATACTGAGTTAGATCTTTCCACACTGAATATAACCATACTGAGCTAGATCTTTCCATACTGAATATAACCATACTGAGCTAGATCTTTCCATACTGAATATAGCCAAACTGAGTTAGATCTTTCCAAACTGAATATAACCATACTGAGCTAGATCTTTCCATACTGAATATAACCATACTGAGCTAGATCTTTCCATACTGAATATAACCATACTGAGTTAGATCTTTCCACACTGAATATAACCATACTGAGCTAGATCTTTCCATACTGAATATAACCATACTGAGCTAGATCTTTCCATACTGAATATAGCCATACTGAGCTAGAACTTTCCATACTGAATTTAACCATACTGAGCTAGAACTTTCCATACTGAATATAACCATACTGAGCTAGACCTTTCCATACTGAATCTCACCATACTGAGCTAGATCTTTCCACACTGAATGCAACCATACTGAGCTAGATCTTTCCAGACTGAATACAACCATACTGAGCTAGATCTTTCCATACTGAATATAACCATACTGAGTTAGATCTTTCCAGACTGAATCTCACCATACTGAGCTAGATCTTTCCATACTGAATATAACCATACTGAGCTAGATTTTTCCAGACTGAATACAACCATACTGAGCTAGATCTTTCCATACTGAATATAACCATACTGAGCTAGATCTTTCCACACTGAATATAACCATACTGAGCTAGATCTTTCCATACTGAATATAACCATACTGAGCTAGATCTTTCCATACTGAATATAACCATACTGAGTTAGATCTTTCCACACTGAATATAACCATACTGAGCTAGATCTTTCCATACTGAATATAACCATACTGAGCTAGATCTTTCCATACTGAATATAGCCAAACTGAGTTAGATCTTTCCAAACTGAATATAACCATACTGAGCTAGATCTTTCCATACTGAATATAACCATACTGAGCTAGATCTTTCCATACTGAATATAACCATACTGAGTTAGATCTTTCCACACTGAATATAACCATACTGAGCTAGATCTTTCCATACTGAATATAACCATACTGAGCTAGATCTTTCCATACTGAATATAGCCATACTGAGCTAGAACTTTCCATACTGAATTTAACCATACTGAGCTAGAACTTTCCATACTGAATATAACCATACTGAGCTAGACCTTTCCATACTGAATCTCACCATACTGAGCTAGATCTTTCCACACTGAATGCAACCATACTGAGCTAGATCTTTCCAGACTGAATACAACCATACTGAGCTAGATCTTTCCATACTGAATATAACCATACTGAGTTAGATCTTTCCAGACTGAATACAACCATAATGAGCTAGATCTTTCCATACTGAATATAACCATACTGAGCTAGATCTTTCCAGACTGAATACAACCATACTGAGCTAGATCTTTCCATACTGAATATAACCATACTGAGTTAGATCTTTCCACACTGAATATAACCATACTGAGCTAGACCTTTCCACACTGAATCTCACCATACTGAGCTAGATCTTTCCATACTGAATATAACCATACTGAGCTAGATTTTTCCAGACTGAATACAACCATACTGAGCTAGATCTTTCCATACTGAATATAACCATACTGAGCTAGATCTTTCCATACTGAATATAACCATACTGAGCTAGATCTTTCCATACTGAATGCAACCATACTGAGTTAGATCTTTCCACACTGAATATAACCATACTGAGCTAGATCTTTCCATACTGAATATAACCATACTGAGCTAGATCTTTCCATACTGAATATAACCATACTGAGCTAGATCTTTCCAGACTGAATACAACCATACTGAGCGAGATCTTTCCATACTGAATATAACCATACTGAGTTAGATCTTTCCACACTGAATATAACCATACTGAGTTAGATCTTTCCACACTGAATATAACCATACTGAGCTAGATCTTTCCACACTGAATCTCACCATACTGAGCTAGCCCTTTCCACACTGAATCTCACCATACTGAGCTAGACCTTTCCATACTGAATATAACCATACTGAGCTAGATCTTTCCAAACTGAATATAACCATACTGAGTTAGATCTTTCCACACTGAATATAACCATACTGAGCTAGACCTTTCCATACTGAATCTCACGATACTGAGCTAGATCTTTCCATACTGAATATAACCATACTGAGCTAGATCTTTCCATACTGAATATAACCATACTGAGCTAGATCTTTCCATACTGAAAATAACCATACTGAGTTAGATCTTTCCACACTGAATATAACCATACTGAGCTAGACCTTTCCATACTGAATCTCACCATACTGAGCTAGATCTTTCCATACTGAATATAACCATACTGAGCTAGACGTTTCCATACTGAATATAACCATACTGAGCTAGACCTTTCCATACTGAATCTCACCATACTGAGCTAGACCTTTCCATACTGAATCTCACCATACTGAGCTAGATCTTTCCATACTGAATATAACCATACTGAGCTAGACCTTTCCATACTGAATATAACCATACTGAGCTAGACCTTTCCATACTGAATATAACCATACTGAGCTAAATCTTTCCATACTGAATATAACCATACTGAGTTAGATCTTTCCACACTGAATATAACCATACTGAGCTAGACCTTTCCATACTGAATATAACCATACTGAGCTAGACCTTTCCATACTGAATCTCACCATACTGAGCTAGACCTTTCCATACTGAATCTCACCATACTGAGCTAGATCTTTCCATACTGAATATAACCATACTGAGCTAGACCTTGCCATACTGAATATAACCATACTGAGCTAGACCTTTCCATACTGAATATAACCATACTGAGCTAAATCTTTCCATACTGAATATAACCATACTGAGTTAGATCTTTCCACACTGAATATAACCATACTGAGCTAGACCTTTCCATACTGAATATAACCATACTGAGTTCGATCTTTCCACACTGAATATAACCATACTGAGCTAGACCTTTCCATACTGAATCTCACCATACTGAGCTAGATCTTTCCATACTGAATGTAACCATACTAAGTTAGATCTTTCCATACTGAATATAACCATACTGAGTTAGACCTTTCCATACTGAATATAACCATACTGAGCTAAATCTTTCCATACTGAATATAACCATACTGAGTTCGATCTTTCCACACTGAATATAACCATACTGAGCTAGACCTTTCCATACTGAATCTCACCATACTGAGCTAGATCTTTCCATACTGAATGTAACCATACTAAGTTAGATCTTTCCACACTGAATATAACCATACTGAGCTAGACCTTTCCATACTGAATCTCACCATACTGAGCTCGACCTTTCCATACTGAATATAACCATACTGAGTTAGATCTTTCCACACTGAATATAACCATACTGAGCTAGAACTTTCCATACTGAATCTCACCATACTGAGCTAGATCTTTCCAAACTGAATATAACCATACTGAGCCAGATCTTTCCACACTGAATATAACCATACTGAGCTAGACCTTTCCATACTGAATCTCACCATACTGAGCTAGATCTTTCCATACTGAATATAACCATACTAAGTTAGATCTTTCCACACTGAATATAACCATACTGAGCTAGACCTTTCCATACTGAATCTCACCATACTGAGCTCGACCTTTCCATACTGAATATAACCATACTGAGTTAGATCTTTCCACACTGAATATAACCATACTGACCTAGAACTTTCCATACTGAATCTCACCATACTGAGCTAGATCTTTCCAAACTGAATATAACCATACTGAGCCAGATCTTTCCAAACTGAATATAACCATACTGAGCTCGATCTTTCCAAACTGAATATAACCATACTGAGCTAGAAATTTCCATACTGAATACAACCATACTGAGCTAGATCATTCCACACTGAATATAACCATACTGAGCTAGAAATTTCCATACTGAATACAACCATTCTGAGCTAGATCATTCCACACTGAATATAACCATACTGAGCTAGAAATTTCCATACTGAATACAATCATACTGAGCTAGATCATTCCACACTGAATATAACCATACTGAGCCAGATCTTTCCAAACTGAATATAACCATACTGAGCTAGATCTTTCCAAACTGAATATAACCATACTGAGCTAGAAATTTCCATACTGAATATAACCATACTGAGCTAGACCTTTCCACACTGAATATAACCATACTGAGCTAGACCTTTCCAAACTGAATCTCACCATACTGAGCTAGATCTTTCCACACTGAATATAACCATACTGAGCTAGAAATTTCCATACTGAATACAACCATACTGAGCTAGATCATTCCACACTGAATATAACCATACTGAGCTAGAAATTTCCATACTGAATACAACCATACTGAGCTAGATCATTCCACACTGAATATAACCATACTGAGCCAGATCTTTCCAAACTGAATATAACCATACTGAGCTAGACCTTTCCACACTGAATATAACCATACTGAGCTAGATCTTTCCACACTGAATATAACCATACTGAGCTAGACCTTTCCATACTGAATCTCACCATACTGAGCTAGATCTTTCCATACTGAATATAACCATACTGAGCTAGATCTTTCCATACTGAATCTCACCATACTGAGCTAGATCTTTCCACACTGAATATAACCATACTGAGCTAGACCTTTCCATACTGAATCTCACCATACTGAGCTAGATCTTTCCATACTGAATGTAACCATACTGAGCTAGACCTTTCCACACTGAATATAACCATACTGAGCTAGATCTTTCCACACTGAATATAACCATACTGAGCTAGATCTTTCCACACTGAATATAACCATACTGAGCTAGACCTTTCCATACTGAATCTCACCATACTGAGCTAGATCTTTCCACACTGAATATAACCATACTGAGCTAGACCTTTCCATACTGAATCTCACCATACTGAGCTAGATCTTTCCACACTGAATATAACCATACTGAGCTAGATCTTTCCACACTGAATATAACCATACTGAGCTAGATCTTTCCACACTGAATATAACCATACTGAGCTAGACCTTTCCATACTGAATCTCACCATACTGAGCTAGATCTTTCCATACTGAATGTAACCATACTGAGCTAGACCTTTCCACACTGAATATAACCATACTGAGCTAGATCTTTCCACACTGAATATAACCATACTGAGCTAGATCTTTCCACACTGAATATAACCATACTGAGCTAGACCTTTCCATACTGAATCTCACCATACTGAGCTAGATCTTTCCACACTGAATATAACCATACTGAGCTAGACCTTTCCATACTGAATCTCACCATACTGAGCTAGATCTTTCCACACTGAATATAACCATACTGAGCTAGATCTTTCCACACTGAATATAACCATACTGAGCTAGATCTTTCCACACTGAATATAACCATACTGAGCTAGATCTTTCCACACTGAATATAACCATACTGAGCTAGACCTTTCCATACTGAATCTCACCATACTGAGCTAGATCTTTCCACACTGAATGCAACCATACTGAGCTAGATCTTTCCACACTGAATATAACCATACTGAGCTAGATCTTTCCACACTGAATATAACCATACTGAGCTAGATCTTTCCACACTGAATGCAACCATACTGAGCTAGAAGTTTCCATACTGAATATAACCATACTGAGCTAGATCTTTCCACACTGAATGCAACCATACTAAGCTAGAACTTTGCATACTGAATATAACCATACTGAGCTAGATCTTTCCACACTGAATGCAACCATACTGAGCTAGAACTTTCCACACTGAATATAACCATACTGAGCTAGATTTTCCATACTGAATATAACCATACTGAGCTAGATCTTTCCACACTGAATATAACAATACTGAGCTAGATCTTTCCACACTGAATATAACCATACTGAGATAGATTTTCCATACTGAATATAACCATACTGAGCTAGATCTTTCCACACTGAATATAACCATACTGAGCTAGATTTTCCATACTGAATCTAACCACACTGAGCTAGATCTTTCCACACTGAATATAACCATACTGAGCTAGATCTTTCCACACTGAATATAACCATACTGAGCTAGATTTTCCATACTGAATATAAGCATACTGAGCTAGACCTTTCCATACTGAATATAACCATACTGAGCTAGATCTTTCCACACTGAATATAACCATACTGAGCTAGATCTTTCCATACTGAATATAACCATACTGAGCTAGACCTTTCCACTCTTAATATAACCACACTAAGCTAGACCTTTCCATACTGAATCTCACCATACTGAGCTAGATCTTTCCACACTTAATATAACCACACTGAGCTAGACCTTTCCATACTGAATCTCACCATACTGAGCTAGATCTTTCCACACTTAATATAACCACACTGAGCTAGACCTTTCCATACTGAATATAACCATACTGAGCTAGACCTTTCCATACTGAATCTCACCATACTGAGCTAGATCTTTCCACACTTAATATAACCATACTGAGCTAGATCTCTCCACACTGAATATAACCATACTGAGCTAGATCTTTCCACACTGAATATAACCATACTGAGCTAGATCTTTCCACACTGAATGAAACCATACTGAGCTAGATCTTTCCACAATGAATATAACCATACTGAGCTAGAACTTTCCATACTGAATATAACCATACTGAGCTAGATCTTTCCACACTGAATATAACCATACTGAGCTAGATCTTTCCACACTGAATATAACCATACTGAGCTAGATCTTTCCACACTGAATGCAACCATACTGAGCTAGAACTTTCCACACTGAATGCAACCATACTGAGCTAGATCTTTCCACACTGAATATAACCATACTGAGCTAGATCTTTCCACACTGAATGCAACCATACTGAGCTAGAACTTTCCACACTGAATATAACCATACTGAGCTAGAACTTTCCATACTGAATATAACCATACTGAGCTAGATCTTTCCACACTGAATATAACCATACTGAGCTAGATCTTTCCACACTGAATATAACCATACTGAGCTAGATCTTTCCACACTGAATGCAACCATACTGAGCTAGAACTTTCCACACTGAATGCAACCATACTGAGCTAGACCTTTCCACACTGAATATAACCATACTGAGCTAGATCTTTCCACACTGAATATAACCATACTGAGCTAGATCTTTCCACACTGAATATAACCATACTGAGCTAGATCTTTCCACACTGAATATAGCCAAACTGAGTTAGATCTTTCCAAACTGAATATAACCATACTGAGCTAGATCTTTCCAGACTGAATACAACCATACTGAGCTAGATCTTTCCATACTGAATATAACCATACTGAGTTAGATCTTTCCACACTGAATATAACCATACTGAGCTAGATCTTTCCATACTGAATATAACCATACTGAGCTAGATCTTTCCATACTGAATATAGCCATACTGAGCTAGAACTTTCCATACTGAATTTAACCATACTGAGCTAGAACTTTCCATACTGAATATAACCATACTGAGCTAGACCTTTCCATACTGAATCTCACCATACTGAGCTAGATCTTTCCAGACTGAATACAACCATACTGAGCTAGATCTTTCCATACTGAATATAACCATACTGAGTTAGATCTTTCCACACTGAATATTACCATACTGAGTTAGATCTTTCCATACTGAATATAACCATACTGAGCTAGAACTTTCCATACTGAATCTCACCGTACTGAGCTAGATCTTTCCACACTGAATGCAACCATACTGAGCTAGATCTTTCCATACTGAATATAACCATACTGAGCTAGATCTTTCCAGACTGAATACAACCATACTGAGCTAGATCTTTCCATACTGAATATAACCATACTGAGTTAGATCTTTCCACACTGAATATAACCATACTGAGCTAGATCTTTCCATACTGAATATAACCATACTGAGCTAGATCTTTCCATACTGAATATAACCATACTGAGCTAGATCTTTCCAGACTGAATACAACCATACTGAGCGAGATCTTTCCATACTGAATATAACCATACTGAGTTAGATCTTTCCACACTGAATATAACCATACTGAGTTAGATCTTTCCACACTGAATATAACCATACTGAGCTAGACCTTTCCACACTGAATCTCACCATACTGAGCTAGCCCTTTCCACACTGAATCTCACCATACTGAGCTAGACCTTTCCATACTGAATATAACCATACTGAGCTAGATCTTTCCAAACTGAATATAACCATACTGAGTTAGATCTTTCCACACTGAATATAACCATACTGAGCTAGACCTTTCCATACTGAATCTCACGATACTGAGCTAGATCTTTCCATACTGAATATAACCATACTGAGCTAGATCTTTCCATACTGAATATAACCATACTGAGCTAGATCTTTCCATACTGAAAATAACCATACTGAGTTAGATCTTTCCACTCTTAATATAACCAGACTGAGCTAGACCTTTCCATACTGAATCTCACCATACTGAGCTAGATCTTTCCACACTTAATATAACCACACTGAGCTAGACCTTTCCATACTGAATATAACCATACTGAGCTAGACCTTTCCATACTGAATCTCACCATACTGAGCTAGATCTTTCCACACTGAATATAACCATACTGAGCTAGATCTTTCCACACTGAATGCAACCATACTGAGCTAGATCTTTCCACACTGAATATAACCATACTGAGCTAGAACTTTCCATACTGAATATAACCATACTGAGCTAGATCTTTCCACACTGAATATAACCATACTGAGCTAGATCTTTCCACACTGAATATAACCATACTGAGCTAGATCTTTCCACACTGAATGCAACCATACTGAGCTAGAACTTTCCACACTGAATGCAACCATACTGAGCTAGATCTTTCCACACTGAATATAACCATACTGAGCTAGATCTTTCCACACTGAATGCAACCATACTGAGCTAGAACTTTCCACACTGAATATAACCATACTGAGCTAGAACTTTCCATACTGAATATAACCATACTGAGCTAGATCTTTCCACACTGAATATAACCATACTGAGCTAGATCTTTCCACACTGAATATAACCATACTGAGCTAGATCTTTCCACACTGAATGCAACCATACTGAGCTAGAACTTTCCACACTGAATGCAACCATACTGAGCTAGACCTTTCCACACTGAATATAACCATACTGAGCTAGATCTTTCCACACTGAATATAACCATACTGAGCTAGATCTTTCCACACTGAATATAACCATACTGAGCTAGATCTTTCCACACTGAATATAGCCAAACTGAGTTAGATCTTTCCAAACTGAATATAACCATACTGAGCTAGATCTTTTCATACTGAATATAACCATACTGAGCTAGATCTTTCCATACTGAATATAACCATACTGAGTTAGATCTTTCCACACTGAATATAACCATACTGAGCTAGATCTTTCCATACTGAATATAACCATACTGAGCTAGATCTTTCCATACTGAATATAGCCATACTGAGCTAGAACTTTCCATACTGAATTTAACCATACTGAGCTAGACCTTTCCATACTGAATCTCACCATACTGAGCTAGATCTTTCCAGACTGAATACAACCATACTGAGCTAGATCTTTCCATACTGAATATAACCATACTGAGTTAGATCTTTCCACACTGAATATAACCATACTGAGTTAGATCTTTCCATACTGAATATAACCATACTGAGCTAGAACTTTCCATACTGAATCTCACCATACTGAGCTAGATCTTTCCACACTGAATGCAACCATACTGAGCTAGATCTTTCCATACTGAATATAACCATACTGAGCTAGATCTTTCCAGACTGAATACAACCATACTGAGCTAGATCTTTCCATACTGAATATAACCATACTGAGTTAGATCTTTCCACACTGAATATAACCATACTGAGCTAGATCTTTCCATACTGAATATAACCATACTGAGCAAGATCTTTCCATCCTGAATATAACCATACTGAGCTAGATCTTTCCAGACTGAATACAACCATACTGAGCTAGATCTTTCCATACTGAATATAACCATACTGAGTTAGATCTTTCCACACTGAATATAACCATACTGAGTTAGATCTTTCCACACTGAATATAACCATACTGAGCTAGACCTTTCCACACTGAATCTCACCATACTGAGCTAGCCCTTTCCACACTGAATCTCACCATACTGAGCTAGACCTTTCCATACTGAATATAACCATACTGAGCTAGATCTTTCCAAACTGAATATAACCATACTGAGTTAGATCTTTCCACACTGAATATAACCATACTGAGCTAGACCTTTCCATACTGAATCTCACGATACTGAGCTAGATCTTTCCATACTGAATATAACCATACTGAGCTAGATCTTTCCATACTGAATATAACCATACTGAGCTAGATCTTTCCATACTGAAAATAACCATACTGAGTTAGATCTTTCCACACTGAATATAACCATACTGAGCTAGACCTTTCCATACTGAATCTCACCATACTGAGCTAGATCTTTCCATACTGAATATAACCATACTGAGCTAGACCTTTCCATACTGAATATAACCATACTGAGCTAGACCTTTCCATACTGAATCTCACCATACTGAGCTAGACCTTTCCATACTGAATCTCACCATACTGAGCTAGATCTTTCCATACTGAATATAACCATACTGAGCTAGACCTTTCCATACTGAATATAACCATACTGAGCTAGACCTTTCCATACTGAATATAACCATACTGAGCTAAATCTTTCCATACTGAATATAACCATACTGAGTTAGATCTTTCCACACTGAATATAACCATACTGAGCTAGACCTTTCCATACTGAATATAACCATACTGAGCTAGACCTTTCCATACTGAATCTCACCATACTGAGCTAGACCTTTCCATACTGAATCTCACCATACTGAGCTAGATCTTTCCATACTGAATATAACCATACTGAGCTAGACCTTGCCATACTGAATATAACCATACTGAGCTAGACCTTTCCATACTGAATATAACCATACTGAGCTAAATCTTTCCATACTGAATATAACCATACTGAGTTAGATCTTTCCACACTGAATATAACCATACTGAGCTAGACCTTTCCATACTGAATATAACCATACTGAGCTGGACCTTTCCATACTGAATATAACCATACTGAGCTAAATCTTTCCATACTGAATATAACCATACTGAGTTCGATCTTTCCACACTGAATATAACCATACTGAGCTAGACCTTTCCATACTGAATCTCACCATACTGAGCTAGATCTTTCCATACTGAATATAACCATACTAAGTTAGATCTTTCCACACTGAATATAACAATACTGAGCTAGACCTTTCCATACTGAATCTCACCATACTGAGCTCGACCTTTCCATACTGAATAGAACCATACTGAGTTAGATCTTTCCACACTGAATATAACCATACTGAGCTAGAACTTTCCATACTGAATCTCACCATACTGAGCTAGATCTTTCCAAACTGAATATAACCATACTGAGCCAGATCTTTCCAAACTGAATATAACCATACTGAGCTCGATCTTTCCAAACTGAATATAACCATACTGAGCTAGAAATTTCCATACTGAATACAACCATACTGAGCTAGATCATTCCACACTGAATATAACCATACTGAGCTTGAAATTTCCATACTGAATACAACCATTCTGAGCGAGATCATTCCACACTGAATATAACCATACTGAGCTAGAAATTTCCATACTGAATACAATCATACTGAGCTAGATCATTCCACACTGAATATAACCATACTGAGCCAGATCTTTCCAAACTGAATATAACCATACTGAGCTAGATCTTTCCAAACTGAATATAACCATACTGAGCTAGAAATTTCCATACTGAATATAACCATACTGAGCTAGACCTTTCCACACTGAATATAACCATACTGAGCTAGACCTTTCCATACTGAATCTCACCATACTGAGCTAGATCTTTCCACACTGAATATAACCATACTGAGCTAGACCTTTCCATACTGAATCTCACCATACTGAGCTAGATCTTTCCACACTGAATATAACCATACTGAGCTAGACCTTTCCATACTGAATCTCACCATACTGAGCTAGATCTTTCCACACTGAATATAACCATACTGAGCTAGATCTTTCCACACTGAATATAACCATACTGAGCTAGATCTTTCCACACTGAATATAACCATACTGAGCTAGATCTTTCCACACTGAATGCAACCATACTGAGCTAGAACTTTCCATACTGAATATAACCATACTGAGCTAGATCTTTCCACACTGAATGCAACCATACTGAGCTAGAACTTTCCATACTGAATATAACCATACTGAGTTAGATCTTTCCACACTGAATATAACCATACTGAGCTAGACCTTTCCATACTGAATATAACCATACTGAGCTGGACCTTTCCATACTGAATATAACCATACTGAGCTAAATCTTTCCATACTGAATATAACCATACTGAGTTCGATCTTTCCACACTGAATATAACCATACTGAGCTAGACCTTTCCATACTGAATCTCACCATACTGAGCTAGATCTTTCCATACTGAATATAACCATACTAAGTTAGATCTTTCCACACTGAATATAACAATACTGAGCTAGACCTTTCCATACTGAATCTCACCATACTGAGCTCGACCTTTCCATACTGAATAGAACCATACTGAGTTAGATCTTTCCACACTGAATATAACCATACTGAGCTAGAACTTTCCATACTGAATCTCACCATACTGAGCTAGATCTTTCCAAACTGAATATAACCATACTGAGCCAGATCTTTCCAAACTGAATATAACCATACTGAGCTCGATCTTTCCAAACTGAATATAACCATACTGAGCTAGAAATTTCCATACTGAATACAACCATACTGAGCTAGATCATTCCACACTGAATATAACCATACTGAGCTTGAAATTTCCATACTGAATACAACCATTCTGAGCGAGATCATTCCACACTGAATATAACCATACTGAGCTAGAAATTTCCATACTGAATACAATCATACTGAGCTAGATCATTCCACACTGAATATAACCATACTGAGCCAGATCTTTCCAAACTGAATATAACCATACTGAGCTAGATCTTTCCAAACTGAATATAACCATACTGAGCTAGAAATTTCCATACTGAATATAACCATACTGAGCTAGACCTTTCCACACTGAATATAACCATACTGAGCTAGACCTTTCCATACTGAATCTCACCATACTGAGCTAGATCTTTCCACACTGAATATAACCATACTGAGCTAGACCTTTCCATACTGAATCTCACCATACTGAGCTAGATCTTTCCACACTGAATATAACCATACTGAGCTAGACCTTTCCATACTGAATCTCACCATACTGAGCTAGATCTTTCCACACTGAATATAACCATACTGAGCTAGATCTTTCCACACTGAATATAACCATACTGAGCTAGATCTTTCCACACTGAATATAACCATACTGAGCTAGATCTTTCCACACTGAATGCAACCATACTGAGCTAGAACTTTCCATACTGAATATAACCATACTGAGCTAGATCTTTCCACACTGAATGCAACCATACTGAGCTAGAACTTTCCATACTGAATATAACCATACTGAGCTGGATCTTTCCACACTGAATGCAACCATACTGAGCTAGAACTTTCCATACTGAATATAACCATACTGAGCTAGATCTTTCCACACTGAATGCAACCATACTGAGCTAGACCTTTCCATACTGAATATAACCATACTGAGCTAGATCTTTCCATACTGAATATAACCATACTGAGTGAGATCTTTCCATACTGAATATAACCATACTGAGTTAGATCTTTCCACACTGAATATTACCATACTGAGTTAGATCTTTCCATACTGAATATAACCATACTGAGCTAGAACTTTCCATACTGAATCTCACCGTACTGAGCTAGATCTTTCCACACTGAATGCAACCATACTGAGCTAGATCTTTCCATACTGAATATAACCATACTGAGCTAGATCTTTCCAGACTGAATACAACCATACTGAGCTAGATCTTTCCATACTGAATATAACCATACTGAGTTAGATCTTTCCACACTGAATATAACCATACTGAGCTAGATCTTTCCATACTGAATATAACCATACTGAGCTAGATCTTTCCATACTGAATATAACCATACTGAGCTAGATCTTTCCAGACTGAATACAACCATACTGAGCGAGATCTTTCCATACTGAATATAACCATACTGAGTTAGATCTTTCCACACTGAATATAACCATACTGAGTTAGATCTTTCCACACTGAATATAACCATACTGAGCTAGACCTTTCCACACTGAATCTCACCATACTGAGCTAGCCCTTTCCACACTGAATCTCACCATACTGAGCTAGACCTTTCCATACTGAATATAACCATACTGAGCTAGATCTTTCCAAACTGAATATAACCATACTGAGTTAGATCTTTCCACACTGAATATAACCATACTGAGCTAGACCTTTCCATACTGAATCTCACGATACTGAGCTAGATCTTTCCATACTGAATATAACCATACTGAGCTAGATCTTTCCATACTGAAAATAACCATACTGAGTTAGATCTTTCCACACTGAATATAACCATACTGAGCTAGACCTTTCCATACTGAATCTCACGATACTGAGCTAGATCTTTCCATACTGAATATAACCATACTGAGCTAGACCTTTCCATACTGAATCTCACCATACTGAGCTAGATCTTTCCACACTTAATATAACCACACTGAGCTAGACCTTTCCATACTGAATATAACCATACTGAGCTAGACCTTTCCATACTGAATCTCACCATACTGAGCTAGATCTTTCCACACTGAATATAACCATACTGAGCTAGATCTTTCCACACTGAATGCAACCATACTGAGCTAGATCTTTCCACACTGAATATAACCATACTGAGCTAGAACTTTCCATACTGAATATAACCATACTGAGCTAGATCTTTCCACACTGAATATAACCATACTGAGCTAGATCTTTCCACACTGAATATAACCATACTGAGCTAGATCTTTCCACACTGAATGCAACCATACTGAGCTAGAACTTTCCACACTGAATGCAACCATACTGAGCTAGATCTTTCCACACTGAATATAACCATACTGAGCTAGATCTTTCCACACTGAATGCAACCATACTGAGCTAGAACTTTCCACACTGAATATAACCATACTGAGCTAGAACTTTCCATACTGAATATAACCATACTGAGCTAGATCTTTCCACACTGAATATAACCATACTGAGCTAGATCTTTCCACACTGAATATAACCATACTGAGCTAGATCTTTCCACACTGAATGCAACCATACTGAGCTAGAACTTTCCACACTGAATGCAACCATACTGAGCTAGACCTTTCCACACTGAATATAACCATACTGAGCTAGATCTTTCCACACTGAATATAACCATACTGAGCTAGATCTTTCCACACTGAATATAACCATACTGAGCTAGATCTTTCCACACTGAATATAGCCAAACTGAGTTAGATCTTTCCAAACTGAATATAACCATACTGAGCTAGATCTTTTCATACTGAATATAACCATACTGAGCTAGATCTTTCCATACTGAATATAACCATACTGAGTTAGATCTTTCCACACTGAATATAACCATACTGAGCTAGATCTTTCCATACTGAATATAACCATACTGAGCTAGATCTTTCCATACTGAATATAGCCATACTGAGCTAGAACTTTCCATACTGAATTTAACCATACTGAGCTAGAACTTTCCATACTGAATATAACCATACTGAGCTAGACCTTTCCATACTGAATCTCACCATACTGAGCTAGATCTTTCCAGACTGAATACAACCATACTGAGCTAGATCTTTCCATACTGAATATAACCATACTGAGTTAGATCTTTCCACACTGAATATAACCATACTGAGTTAGATCTTTCCATACTGAATATAACCATACTGAGCTAGAACTTTCCATACTGAATCTCACCATACTGAGCTAGATCTTTCCACACTGAATGCAACCATACTGAGCTAGATCTTTCCATACTGAATATAACCATACTGAGCTAGATCTTTCCAGACTGAATACAACCATACTGAGCTAGATCTTTCCATACTGAATATAACCATACTGAGTTAGATCTTTCCACACTGAATATAACCATACTGAGCTAGATCTTTCCATACTGAATATAACCATACTGAGCAAGATCTTTCCATCCTGAATATAACCATACTGAGCTAGATCTTTCCAGACTGAATACAACCATACTGAGCGAGATCTTTCCATACTGAATATAACCATACTGAGTTAGATCTTTCCACACTGAATATAACCATACTGAGTTAGATCTTTCCACACTGAATATAACCATACTGAGCTAGACCTTTCCACACTGAATCTCACCATACTGAGCTAGCCCTTTCCACACTGAATCTCACCATACTGAGCTAGACCTTTCCATACTGAATATAACCATACTGAGCTAGATCTTTCCAAACTGAATATAACCATACTGAGTTAGATCTTTCCACACTGAATATAACCATACTGAGCTAGACCTTTCCATACTGAATCTCACGATACTGAGCTAGATCTTTCCATACTGAATATAACCATACTGAGCTAGATCTTTCCATACTGAATATAACCATACTGAGCTAGATCTTTCCATACTGAAAATAACCATACTGAGTTAGATCTTTCCACACTGAATATAACCATACTGAGCTAGACCTTTCCATACTGAATCTCACCATACTGAGCTAGATCTTTCCATACTGAATATAACCATACTGAGCTAGACCTTTCCATACTGAATATAACCATACTGAGCTAGACCTTTCCATACTGAATCTCACCATACTGAGCTAGACCTTTCCATACTGAATCTCACCATACTGAGCTAGATCTTTCCATACTGAATATAACCATACTGAGCTAGACCTTTCCATACTGAATATAACCATACTGAGCTAGACCTTTCCATACTGAATATAACCATACTGAGCTAAATCTTTCCATACTGAATATAACCATACTGAGTTAGATCTTTCCACACTGAATATAACCATACTGAGCTAGACCTTTCCATACTGAATATAACCATACTGAGCTAGACCTTTCCATACTGAATCTCACCATACTGAGCTAGACCTTTCCATACTGAATCTCACCATACTGAGCTAGATCTTTCCATACTGAATATAACCATACTGAGCTAGACCTTGCCATACTGAATATAACCATACTGAGCTAGACCTTTCCATACTGAATATAACCATACTGAGCTAAATCTTTCCATACTGAATATAACCATACTGAGTTAGATCTTTCCACACTGAATATAACCATACTGAGCTAGACCTTTCCATACTGAATATAACCATACTGAGCTGGACCTTTCCATACTGAATATAACCATACTGAGCTAAATCTTTCCATACTGAATATAACCATACTGAGTTCGATCTTTCCACACTGAATATAACCATACTGAGCTAGACCTTTCCATACTGAATCTCACCATACTGAGCTAGATCTTTCCATACTGAATATAACCATACTAAGTTAGATCTTTCCACACTGAATATAACAATACTGAGCTAGACCTTTCCATACTGAATCTCACCATACTGAGCTCGACCTTTCCATACTGAATAGAACCATACTGAGTTAGATCTTTCCACACTGAATATAACCATACTGAGCTAGAACTTTCCATACTGAATCTCACCATACTGAGCTAGATCTTTCCAAACTGAATATAACCATACTGAGCCAGATCTTTCCAAACTGAATATAACCATACTGAGCTCGATCTTTCCAAACTGAATATAACCATACTGAGCTAGAAATTTCCATACTGAATACAACCATACTGAGCTAGATCATTCCACACTGAATATAACCATACTGAGCTTGAAATTTCCATACTGAATACAACCATTCTGAGCGAGATCATTCCACACTGAATATAACCATACTGAGCTAGAAATTTCCATACTGAATACAATCATACTGAGCTAGATCATTCCACACTGAATATAACCATACTGAGCCAGATCTTTCCAAACTGAATATAACCATACTGAGCTAGATCTTTCCAAACTGAATATAACCATACTGAGCTAGAAATTTCCATACTGAATATAACCATACTGAGCTAGACCTTTCCACACTGAATATAACCATACTGAGCTAGACCTTTCCATACTGAATCTCACCATACTGAGCTAGATCTTTCCACACTGAATATAACCATACTGAGCTAGACCTTTCCATACTGAATCTCACCATACTGAGCTAGATCTTTCCACACTGAATATAACCATACTGAGCTAGACCTTTCCATACTGAATCTCACCATACTGAGCTAGATCTTTCCACACTGAATATAACCATACTGAGCTAGATCTTTCCACACTGAATATAACCATACTGAGCTAGATCTTTCCACACTGAATATAACCATACTGAGCTAGATCTTTCCACACTGAATGCAACCATACTGAGCTAGAACTTTCCATACTGAATATAACCATACTGAGCTAGATCTTTCCACACTGAATGCAACCATACTGAGCTAGAACTTTCCATACTGAATATAACCATACTGAGCTGGATCTTTCCACACTGAATGCAACCATACTGAGCTAGAACTTTCCATACTGAATATAACCATACTGAGCTAGATCTTTCCACACTGAATGCAACCATACTGAGCTAGACCTTTCCATACTGAATATAACCATACTGAGCTAGATCTTTCCATACTGAATATAACCATACTGAGTGAGATCTTTCCACACTGAATATAACCATACTGAGCTAGATCTTTCCACACTGAATATAACCATACTGAGCTAGATCTTTCCATACTGAATATAACCATACTGAGCTGGATCTTTCCATACTGAATATAACCATACTGAGCTAGATCTTTCCACACTGAATATAACCATACTGAGCTAGATCTTTCCACACTGAATATAACCATACTGAGCAAGATCTTTCCACACTGAATATAACCATACTGAGCTAGAACTTTCCATACTGAATATAACCATACTGAGCTAGATCTTTCCACACTGAATACAACCATACTGAGCTAGACCTTTCCATACTGAATATAACCATACTGAGCTTGATCTTTCCACACTGAATATAACCATACTGAGCTAGAACTTTCCATACTGAATATAACCATACTGAGCTAGATCTTTCCATACTGAATATAACCATACTGAGCTAGATCTTTCCACACTGAATATAACCATACTGAGCTAGAACTTTCCATACTGAATATAACCATACTGAGCTAGATCTTTCCATACTGAATATAACCATACTGAGCTAGATCTTTCCACACTGAATATAACCATACTGAGCTAGAACTTTCCATACTGAATATAACCATACTGAGCTAGATCTTTCCATACTGAATATAACCATACTGAGCTAGATCTTTCCACACTGAATATAACTATACTGAGCTAGAACTTTCCATACTGAATATAACCATACTGAGCTAGATCTTTCCATACTGAATATAACCATACTGAGCTAGAACTTTCCACACTGAATATAACCATACTGAGCTAGATCTTTCCACACTGAATATTACCATACTGAGCGAGATCTTTCCACACCGAATATAACCATACTGAGCTAGATCTTTCCACACTGAATATAACCATACTGAGCTAGAACTTTCCATACTGAATATAACCATACTGAGCTAGATCTTTCCACACTGAATATAACCATAATGAGCTAGATCTTTCCACACTGAATATAACCATACTGAGCTAGAACTTTCCATACTGAATATAACCATACTGAGCTAGATCTTTCCACACTGAATATAACCATACTGAGTTAGATCTTTCCACACTGAATATAACCATACTGAGCTAGACCTTTCCATACTGAATCTCACCATACTGAGCTAGATCGTTTCATACTGAATATAACCATACTGAGCTAGATCTTTCCATACTGAATATAACCATACTGAGTTAGATCTTTCCACACTGAATATAACCATACTGAGCTAGACCTTTCCATACTGAATCTCACCATACTGAGCTAGATCTTTCCATACTGAATATAACCATACTGAGCTCGACCTTTCCATACTGAATATAACCATACTGAGTTAGATCTTTCCACACTGAATATAACCATACTGAGCTAGATCTTTCCAAACTGAATATAACCATACTGAGCCAGATCTTTCCAAATTGAATATAACCATACTGAGCTCGATCTTTCCAAACTGAATATCACCATACTGAGCTAGAAATTTCCATACTGAATACAACCATACTGAGCTAGATCATTCCACACTGAATATAACCATACTGAGCTAGAACCTTCCATACTGAATATAACCATACTGAGCTAGACCTTTCCATACTGAATATAACCATACTGAGCGAGATCTTTCCACACTGAATATAACCATACTGAGCTAGATCTTTCCACACTGAATGCAACCATACTGAGCTAGAACTTTCCATACTGAATATAACCATACTGAGCGAGATCTTTCCACACTGAATATAACCATACTGAGCTAGATCTTTCCATACTGAATATAACCATACTGAGCTAGATCTTTCCATACTGAATATAACCATACTGAGTGAGATCTTTCCACACTGAATATAACCATACTGAGCTAGATCTTTCCACACTGAATATAACCATACTGAGCTAGATCTTTCCATACTGAATATAACCATACTGAGCTGGATCTTTCCATACTGAATATAACCATACTGAGCTAGATCTTTCCACACTGAATATAACCATACTGAGCTAGATCTTTCCACACTGAATATAACCATACTGAGCAAGATCTTTCCACACTGAATATAACCATACTGAGCTAGAACTTTCCATACTGAATATAACCATACTGAGCTAGATCTTTCCACACTGAATACAACCATACTGAGCTAGACCTTTCCATACTGAATATAACCATACTGAGCTTGATCTTTCCACACTGAATATAACCATACTGAGCTAGAACTTTCCATACTGAATATAACCATACTGAGCTAGATCTTTCCATACTGAATATAACCATACTGAGCTGGATCTTTCCACACTGAATGCAACCATACTGAGCTAGAACTTTCCATACTGAATATAACCATACTGAGCTAGATCTTTCCACACTGAATGCAACCATACTGAGCTAGACCTTTCCATACTGAATATAACCATACTGAGCTAGATCTTTCCATACTGAATATAACCATACTGAGTGAGATCTTTCCACACTGAATATAACCATACTGAGCTAGATCTTTCCACACTGAATATAACCATACTGAGCTAGATCTTTCCATACTGAATATAACCATACTGAGCTGGATCTTTCCATACTGAATATAACCATACTGAGCTAGATCTTTCCACACTGAATATAACCATACTGAGCTAGATCTTTCCACACTGAATATAACCATACTGAGCAAGATCTTTCCACACTGAATATAACCATACTGAGCTAGAACTTTCCATACTGAATATAACCATACTGAGCTAGATCTTTCCACACTGAATACAACCATACTGAGCTAGACCTTTCCATACTGAATATAACCATACTGAGCTTGATCTTTCCACACTGAATATAACCATACTGAGCTAGAACTTTCCATACTGAATATAACCATACTGAGCTAGATCTTTCCATACTGAATATAACCATACTGAGCTAGATCTTTCCACACTGAATATAACCATACTGAGCTAGAACTTTCCATACTGAATATAACCATACTGAGCTAGATCTTTCCATACTGAATATAACCATACTGAGCTAGATCTTTCCACACTGAATATAACCATACTGAGCTAGAACTTTCCATACTGAATATAACCATACTGAGCTAGATCTTTCCATACTGAATATAACCATACTGAGCTAGATCTTTCCACACTGAATATAACTATACTGAGCTAGAACTTTCCATACTGAATATAACCATACTGAGCTAGATCTTTCCATACTGAATATAACCATACTGAGCTAGAACTTTCCACACTGAATATAACCATACTGAGCTAGATCTTTCCACACTGAATATTACCATACTGAGCGAGATCTTTCCACACCGAATATAACCATACTGAGCTAGATCTTTCCACACTGAATATAACCATACTGAGCTAGAACTTTCCATACTGAATATAACCATACTGAGCTAGATCTTTCCACACTGAATATAACCATAATGAGCTAGATCTTTCCACACTGAATATAACCATACTGAGCTAGAACTTTCCATACTGAATATAACCATACTGAGCTAGATCTTTCCACACTGAATATAACCATACTGAGTTAGATCTTTCCACACTGAATATAACCATACTGAGCTAGACCTTTCCATACTGAATCTCACCATACTGAGCTAGATCGTTTCATACTGAATATAACCATACTGAGCTAGATCTTTCCATACTGAATATAACCATACTGAGTTAGATCTTTCCACACTGAATATAACCATACTGAGCTAGACCTTTCCATACTGAATCTCACCATACTGAGCTAGATCTTTCCATACTGAATATAACCATACTGAGCTCGACCTTTCCATACTGAATATAACCATACTGAGTTAGATCTTTCCACACTGAATATAACCATACTGAGCTAGATCTTTCCAAACTGAATATAACCATACTGAGCCAGATCTTTCCAAATTGAATATAACCATACTGAGCTCGATCTTTCCAAACTGAATATCACCATACTGAGCTAGAAATTTCCATACTGAATACAACCATACTGAGCTAGATCATTCCACACTGAATATAACCATACTGAGCTAGAACCTTCCATACTGAATATAACCATACTGAGCTAGACCTTTCCATACTGAATATAACCATACTGAGCGAGATCTTTCCACACTGAATATAACCATACTGAGCTAGATCTTTCCACACTGAATGCAACCATACTGAGCTAGAACTTTCCATACTGAATATAACCATACTGAGCGAGATCTTTCCACACTGAATATAACCATACTGAGCTAGATCTTTCCATACTGAATATAACCATACTGAGCTAGATCTTTCCATACTGAATATAACCATACTGAGTGAGATCTTTCCACACTGAATATAACCATACTGAGCTAGATCTTTCCACACTGAATATAACCATACTGAGCTAGATCTTTCCATACTGAATATAACCATACTGAGCTGGATCTTTCCATACTGAATATAACCATACTGAGCTAGATCTTTCCACACTGAATATAACCATACTGAGCTAGATCTTTCCACACTGAATATAACCATACTGAGCAAGATCTTTCCACACTGAATATAACCATACTGAGCTAGAACTTTCCATACTGAATATAACCATACTGAGCTAGATCTTTCCACACTGAATACAACCATACTGAGCTAGACCTTTCCATACTGAATATAACCATACTGAGCTTGATCTTTCCACACTGAATATAACCATACTGAGCTAGAACTTTCCATACTGAATATAACCATACTGAGCTAGATCTTTCCATACTGAATATAACCATACTGAGCTAGATCTTTCCACACTGAATATAACCATACTGAGCTAGAACTTTCCATACTGAATATAACCATACTGAGCTAGATCTTTCCATACTGAATATAACCATACTGAGCTAGATCTTTCCACACTGAATATAACCATACTGAGCTAGAACTTTCCATACTGAATATAACCATACTGAGCTAGATCTTTCCATACTGAATATAACCATACTGAGCTAGATCTTTCCACACTGAATATAACCATACTGAGCTAGAACTTTCCATACTGAATATAACCATACTGAGCTAGATCTTTCCATACTGAATATAACCATACTGAGCTAGACCTTGCCATACTGAATATAACCATACTGAGCTAGACCTTTCCATACTGAATATAACCATACTGAGCTAAATCTTTCCATACTGAATATAACCATACTGAGTTAGATCTTTCCACACTGAATATAACCATACTGAGCTAGACCTTTCCATACTGAATATAACCATACTGAGCTAGACCTTTCCATACTGAATATAACCATACTGAGCTAAATCTTTCCATACTGAATATAACCATACTGAGTTCGATCTTTCCACACTGAATATAACCATACTGAGCTAGACCTTTCCATACTGAATCTCACCATACTGAGCTAGATCTTTCCATACTGAATATAACCATACTAAGTTAGATCTTTCCACACTGAATATAACCATACTGAGCTAGACCTTTCCATACTGAATCTCACCATACTGAGCTCGACCTTTCCATACTGAATATAACCATACTGAGTTAGATCTTTCCACACTGAATATAACCATACTGAGCTAGAACTTTCCATACTGAATCTCACCATACTGAGCTAGATCTTTCCAAACTGAATATAACCATACTGAGCCAGATCTTTCCAAACTGAATATAACCATACTGAGCTCGATCTTTCCAAACTGAATATAACCATACTGAGCTAGAAATTTCCATACTGAATACAACCATACTGAGCTAGATCATTCCACACTGAATATAACCATACTGAGCTTGAAATTTCCATACTGAATACAACCATTCTGAGCTAGATCATTCCACACTGAATATAACCATACTGAGCTAGAAATTTCCATACTGAATACAATCATACTGAGCTAGATCATTCCACACTGAATATAACCATACTGAGCCAGATCTTTCCAAACTGAATATAACCATACTGAGCTAGATCTTTCCAAACTGAATATAACCATACTGAGCTAGAAATTTCCATACTGAATATAACCATACTGAGCTAGACCTTTCCACACTGAATATAACCATACTGAGCTAGACCTTTCCATACTGAATCTCACCATACTGAGCTAGATCTTTCCACACTGAATATAACCATACTGAGCTAGACCTTTCCATACTGAATCTCACCATACTGAGCTAGATCTTTCCACACTGAATATAACCATACTGAGCTAGACCTTTCCATACTGAATCTCACCATACTGAGCTAGATCTTTCCACACTGAATATAACCATACTGAGCTAGATCTTTCCACACTGAATATAACCATACTGAGCTAGATCTTTCCACACTGAATATAACCATACTGAGCTAGATCTTTCCACACTGAATGCAACCATACTGAGCTAGAACTTTCCATACTGAATATAACCATACTGAGCTAGATCTTTCCACACTGAATGCAACCATACTGAGCTAGAACTTTCCATACTGAATATAACCATTTTGAGCTGGATCTTTCCACACTGAATGCAACCATACTGAGCTAGAACTTTCCATACTGAATATAACCATACTGAGCTAGATCTTTCCACTCTGAATGCAACCATACTGAGCTAGACCTTTCCATACTGAATATAACCATACTGAGTGAGATCTTTCCACACTGAATATAACCATACTGAGCTAGATCTTTCCACACTGAATATAACCATACTGAGCTAGATCTTTCCATACTGAATATAACCATACTGAGCTGGATCTTTCCATACTGAATATAACCATACTGAGCTAGATCTTTCCACACTGAATATAACCATACTGAGCTAGATCTTTCCACACTGAATATAACCATACTGAGCAAGATCTTTCCACACTGAATATAACCATACTGAGCTAGAACTTTCCATACTGAATATAACCATACTGAGCTAGATCTTTCCACACTGAATACAACCATACTGAGCTAGACCTTTCCATACTGAATATAACCATACTGAGCTTGATCTTTCCACACTGAATATAACCATACTGAGCTAGAACTTTCCATACTGAATATAACCATACTGAGCTAGATCTTTCCAGACTGAATATAACCATACTGAGCTAGATCTTTCCACACTGAATATAACCATACTGAGCTAGAACTTTCCATACTGAATATAACCATACTGAGCTAGATCTTTCCATACTGAATATAACCATACTGAGCTAGATCTTTCCACACTGAATATAACCATACTGAGCTAGAACTTTCCATACTGAATATAACCATACTGAGCTAGATCTTTCCATACTGAATATAACCATACTGAGCTAGATCTTTCCACACTGAATATAACTATACTGAGCTAGAACTTTCCATACTGAATATAACCATACTGAGCTAGATCTTTCCATACTGAATATAACCATACTGAGCTAGAACTTTCCACACTGAATATAACCATACTGAGCTAGATCTTTCCACACTGAATATTACCATACTGAGCGAGATCTTTCCACACTGAATATAACCATACTGAGCTAGATCTTTCCACACTGAATATAACCATACTGAGCTAGAACTTTCCATACTGAATATAACCATACTGAGCTAGATCTTTCCACACTGAATATAACCATACTGAGCTAGATCTTTCCACACTGAATATAACCATACTGAGCTAGAACTTTCCATACTGAATATAACCATACTGAGCTAGATCTTTCCACACTGAATATAACCATACTGAGTTAGATCTTTCCACACTGAATATAACCATACTGAGCTAGACCTTTCCATACTGAATCTCACCATACTGAGCTAGATCGTTTCATACTGAATATAACCATACTGAGCTGGATCTTTCCATACTGAATATAACCATACTGAGTTAGATCTTTCCACACTGAATATAACCATACTGAGCTAGACCTTTCCATACTGAATCTCACCATACTGAGCTAGATCTTTCCATACTGAATATAACCATACTGAGCTCGACCTTTCCATACTGAATATAACCATACTGAGTTAGATCTTTCCACACTGAATATAACCATACTGAGCTAGATCTTTCCAAACTGAATATAACCATACTGAGCCAGATCTTTCCAAATTGAATATAACCATACTGAGCTCGATCTTTCCAAACTGAATATCACCATACTGAGCTAGAAATTTCCATACTGAATACAACCATACTGAGCAAGATCATTCCACACTGAATATAACCATACTGAGCTAGAACCTTCCATACTGAATATAACCATACTGAGCTAGACCTTTCCATACTGAATATAACCATACTGAGCGAGATCTTTCCACACTGAATATAACCATACTGAGCTAGATCTTTCCCACTGAATGCAACCATACTGAGCTAGAACTTTCCATACTGAATATAACCATACTGAGCGAGATCTTTCCACACTGAATATAACCATACTGAGCTAGATCTTTCCATACTGAATATAACCATACTGAGCTAGATCTTTCCATACTGAATATAACCATACTGAGTGAGATCTTTCCACACTGAATATAACCATACTGAGCTAGATCTTTCCACACTGAATATAACCATACTGAGCTAGATCTTTCCATACTGAATATAACCATACTGAGCTGGATCTTTCCATACTGAATATAACCATACTGAGCTAGATCTTTCCACACTGAATATAACCATACTGAGCTAGATCTTTCCACACTGAATATAACCATACTGAGCAAGATCTTTCCACACTGAATATAACCATACTGAGCTAGAACTTTCCATACTGAATATAACCATACTGAGCTAGATCTTTCCACACTGAATACAACCATACTGAGCTAGACCTTTCCATACTGAATATAACCATACTGAGCTTGATCTTTCCACACTGAATATAACCATACTGAGCTAGAACTTTCCATACTGAATATAACCATACTGAGCTAGATCTTTCCATACTGAATATAACCATACTGAGCTAGATCTTTCCACACTGAATATAACCATACTGAGCTAGAACTTTCCATACTGAATATAACCATACTGAGCTAGATCTTTCCATACTGAATATAACCATACTGAGCTAGATCTTTCCACACTGAATATAACCATACTGAGCTAGAACTTTCCATACTGAATATAACCATACTGAGCTAGATCTTTCCATACTGAATATAACCATACTGAGCTAGATCTTTCCACACTGAATATAACCATACTGAGCTAGAACTTTCCATACTGAATATAACCATACTGAGCTAGATCTTTCCATACTGAATATAACCATACTGAGCTAGACCTTGCCATACTGAATATAACCATACTGAGCTAGACCTTTCCATACTGAATATAACCATACTGAGCTAAATCTTTCCATGCTGAATATAACCATACTGAGTTAGATCTTTCCACACTGAATATAACCATACTGAGCTAGACCTTTCCATACTGAATAAAACCATACTGAGCTAGACCTTTCCATACTGAATATAACCATACTGAGCTAAATCTTTCCATACTGAATATAACCATACTGAGTTCGATCTTTCCACACTGAATATAACCATACTGAGCTAGACCTTTCCATACTGAATCTCACCATACTGAGCTAGATCTTTCCATACTGAATATAACCATACTAAGTTAGATCTTTCCACACTGAATATAACCATACTGAGCTAGACCTTTCCATACTGAATCTCACCATACTGAGCTCGACCTTTCCATACTGAATATAACCATACTGAGTTAGATCTTTCCACACTGAATATAACCATACTGAGCTAGAACTTTCCATACTGAATCTCACCATACTGAGCTAGATCTTTCCAAACTGAATATAACCATACTGAGCCAGATCTTTCCAAACTGAATATAACCATACTGAGCTCGATCTTTCCAAACTGAATATAACCATACTGAGCTAGAAATTTCCATACTGAATACAACCATACTGAGCTAGATCATTCCACACTGAATATAACCATACTGAGCTTGAAATTTCCATACTGAATACAACCATTCTGAGCTAGATCATTCCACACTGAATATAACCATACTGAGCTAGAAATTTCCATACTGAATACAATCATACTGAGCTAGATCATTCCACACTGAATATAACCATACTGAGCCAGATCTTTCCAAACTGAATATAACCATACTGAGCTAGATCTTTCCAAACTGAATATAACCATACTGAGCTAGAAATTTCCATACTGAATATAACCATACTGAGCTGGACCTTTCCACACTGAATATAACCATACTGAGCTAGACCTTTCCATACTGAATCTCACCATACTGAGCTAGATCTTTCCACACTGAATATAACCATACTGAGCTAGACCTTTCCATACTGAATCTCACCATACTGAGCTAGATCTTTCCACACTGAATATAACCATACTGAGCTAGACCTTTCCATACTGAATCTCACCATACTGAGCTAGATCTTTCCACACTGAATATAACCATACTGAGCTAGATCTTTCCACACTGAATATAACCATACTGAGCTAGATCTTTCCACACTGAATATAACCATACTGAGCTAGATCTTTCCACACTGAATGCAACCATACTGAGCTAGAACTTTCCATACTGAATATAACCATACTGAGCTAGATCTTTCCACACTGAATGCAACCATACTGAGCTAGAACTTTCCATACTGAATATAACCATTTTGAGCTGGATCTTTCCACACTGAATGCAACCATACTGAGCTAGAACTTTCCATACTGAATATAACCATACTGAGCTAGATCTTTCCACACTGAATGCAACCATACTGAGCTAGACCTTTCCATACTGAATATAACCATACTGAGCTAGATCTTTCCATACTGAATATAACCATACTGAGTGAGATCTTTCCACACTGAATATAACCATACTGAGCTAGATCTTTCCACACTGAATATAACCATACTGAGCTAGATCTTTCCATACTGAATATAACCATACTGAGCTGGATCTTTCCATACTGAATATAACCATACTGAGCTAGATCTTTCCACACTGAATATAACCATACTGAGCTAGATCTTTCCACACTGAATATAACCATACTGAGCAAGATCTTTCCACACTGAATATAACCATACTGAGCTCGAACTTTCCATACTGAATATAACCATACTGAGCTAGATCTTTCCACACTGAATACAACCATACTGAGCTAGACCTTTCCATACTGAATATAACCATACTGAGCTTGATCTTTCCACAGTGAATATAACCATACTGAGCTAGAACTTTCCATACTGAATATAACCATACTGAGCTAGATCTTTCCATACTGAATATAACCATACTGAGCTAGATCTTTCCACACTGAATATAACCATACTGAGCTAGAACGTTCCATACTGAATATAACCATACTGAGCTAGATCTTTCCATACTGAATATAACCATACTGAGCTAGATCTTTCCACACTGAATATAACCATACTGAGCTAGAACTTTCCATACTGAATATAACCATACTGAGCTAGATCTTTCCATACTGAATATAACCATACTGAGCTAGATCTTTCCACACTGAATATAACCAAACTGAGCTAGAACTTTCCATACTGAATATAACCATACTGAGCTAGATCTTTCCATACTGAATATAACCATACTGAGCTAGAACTTTCCACACTGAATATAACCATACTGAGCTAGATCTTTCCACACTGAATATAACCATACTGAGCGAGATCTTTCCACACTGAATATAACCATACTGAGCTAGATCTTTCCACACTGAATATAACCATACTGAGCTAGAACTTTCCATACTGAATATAACCATACTGAGCTAGATCTTTCCACACTGAATATAACCATACTGAGCTAGATCTTTCCACACTGAATATAACCATACTGAGCTAGAACTTTCCATAGTGAATATAACCATACTGAGCTAGATCTTTCCACACTGAATATAACCATACTGAGTTAGATCTTTCCACACTGAATATAACCATACTGAGCTAGACCTTTCCATACTGAATCTCACCATACTGAGCTAGATCGTTTCATACTGAATATAACCATACTGAGCTAGATCTTTCCATACTGAATATAACCATACTGAGTTAGATCTTTCCACACTGAATATAACCATACTGAGCTAGACCTTTCCATACTGAATCTCACCATACTGAGCTAGATCTTTCCATACTGAATATAACCATACTGAGCTCGACCTTTCCATACTGAATATAACCATACTGAGTTAGATCTTTCCACACTGAATATAACCATACTGAGCTAGATCTTTCCAAACTGAATATAACCATACTGAGCCAGATCTTTCCAAATTGAATATAACCATACTGAGCTCGATCTTTCCAAACTGAATATAACCATACTGAGCTAGAAATTTCCATACTGAATACAACCATACTGAGCTAGATCATTCCACACTGAATATAACCATACTGAGCTAGAACTTTCCATACTGAATATAACCATACTGAGCTAGACCTTTCCATACTGAATATAACCATACTGAGCGAGATCTTTCGACACTGAATATAACCATACTGAGCTAGATCTTTCCACACTGAATGCAACCATACTGAGCTAGAACTTTCCATACTGAATATAACCATACTGAGCGAGATCTTTCCACACTGAATATAACCATACTGAGCTAGATCTTTCCATACTGAATATAACCATACTGAGCTAGATCTTTCCATACTGAATATAACCATACTGAGTGAGATCTTTCCACACTGAATATAACCATACTGAGCTAGATCTTTCCACACTGAATATAACCATACTGAGCTAGATCTTTCCATACTGAATATAACCATACTGAGCTGGATCTTTCCATACTGAATATAACCATACTGAGCTAGATCTTTCCACACTGAATATAACCATACTGAGCTAGATCTTTCCACACTGAATATAACCATACTGAGCAAGATCTTTCCACACTGAATATAACCATACTGAGCTAGAACTTTCCATACTGAATATAACCATACTGAGCTAGATCTTTCCACACTGAATACAACCATACTGAGCTAGACCTTTCCATACTGAATATAACCATACTGAGCTTGATCTTTCCACACTGAATATAACCATACTGAGCTAGAACTTTCCATACTGAATATAACCATACTGAGCTAGATCTTTCCATACTGAATATAACCATACTGAGCTAGATCTTTCCACACTGAATATAACCATACTGAGCTAGAACTTTCCATACTGAATATAACCATACTGAGCTAGATCTTTCCATACTGAATATAACCATACTGAGCTAGATCTTTCCACACTGAATATAACCATACTGAGCTAGAACTTTCCATACTGAATATAACCATACTGAGCTAGATCTTTCCATACTGAATATAACCATACTGAGCTAGATCTTTCCACACTGAATATAACCATACTGAGCTAGAAATTTCCATACTGAATATAACCATACTGAGCTAGATCTTTCCATACTGAATATAACCATACTGAGCTAGAACTTTCCATACTGAATATAACCATACTGAGCTAGACCTTTCCATACTGAATATAACCATACTGAGCGAGATCTTTCCACACTGAATATAACCATACTGAGCGAGATCTTTCCACACTGAATATAACCATACTGAGCTAGATCTTTCCACACTGAATATAACCATACTGAGCGAGATCTTTCCACACTGAATATAACCATACTGAGCTAGATCTTTCCACACTGAATATAACCATACTGAGCTAGAACTTTCCATACTGAATATAACCATACTGAGCTAGATCTTTCCACACTGAATATAACCATACTGAGCTAGATCTTTCCACACTGAATATAACCATACTGAGCTAGAACTTTCCATACTGAATATAACCATACTGAGCTAGATCTTTCCACACTGAATATAACCATACTGAGTTAGATCTTTCCACACTGAATATAACCATACTGAGCTAGACCTTTCCATACTGAATCTCACCATACTGAGCTAGATCTTTTCATACTGAATATAACCATACTGAGCTAGATCTTTCCATACTGAATATAACCATACTGAGTTAGGTCTTTCCACACTGAATATAACCATACTGAGCTAGACCTTTCCATACTGAATCTCACCATACTGAGCTAGATCTTTCCATACTGAATATAACCATACTGAGCTCGACCTTTCCATACTGAATATAACCATACTGAGTTAGATCTTTCCACACTGAATATAACCATACTGAGCTAGAACTTTCCATACTGAATCTCACCATACTGAGCTAGATCTTTCCAAACTGAATCTCACCATACTGAGCCAGATCTTTCCAAATTGAATATAACCATACTGAGCTCGATCTTTCCAAACTGAATATAACCATACTGAGCTAGAAATTTCCATACTGAATACAACCATACTGAGCTAGATCATTCCACACTGAATATAACCATACTGAGCTAGATCTTTCCAAACTGAGTATAACCATACTGAGCTCGATCTTTCCAAACTGAATATAACCATACTGAGCTAGAAATTTCCATACTGAATACAACCATACTGAGCTAGATCATTCCACACTGAATATAACCATACTGAGCTCGATCTTTCCAAATTGAATATAACCATACTGAGCTAGAAATTTTCATTCTGAATACAACCATACTGAGCTAGATCATTCCACACTGAATATAACCATACTGAGCTTGAAATTTCCATACTGAATACAACCATTCTGAGCTAGATCATTCCACACTGAATATAACCATACTGAGCTAGAAATTTCCATACTGAATACAATCATACTGAGCTAGATCATTCCACACTGAATATAACCATACTGAGCCAGATCTTTCCAAACTGAATATAACCATACTGAGCTAGATCTTTCCAAACTGAATATAACCATACTGAGCTAGAAATTTCCATACTGAATATAACCATACTGAGCTAGACCTTTCCACACTGAATATAACCATATTGAGCTAGACCTTTCCATACTGAATCTCACCATACTGAGCTAGATCTTTCCACACTGAATATAACCATACTGAGCTAGACCTTTCCATACTGAATCTCACCATACTGAGCTAGATCTTTCCACACTGAATATAACCATACTGAGCTAGACCTTTCCATACTGAATCTCACCATACTGAGCTAGATCTTTCCACACTGAATATAACCATACTGAGCTAGATCTTTCCACACTGAATATAACCATACTGAGCTAGATCTTTCCACACTGAATATAACCATACTGAGCGAGATCTTTCCACACTGAATGCAACCATACTGAGCTAGAACTTTCCATACTGAATATAACCATACTGAGCTAGATCTTTCCACACTGAATGCAACCATACTGAGCTAGAACTTTCCATACTGAATATAACCATACTGAGCTGGATCTTTCCACACTGAATGCAACCATACTGAGCTAGAACTTTACATACTGAATATAACCATACTGAGCTAGATCATTCCACACTGAATGCAACCATACTGAGCTAGACCTTTCCATACTGAATATAACCATACTGAGCTAGATCTTTCCACACTGAATGCAACCATACTGAGCTAGAACTTTCCATACTGAATATAACCATACTGAGCGAGATCTTTCCACACTGAATATAACCATACTGAGCTAGATCTTTCCATACTGAATATAACCATACTGAGCTAGATCTTTCCATACTGAATATAACCATACTGAGTGAGATCTTTCCACACTGAATATAACCATACTGAGCTAGATCTTTCCACACTGAATATAACCATACTGAGCTAGATCTTTCCATACTGAATATAACCATACTGAGCTGGATCTTTCCATACTGAATATAACCATACTGAGCTAGATCTTTCCACACTGAATATAACCATACTGAGCTAGATCTTTCCACACTGAATGTAACCATACTGAGCAAGATCTTTCCACACTGAATATAACCATACTGAGCTAGAACTTTCCATACTGAATATAACCATACTGAGCTAGATCTTTCCACACTGAATATAACCATACTGAGCTAGACCTTTCCATACTGAATATAACCATACTGAGCTTGATCTTTCCACACTGAATATAACCATACTGAGCTAGAACTTTCCATACTGAATATAACCATACTGAGCTAGATCTTTCCATACTGAATATAACCATACTGAGCTAGATCTTTCCACACTGAATATAACCATACTGAGCTGGATCTTTCCACACTGAATATAACCATACTAAGCGAGAACTTTCCATACTGAATATAACCATACTGAGCTAGATCTTTCCACACTGAATATAACCATACTGAGCTAGAACTTTCCATACTGAATATAACCATACTGAGCTAGATCTTTCCATACTGAATATAACCATACTGAGCTAGATCTTTCCACACTGAATATAACCATACTGAGCTGGATCTTTCCACACTGAATATAACCATACTAAGCGAGAACTTTCCATACTGAATATAACCATACTGAGCTAGATCTTTCCACACTGAATATAACCATACTGAGCTAGATCTTTCCACACTGAATATAACCATACTGAGCTAGAACTTTCCATACTGAATATAACCATACTGAGCTAGATCTTTCCACACTGAATATAACCAAACTGAGCTAGAACTTTCCATACTGAATATAACCATACTGAGCTGGATCTTTCCAAACTGAAGATAACCATACTGAGCTAGATCTTTCCATACTGAATATAACCATACTGAGCTAGATCTTTCCATACTGAATATAACCATACTGAGTGAGATCTTTCCACACTGAATATAACCATACTGAGCTAGATCTTTCCACACTGAATATAACCATACTGAGCTAGATCTTTCCATACTGAATATAACCATACTGAGCTGGATCTTTCCATACTGAATATAACCATACTGAGCTAGATCTTTCCACACTGAATATAACCATACTGAGCTAGATCTTTCCACACTGAATGTAACCATACTGAGCAAGATCTTTCCACACTGAATATAACCATACTGAGCTAGAACTTTCCATACTGAATATAACCATACTGAGCTAGATCTTTCCACACTGAATATAACCATACTGAGCTAGACCTTTCCATACTGAATATAACCATACTGAGCTTGATCTTTCCACACTGAATATAACCATACTGAGCTAGAACTTTCCATACTGAATATAACCATACTGAGCTAGATCTTTCCATACTGAATATAACCATACTGAGCTAGATCTTTCCACACTGAATATAACCATACTGAGCTGGATCTTTCCACACTGAATATAACCATACTAAGCGAGAACTTTCCATACTGAATATAACCATACTGAGCTAGATCTTTCCACACTGAATATAACCATACTGAGCTAGAACTTTCCATACTGAATATAACCATACTGAGCTAGATCTTTCCATACTGAATATAACCATACTGAGCTAGATCTTTCCACACTGAATATAACCATACTGAGCTGGATCTTTCCACACTGAATATAACCATACTAAGCGAGAACTTTCCATACTGAATATAACCATACTGAGCTAGATCTTTCCACACTGAATATAACCATACTGAGCTAGATCTTTCCACACTGAATATAACCATACTGAGCTAGAACTTTCCATACTGAATATAACCATACTGAGCTAGATCTTTCCACACTGAATATAACCAAACTGAGCTAGAACTTTCCATACTGAATATAACCATACTGAGCTGGATCTTTCCAAACTGAAGATAACCATACTGAGCTAGATCTTTCCAAACTGAATATAACCATACTGAGCTAGATCTTTCCACACTGAATATAACCATACTGAGCGAGACCTTTCCATACTGAATATAACCATACTGAGCTAGATCTTTCCACACTGAATATAACCATACTGAGCTAGATCTTTCCTTACTGAATGCAACCATACTGAGCTAGATCTTTCCACACTGAATATAACCATACTGAGCTAGATCTTTCCACACTGAATATAACCATACTGAGCTAGATCTTTCCACACTGAATGCAACCATACTGAGTTAGATCTTTCCATACTGAATATAACCATACTGAGCGAGACCTTTCCATAATGAATATAACCATACTGAGCTGGATCTTTCCACACTGAATATAACCATACTGAGCTAGATCTTTCCACACTGAATGCAACCAGACTGAGCGAGACCTTTCCATACTGAATATAACCATACTGAGCTAGATCTTTCCATACTGAATATAACCATACTGAGCTAGATCTTTCCATACTGAATATAACCATACTGAGCGAGACCTTTCCACACTGAATGCAACCATACTGAGTTAGATCTTTCCATACTGAATATAACCATACTGAGCTGGATCTTTCCACACTGAATGCAACCATACTGAGCTCGACCTTCCCATACTGAATATAACCATACTGAGCTAGATCTTTCCACACTGAATGCAACCATACTGAGCGAGACCTTTCCATACTGAATATAACCATACTGAGCTAGATCTTTCCACACTGAATGCAACCATACTGAGCTAGATCTTTCCATACTGAATATAACCATACTGAGCTAGACCTTTCCATACTGAATATAACCATACTGAGCTAGATCTTTCCATACTGAATATAACCATACTGAGCTAGACCTTTCCATACTGAATATAACCATACTGAGCTAGATCTTTCCATACTGAATATAACCATACAGAGCTAGACCTTTCCATACTGAATATAACCATACTGAGCTAGACTTTTCCATACTGAATATAACCATACTGAGCTAGACCTTTCCAT
Organism: Heterodontus francisci; assembly: GCF_036365525.1. NCBI lineage: Eukaryota > Metazoa > Chordata > Chondrichthyes > Heterodontiformes > Heterodontidae > Heterodontus > Heterodontus francisci. The sequence continues at coordinate 33,441,044 of NC_090392.1, read as the reverse complement.
ACTGAATATAACCATACTGAGCTAGACCTTTCCAAACTGATATATAACCATACTGAGCTAGATCTTTCCACACTGAATGCAACCATACTGAGCGAGACCTTTCCATACTGAATATAACCATACTGAGCTAGATCTTTCCACACTGAATATAACCATACTGAGCTAGATCTTTCCACACTGAATATAACCATACTGAGCTAGAACTTTCCATACTGAATATAACCATACTGAGCTAGATCTTTCCACACTGAATATAACCAAACTGAGCTAGAACTTTCCATACTGAATATAACCATACTGAGCTGGATCTTTCCAAACTGAATATAACCATACTGAGCTAGATCTTTCCAAACTGAATATAACCATACTGAGCTAGATCTTTCCACACTGAATATAACCATAATGAGCGAGACCTTTCCATACTGAATATAACCATACTGAGCTAGATCTTTCCACACTGAATGCAACCATACTGAGCTAGATCTTTCCACACTGAATATAACCATACTGAGCTAGATCTTTCCACACTGAATGCAACCATACTGAGTTAGATCTTTCCATACTGAATATAACCATACTGAGCGAGACCTTTCCATACTGAATGCAACCATACTGAGCGAGACCTTTCCATACTGAATATAACCATACTGAGCTAGATCTTTCCACACTGAATGCAACCATACTGAGTTAGATCTTTCCATAATGAATATAACCATACTGAGCTGGATCTTTCCACACTGAATATAACCATACTGAGCTAGATCTTTCCACACTGAATGCAACCAGACTGAGCGAGACCTTTCCATACTGAATATAACCATACTGAGCTAGATCTTTCCACACTGAATGCAACCAGACTGAGCGAGACCTTTCCATACTGAATATAACCATACTGAGCTAGATCTTTCCACACTGAATGCAACCATACTGAGCTAGATCTTTCCATACTGAATATAACCATACTGAGCTAGAACTTTCCACACTGAATATAACCAAACTGAGCTAGAACTTTCCATACTGAATATAACCATACTGAGCTGGATCTTTCCAAACTGAATATAACCATACTGAGCTAGATCTTTCCAAACTGAATATAACCATACTGAGCTAGATCTTTCCACACTGAATATAACCATACTGAGCGAGACCTTTCCATACTGAATATAACCATACTGAGCTAGATCTTTCCACACTGAATATAACCATACTGAGCTAGATCTTTCCTTACTGAATGCAACCATACTGAGCTAGATCTTTCCACACTGAATATAACCATACTGAGCTAGATCTTTCCACACTGAATATAACCATACTGAGCTAGATCTTTCCACACTGAATGCAACCATACTGAGTTAGATCTTTCCATACTGAATATAACCATACTGTGCGAGACCTTTCCATACTGAATGCAACCATACTGAGCGAGACCTTTCCATACTGAATATAACCATACTGAGCTCGATCTTTCCACACTGAATGCAACCATACTGAGTTAGATCTTTCCATAATGAATATAACCATACTGAGCTGGATCTTTCCACACTGAATATAACCATACTGAGCTAGATCTTTCCACACTGAATGCAACCAGACTGAGCGAGACCTTTCCATACTGAATATAACCATACTGAGCTAGATCTTTCCATACTGAATATAACCATACTGAGCTAGATCTTTCCATACTGAATATAACCATACTGAGCGAGACCTTTCCACACTGAATGCAACCATACTGAGTTAGATCTTTCCATACTGAATATAACCATACTGAGCTGGATCTTTCCACACTGAATGCAACCATACTGAGCTCGACCTTCCCATACTGAATATAACCATACTGAGCTAGATCTTTCCACACTGAATGCAACCATACTGAGCGAGACCTTTCCATACTGAATATAACCATACTGAGCTAGATCTTTCCACACTGAATGCAACCATACTGAGCTAGATCTTTCCATACTGAATATAACCATACTGAGCTAGACATTTCCATACTGAATATAACCATAGTGAGCTAGATCTTTCCATACTGAATATAACCATACTGAGCTAGACCTTTCCATACTGAATATAACCATACTGAGCTAGATCTTTCCAAACTGAATATAACCATACTGAGCTAGATCTTTCCACACTGAATATAACCATACTGAGCGAGACCTTTCCATACTGAATATAACCATACTGAGCTAGATCTTTCCACACTGAATATAACCATACTGAGCTAGATCTTTCCTTACTGAATGCAACCATACTGAGCTAGATCTTTCCACACTGAATATAACCATACTGAGCTAGATCTTTCCACACTGAATATAACCATACTGAGCTAGATCTTTCCACACTGAATGCAACCATACTGAGTTAGATCTTTCCATACTGAATATAACCATACTGAGCGAGACCTTTCCATACTGAATGCAACCATGCTGAGCGAGACCTTTCCATACTGAATATAACCATACTGAGCTAGATCTTTCCACACTGAATGCAACCATACTGAGTTAGATCTTTCCATAATGAATATAACCATACTGAGCTGGATCTTTCCACACTGAATATAACCATACTGAGCTAGATCTTTCCACACTGAATGCAACCAGACTGAGCGAGACCTTTCCATACTGAATATAACCATACTGAGCTAGATCTTTCCATACTGAATATAACCATACTGAGCTAGATCTTTCCATACTGAATATAACCATACAGAGCGAGACCTTTCCACACTGAATGCAACCATACTGAGTTAGATGTTTCCATACTGAATATAACCATACTGAGCTGGATCTTTCCACACTGAATGCAACCATACTGAGCTCGACCTTCCCATACTGAAAATAACCATACTGAGTTGGATATTTCCACACTGAATCTCACCATACTGAGCGAGACCTTTCCATACTGAATATAACCATACTGAGCTAGATCTTTCCACACTGAATGCAACCATACTGAGCTAGATCTTTCCATACTGAATATAACCATACTGAGCTAGACCTTTCCATTCTGAATATAACCATACTGAGCTAGATCTTTCCATACTGAATATAACCATACTGAGATAGACCTTTCCATACTGAATATAACCATACTGAGCTAGATCTTTCCATACTGAATATAACCATACTGAGCTAGACCTATCCATACTGAATATAACCATACTGAGCTAGACCTTTCCATACTGAATATAACCATACTGAGCTAGACCTTTCCATACTGAATATAACCATACTGAGCTAGACCTTTCCATACTGATATATAACCATACTGAGCTAGATCTTTCCACACTGAATGCAACCATACTGAGCTAGATCTTTCCATACTGAATATAACCATACTGAGCTAGATCTTTCCATACTGATATATAACCATACTGAGCTAGATCTTTCCATACTGAATATAACCATACTGAGCTAGACCTTTCCATACTGAATATAACCATACTGAGCTAGACCTTTCCATACTGAATATAACCATACTGAGCTAGACCTTTCCATACTGATATATAACCATACTGAGCTAGATCTTTCCATACTGAATATAACCATACTGAGCTAGACCTTTCCATACTGAATATAACCATACTGAGCTAGACCTTTCCATACTGAATATAACCATACTGAGCTAGATCTTTCCATACTGAATATAACCACACTGAGCTAGATCTTTCCATACTGAATATAACCAAACTGAGCTAGATCTTTCCACACTGAATGCAACCATACTGAGCTAGATCTTTCCATACTGAATATAACCATACTGAGCTAGACCTTTCCATACTGAATATAACCATACTGAGCTAGGCCTTTCCATACTGAATATAACCATACTGAGCTAGATCTTTCCATACTGAATATAACCATACTGAGCTAGATCTTTCCATACTGAATATAACCATACTGAGCTAGATCTTTCCATACTGAATATAACCAAACTGAGCTAGATCTTTCCACACTGAATATAACCATACTGAGATGGACCTTTCCATACTGAATCTCACCATACTGAGCTAGATCTTTCCACACTGAATATAACCATACTGAGCTAGATCTTTCCACACTGAATGCAACCATACTGAGTTAGATCTTTCCATACTGAATATAACCATACTGAGCGAGACCTTTCCATACTGAATGCAACCATACTGAGCGAGACCTTTCCATACTGAATATAACCATACTGAGCTAGATCTTTCCACACTGAATGCAACCATACTGAGTTAGATCTTTCCATAATGAA